>NC_090321.1:269462907-270087907 GCF_040869045.1 Eurosta solidaginis | reverse complement strand
CCCATTGGTATAGATTTCCCGAGCTTCGGCCCGGAGGTACTTGCTTGTTTTACCATTAAAAACTTAGTCGGTATCAGTATATGGAGTCAATGGTCCCCAGCGAATTCTGTGTGTAGTGGATTTCCCAATTAAAGACCACGGCTATGGCTTGGGTTACTTACGGCTACGGTAAAGGTTATGGTTCCATCATAGCTCTGTTGAATGTAATTGGTACGGTTGCGGTCAGGATTGTGATTGTGGTGGCGGTTACTGCGCCGGCTTCGCTGAGTGTTGCGGTTACGGTTATAGTTATACCAGTTGGGATGATGATTTTACTCATAAAACCTGGTGCGGATTGTTACGCTTGCGGCTACAGTTTTGATAAGGTAATGGTTCATAGCACTATAATATGATTAAGCAAGGACATGACTGTTCCGTTTGCATTTATAAAAGAACCGGCCCGTCCTCGGTAGGAAATGCCAAGCCTTCTGAGTGTATTGATAGCTTGTCATATATCGGTTTGCTATCGGAATGTTACCAAGCTGTTATCGGCGCGTCGTCAAAAAGTTATCGATTTGTTATTAAAAGGTTATAGATTTCCTATAGAAAAGTTACCGATTTGTTTTCAAAAGCTTATAAATTTGTTATCAATAAGGTATAGATCTTTTATCGAAATTTAATCGACTTTTCTATCAAAAAGTTATCGCTTTGTTATCGAAAATTTATCGATTATTTGTCGAAACGTGTTTCGTATCCTGATATTGATTTACCATTCGGTTTTTACCAGCATGTTATCAGCGTGTTATCGATTTACTATCGAAAGAATATGTTATCAAAAAGCTATCGACTTTTTTCAAAAAGCTATCGATTTCTTACTTCTTAGTCTTTATCGTTTGTTATAAGTTTTATAGCCGTACACCCGTATGTACACAGATCGTACTTCAGTCGAGTACATACTTGGCACTCATATCGTTTTTTGTTTATTGGGTTATCATTCATCTGAAACCCAACCATATCTAAATACATGCGACCTAAAACAAACCACCAACTGGTGCTGCACTATGTTGCCACTTTGCGGCTTAAAATGCCTACAAGTTTTGACTGCACGAAATCAACATTCAGGTTATAGTTTGTAGATCCTACCACTATTTGGATATGTGAATGTATAAATACTGTAATCATCTGTTCGCCCGACCTCGCGCTTGGTTTGCTGGTGATATATTTTCATTTGCGTCTTAAAACACAGAAAGCGCTTTAAAGTACTTTGCCATTTGTAGACGTATTGAATTATTTTATATATAGCGTGGAAGGAAATTTCCAGCCTCTTGAATTATGAATATTCCAGAACACTAAAGCTATCAAAGTATGTAGTACAATATTTCAATTCGTAACTTTGGCAACGTGCTAAGTGGAGGCCTAGTATACCTCAGTTGCCCGTCCAAACTAAACTTTTTATTCCCTCTCATTTACACTATTTGTACAAATAAACATCCACACAGATGATAACGAATGCGTACAATACTGAAGTTCTACAGATGTGACATCGTATCATCTATGAAGTGAAATCAACCGACTTCAATTTAAGCACTAAGTACGAGCTCAAAAGAGTAGATACCATCGCGTGCTTCTCGACTAATGCCCACTCTAAGACTCTTCTAATAGTGATCAAACGCTGCAGATTTCTGCAAGGAAGCCGAATATGTCTATAAATTTTAAGCCTGTGTTGATAGGTTCGTTGTTTTTCTTCCAGTGTGGATGCATCTCTTAAAGTGTATTTAGCGCAATCTACAACAAATATAATCCCGTAACGCGTGATAATAGTCGTGAAATAAGTTTTGTAGGAAAATTTGAAGTCAAAAGTCGACACAACTTTTCAGTACTTATCTATGATATTTCGCACTCTCAGATTTTCCCCATACTCCAGGTACTGCAGAAGGTTCGTGATGGAAAATTCGAGCGCAATTTTTGCTTTTCGACTTTAAAGTCAATTCCGATAAGAAGTTGTCTGTATGCTGCTATGTCTGAATTTGAGTTTCCTTCAAAGCAAGGGACGTCTCCTCGAAACCTAACGACACCAGATTCAGACTAGGCGATTGTACATCGCGAGATTGCCAAAACTTGGGGAGGTTAAGTGACTATATTTTAGCAGATCTATTGACCAGAGGAAAAGCGGGGCAGGTGATACCTTTTCGGGTTTGCTTTGGAAGGAATGGGGAAAAGACAAAGTAGTTGTTGTTATCACAAAAAAACCTGCCCAATCGCGCATGGAATGACTCTCGGGGTATCAGGGCAAAATGCGAATCGCACTCACATTTGTCCTTCTTTTGTTTTAATAACATTTAGATGATGGTTAGATTAGAGTGGCCACTCAGGAATTTCTTAAGTTACAAACTAGCTTGATCACAAAGATCAACAAGAAAGGCAGATCCAAAAATTTTCCTCTTGTGCTAAAACGAAGGAGAATCGCACAGGAAATGCTTAACTATTTCTAACTCCTCCTCGTCGCTACAGCTTCTGCAGTTATAATTATAGGGAGCACTCAGCAGTTGTACATCACCGCCGATTGCTATGTTGCCGGTTATAAATCCGACCACCCAAGATATGTCGCTCCTTCCAAAAAGAAGCAATTCGCATCCCATACTGGCTACACGAGCTCAGTTTCACAGGATTTAAGATTCCTCCATATCACACCCGCTTTCCTAAGAAAATTCCTTTCGTAATGAACTTATAGGTAGCGAGCGGCATGCTCAATTCCTCCTAGGACGACGAAAGCAAAACGGATGTGCCCCCTCTTGCAAGTTCGTCAGTCACCTCATTGCTTGGTATATACGAGTGTCCAGGCATCCTAAGGGAAATGTGCTCAGCAATGTCATTAAGAGATTTGCGACACTTCTTTGCTGTCTTGGACCTGCAGGTGACCGATCGAAGCTCCTTTAGTGCAGCCTGGCTGTCTGAATAAACACAAATTTTGTTATAGCTGTGAACAGCATTTCTCACGTGATGAATGGTCTCGTTAATTGCAGCGACCTTCGCCTGTATGATGCAGCAATGATCGGTTAGACTAAAGCATAGATTTCACCTCAGTTGAGGTGCAAAGATATCGCACTTTATTATCCAGCATGGAGCCGTCAGTATATATCTGAATCCCATCGCCCATTTCAGCGGCTCCTTCAACCAATAATCTTTATCCGGGATGAAAGCACATAGTAACATAAGACTGAATTTCGAACTCCGAAAGCGCATAACTATGTTTTGAACGTTAACTACGGAAAACGGGGAAATATCGTTTTTTAATTTCAATCTGTTAACAAAGCTCGTTTGGTTTATTAATCCGAATAAAATTGATTTCACCGTTTATCGTAATTGCGAGGGGCTCTATGTGGAACTTCGAAAGATCATAAACATTCTTTCGAGGTCAACTTAGAAAAACGAAGAGTGACTGTGTAGTTGTTGTATTAACAGTGCTTCGCCCCATTCGGTGGGCACGACCACTCACAAATTGTCATCAAATTCCTCTAACGGGAATCTAAGGAAACTTACTGTTTTAACAGGGGGGACCATAGGGAGAAAGTTGTTAGAGTCGTAGGTTCCACATTACAATTTAAAAGATAGTTGGTGTCATGTGGGGACACAACGCATTCAGGACATACATTACGTATGTCGGGGTTTATTCTGGCCTGGTAAGAGTTTAACCTGTTACAGTATCCAGAGCGAATTGGGGCCAGGGTGACTCGTGTCTTCTTTGATAGTGTGCTTTCTTCCTCACCAAAGGGTAGGATATTGCATATTAATAACAGGGCTCCCGGGCGCATCCTGGCAAAGGCGTTTACCGATTCTGTGTGGCTTATGCCTGTTTGAATAAAACGGCTATGTTAGCAGGTCTCGTCTTAGTACTTGTGGAGATGTTCCCTTAATCCCAGTGGAGGCGGTGCTAGATGAAGCAGTTGTTTGCGAGGTTGCCCTCGTTTGTAACGGTTCAGCAAAAACTGCCTGTTCAACATTTTGTTGTGCTCTTTAATATTGAGCTCTTTGGCCTCACTATGTAGGTGGTGTTCGGGGGTCATAAGGAGACATCTGGTGGCAGTTCTGATTGCAGCATTTTGACAGACCTGTAGCCTTTTCCAGTATGTGTTTTTAAGACCAGGCTACCAAACTGGTGACGCGTAGCTCATGAGCGGCCGGTCAATTGCTTTGTACGTGATTAGCAACGTTTCCTTTCCCCAGGTGCTGATGGCAAGCGACTTGAAGATTTTGTAGCGACTTTGTACTTTAGATACAATTTCGTTGGCATGGACCTTGAAGGATAGAGTATTATCGAACGTTACCCCTAAGATCTTTGGGTGACTGACAGTCGGTAGTGTGACACCATCGACGTGAACGTCCAATATTTGCGACATCTGTTCCTTCCACGTCGTAAACAGAGTGGCCATGGATTTTGTCGGTGACAATGCCAGGTTGTGCGAAGTGAAGAAACTGGAAACATCGGTAAGATGACTGTGTGTTGTTGATTAATTAAAAAAAAAAAAAAAATAAATGTAAGGCGCGATAACCTCCGAAGAGATCTAAGGCCGAGCTTCTCTTCCAATTTGCGTCGTGCTCCTCTTGATTTTTCCCTACAAATTGGCCGGACGGGACCTACATGTTTTATGCCGACTCCGAACGGCATCTGCAAGGCAGATGAGTTTTCACTGAGAGCTTTTCATGGCAGAAATACAATCGGAGCGCTTGCCAGACACTGCCGAGGGGCGACCCCGCTTAGAAAAATTTTCTTCTAATTGAAAAATCTTATTTCTAAAATTTTGATGTTGCTTTGCCCGGGAGTTGAACCCAGGGCATACGGTGTGATAGGCGGAGCACGCTACCATCACACCACGGTGGCCGCTAGAAATAATGTCTTTGTCTAAAGCTCTGCCACCGTGGTGTGGTGGTAGCGTGCTCCGCCTACAAACGGGGTCGCCCCTCGACAGTGATTTGACAAGCACTAAGAGTGTATTTCTGCAATGAAAAGCGTCTCAGTGAAAATTCACTTGCCTTGCAGATGCCGTTCGGAGCCGGCATAAAACATGTAGGTCCATCCTGCTAATTTTGTAGGAAAAGTTAAAAGGAACACGACACAAATTGGAGTAGAAGCTCGGCCTAAAATCTCTTCCGAGATTATCGCGCCTTTTATCTATTTATTATTATTTGGTCTGTAGCTCGATACTGATTTAGTAGTAATTTATTTCTTAAAAAATAATTATTTGTTATATAAAATTAAAAAACTCGATTTCATTCATTCATAACTGTCACCATAAAAGCATGACTGCTACTTGTAACCATCTACACACACACATACAAATATGTTACCAAAATTGTACGACGCCCATTAATGGCCTACTTAACGCAATAAATTAAGTGGCTATTGGGCTTGGCTACCTTCAAAACAAACAAACGAACAAACAAACATATGTTACAGTTACTGAATACATATGTACATACAATAAATACAATGGTAGCTTACATATGTTCGACAAGTGGTCTGGAGGACTTTTGCCTTAAGAACATAAACGAATTCTCGCAATCGACATAATCAAAACTATAGCAGAACTTTTAATTAATGTGCGCCTACAAGAAGTACAATTTTTTAGTACTTTTAAATGCGTGCAAATGCCTGTAATTGGCATTTATAGGTGTTGGCAGCGCTCAACAAGTGAACGTCAAAAATGATATGGAGCGGCAGTCAAAACTCAACCTCTCAAGTCTTTGCCTCGGTCGGTGGGGTGCACAAAGCATTTTACCGCTCCCGTTCTGCTGCGCATGCGCATAAAACGAATTTGACAATCCTGCAGAATAGTAAAATAAAAATAAAAACAAACAAAAGAGTTTAAAACAAGTAAAGGTGTCTAAGTTCGGGTGCAATCGAACAGTATATACTCAGCGTGAGCTTCAATTGTACATTTCATTTCAGATAAATTACTTTTCTACATAACGCCGCCCATTTAAAAAAATGTCTCCCCATTTCCTCTTACAATAAAACTTGATAAGTGAAATATCATTGAATCAAAACAATTTTTTGCTAAATTATAGCTTATTATTCTAGTTTACGACCCGTTTAAACTTGTTTTATATCTAAGTTTCCGTGGTCTTTAACCGATCCCGTCCATTTTTACTAGATATATTTTCTGCTATAAAAAAAAATATGTGTACACAATTTCATTACGATCCGTTAATTTTTCTTCGAGTTATGGCTCCCGTACCTGTTGGCCTCACAGACAACCTTTTAGCGGAGACGAAAATTGCATGGGCAATAGATAGCTTCTCTCCATATAAATCACCGGGCGTGGATGGTATTCTACCTCTTATGCTGCAGAAGACTCAGAAATCTTTGGCTAAGGAACTAAAGGAGATCTTCTAGGCATGCATTCGTCTCAATCACAATCCGGTCTTGTGGACGAAAACAAGGGTGGTTTTCATCCCTAAGGCCGGCAGAAGGGGGCATGAAATAGCCAAAGACTTTCGGCCAATAAGTCTCACGTCCTTTGTTTTGAAAACGTTCGAAAGGCTACTAGATATACATATACGGGAGCTTCTAGGCGAGACTCCAGTTTCCACGGCACAGCATGCGTACCTGAGAGGAAAATCCACAGAAACCGCGCTACATGAGGTAGTTCGAAAGGTGGAAAAGTCCCTTCATCACAAGCAGTTTATTCTGGCTGCGTTTGTAGATGTGGAAGGCGCGTTTAACAATGTAAGAGCCGAAGCGATTGAGGCTGCCCTCGGTAGGGCAGGTGTTGAAGAGCCACTACGGCTTTGGATTTCTACCCTGCTTCGCAACCGCGAAATAACAGCAGAGCTAGTGTTGGCAAGCAGGTATGCAGAGGCACACCACAGGTGGGGGGGTTGCTTTCACCTCTGATTTGGTTGATCACCATAAATGAAATCCTAGGAAAACTTAACGCAGGGGGGTTAAGATCGTGGCGTATGCCGACGACGTGGCGATCTTGGTCTCTGGTTCTCTCCCCTCCGTAAAAAGCGAAATCGTGGAAAGGGCCTTGGCTAAACTCAGCAGGTGGGCACAGGGATGTGGCCTTAGGTTAAATCCCGACAAGACGGCCCTGCTTCTCTTCACGAGGAAGTACAAGCCACCTGCTTTCAGACTACCATTCTGCAGCAACTAAACCTGTCATCGAGTACCAAGTATCTGGGACTAACAATTGACTGCAAGTTGAATTGGAAAGTATGCATCGAAGAGCGGGTACGGAAGGCCTGCATCGCCTTCTGTGCCTGCAAATCAATGTTTGGTAAGAAATTGGGACTCAAGCCAATCATGGTACTTTGGATGTACGAGGCGGTGGTGCGACCGGTGCTTACCTATGGTTCCATAGTCTGGTGGGAAGCTCTAAGTAAGAGCTACAATCTCACCAGCCTGCAAAAAGTCCAAAGCACTGTGTGCGTTGGTGCCATAAGGGCCGGGCGCACTTGCCCCACAACTGCTTTAGACCCCATTTTCACCTGCTTCCGATCGACTTGTATATACTTTGTACATCGTCACAAACCGCACTGAGACTCATGGAGTATGGGTGTTGAAGGATACTCAGCAAGGGCATAGTAGTATCCTAAAGAAACTTCCGGATGGTACATGTAGTACCGAGACAGATTACTACCCTCGCAAACTGAAGTTTGAGTACGGTTGTAATACCGCCATTCCAAGCAGGAACGAGTGACAGAGAAATCCGGGCATAAGAGTCGACGACATCCAAATCTACACTGACGGCTCCAAGATGGAATCGGGAGTGGGGGCCGGAGTCTTCTCTGAGTCCCTAGATTTGTCTGCATCATTCAGACTCCCATCGCACTGCAGCGTGTTTCAAGCTGAAATTCTCGCGATTTGACAAGCCTGCAAATCACTGGAGGGCTTGAATGTAGCGGGTAAAGTTTGCATCCTGTCGGATAGCCAAGCAGTGATAAAAGCGCTTTCCTCGCCATACATTAACTCAAAATTAGTGTGGGCATATCCCAGTTATCCACCAATCTAGAACTACGCGTTATCTGGGTCCCGGGTCATAGGGGGATAGAGGGTAACGAGAAGGCCGACGAGCTAGCACGCAGGGGCTCATCGGAGGTGAACTAGGAAATAACCAGTGTCGAAGTAGGCATACCCTTAGCAGTAGCCAAGGGGAATATCCCAAGCTTCTATTTGAAGAAAGCACAAACAAAGTGGAATGACATCACTACCTGTGCAATATCAAAATCCATTTGGCCAAACTGGAAAGAGGACGAGTGCCACACCCATTTTCAAAACTTTTACTGTTTTCCAATTTAATGTTATAATTCAATTTAGAAAGTAAAATTCTATTGATACAAAGATTTTTTTAGCTAAAATATAGCTTATTATTTTCGTCTACGACCCTTTTAAAAATTTTTATATAAAAGTGGGCGCAGTATTTAACTGATCTCGTCCATTTTTTCTAGAAATATTTCCTGCTATCGGGAAAATTTGTGTACCAAATTTTATTACGATCCGTTGATTTTTCTTCGAGTTATGGCTCCCGAAACATAGAAAATTGCTTAGACATAAAAGGGGTGGTGCCACGCCCATTTTTTAAAATTTGAAGTGTTTCCTATTTACCGTAATAAAAACACTTGGGGAATGAAATACCATTAATATAAAGCTCTTTTTTGCAAAGATATAGCTTATTTTATTCGTCCACGACCCTTTTAAAAATCTTTTATATAAAAGTGGGCGTGGTCCTTAACCGATTTCGTTAATTTGTCTTCAAAGCATGCCTTGTACTAAAGGCAACCTCTCTGCCGAATTTTGTTGCGATAGATTTAACGGTTTTTGATTTTCGATTAATAATATTTGTAAAATTGATTTTATCGCAAGTGGGCGCTGCCACGCCCATTTTAAACAATTTTTCCAAATTTTTATCAACAATCTCAATATCAGTCCACATGTCAACATGTTTCAACATTCTAGGTGTGTTATTTACTAAATTATCAGGTTTTTTGCGTTTTCCAAAATTTTATATATATATAAAGTGGGCGTGGTTATCATCCGATTTCGTTCATTTTCAATACCAATCTATTCTAGTTCCAGATAAGCTCGTATACCAAATTTGGTGAAGATATCTCAATATCTACTCAATATCTACGGACGGACGGACATTGCTCAATCAAATTTTTTTTCGATACTGATGATTTTGATATATGGAAGTCTATATCTATCTCGATTCTTTTGTACCTTTACAAACAACCGTTACCCAATGAAAGTTAATATACTCTGTGTGCTAAGCACTCTGAGTATAATAACAAACAGCGCTGCTCTATTGCACGAATTGCTAATTGGAGACTGTGTCGAATTCGTTTTGGTAAACGGACACCCAAATTTGAACGAAATAAATTCTTTTTATTTTTTATAAATTTTTTTTTTTTATTTGTTATTCTTGTGAATTATCATTTTTCATGGTGTGGCGTGTTGCCATTTTAATTTTAAAAATTTAAGTTGATTTTTATAATCTTATGAAATTGTTATGACCGTGTAGTGAGGTGCGACAGGCCATTATAGCGGCGACAGTGGTTGGACTTGCTCAAATTTACTAAGCGATGAAGTGAGGTGCAACCGACAGCCGCAGTGGTTACAGTGGTCGATTTGATTAATAACTCGTTAAGTGAATTTAATATCTTGAATCGGATTTATTTGAAGCATAGTAAACATTTTATACAAAATAGAAATACATACTTTTTTAACACTTTTATACCAAATAATAAAAAAAAGGTTAAATGATGTGGAACGATTTTCCGTCATCACTGGTCAAATTTGGTTTTTATACAAACCGGTCTCGGCGTTGTTCTGACCTGTTGTTGTACAATTCAACTCCATCTAACCTTTGCTCTACGTAATCTTCCATATCAACGCCTGTCGTTGAACAAAAAGAAGTTTTTTTTTGGAAAGAAGTGTTTCTCCTGTTTTTCGAAGTTAACCTCCAAAGTATAGATATATAATTTCCAAGTTCGAAATCGGACCCATTCTAAGATCTTTTTTTTATTTGCTGTTAAAAATAATTAAAAAATTAAAAATGTAGGCGTAGACTTCCTCACTTTCTTATTTGTAGTCAAAAAGCAGAACTTCGAAATTTTTTTTCGGTATTGGACCAAAACACTTTTTTCTGTTTTTCGTAGCCAGCCGTCAAAACATAGAAATTGGTTTCCGATTTTGGTAATTTTTTATTTGTTATGTTTAAAAATCTAGGAGTGGTCTGCCTTCTTTTACATTTGAAATTTCTAAACTTTTTTTTTCTTTTCAAGCTTATACAACATGTACTATAAGAGACAAGAGGAAGATTTTTGGAAAAATTAAAAATAAATTACGCAAAAAAGTTGGCGTATATTTGTATCTTGTCAGGGTTCGGCTCTCACGTCAAAAGTCGCCGAATTGCTAGTACAAGTTTGCCTTTCTGAGGCTAGAACTGAACCACGATGCCGTAGGCCAATTCTAATACCGGCTTGAAATTAAAAAAGCTTATACGGTTCAAATTGACTGTTGAATGGTATAACACCTTATCTCGACTGCCGTTTCAAAAACGCCTTATCTCAGAAATGAGAGATATCTTTGGTGGGTTTAAATTTCGAGGTTGAATAAATTAAAAGCTCAAAATGTGTAAAAAAAAATCTTCAGATTTTATTTCTTAAAATAATAATAACACATTTTTTGCTATTTGACCTATAAATGTCTCAAACATTAAAAATTTCCATTAAAAATAAATATGTGTAAGGCGCGATAACCTCCGAAGAGATTTTAGGCCGAGCTTCTCTTCCAATTTGCGTCGTGCTCCTACATGTTTTATGCCGACTCCGAACGGCATCTGCGAGGCAGATGAGTTTTCACTGAGAGTTTTTCATGACAGAAATACACTCGCAGTGCTTGCCAAACACTGTCGAGGGGCAACCCGCTTAGAAAAATTTTCTTCTAATTTAAAAACCTTATTTCTAAAATTTTGATGTTGCTTTGCCCGTGGTGTGAACCCAGGGCATTCGGTGTGGTAGGCGGAGCACGCTACCATCACACCACGGTGGCCATCATTAGTCTTGAATTAAAATAGAATTTTGAACCGCTAGCGTGACAAAATCGATCACTGTGCAAATTCTATGTTGCTAAACGCTCTAGAGCCAACGCGCCGCGCCCAGAAATGCCCATAATTGTAATAGGTTTACTTTTTAATATTGAAAAGACATTTGTTTGCAGCAGTTTGATAATTTTTTTTTTGTTAACATTAATATTATCTTTAAAATGGTTTTTTTCAGCTTCTGCATAAGTCCGGATTTATACTTTTTTTATTTCAATTGTTTTAATTTTTATTTTTTTAGTTGTATTTGCACATACATATTTTCAGCTCTTTGTTATTGTTTTTGTATTTTGATTACCTTGTATCGAATTAGGCTAGTGATTGTAATGTGTTTTTCTGTACATTTATGTTTATCGGTTTTGTATGCATATGCATAGTTATGTTTACATGTAATCATATGTACCTACTGTGTTAATAGCGGATACGTTCACTTTACTGAGTTCTAATCAGTTAGTGTCTCTCAAATTAATAAAGCTTTTTTTGAATTTTCGAGTTTTTTTTGTCCTTTTGAATTGGTAGTGGAGAGTATTCAACGCAGTTAATTATTTATTGATATCGATAATTTTTCGATAACAGATCCATAAAAGATCGATAACTAGCCTATACCAGACTAGCACCAAACCGATAACTTTTCGACAACAATTCGATTAAACTTCTATAATTCTTATAGCAAACCTGTAACTTTTGCTAACATATCGCTACTAAGTTGATAACTTTTCGATACCTCCTCGATACCAATCGATAACCATAGATAGTCTGTTATGGATAACAAATTTACAAAAATTTTACAACAAACAGATAAGTTGTTAATAAGAAATGGATAACACGCCCAAAACTCGTCAATAACAAACCGATAACTCATCGGTAACAAACCCTCAACACTTCTTTATCAAATTGATAACGCGCCGTCTGATTTCGATTTCCTTTCCTTTAAATTTCATTTTTTTCTGTCCTTTAACTTTTTCCTTTCCTTTCCTTTCCTCTCCTTTTCTTTTCTTTTCTTTCCTTTTCTTTTCTTTCCTTTCCTTTCCTTTTCCTTCCCCGCCTCCCATTTTCCTTCATTACCTTTTCTTTCCTCTTCTTTCCTTCCCTTCCTTTCATCACCACTATTTGTTTCCATTCATATCTGCACAGTATGACCACAATTGATAAGAGTAACGTCAGGCATTCCGTTTTGGCCTATGCCACTATGTGAACTAACCATGAATCGCATATGAGGGCGAAGCTTTCTTCATCTTGGTGTATGTATCAGTCCATTACTCCCGGACTATAATAAACTCAGCCAGTGCAGCTCGAAACAAAGAAAGCCAAAGATCAGGTCTCCAAACCGGCTTCGATTTGGTAACACCCACGATTAAGACGGGGACGAAACGAAGGAAGTGTTCATTACGCACAACGTTACGCAGTATTAACGCTTTAATCGCAATTGCGTCCGCATGGAAAAGTCCTTAAATTGTCGCGCTATAGTTATCGAGTGATTTGACCCCTGTCAACTCCTGCCCGAGACTCTATCACGCCGATATTAACGCATATACAATTTTGCGATTGCAACCTTTGTTACTATAACTTGAATTAGGGATAGGAAACTCTCACGATCCGCCGGTATATCCACCGACATTGCAGAACTAATAGGTTGAGTTAAGTGTGTAAGGCGCGATAACCTCCGAAGAGATTTTAAGCCGAGCTTCTCTTCCAATTTGCGTCGTACTCCTTTTTAATTTTTCCTACAAATTGGTGGAACGCGGCCTACTTGTTTTATGCCGACTCCGAACGCCATCGGCAAAACAGATGAGTTTTCACTGAGAGCTTTTCATGGCAGAAATACACTCTGAGTGTTTGCCAAACACTGCCGAAATGCGACCTCGCTTAGAAAAATTTTCCTCTAATTGAAAAAACTTGTTTCTAAAATTTTGATGTTGCTTTTCCCGAGGCGTGAACTCAGGATGTTCGGTGTGGTAGGCGCGAGCACGCACTCATCACATCACGGCGGCCGTCATTGGTTGAGTTGGCTTTATGAAATTTACTAAAGCTCCTTCATCCCTTATTTGCAGAATGTGTTCAACTGCATCAATTCTATACAAGTGAAGCCAACTTCAACATCGAAATAAATATACAAGTAAACAACCTTAAGGGGCACTCGAAGCGAAAAGACCTAAATGTGGTCTCGTATCCAGGCGAAAAATGTGACAGCTCTATGAGATTTGGCAATACATAAAAAAGCCTTTTGGTACGACAGTGTACCGGTGGACCATAAAAAACATCCTTAACGCGTAGGTACATATTTCCGTTTTCTTTTGCCGAGAGAAACGAACTCAATCACCATGCATAAGAAGCGAGGCCTACAGGTGCAGGCGCTGGTGTGCGGTGAAAAGTTCCTTTGGGGGTTAGTACAAAAAGAGCAGGACAACGTCCAAGAGCAAGTAAGAATAAATGTCCGCCCATCGTGCTTAGAAACATAATTAGCCTCAAGTACCTCTGTGCGTTCCCTCAGAACTGGAAGAATTAAAAAAAATGTGAAGCTACATAGCTTATTTAATTGAAGACAGTATCAAGAATGTGAGTAATATATTCGATCAGAATGAGGAAATGCCTAACGTAAAAAGAAACCAAATCATTTTATAATAGTGATTTGTTATTCGAATATGGAAAACACACTGCAACACAAATAGTAAACAACCGCATACAAATAACAATATGCTATACGAAGGCGGACTAACGCAAGTTCGTTAAGTTTAATACAAAGAAATATTAAAATTTTACTCTAATTTTTGTGCATATTTATTTAATATAAAAAATTGTAAAAATAAATTATATATATATATGCATGTAAACTGTAATGTGCTTCAAAATCTTCTAAATTTTATGCACACACTTGAAATTAGTTAGGATATTCCGTATAGCATCCGCACACACCACCCCGATAAAACTGCCACCGTTCCTCTTTAACTCCACTCAAACGTATCGAAAACATTTTTTATAACTAAGTATTAGCGAAGCTGTATTAGATATCTTTATTCCTCGTTAAAACACATAAATCTCTATTTTCTTGAGGTAAGCCTAGATCACCCATAAGTTTTAGGAAGTCGACTGGCATCAACTCGACTTAACCTATAGGAGATGAAATGTATGTGTGCGAGACAACTATCCAGGAAATTTTTTCAGACAACTCACCCATATTTACCATGAAAAGAGTCCCAAAAAGGCTTCAGCCGTGTTCTAACTACACCATTTTGAGTTTTAAACCAGATATTGATACCACGGAAATTCAATTTGTCAATTTCCGATTTCTATTCTGAAAGTTATTATACATATTCAGAAAATTATTGTTCTGGCCTTGAGCTCGTTTCGGACCTTGAATCCTTTATCGATAGGCCGATAAAAACAAAAACAAGTTCAAAAAATTGTAATTCAAGTTCTGAAATTAAAATTTTAATTCAGAAATTTACAACTGAATTTTAGAAAAATGCAGTTCGAATTAAGAGCTTCCAATCTAAGTTCATAAAATTGCAATTTGAGTTCAAAAATTCAAATTTAAATTTGGAAGTTGACATTTAAATTTCAGAAAAATGCAATTCAAGTTCAGAGTATTACAGCCAAATTCAAAATTTCCAATCCAAGTTTATAAAATTGCCATTTAAGTTCAGAAATTCAAATTTAAATTTGGAAATTTTCAATTCGATTCCAGAAAATTGCTATTCAAGCTTAAAAATTAAAATTTAAATCCAGAATTTACAATTCCAAATCAGAATTTCCAATTTATGTTAAGAAAATTGTATTTCAAGTTCATAAATTGAAATTTAAATCTAGAAATTTACAATTCAGTTTCAAAACAATGCCATTCAAATTCAGAATTTCAAATTTAAGCTCAGAAAATTACAACTCAAGTTCAGAAATTCAAAAATTTACAATTCATTTCAGGAAAATGCTATTGTAGTTCAGAGAACTACAATGAAATACAAAATTTCCAATTTAAGTCGAGAAAACTGCAATTCAAGTTCAAAAATTAAAAGTCAAGTTCAGAAATTCAAACTTAAATTCAGAAATTTACAATTAAATTTCAGAAAAATGCAGTTCAAGTTCATAGAGTTACAAATCAAATTCATAACTTCCAATTTAAGTTCATAAAAGTGTAATTCAAGTTCAAAAATTTAATTTGTACGAATTGAAAATATTTATTTGGCGCAATTTTTTTTTCCAGAAAAATGTTACTCAAGTTCAGAGAATTACAAGTCAAGTTTAAAATTTTCAATTTATGTTCCGTAATTTGCAACTCAAATATAAATAAATAAAATTTCAATTCAACTTCAGAATATGTTATCTAAAGCTCAGAAATTTTATTTCAGTTTCTGAAAGTTAAAAGCCATGTTGAGAGTTTTTATTCCAAATTCCAAAAAATTTTAGACTTAGTTTTAGATAATTAGAATTCAAGTTCTGAATCTTAAATTTAAATTCAGAAGTTAAGGAAGTCCAATTTAAATTCAGAAACTTACAATTCAATTTCAGAAAAATTCAATTCCAGCTCAGAAAATATAAGTCAAGCTCACAATTTTCAATTAAAGCTCAGAATTTCCAAATCAAATTCATAAATTCATTCCTAAATTCAAAAATGTACAATTAAACTTCAGCAAATTGCAGCTAATATCCAGTTTAATTCAAAAACTTACAATTCGAGCTCAGAAACTAACAACTCCATTGTAGAATCTCGATTTTAAATGCAGAAAATTAAGATTTTCAGTATATTTATTTTATACTTCACTTTATGCTTTGACCGAACTTTTGTTGATCCCCCTTCCAACCACCGCTACATTCCATATCGTTAATTATTGTAATTAATGATGTGGAAAATGTTCAATGAAAATCAACTGAATGGAAATAACATCTGCAAAAGGAAAAAAAATTAAATAAAGAATAAAGGTAAATAAGTAAAAATATAAATAAATGCAAAAAGGGGGGGGGGGGGGGGGGGGATCTCGTAGTGAAAAATATCACGAGCTTAGTCATGATTTTAAAATTATTGCAAATTATTTTAGTCTGAGGCGCATAATTGATCTGCTTAGAAAATGTATCATAGCAAATAATTAGGCAAATTTTAGATAACGTTTTTTCCTCCGACATAAGACAAGAACTAGTCTAAACATCAATCTCTTTCGCTACTTATTTTGTTCCCTCCCTTCCTCACAATGTAACTTCAATGATACACCATCGATCCTGTTCTGATTTTCGCAAAAAAATACGAATCGAATTGAATTCCCGTTCTTTCCTCGAGGCCTTAGGGCCCGTCACAAAAGTCGACAGCCATATGAGAGCCTAGTCCAAACTTTACCACCTCCTTTGCTGAATTAAGTTGCTTTCTGTCTTGGACTTCGTATCAGATCAGAACCTTGTCAAGCGCTTCGGAGCGATCCATACCTCTCAAAGTAGCAGAACTTTCCTTTTAATTTGTACGAATGTGGTTTCTGGGAGTGTTTTTTGAATAAGAGCAATCCGCATTGAAATCTTTGGACTAATTTCGATGCGACGCTCAAACCCCTCACAGTATTTTTTTGGACTGTGAAACAAGTGAAAGTTTTAAGAAACTGCCTAATGATGCCACAAGTGCTGAGTCGTTGCCAGGTAGCAAGAATGAAGACGAACTCAATACACTTATTTCCCATGACGAAAAGCATGTTCCGGCACCCGAATATGACGAACTGAGAATGACATTATCCCAGCTAAATAATAACAAGACCCCTTATCAACTCCTATGCCAAACATGGTCAGGCGAGCGCATACCGCCGTATTGGAGTTTAAAGGGCATACTTAACCAATTAACAAGAAAGGCAATTCCACAAAGCGCGCCAATTACCACGGAAGCAGCCTTCTTATTATCGCTCATACGGCTATATCTAGCGTGCTGTGCGCAAGACTGAAGCGCAAAGGCTACGAACTGATTGTATCTTACCAGTCCGGCTTCAGACCGAGTAAATCTACTATCGACCAGATCACCCGGTGCGCCGGATCATGGAGAAGACTCACGATGAGAGAATCGTCACTCATCATCTTTTTGTCGACTTCAAAGTAGTAGTAGTAGTAGTAGTAGTGGTAGTAGTAGTAGTAGTAGTAGTAGTAGTGGTAGTAGTAGTAGTAGTAGTAGTAGTAGAAAAACGTTGCTTGTATTCTGATATCTCTGAACTCAAGTTCCCTGCAAAGTTAATAAATGATGTTAAACAATACCATCAGCTTCGTATGGATCTTCGAGATACTCTCCGAGACATTCGAAACCGAATGGCGTTTCAGACAAGGCGACTCTCTTTCGTGCGGTTTCTTTTAACTAATGCTGGAGAAGATATCTCTAGTAGCAAAACTATACCGTAATGGCACAATCTATTACAAGAGCGTACAACTACTGGCGTATGCTGATGATATTGTATTGACACTATTGGCTTGAACAAAGGCGCTGTGAGTTCCGCATTCTCTGGATTAAGTAAAGAAGCAAGTGGGGCTTGCGGTAAACGAGGACAAGGCAAAGTACTTTCTGTCATCCAAGAAATTATCTGTCCACCCGCACCTTTTTACCCACGTCACTATTGACGGATATAAATTAGAAACTGTGAACCACTGCGTCTTTCTGGGAACCAGCATTAACAGCGAAAACAATGTCAGCTTAGAAATCAAACGGAGAAGAACTCTTGCCAACAACTGGTACTTTTGGATTGGATTTAAAAGTACATTCCTCTCTGGGCGATCAAAAATCAAGCTCTGCAAATCACCCATCATACCTGTCCTGATGTATGGTCTCGAAATAAATGACGGCGTCGAGAGAAAATGAGATGGCTCTTGGTGTGTTTGAGAAAAGTTATCCGGCAGATTAATGGTTCTGGCCATGATGTCGACGTAGAGTTACTTCGGAGGTATAATGATGACTATATAAGCTTTATGAAGATAGTGCATTGAATAAAAGTCAAGAGGCTTCGCTGGCTATGCGAATGGACGAAGGCGTTCTGGCTAGGAAAGTATTTCAATTGACATTGCAGTTTCGAAGCAAAGGAAGGGAGAGATTTCCATTGAGTTGGGAAGGGCAGGTGTAGGAAGACTTGACCTCCCTTGGTTCCCCAATTGGCGTTAGTTTTCGCGAAACGGACCAATTAATGAGTGATTGAATGATGCTACAAGTTAAAAAAATTGCAAGAAACTCAATTAAGCAATAACTTGAAAGTTATCATATGAACTCCATATCCTATTCAAATTGAAAGCGTAAGACATAATAATAGTTTCGGTTTACTTTATAAAGAGCCAAGCTTGTTGTTGTTGATGTAGCGATAAGGTTACTCCCCGAAGGCTTTGGGAAGTGTTATCGATGTGAAGGTTTTTTGCCGGATACAGATCCGGTACGCTCCGGTAACACAGCACCATTAAGGTACTAGCCCGACCATCTCGGGAACTATTTATATGGCCACGTTAAACCTTCAGGCCATGCCTCCCTCCCCACCCCAAGTTCCACGAGGAGCTACACAACCCCTTGAATCCCAGCTTGTATTCTTGTGCTTTGAAATCGCCGACCAGTTTTTTGTAAAAAAAGATACTTCACGCAGGCCACATTTTCATTTTTTAGTCTATTTGAAAATTGGCACATTTTACAACAAAACATTAACGCAGGAGCGGACTTTTAAATCAGGGACCGTTGTGGCCACACTTGTCTACTAAAATTTTTGAAAACTTCAAAATCTTTTATAAAAGTTAGTCACATTTTAAATTTATTATTACGAACTTATAATTACAATAATTTAAAGTATTTGTTTAATCCGTCTCAATTTAATAAAATATTACTTTGTTTTGTACCAACGCATGCAGCAGAGAATTTACTACACAAGCTATGGATTTTACGAAGCTTTGATTCCAAAATGGTGAAGCTTCCTTTTTATATAGAACTCTGAATGTGGGGAGCCAACAGCAAATTACCTCCTTGATAGTTGTGAGGTGAAAAGAGCACTTCTGACAAAAAAAATTTGGAAGTGGAGTGGTTTTTAAAGACCAGACTGCTCAAATTCGATATATTTGAAACCTTTTATGATCATTTTTATATTTTGTGGGATGTCGGAGTCATATTGGAGACTTGTCTTGAAACTTTGTTTATGCTTGATTGGAATCCTTTCGGACAGATAGAAGTTCGACTTTTAATTTCTTTGTGGCGTTATGTTGCTACTCATATTTAAAAAAACCGCAAAATTAGCGATACTTTTTGAGCAAACCTCGCATTAGGGATATTTTTTTTTTAGAAATCTAAAGTAGTTTTTACCAGTTTTTACTAGCGCTATAGATAACCCGGTAAATTGAGCGCTTCGAGTGGCCCGATACTCGTTTGCAACTCGTTCGTTGGGCAATTGAAAGAACCGCATTACAACAGACTGCACTGAGAGGGTACATCAAAACTCCCGTAACTAACTGAAAGATGAACTCTTATCACAACGATAAGCTTTGACGGCTGCTGCTGACATTGCGGCTGACCTCTACTATTATGCTTTTTCTGAAAACAATCTGCCTTCCTCTTGAAAATGCTCACACACTTCCCCTATCACCTAACCGGTATGTGTCACTAGGCAAATAACTCTAAGACTTAGTTTTTCACGAGCCTTTAAGATCCCAAGATTTTGGGTACAAGGTGTACGAAACGGTGACCAGTTTCGTCTCTGCGTGTCGAAAGCGTCGTCTCCTGACACCGTCTTCACAGCAAGCATAGTGATATCTTAGTGAGATGACTTAAGCAATTCCTTTACCCAAGAAGCTTCACGTGCTCGAGTTAAAGCTTTACAATTTTTGAGGAATAAGCACTGAACAGTGGTGCGAATACTCGTTGCTCGAACACCCGGGCTGCTCGAAAATGTGCGAACCAAATCGAGAGCTCTTGTATGTACCACCACTTTTTATATAAATTAAGAGCCAGCTTTTATAAAACACTCACCTTAAGTCGCAGCCACTCACGTGCAGATTCACCACTATATAAAATAAAATAATGTTCACAATGGCAATGAGGCTTACCATCACTCACTGAAGTTAGTGAATGCTCTATATATATATATACTATATCAATTGCCCACATACGAAAAAGTCACTTGTGCGGCTGAGTTACGCTTTATTCGCCCCTTAATCATATGGCGCTACGATTAGTCCGGTCCTGTATACACAACTACATGCATATGGTATAGAGTGCAGTTTGACGTCATAAGAGCGTAGAGGCACACTTGGAAAGCAACATATTTATATAAATATATATATGTACCCAATATATACGAGGGGATCTTTATTATGATTCACTGATAATAGAGCACTAGTAGAGGAAAAATGTATAACAACAACTACAAATGTACATTACAGGCAGAAATATAATTTGACACGTCTGAGTCATTAAAGAGCCATATGTATTTGCTCACCACCCAAATCTGTGCCACCCACGCACAATACCTGTCAGATGGAGAGAGAGCAGTGAAGAGTGTATGTGCAAATTCATTCATAACATTAAAGTAGGGACGGCTGATATGAGGATACATACTTATTTACACACATCTGTTTGTAATTTTTACGTTTCATATGTATTACATGTGTTGCACGTAGATGTGGACAAATGCGTTGCAAGTAAAGTTGCCACTTTGATCCATTTGAACCAGAATTTGATTCGTTTTGTTTACGTTTGGTCTTTCTTTCGGTTATGCTTATATAAAAAATATAAATAAACAATCGCTTAAGGGATAACTGGAAAGGTACGTAAAGACGCTTGCTTTGCTCCAGTAAAAAGGGTGACCGTCGGCTTCGATGACTCAAATGTACAAAAGAGCGCAAGAACGTCCTCTCGAAAAACTCACCCTAGAGTTACATGCTCCAAATCACAGTAGCATCTTCCAGGTTGAAGCATATTAAGGTAAAAATATTTAACAAGAGACACACCGTTGTCCTCAACTATAGGTAAAAGGGCAGTTTAACAGACCATCAAATGGAATGGATTGGACCTTATGTGATTATCAAGCATGGGTGGATTGTACGTCGCGTGTCAACAACTTCAGACAAGGCTACGAAATATAACAATGAAAAGTATCTTTTTAATATCAATCACTCTATCTTACTTTATCAAGGAAATGCCATGCCAGGATGTTCTTAGGCTACCGGAGGTGGGAATACGGAATTGTGTAGGATTACTTTTCAAACCAAGAATTTTTGGGAAGCTCATCAAGTCGCTAGAAAATTCAAAATTTCAGCTTTGAGGAATGTGTGGCTTGCGGAAAAGGAACGTTATAATGCGTAACACTGCCAAACGTGTTGAGACCTTTGCAACTTCTGGATTCAGCGTAGCTGTTTAAAAAAGGTCCTTGCTTCCCTGAGTCTTATCAAGGATTGTTTAGCACGGCTTATGTCAGGGTTTAGTTAAGAGTTTCCTCAGAACTTATAGGTTTTTCGAAACACAGCTAAGTAATCAATTCAAATATATTTTTTTTATTAAACTGAGTGCTCCTATTAAGATTGCTTATTTTATTGACAAGTGTATTAAAAATAGATCTGAGCGAAAGATCCTGGCCTGGTTTGGCATATAAAATTACATTTTACTAGAATAAGGCCAGTGAATCTCTCTATGCTGACTATGAATGGCAGCTGCGAGGCAGTTGACTTTTCACTGAGAAGCTTTTCATGGCAGAAAGACACTCGTTGTAGTTGCCAAATAACTGCCGAGGGGTGGCCCGCTTAAAAAAATGTTTTCTTTATGTGTTGATGTTGCTTTGCCCGGAGCTTGATCCCGGAATCTTCAGTGTCGTAGGCGGAGTAAGCTACTACCACAGCACGGCCGATTTATCGACTTTCTTATTGGATTTTTATTCACTAATAATCGGCGGGTAACAGATTTGTAATAACGAAGTGATGAGTCGTCAATAACACGCCAACTTCAAATTGGTAGCACTCAGTTAAAATTCGATAACTTTTCGATAAAAAATATATAACTTTTCGACAACATATCTATAACACGCCTAGAACAAAATTGTAACACACTGATACAATTTTTTTTAAACATTTTTCGATAAGAAATCGCTAACCTTTTCACAACATCGATAATTTTTCGATAAATAGTCGATAACTTTTTGATAACATATCGATAACTTTTGAAAAATGATTCGATTACACGCCAATAAAAAACTGGTAGCACTCTGATAAAAAATCGATAACAAATTGATTACAAATCAAAAACCTTTCTTTTACTTATCAATACTTTTTTGATAGTAAATCAATAACTTCTCCATAACAAACCGATAAAAATGTAATACAAAATTTAGAACGTTCGATATCATATACCTCATCGATAGCACACCTTATAACAAACCTGTAACTTTCTCGACTTCCTTTCCTTTCCCTTTTTTCCTTTCCCTTCCTTTCTCTTCCTTTCCTTTCCTTCTTTTCCTTTCGTTTCCTTTCCTTTCCTTTCATTCCCATTCCCTTCCCTTTCCTTTCATTCCCATTCCCTTCCCTTTCCTTTACCTTCCCTTTCCCTTTCTTTCCTTTCTTTTACAACCCTTTTCTTGCATTACCTTGCCATTATTTGCTGTCTGATTTCGCTATAGTGTAGTGACTAGAATTACGATTACATTCTAGATTCCCCCATACCGTCAGCAAAGAGTTTTACACATCAAACTCGATTCATTGTGGGAAATTTTAAAAGAGTTTCCATTTGTTTTAAAGCTTTGGTAATTTTCAATAAAGATATTCGTACCAAAATAAAAAAAATGTTTTGTGGCAACCTTAGTGTTGACATCAATGTTATGCAAGTATGCTAGGGAAGCTGTAATTTTTACGCAAACAAACAGATAAAGAAAAGCAAACAAACATTAATGATCGTTTTCACCAAACTAAACTTAAGTTACATTTTACTTGGGGGATAGCAATCTATCAGATAGCTTTTTTTGACATATTTGTTTTCACCAACACAGGGTGACCAAACCACGGTTATATCGATGATAATTGTGAATATTTTGCAGAACAAATTGCAAAAATCTAGCGTAAATACACGAAAACTGGCTGAACAGCTGACATTTGTTTACACCTTTTGTTTGTACGTAATTGATACGCAAAGCTTCTGTTAGCATGGAGAAAACGAAAATTTCCATAACTTATAGGTAAGTGAAGATGGTGAAAACGGCCTTAATTGTGTGAGCTCATGCGTTTAATGCGAATGCGCGCGTATGCGTACTACATACCAGCATAAAAAACACACACACACACAACTGCATTTGAAAAATATGTAGAAATGTTATCAAGGACACTCAAGAGTAAAAATGTTATGAGCGTTTTTGTTCAAATACTTTGCTGTGACGCTGTGACGTTAACTTGTTGTGTTATGAAATTGAGTGCCAAAAGGCAATGAGTAGGCGTTAACTGAGTTGAAAGTTGCAGTAGTGGTTGAGTATTTAAGTACAGTAGCTGCATGTGCTGAGAGTATGCCTCATTTGACCTTCGCTTTCGCAGATTTTGTGCGAAAATTCGAGGACTTCATTCAGAAATCTCTCTCGCTTGAATATCCAATAAAATTTGCTTTGCTTTCGAATAATGTGCGCAGTAACTAAAAAGTATGTACATTCGCTTAAAAACATACATTTACATGTGTAAATATATTTATATTGAAAAGCATGTGGGCAGCAAAACAATCGATGGGTAGCTTTTCCGTAAATTTTTGTTTGCTCCGAAAACCACTGCGTATACGTGACTTTTTGTTTAAAGCATTACATTTTATATGGAAAATTCGAAAGTTTACAATCCCTTAGTTGAAAGTACTAAAAATAAAGCAATTTTCTTATTTTGTTGCCCTTGAAATATTCAAAAAGCGTGCATTTTCGTTTACCATATGGCAAGTAATTTGTTGTTAAAACAAAAAAAAACAAACCGGTAACCACAAGTAGTGCGCCTGCGGATAAACGCCGCTCATCGCACCCACACATCAGCATCAACCAACTGTTACGCACATCGCTCGTTTATAGATTTTTCGAAATTGCACATACATTACATTTTCGAAAAATATATTTCTAGCACACATTATTGGAATTTCATAGAATAAAACTTCTCAGAATTAATTTGTACGAAAAGTGCTTTGAATGGACCTACATTGGGATTTGTTGTTCGTTGTAATTTGAGGATTTGCGTTAGTTTTTGCGTTTTATGAAGTTATGGTTACTGTGTCTGATATAGTTCTTAGAGTTCAATATAAAAGCTGTTTTCTTTTTTATATGGGTATACATATGATCTTAAACTTTATATGGACTGCGTAGTGTGTAACTTTATCTACACTTACGAAATTGGTGCGTAGAAAATTAATACTGCTAAATTTCAGTATGCATTATACTCAGTTGCAACTGAAATGTGTCTCTCCATATCATTTCTACACTATTCTCCACTTCTGTGACCGAAAATGGTGTGAGTCCACTATTCATCGCAACCGATTTAGTTATAGATTATACACTACGACCAACCCTGCAAAAATAGCGAGTACTCCATCCATGCATGTATGTGCGAGGTCCTAGGACTGGACCATATACTCCAGCTCAGCATTACATCAGAGTAATGCATGGAGTACCCACAGTCCAATAAACATCGTGTAGTGATTACAATCGTTAAAAACGAACAATGATCGGCTTACAATATGTTCGTTTAGAAACATGAGTTGGTCCATTGCTGCATTACAGTGGAGTAGAATGGTAAGTACTCCAGTATGACATAATTGGACCACATGATCCAACAATTTTTGCAGGGAACAGATATGTATGTCACCTGCAAAAATCGTTGGATCATGTGGTCCACTGGAGTACTTACCATTATACTCCACTGTAATGCAACAATGGACCAACTCATGTTTCTACACGAACATATTGTAAGCTGATCATTGCTCGATTGTGGTTAATTTTGGAGCAATCGGTTGGTCCATAGCGAGAACTCCATACATGCAGGCATGGAGTACTCGTGATTTTTGCAGGGTCTCCGCTATTCAGAACAACCCGTTTTATGCGAGTTATTTATCACTTGTCGCGAGTCTTCAATCATTGCGCTAGATGGGTCTCCTGAACATTATCTAAGTGATGATAACCTTATTTATTTTACCCGCAAATGTAGATGTATACACATTTAAAAAACACGGGTAATATAACAGTACAGTTATTAAGCGGCGTTGCATCAGCTCCACATTCAAGCCGATCTTTCTCAGAAAATCTGTTCGCTCTGATGTGACGATGTACATAAACGAAAGGGTGGATCTTAGCTAAGATAAGGTTAGGTCGTGTGATACCTACTTTGAGTAAAAGAAGCTGATTTTTACTGCATGAAAGTCTAAGGGGATTTCCCATAAGGTAACGCTTACGTTAGCTTCAATCGCTTAGAGCATCTTTGTGTAGTAATGATATAGTTAAGACTACGCGCGACCTTTGAAAAATTATCCAAGGATCGCTAGCTGTCTAAGCATGGACTTGCCTTGATTTTGATTGTATAGAACTACTTTGTGTAAATATCATAAAGTGACCAAACGCAGAAATATCATATCCTGCCAACTGAAGTTGTTTATTACTAGGAACTTTGCTAGTCAACTTAATTCTTGCACTGCGTTGCTGTATATGTAGGACGTGAGTCATCTGAGCCATCCTGCTAACTCAAATTCTTACAAGGTGTTGAGATCCCTATGACCAGCTTTGGTCGCCAAAAGCTGTTGTTGTTGTTGTCGTTGGAGCGATAAGAATACTTCCCGAATGTTTAAGGAGTGTTATCGATGTTGATGGTACTTTCCCGGATATAGATCCGATACGTACTAGCTTGACCATCTCGGGATAATATGAACACATGAAACCTTATAGGCCATACCGCCCTTCCACCCAGGAATTCCATGAAGAACTTGGGATCGCCAGAGCACCGGCTGCTGAAGAAATTCCATTCGCCACGGGTAGGTGATGTTGACATTTGTAGAAGCTATAAATTGCGCTGGCAACCCCTTTGAAAGGGTTGCGCTACACAACTTTGAATCATATGGGTATTTTAGTCACCTCTTACGAAGGGCATACCTGCCGCGGATATATTCTAAGCACCCTAACCTCCCTCAATTGAACTAGTAAGGTTCCCTATATTTTTATGTTGAGAGGATAATCAGCAAATCACTGCCCAATAGGATGATTCTCATCATCATCATTAATTGGCGCTTAACCTCCTCAGCGAATCTGGTATTTCCGTAACAAGTCACGCCAGCTATACACACGTGTTAAGCGATAACTGACGCTAATTAAGAGAGGGAGGTCAAGTCTTCCTGCACATGCCTCTCCGAACTCATTGGAGGTTCCTCTTTAATTTTTTTTCCAAACCACGTTGTCGACTGATATACTTTCTTTGCCAGACCGTCTTTGTCCATTCGCATTCACGTGCTCCAGCCAGCGAAGGCTTTGGGATTTTATTCGTTGTACTATCTTCATATACGCTTAAAGCTCATGCAGCTCATCATTACACCAATGGGACGTTCTTAGTTATGTGCGTTACTTATTGGCTAAGATTTTATCAAGGAAGAATATATGCGTTGATATGGCAGAACTGGAACCTTCTAAAAGCCCCATCGATATATCTATATATCTATGTTCGTTGTCTGCTTCATTCCGAACAATACCTTTCAACGCAGCAACCCAACCCAAATAAACCCAAACCAACATAACGCCAAACTCACGCTTAAATCTATATACACATGTATGTACCCTTATATCTGTGACAATTTGAAAAAAACAACCTATGTCGAGTTAGGACAAAAGTGATATTCTGGCTTCATAACAGAAATCCGTTACAGATCTCCCTGCGTTACTTACTCATAGCCCTAGCGCAAAATGGCTGCTACAAAATATAGGAAGTTACAATGGTGAATTGCGGCTAGCTTTTCAGATATAGGTCTATGTATCGCCATTATGCTAACTCGACATAGGTTGTTTTTGTTCAAATTGCCACAGATATGTGGTACGTCAATAGATTCAACTGTTCAATCATCTGTTCTGTCTGTTTAATCGACTTTTTCTTTCACTCGATTGTGGGTTCCTCCATTTCCCCCTTGAATTCGTAGGCGTCATAAGTTCGCATTTCAAATTATTAACGAATTTGCCATATGGCAGCGGCAGCCAACCGGCTGCAGTTCATATCCCGTTGTGTCTATAAAATTAGCGTAGACGTAATTTACGCTCATAAATAGAATTGTGTGCGCATTTTTACACTGACCAATATGTTTTGTTTGCTCCGCTTACTCTTTCATTCATCGATTTTTTTTAAATGTCACCAGTCCATGCAGGCAAATGAATGAAAATTTTGCGTAGAAATGGCAAACTAATACAACGTAAATTTTTTACTTTTGCGTGGGTATCATCTATTGACGCGATTAACTGTATATGAGTATGTGTGTTGTGTTAGTATTAGTTAATTGTAAGCGGTTATCGTGCATGATGTCAAATGGGGTTTTTTGATATTTAACTTTTTCTGGAAAAATTTTATCTCCTGATTAACGTCACCGCGTTAATATTTGATCGACGGTTTCAAAAGCGTTATAATTATTATAAATATTGACACACGTTATTCGTGGATGGATGCAGATAACAGTATATATAATATTGCGCATAAATGTATGTATTTTCAGGTCAAATTAAACTTTTTTCAAATCAAATGAAACTTTTTGCAAACAAACTGAAACTTTTTTCAAATCAAATGAAACTTTTTCCAAATCAAAGAAAACTATTTTCAAATCAAATGTGTTCTTTTTGCAGTCAGGTGAAACCTTTCTCAAATCAAATGGAACTTGTTTCAATTCAAATAAGACCTTTTTCAAATCAAATTAAACTTTTTATTTAATTTATACAACGTGACATCAGGACGTACAAGGCGACAGCTGTTTCGATTATACCTTGTAAATCTGTTTAAAGCCCTTTCTCCCGGGAGCGGGATTCGAACCCGCACTCCTACAATGGTTGAAGTGTTACAAACGCATTCAGCCACGTATTGCTTAGTTGTTGTAAACTTTGCCAATTCCTTCCTTTCATATTTTATTCTTTGCACAGTTTTTCATTTAAATTAAACAATTTTCAAATCGAATCCAGCCTTGATCATGTCAAATGAAATTGTTTTTCATTTCAAATAATTTTTTTTTTAAATACTATTATATTTTCCTTTTCCCTAAAGATCGATAATGTTGATCACGTAAAATTATAGCCTATATATTTAATGTTAAGAGGTGTCTCCTGGATTTTTTATACAAATAACATGGAGGATATTTAATATTAGAAATGTGCCTGTGTTATAAAGAATAGTACCCAAGTGGCAAGCAATTTTAATTTTGTAGATAGTTGAAGTTGAATAAATTAACTTGATTTCAAAAAAGTTTAATTTCGCTTGAAAAAAGTTTTATTAAAGGTAAAAAAGTTACATTCGGTATTAAAAAAGTTTCATTCAATTTGAAAAAAAGTTTGATCGACTTTTCGAAAAAGTTTCATTCTTTTTGAAACTAGTTCTATTTGATTTGAAAAAAGTATCATTTGATTTAAAAAAAGTTTCATTTGATCTCAAAAAAGTTTCATTTGATATGAAAAGGTTTTGGTTGACTTGCAAAAGGTTTTATTTGATTTAAAAGCAGTTTAATTTGATCTCAAAGAGTTTTATTTGATTTGAGAAAGTTTAGTTTGATTTGAAAAAAGTTTCATTTGATTTGAAAGAAGTTTCATTGGACTTAAAAATGCTGAATACGTTTTTATGTTTTGATCCGGGAAATCAATGTTGTTGTTGCTGTTATAGCGATAAAGACACGCCCCAGGGGTTTGGGGATTGTTGGTTTCATTTGATTTGAAAAAGTTTTAGTTGACTTGAAAAACATATCATTTGATTTGAGAAAAGTGTCATATGATATGAAAAAAGTTTAATATGGTTTGCAAAAAGTTTAATTTGATTTGAAAAAAAGTTAAATTTGATTTGAGAAAAGCTTAATTTGGTTTGAAAAAAGGTTTCATTGGACTTAGAAATGCTAAATACGTTTTTATGTTTTGATCCGGATAATCAAAGTTGTTGTTTTAGCGATAAAGACACTCTTCTCCAAGGTTTTAGCGGTTGTCGTTCCACTAACAAGCAAGATTAAGGTACAAGCCCGATCATCTCGGGAACGATTTTATATGACCACGTTGAAGCTTCTAGGTCATCCCGCCTCCCAACCCCTAGTTGCACGAGGGTCGCCAGCGCCTCGTCTGTTAAATAAATAGGATTCGCCACTTGTAGGTGAAGCTGACAATTGGGTTGGAGAAGCTATAAATTGTACTGGCAACCCCTTGAAAAGGTTGCGCTACACAACCCCTTGAATCATTTGTGTATTTAAGTCGCGTCTTACGACAGGCATACCTGCCGCGGGTATATTCCAGCGGGTTAGGAAAATTGTAAAATCTAGTATGGAACAACTTCTACAACGATTTTTCTTCTTTTAATTTTTTCAGGTATGTTCAAAATATACCACATTGGCCATTTATACATAATATACCGTAGAAATCGCTTAAGTCGGTAAGTATCGATGCAAACAAAAAAAAGTAGATACAAAATTTTAAATATTTCCGTTATATAAATGAATCGAAAAGCTGCGAACAATGTGTCCTTAAAAAAATTTTTTTCGGCAACTTGATGAAGGAAATGTTTTTTCTTCTGATGTACAGAAAGTGTGGTTTGTAAGACCAAACCGTTTTGCTCTGCCCTAGGCGAAAAATATTTTCTTGGCTTCAATAATCGTTTGGAAGAATTTCTGCAGTTACTATCGCCTCAGCTTATGCGACTACCTGAACATCTAGTTCTGGGTTCCCTATCATGCTCCTGCACATCGTCCCCATTTCAACGTTGTTGAAGGTACCTTCATTGTCGACATTGTCTGTCAGGTCAAACTTCTTTAGTGTTGTCCTTATGTTTAGATCGATAAGCGTTTGTATTATAGGTAGTATAACCCACTAGGAGCAGCTGATACGTAGCCCTTACTATCTACTGCTATAAATAAATAAATAAATAATCTACGACGTTTATGATGTCGGTTTCCTGCGGATCACAGAAAGTGTGTCTCAAGTCCTCCAAAATTTCTGACTAGAGACAATTCGCGAACCATCATGCGTCTTTATACTAATTGGAATAAGATTGGACTGCAATAGTATTTTGTGAATTTATGATGCCTCATTTGTTGTACTCAGGTTTCTGTGAGTTCGATTGAAGAACTTCCAACTTCCTATCTCGGAATCTGCTTCATAATCACAGCAAAATATTTTGAGTTTCAGCTCATACAGAGCGTTGTTGAGACCAATTTGCAGAAAGGGTGTTTTTAAATACAGTTGTGAGGTGGGGCGCTTTCAAACCAATTCTGAGGTAGACAATTTTCTGAGATAAGGTGTTTTGGAAACGAGATAGGTTCATACTTTACTCAGCAATCGATAAAATATGTGAAATAATATGTGTGTAGTATGTTGCCGCCCTAACATATCCTCATCAATCTTTCTTTTTCCTTCCGCCACTCTAAGCATTTTTCATCCTTGTTATTTTGGTTTATGTACACTAGGGTGGGTCGATTTATTAACCGATATCGCGCTATCGATTTTTCGATAGGATTTGGGCCCAGTAAAAAAAGTTCCACTACGCATACCCAAAAAAATAATTTTCATTTTAAAAATTCTTCTAAATCTCCATAAAAGATTTTTTTTTGTCAAAAAACTGCATTTACCATCGTCTTTAGCGCACGAATTCACTTGGGACTGCGCCAATTAACACAAAAAAAAATACATAAAAAATGATTTGGATCCTTGAAAATGAAAAAAAATGCTTAAAAATCGAAAAAATCGATGAAATTTCGCAGGCTCGAAAATTATTTTTTTTTTTTTTTGGGTATGCGTCGTGGAACTTTTTCCTGAGCCCAAATCCCATCGAAAAATCGATGGCGCGATATCGTTTAACTTTCCTCCATGCAAATCGACCCACCCTAATGTACGCTCATTGACTATTATTTTATATATATCATGGCGTTTGTATCAGCTCAGCAATGTCGACTAAATGGGTTGGGTTAGGAGTATCTCAGTGGATTCCCCATGACGTGCGCTATCGTGTTTGAATAGCAAAAATATATAAAAACTTTCTGCGATAGTGATATTCTAAAATTGCTGCAACTGCTTTCTGTAACTGAATATCTTTAACCAAAACTAACAAGAGTTTAGGTTCTTATATGTTAACTCAAAGCATGTACCATCTTATTCATAGACTTAAGAGTTTTGAAGATTCGGCTGTTGTTGTTTTTATCGATGTTGATAGTGCTTTGCCGGATGCAGATCAGGTACATTCTGGTAACAAGCACCATAGAGGTACAAACCCAACCATTTTGAAAACGATGTAATATGACCACATTGAACCTTCTAGGTTATCCCGCCCCCACCGCCCACTTTCATGAGGAACTTGGGTGGCCAGAGCCTCGTTTGCTAAAGAAACAGGACTCGCCACGGGTTATTGGGGTTGACCGTTGGGTTGGAGGAGCTATAAATTGCGTTGGTAAACCATTAAATCATTTGTGTATTTTAGTCGCGTTTTACGACAGGCATACCTTCCGCGGGTATATTCTAAGCTCCCTAACCGGCAAGAGTACAAATACATAAAAATATCCACTTGTTTATATGTAGCTAAATATATATGTATACGACATTTTATATATGCCCGCATGTTTAATACACAGGCGCCATGGAAACCCTGTATTTCGTCCTTGAAAGAGTATATTTTTCACATCATTAAATATTCTTTTATTTGGTATCGTTAGATGAGGCGTTAGTAGCCGCACTTATTCTGCGAAAGACTATTTATATATCGTACAGCAAAAATCAAAAAGTATGACATGAATGTAGGTTGATGGCAGTTTTTAATGGGAGCATCCTTGATATAATTGCTATATAAAAAGTATGTAAATGGATGTAGATAGTTAAGTGCATCTAATTTTACACAGTTAAATAGCGGTGTAAGTGTGAAGCGTAGCGAAATTCATATGAAAACACACACAGAGAGATGTTGTTGTTTTATTAACGACAAAGACACTCCCCGAAGTTTTTGGGGTGATAACACTCCGATGTTGATGGTCCTTTGCCGGATATACAAGATCCGGCATGTTCCGGTAACAAGCACCATTAAGGTACTAGGCCGACCATCGCGGGAACGATTTATATGACCACATTAAACCTGCTAGGCCATACCGCCCCCTCCTTGCGGAACTTGTATTGTGTATGTGTATGATACATTCATATTTGTAACATAGTTCGCCTAGCGTAGGTGAGCTTGAAAATTGGGTTGCGGAAGCTCTTGAGCTATAAAGCTTTGTATTGCTCTTATCAACCCCTTGAATCAAAAGAGAGATGTCATAGATCCTTGTGCCAGCTAGAGCAATCAAAGGTGGTAGTTTCGCTTTTTTTTGTTCTTTTGTAAGTGAAATAAGAAAACTTAGAAAATAACTGCTATTTTGAGATCGAAATAAAAAATTTCGAAAATAACTGTTATTCTGAGAGTGAAATAAAAAAACAGAAAATAACTATTATTTTCAGAGCAAAATAAAAAAAAAACTATTACTTTCCAAGCAAAATAAAAAAATAACTGTTATTTTCCAAGGAAAATAATAAATTGGCGGCTATCGTGGTTTGGTGACAGCGTGCTCCGTCTACTGCAACGAAGGTCTTGGGTTCAAGTCCCGGGAATAGCAACATCAAACAAGTGGTTTCAATTAGAAGCAAATAGGAAAAAAACTTCGGCCTAAATCTCTGCGGAAGTAAATCGCGCCTATTATTTCACATAGACCGGGCTTAGAACCACTAACCGCTTTTTCTCCTGCTTTCCTTAAAAACTTCACTTCATTGTTGCTTAGTAAGCTAGTTGATAAAGAGTTTAAACTATATGTGGATCGCGCTTAAGGTTCTACCACACATGATCTTTACCCTTACTTGGCTCCCGTGAGCGTTACATATTTTGACGACGAACATTATGCCATTAGCTTAATTCTCCGTGCGAGAGGTGGTCTCTTGAACTTTAGTGCGAGATCTTTCAAAAACGTAACAACTGCAATATGTCCAGTATGTAACCTAGGCGATGATGAAAATGTTCACCACTTTATCGGTGTTTGCCCAGCCTACAATGATTACCGGTTGGCTAGTTTTGGTGAAAAAGTTTTGTAGCTGGCAAGTGTGGTAAACATCCTTAATGGTAGAGATTATGTTAATTTGTTTAAGTATCTGCAAACCAGCTTAAAGTATAGAGATCTTATTTTAAATGAATTTTCGTAAGCTCTTTATGTCAAATACGTTTAGTCAATTATAGTGTGGCACTCAGCACGTTTGTAACTGCCATAATTTTAATTTATTTTAAACTATTTTTAAGTCTTTAATGTTTATTCATTATCTTACAAATGTATGCTCCTTTGAATGGTTGAAAATAAATATACTACTACTACTACTACTACTATTTATATATATTTTTTTTTATTAAAATTTAAAAAATAACTTTAGTTTTAGAATAGAAAATAAAATACAAAAATACTTTTTTTTCCTAACGAAATATAAAACTTAAAAATAAAAGTTTTTTTGAGAGTGAAATAAAAAACTCAAAAAATAGTTTTTATTTTCCGATAGAAATGGAAGACTCAAAAAATACTTTGTATTTTCCGAGAAAAGCAAAAAACTCAAAAAATAACTTTAATTTGCCTAGGGAAATCTATCTATATAAATCTTATAAAATAAAGTCGCTAATGCCATGTACGCACATAACTTCACACAGAATGCTCCGATTTTAAAACGGTTTTTTGCATTTGAAAGCTTAGCTACGTGAGATGGTACAGTTAATATAATTTGAAGGTATATATTAAAGGGCCGTGGCAAATTGCCAAAATGTAGTAAAAAATCATAAAATTTTTGTTAACACAGCTATAACTCATAAACGGATGGATGGATTTAAAAAATTCTACTTTTCAGTAAAACTTTGAAATATTTGCCTTCGTTCTGCATCAAAAAAAAAATTTGATTCCTTTCTTATATCAGCGAAATTGTTTAAACAAAAGTAACATTCTTACCAAAAAATTCGTGTGTGTGGTTGTTCGGTGTCAACTGTGCGCGCAAATTGCTTTTGAGTGAGGTGACACATAGCATTCGCTGCGTTATTTAACTTCGGGGGTACATTTATATGTATGGATGTGTGTATGTATTTTCATACCATATCAGCTTGACATATGTATGTAAAAAATAAATAAATGTGAGGCGCGATAAACTCCGAAGAGATCTAAGGCCGAGCTTCTCTTCCAATTTGAGTCGTGCTCCCCTTGATTTTCCCTATACATTGGCCAGACGGGACCTACATGTTTTATGCCGACTCCGAAGGGCATCTGCAACGCAGATGAGTTCTCAGAGAGAGCTTTTCATGGCAGAAATACACCCGGAGCGCTTGCCGAACACTGCCGAGGGGCGACCCCGCTTAGAAAAATTTTCTTCTAATTGAAAAACCTTATTTCTAAAATTTTGATGTTGCTTTGCCCGGGGTGTTAACCCAGGGCATACGGTGTGGTAGGCGGAGTACGCTACCATCATACCACGGTGGCCGACATATGTATGTACATACATATTTGTGCGTTGTTGCCAAGTTAATGCAACATAAATGGTTAGGAATGCAAACATCTCTTGAAAAATACCCTTTCGTTAAAAATATTGAACATTTCCTTAAAATTCTTAAACAAAAGTTTTATTTTTGGTATTTTTGCATGTATATGCTAATATTTGTGCACTAAGGAAATTTAATTCTTCAATATATTTTTTATGCTAAGGTAATCCTGGGATGTGTTTGTACAATATGACTATCAAACGGGGAATTTTTCGTACACCTGGGTGACTAGGGTCTCGAGATATAGGCCAAAACGTGGGCCCTTGTACCCATAGACAGAGTTTATACAATATGGATATCAAATGAAAGCTGTTGATGAGTGCTTTAGTAAGGAGTAGTTTTCATACCTATTGGTGACTATGGTCTCGAGATATAGGCCAAAACGTGGACCCGGGTACCCCTAGAATGTGTTTATACAATATGGATAACAAATCAAAGCTGTTGATGAGTGCTTTAGGAGAGGGTAATTTGCATAGCCGTGTGTGACTAGGGTCTCGAGATATAGGCCAAAACGTGGGCCCTTGTACCCATAGACAGAGTTTATACAATATGGATAACAAATCAAAGCTGTTGATGAGTGCTTTAGTAAGGAGTAGTTTTCATACCTATTGGTGACTAGGGTCTCTAGATATAGGCCAAAACGTGGACCCGGGTACCCCTAGAATGTGTTTATACAATATGGATAACAAATCAAAGCTGTTGATGAGTGCTTTAGGAGAGGGTAATTTGCATAGCCGTGTGTGACTAGGGTCTCGAGATATAGGCCAAAACGTGGGCCCTTGTACCCATAGACAGAGTTTATACAATATGGATATCAAATGAAAGCTGTTGCTGAGAGCTTTAAAGTAATTTTCATTGTGATATTGGATTTAGTCGCATCAACCTGGCAATACTGATAAATATGCATGCGAAGCCGAAATAAAGACATGAATTAATAATACCCACATACCTATTTACATACGTACTAATCGATTTGCCTGAAATTTGGTATATAAATTTGCCTATATTAGTATTTACGATCCTTTTTTCCGGGAAGTAGACCAGAGGCGAGCTGGGAATGGGACTCGGAGATGGACTGGGACTCGGATTGGGGCTGGAACAAAATACATACCACCTTCTGGGACTGGCAATAAGGGATGAAGAAGAATGGGAAAAACTTGAGAGAAGAGAAAAGAGGGAAGGAGACTATATAGAGAAGAGATAGAGTGAGACGAAGATGCACATAGATGAAGCGAAAAAGACGGAGGGAAGAGTGAGTAAAATGATTAAGAAAAAGTGAAGAGGGGGGAGGGCAGAGGTAGACGGAAAAAGCTTATTAAAATGTATGCAGATAGACCATATTTAGGGCAGAACAACGTTTGACGGGACTGCTAGTAATAAACTAAAAAAAAACTGTTATTTTAGGAGCGAAATAATAATTTAAAAAATTAACACTAATTTTCGATTTCTATAGTAAAACTAAAAAAAATCAAAATCAGTTATTATTACCGTTGATGGGCGCCAATAATTAACGTATGTACTTCTTATGTTGATAAGATTACCCAGTCAGTATTATTTTTTTCGTCTAATAAAAAAACGTTACGTATTTGCGCCTGAACCCGTATTTTCAGATGCAGCAAATATGTTGCGTGTAATGCTTCTCAGTACTGTTTTTTTTGTTGTTTTTGTTTTTTTGTTGCAAAACATAGCGCTTCCGCAGAATCTGGTCGAAGAACGCCCTATCTCGGAATTTTTTTCATAAAAGTCCTATCTCACTTCAAAATGTATTGAACTCATACTCAGTTAGGGCGAATTGGAACCTACTTTCCAGAGATTGCGTTTTTCATAGAATTTCCAAAGAAGGGCGTTATTCAAAAGTTCTCTGAGATAGAGCGTTTGCGAAAAGGCAGCTGAAATAGTGCTATATTCCACTCAGCAGTCGATATAGTATATCTGAATTTCCTACTGGGTCATATGTCTATTTTTTTGTTTTTTGTATCATTCTTGTAATTGCTGACACCCACTACAACAGGGACATTTATTGGGGTTAACGCAGGATAAATACACATGAATAAAATCACTCTGCTTGCGTGCTGCACCCACACACAAATTTACCACCTACAAACACCAACATAATACTCTTCAATACTCTTACACTCGATTTACTTGCGGCGTAGCTTATGATGTGAGCAACTGCTTAGAAAATCCACGCCAAGCAGATATTTATCTGAATGTCTGGATGAGTTTGTTTTCTACCTTCTACGGCTTGCTTGTTGTCCAACTTTTGCTTTGACTTTTATACGCAACAAGTGTTAGTATGTGCATTTTTTCATAAAAAAAAAAAATAAATAAATGTAAGGCGCGATAACCTCCGAAGAGATCTAAGGCCGAGCTTCTCTTCTCTTCCAATTTGCGTCGTGCTCCTCTTGATTTTCCCTACAAATCGGCCGGACGGGACCTACATGTTTTATGCCGACTCCGAACGGCATCTGCAAGGCAGATGCGTTTTCACTGAGAGCTTTTCATGGCAGAAACACACCCGGAGCGCTTGCCAAACACTGCCGAGGGGCGACCCCGCTTAGAAAAATTTTCTTCTAATTGAAAAACCTTATTTCTAAAATTTTGATGTTGCTTTGCCCGGGGTGTGAACCCGGGGCATACAGTGTGGTAGGCGGAGCACGCTACCATCACACCACGCACCACCGTCACCACAGTCTCCTGCTGTGCTCAGAGAAATTGCGAAAAATTTGTAGCAAACCACCTGCCTCCCCTCTCACAATAACTTTCCCAAAGCCAATGCCGGTTATAATAAAAATAAAACTCGCGTGGTATATTTAAATTCTCACTGAATGTTGATTATATTAAATTGTGAATTGTGTGGGCATTGGCTGGGTGTTGTAATTTGTTCTTATTGCTTCTGTTGTTGTTGTTGCTATTGTTGTTTCTGGCGTCATCATTTTCACAGTCATCACCCCAGAGCTGGCCACTAGTTGCTGCTTCCGTCTACGTAGCTTCCTCCATCGCTTCAGCCTTTCAACGCATTGAAGGATTGCATTTCAATGGGTTGTTTTTTTTTTTCTAAATGTGTGTTGGTGTTGGTTGAAGATGAGATGGAGCAATCACCTGTAGCAGCCATCAGCTTCAGCAAGTTGTTGTTGGTGGTTGGTTAAGCTGTAAGTTTTTGTTTGATGGTTTTCTATTTTTAGTTTTTCCATCGCAATGAATAAAGTTTTGCGTAAATGTAGGCGTAGTGACTGATGAAAAAAAAAATATATATAAACACGTTGCGGGTTTGGTTATACATATATGTGCGCACTCACACACGTGATTTAGTTATTTATTTTTTCAATATATCCATGGACTTTAATCCTTACAGACCGTGATACAAACTTAAACTAAGTAATACATATTTGTAAAAACAATACAGGGTACTTAGAAAGCAGAATTTAAAATAATCAAGACTTTCGCTTTTGGAGCAGAAAACTCTAGAGTCGCTGACTCAATCCAAAGAGATGACGCTCCAATAATATCAACAACTACAGATGACGCGTTGGGCGTTCACATTGTTGGCGTTAGGCTACCGACTGTCAGTCACCATGCCACCGAAATTGTATCTAAAGTACAAAGCCGCAACAAAATCCTCAAGTCGCTTGCCGACAGCACTTGGGGAAAAGATAAAAAACGCCGCACAAAGCTACTGGCCGGCCGCCCATGTGTTTCGTGTCACCAGTTTGGTCGCCTGGTCTGCAAACACACACTGAAAAAGGCTGCAGGCCTGCGAAAATGCTGCACTCAAAACTCACGGCATGCCTTCTTATGACTCCTGAACATCAGCTACATGGCGATGCTAAAGAGCTCAATATTAAACAGCATAACGAAATGCTGTACAAGCAGTTTTTTTTAATTTTGATATCTCCATGATGAGATCCGGCACCGATGAGATCCGGCACCAGCCAATACATCCAATTGAGCCAGACAAGCATAAGGAGATCCTAGGAAAATCTACACCGAACCGATAAACACCTTCCTAGGACGCATCCGGTGAACCCCGTTTTCAATATACACTATCCTATCCTACCCTTGCCGAAGAAGAAAGCACTTTACCAAGGGCCCAACTTCTTTCTGGGTATTTTAACAGGTTAAACTCCTACTTGTCCAGAATCAACCCCGACACACGTGACACCAACCATATTGTTACGAATATTAGCAACACTTAGGGGTACTATCATCTCTAAGGCGATGCTAAGCAGTGACTTGTATGCACATCAATAGACCAATCATTATGTCTACAGATATGTACGTACACCCAGCGGAGAAGAGACGCACAAACACATGCAAATATCTTATCTGAGATGCTCCCAAAATTATGCAATTATAATTATGGAAGAGTCGCTCACAAATACATACGCATATGAGAAGATATACACGTGCATCTGTAGTTATAATTATATAGCACTAACTAGTAAGTTCTGGAAATGGAAGCGTCTAGAAATGTGTGAACGAGGAAACCGCACAGTATAAAAGCAGCAACAGTAGAGGCGCGACAATCAGTTTTGATTTAAGACGCATCTAGCGAGAAATAGTAGTATTATTGTGAAGAACTTTAATAAAGGCCATTTTGAATTATCAAATAGTGGTGTTATTTATTCAACAGTTTAGTGATTCGAACGTTAGTAGAAGATTTGGAAAAAGCGGAATTTCAATAAATTCGTTACAATATATTCAATTGTAATGTGAACCTACGTCTCTAACACAAATCTCCCTATGGTCCACCGCTGTTGAAACTTCTAGTTTCCTTGGACTTCATTTAGAGGGCTTTGATGACAATTCGTGAGTGGTCGTACCCATTGAATGGGTCAAAGCTCTGTTAACACAACAACAACAACAAAGTCTAGAGTTGCAACAGTACTGATAATGTTAAACTCATGGAGAGCACGAACAACAGGAGCATTACTAGCATAATTGGTTTTAAAATTACCACAATAGAATTGACAAAATTACGAAGACACCTAGGGGGTTGAAATCGAATCCCACCAAATAAATATGAACAGTCAATGAAACCATTAATAATATCATACGTAAATGACAATCACAGAGAACGATATTTGAAAACGATTTTTTTGTATTCCGTCAATCCTGGTAACTGCAGTTTGACTACTTGGTCTCCAAATAAAAAGGCCATATTTTAGGTGAGACCTCACGAACGTATAGAGATCTGCGAACCTGGAAGCATTGCGCCTTACAAAGCCTAGCATAGAATATGATCTGGAGGTTACCAAGGTCCTAAACTCTAACTCACTTACATATTGAAGCTCACAATTCGATATACTATATGGGGTTACACTGAAATTGCAGCCCCTGGTCGGAAAACCTCCTTAGTCGCTCCGGCACAAAGAACCGGGTGCCGTGGGCAGCATCCGCAATTGTTCCCTAAATCCAGAGCCGTAATAAAATTTTCAAATCGCTACTTCATATTGGTGTAAAGAAGATGCTTTTATCCACTCAGCCATATGAATGTCATGCTGATCGCTTTGCAATTGTTCTTTAAGTATTGCCTTTTTGTTGCTTTTCCTTTATACACCAATGGGTACATACTGATTCTTTATGTTTTCAATCCTAATTGTGTGGGATACTTACAGGCGCGCTCTTGAAAGCTTAGTAATATTGAATTTTTAGCAGTGCTTTATAAGCAATACTCTCGCTGTTCACTATTATATCAATATTGTTATCTGTATTTAATTAGCGAGACGTGCTCATATTGCTTTATACAATTGTTTTTGTTATTGATATTAGAGAAAAATTGTAAAGTATACAAACGGCGATGGTTACTAGGAGTTGTTTCTGAATTTTACTCAATTATGATTATAAAGAAAGAATCCGTATGTACCCAATGGTGTATAAAGGAATAACAACAAAAAGGACAATTGCAAAGCGAGCAGCGGGGAATTCATATGGGTGATTGGATAAAGGCACCTAATAAAATATCTCTGTATTAACCTCTAGAAAACCATCAAAGACATTTTTTTTTCGATCCAAAATATATGCTTGTAAAAGAAAACACCCTGTAAATATTGAGATGATCCATCAATGATACGGCGAGTCCAAAGCGCTCTTATGAATCCAATTTCTTTTTTTCTTGCCAAACAAAATCAAAATTAAATAGAATAAAAAACAAGTAAGGAAGGCTAAGTTCGGGTGTAACCGAACATTACATACTCAGCTGAGAGCTTTGGAGACAAAATAAGGGTAAATCACCATTTAGGAAAATGAACCTAGGGTAACCCTGGAATGTGTTTGTATGACATGGGTATCAAATGGAAGGTATTAAAGAGCATTTTAAAAGGGAGTGGGCCATAGTTCTATAGGTGAACGCCATTTCGGGATATCGCCATAAAGGTGGACCAGGGGGACTCTAGAATCTCTTTGAATGATATGGGTATCAAATGAAAGGTAATGAGTATTTTAAAAGGGAGTGGGCCTTAGTTCTATAGGTGGACGCCTTTTCGAGATATCGCCATAAAGGTGGACCAGGGGTGACTCTAGAATGTGTTTGTACGTTGTATATGTGAAGGCGTTTTCGAGATATCGACCAAAATGTGGACCAGGGTGACCCAGAACATCATCTGTTGGGTACCGCTAATTCATTTATATATGTAATACCACGAACAGTATTCCTGCCAAAATTCCAAGGGCTTTTGATTTCGCCCTGCATAACTTATTCATTATATTCTATTTAATATGGTAGGTGTCACACCCATTTTACAAAGTTTTTTCTAAAGTTATATTTTGCGTCAGTAAACCAATCCAATTACCATGTTTCATCCCTTTTTTCATATTTGATATAGAATTACGGCATTTTTTTTCATTTTTCGTAATTTTCGATATCGAAAAAGTGGGCGTGGTTATAGTCCGATTGCGGCCATTTTTTATACCAAGATAAAGTGAGTTCAGGTAAGTACGTGAACTAATTTAGTAATGATATATCGATTTTTGCTCAAATTATCGTGTTAACGGCCAAGCGGAAGGACAGGCGGTCGACTGTGTATAAAAACTGGGCGTGGCTTCAACCGATTTCGCCCATTTTCACATAAAACCGTTATCATCATAGATTCTATGCCCCTACCAAATTTCACAAGGATTGGTAAATTTTTGTTCTACCTATGGCTTTAAAAGTATTCTAGACGAATTAAATGAAAAAGGGCGCAGCCACGCCCATTTTGAAATTTTCTTTTATTTTTGTATTTTGTTGTAACATATCATTACTGGAGTTGAATGTTGGCATAATTTACTTATATACTGTAAAGATGTCAATTTTTTTGTTAAACTTTGATTTAAAAAAAATTTTTTTTTTTAAAGTGGGCGTGTTCGCCATCCGATTTTGCTAATTTTTATTTAGCGCACAAATAGTAATATGGGTAACGTTTCTGCCAAATTTCATCATGATATCTTCAACGACTGCCAAATTACAGCTTGCAAAACCTTTAAATTACCTTATTTTAAAAGTGGGCGATGCCACGCCCATTGTCCAAAATTTTACTAATTTTCTATTCTGCATCATAAGGTCAACCCACCTACCAAGTTTTATCGCTTTATCCGTCTTTGGTAAAGAATTATCGCACTTTTTCTGTTTTTCGAAAAAGTGTTAGCTCAAAATATTACCGCAAAAATAAAGAAAACACAAACGAACAAATATGAGAAGCTTAGGGAAAAACAAAAACAATTAACATAAAAAACGTACCACAGTGGTTTCATAATACAACAAGTACTACCATACCACCAGACGTTCAGTGGATTCTCTCACTAGGCCCAAAATACTCTTTACCAACAACAAAGAATAGCCTCCCCCTTTTTCAAATTATAGCAGATGGCGAAGACTGCATACATACAATCAAAGACAAAGAACAGCAAGAAATAGAGAGAAATAATTTTACAACAATTATACGAGATCACCAAAACAAAGCAGATATTAGCGCGAGGGACAGGTTTGTTCTAGATACCCTACAGTCGACAAAAATATTTCTTAGAAATAATAAAGAATTGTTAGTTTTAAACGCGGACAAAGGAAGTGCGACAGTTTTAATGAAAAGGGACGATTACGAAACAAAATTACAACGCATCGTCAATGACATTTCCACATATCGAGTATTAAAACGAGATCCGACTACCAAGCTCCAAGACAGAAACAATGCGATCGTGGAAAAGCTCTTTAAAAACAATATGATAGACTTGAAAGAAAAATACCGACTCTTGAGTAAGACCGCTAATGCACCAAGACTGTATGGTCTACCGAAGATTCATAAAGAAGGTATCCCATTGAGGCCAATATGTTCTTCCATCAATTCGCCTTCGTACAACCTATGTAAATTCGTTGTAAATATTTTGATGAATATAACCAAAGAATCAAAATACAATGTAAAAGATTCCGTTGAGTTTAAAAATAAAATTAAGGATACATATGTCTTTGATGATGAGAGCCTAATTTCGTTCGATGTTGTCTCATTATTCCCTAGCATTCCAGTAGACCATGCTTTGGAAATCATTTCGTCCAAATGGAACCAACTTAAAAAGCATACAAATCTAACCAAAGATCTCTTCCTTGAGGTAGTACGATTTTGTATTAAAGAAAACAGGTACTTCAACTACAACAATAAGATTTATGAACAACGTGCAGGAATGCCTATGGGGTCACCGGCATCTCCGGTCATAGCAGATATTGTGATGGAAGAACTGCCAACTAAATTTGAGGAAGATACACCATATAAACCACGCCTCCTCACTAAATATGTAGACGATCTGTTTGCCATTGCAAGAACGGACCATATTGAGAAAATGCTGGCTAACTTAAATGAATACAACAGATCTATAAAATTTACGTTAGAAGTTGAGAAAGATGGAGAATTGCCATTTCTGGACACTCTGGTAATAAAAAACAACAACCACCTCACGTTCGATTGGTATAGAAAGCCTACTGCCTCCGGTAGATTATTAAACTTTTATTCGAAACACGACAAGTCTGCAATTGTAAATACGGCCAAAAATTTCGTAAGACGTGTTCTCACAATTAGCGACGCGATGTACCATAAGAAAAATATTGAAATGATTCAAAAAGTTCTTGAAAATAATGAATTTCCTGCTCAACTTATAAAACAATTCATACATAGCCATTTCAAGACGACTAGAGACAAGAAAGCCAAACCAGATAAAATATATAAATCCACCACTTTTGTACCAGGTTTTTCGAATAGGATAAAGCATTCGAATTTGTACGACAGGGAAAAATTTCAAATTGCCTTCACATATAACAACACTTTACAAAAAATATTTACAAATTCAAAAAGCAAAATCGGAAAATATGAGAAATCTGACGTTATATATAAAATTAAATGCAACGGCGACGGGTCCCACGTATGCAATAAGGTATATGTGGGGACAACTAAATCCAAACTAAAGACAAGGATTTCCGCTCACAAATCAAACATAAAAAATAGGGATCACACTAATGATAACAAAACGGCCCTCACTCAGCATTGCAAAACAACTGGACACTCTCCGGATTTCGATGAGGTAGAAATTCTACAACAAGAAAAATATTATACGAAACGCTATATTTTGGAGATGATTCACATAACCAGCACACCCAACGATAAAAGAATGAATTTTAAGTCAGACACAGACCAATGCGCTCACGCATACAGACAATTGGTAAAGCAAAATTGCAAAAATTAATGCTGAGAGTGTTATACAACAACATTTACCTGGTGGGAATTTAGTACATACTTATGCTATGGGTGTCGCTCACAGTTTAACTTTTTATGCTATATTGTTGTTAGTTAAGAATTTTGTTTATAATTACGGTTCTTTATTTGTTTACTTTTTATGTTTATTTTCGTTTTTGTCATATCAAATTTTAAATTAGTCGATCTGGTACATCCAACGATGTAAGTCAAATATATACATGTACTTTTATGTTTTTTATTATAATACTTGTATTTTTGTATTTCTAGTCCTGAAGATGACTTCTAATTGAAGTCGAAATATCGATAAATAAAAAACGACAATATATAACATATACAAATAAACAGATTTCTTTGTTTGTTATTTAATATTGTATGGCCTCGAGCTCGACAATTTACAAACATTTTTCGAAATTTTCGATATCGAAAAAGTGGGCGTGGTTGCAGTCCGATTTCGTTCATTTTAAATAGCGATCTGAGATGAGTGCCCAGGAACCCACATACCAAATTTCATCAAGATAGCTCAAAATTTACTCAAGTTATCGTGTTTACGGACGGACGGACGGACAGACATGGCTAAATGAATTTCTTTTTTCGCCCAGATCATTTTGATATATAGAAGTCTATATCTATCTCGATTAGTTTATGCCGTTACGGATTGCCGTAATGCGTCAAAGTTAATATACTCTGTGAACTCTGCTCAGCTGAGTATAAAAATACTAAGAAATATTATATCATAGAAATAAAAGCAAAAAAAAAAAAATACATATGTACATATATTGTTAGCGCCTTGAGTTCGATCTCAAACCTATTATCTCTCAAAATTAGCTGGTCGAAAAATAACAATAAGCATTATAATCTTATTCACTTAAAATATTTAAAAATCCTTATTAGTCCTTTAAATATTCACAACACCCTATATTCAACATATTTCCAGTTAGCCGGCTTATTCCTTGATTTAGCTTTTCAGTTGCAGTTGGAAATAGTTTGGCCATATTGTTACGAATAATTAAATTTATACAATGCTAATGCGCTTGAATATTTGAAGAGATTTCATAGTGACTGTAAAATACGCATAGAAATATACTAAGCTAAATACATATGTAGATGAGAGCAAACAAAAAACAAAAAAAAAAAACTGTTGATCTGCTTGTGTTTAGGATTTAGAAAATATAAAAAAGTTTCTTTGGCAGCTAGTCCTCCCAATTGGTTCCTACAAATCAGAAACGACGTAGAATCATTTATATGCACCAAAACTAAGTACACTATATATAATTCGTTAATTATATCTTATTTAATGATTCATATATATATGATTATATTATAATTACTTTTTTCATTTTAATTCAAAATATTTGGAATTTATTTTTAATTGTTTTTATATCATTTCATAATATTTTATTTTGTTTTGCTTTATTTCATTTTATTTATTTTAATTTATATTTTATTTATTTTTCTAAATTCTTTGTTTTTTATTTTATTATTTTTTTAAATTTAAATGTTTTATTTTACTTTTTAATAAATTTTTTTTTATTTAATGTAATTTTATTTGGTTTTATGTTGCATTATTTTATGTTACTTTATTTTATTTTATGTTATGTTATTTTATGCTATGTTATCTGTTATTTTATTTTACTTTATTTTATTTTATTGTATTTTATTTTATGTTATGTTATTTCATTTTATTTTATTTCGTCTTATTTAATTTAATTTTGGTGGCGGCCACCGTGGTGTGATGGTAGCGTGCTCCACCTACCACACCGAATGCCCTGGTTTCACACCCCGGGCAGAGCAACATCAGTATTTTAGAAATAAGGGTTTTTCAATTAGAAGAAAATTTTTATAAGCGGGGTCGCCCCTCGGCAGTGTTTGGCAAGCACTCCGAGTGTATTTCTGCCATGAAAAGCTCTCAGTGAAAACTCATCTGCCTTGCAGATGCCGTTCGGAGTCGGCATAAAACAAGTTGGTCCCGCCCCGCTAATTTGTAGGATAACTTATAGTAGCACGACGCGCGAGGTTATCGCGCCTTACATTTATTTATTTAAATTTAATGTTATATTTTTTAATTTAATTAAATTTTTTTTTTTAATTCAAAAGTTTTATTTTATTTTTTTTTAAATTTTTCGTTTTATTTATTTTTTTAATTGAATTTAATTTTATTTCATGTTACATTATTTTATGTTACTTTATGTTATTTCATTTTCTTTTATTTTATGGTATGTTATGTTATTTTATTTTATATTATTTTTTTATTTTATTTTATTTATTATTTTCTTAAATTTATCTTATTTTACTTTATTTTTTATTTTTTTATTTATATTATGTAATTAATTTTATTTTTATTTAATTTTAATTTGTTTATTTTATTCAGTTATTTTATTTTGTTTTAAAGTATTTTATTTCATTTCTTTTTATTTTATCTCATTTTATAAATTTTTTATATTGTTTTATTCTATTTTATTTTGTTTTGTTCTATGGTATTTTAGTTTGTTTTGTTTTATTTTTATTTAATTTAATTTATATTTCCTATTAATATCTTCTTAATTTCAGTTAACTTTTATCCTTTTTCATCAAAAATTACTCCTTTTTCATCAAACATTAATTCATTTATAACAAAGATTAATTCATTTATAGCAAAATTTTTGCAATTTTATTATTAATTCAAATTGTTAACTACATTACGCCTGCAGCTGCCCACTTATCAAGCCAATTAAACGCTTATATGGTCTCTTAAGCCATATCTGCGCAAATTATTGCCTCCGCCTAACGTTTGGCGCTTTGTGGCGTGGTAGTCGAGTGCACATGCGCGCGTCACCTTTCAAAATTCACAAAATCTCTTTGATTTTAAACCGACTTTAAAAGTAACTTTCAAATTAAGTTTTTGTTGTCATTTTTTGTTTGTTTATAACGCGTTGGTTTTATTGCTTAATCTAGTCAAATGCTTGTTTTCGTGTTGTTGTTGTCTAACCAGTATGCTTGAATTCTAGTTTTCAAAGCTTTGAAATAAGTATTTTTATACTTTGACTGGTTGCTAGGAGAGCGCAATTGCTAACTTGAGTGCATTATCAAATTAGTTCACGGCAAAATGTTTGCCGCTGCGTGCTACTGCACCTTGCATATTCGGTGTTCCTTTTTCAATATGAAGTTTTCGACTATTGTTGTTGTGGCGCTGTAGACTAGCAACCATATATGTAGGTATGTGAGTGTGTGCGACGTAGCTACATGGACTTGTGCATGAAAATGCATTGAATACTCCAAATCCACCTTGTCGAACGCTTAAGATACTCGTAAGCTATTGCATGCACTCAGGCTGTGGTCATTAATGCAGCGCGTGAGAAGTGCTACTCTACCCACATAACCAGTTACAGTTAGCTGAGCTGGCCATGTACTGGCCAATAACTTGAATTTATAAATATAAATATAGTAAACTCTAATAAAGTCCAGCATCCGCTTCCAGCGTAAAAAGTAGGAGCTATTAAGTGAAGGAATGTCGAGTACAAAATACACATTTATTCAAGTAAAGGTGTGTATAAGGGTATTCCAAAAGAAGAAAAAATATTATGTTGTTCTCTAGCTGCGGACACGAATAGAAGAAGGGAATTGTGAGTAAAAACTGAAAGGATGAACAAGTGAGAACTGACTTGAAAATTAAGAGTACGAGGTGCAGGGAATGGTAGGGAAGGAGAAAAGGCTAGAGAGCCAGGAAGCTGCAAAGCCAGAGGGAAGGGGAAGAAAAGTCAGCAAAAGGGAAATGGAAATGAAAGAGTCGAAGTGAGAGAAAAATGGAAAGGCATGGCCTGCCAAAGATATCATTAAAAGTTTTATGTTTTATGATATTGTATCGAAGTTTGGAAAATTCCTGACTATTTTGCAGCTTCTGTTCGAATCTTTGAACTGTCGAATAAATAACTTAAATATTCAGTATAGTAATATTTCCTTTATTAAGACTAATTTGCCAGTAGTACAATTACAATACTAGCGTACTTTGCTAAAGCGTGTTAAAATCAAAACTGATTAATTATTCCTCAGCTTGCGCTGCTTTTACACTCTCTGTTGCCTCGTTCGCATATTTCTCCTATGGTCTCGACTTTTCACGAACATGCTTGGTTGCTTAGCTATATGTGTTTGTATGCCTGATTAACAACTTCTGCTCTTAGCTGATGATAGCGTGATGTGAGATTGTTTCTCTATCTTCTTCGCTCTTATCTGCTGACCACATATGTGTATGTGAAATAATCTCTCTACTTTAGGCTGCTTGTTTTGACGTGTTCATGTACATAAGTGTGGCTGCTTGCTTTATTGTTTTATGGACTTATTTAGTGGCACCATAGTGATGTATAGAACTGCTAGTATTCGCTACAATATCATTGCTTTATTCATTCACACTTATTTTCGTACTCCCTACTGTATGTACTGACAGCAGGTGTATTGTTGTGTTGTAGACGGTGCTGCTAAGGTTACTTAGAGGACATCAATTTATATGTGTAAGCATGATTTTATGTCTGTATCGGCTGCAAAGGCTTGCCACTTAAAAATGTCAATGTGCTGCTAGTGCGTTCTTGCTGCGGACGTTGATTGCAGCCATTCTAATGGTCTTGGGACACTCCTCCAAAGCACGGCAGATTACGCTGACGTCGTTTTTGTTGTCATCCGTTTCAATACTTTTGCTAACTAAATGCGCCCTTGACGTAGTTTCTTGACTTCGTTCAAGCATCCAAACTTCAAACCTGTGTAGCAGCTGTACCAAGCAACTATAATAACAACAACAACATCAACAATTATTATAATAATAACAAGAACAATTCTAGCATCAACAGCGTTTGCTTTGAATTAAACAAGTATAAAGTAAGAACAAGTACGCGAATGTACTCGTCTAATCACTGGTCCGTTGACTTGAGTTCGCCTAGAGCAAAGCGATAGAGTTTATAGTATCAACAAACTAAGAACTTTTTATATTTCATCAGCTGTACTAGGTATCTGTATTTTTTTGCGTGTGTTTTTAAAAAACCAGCTAAATCCATCAACAACCGCCTTTGTTGCTTTTGTATGCGTTACACTTCTAAAATATGTATAGTTGAACCTTTTCAGACTTCCCATATGCAGAGAAGATCCTGTTGGTATGTATTGATAGGTGGTTTGGAATTTTAGCGCAATTGGCTTTATGATAGGAAGATGTAGCTGGCTTAACATTTTTTTTCAATTAGGTATTTGATATAAAGCTACTACACTAAGTTTAGATTTTATTTGCATTCTAAACCCTTAGCATGCCAGGCAATCCTTTCGTAAACTACACACTGTACCCTAGTTGCACCCACATGTTAGCTGTAAAATTTACGGAAAAGCTGGAAAAGTCATTCTCTCGCCGCATCTGCGGTTAGTGCTCTCACTCCGCCTTCGGTATAGATAAAAGCTCACTAATGCCGCTCATAAAGTCTTGGACTCATGCGTATCCAAAACAAAGTCGGTTACTGAGTGGCGCAGAAATATCAACGAGATGACCAGTGCAGCCGGAGAAATATTCGGTGGGTATACCCATACATCTTTAAACTTTTATAAGTGTAAGACATTTGGGCGCACTTTGTTTTGCATTAAATGAAGATACCTAAATCTGACTCTAAAAGAATTGTGGATACTGCCCGTCATTAGCATAATTACTGTTTAATAGGCGCCCACGCCGCGAGAACAGTTTCGAACCTGTAGACGTTATGAGAAAGAGTAGAGGAGGGATTAAGTATCTCTTCTACTAAGGACGATTGCGAAAGTAATTTAATTGCCCTTCAAAAAGTGAACTAACAGTGCTGTCTGCCATCTGGTGCTTAGAACAGGTAACGTGCCAATCGTCCGTGGGTGGTTAGGTATCAAGCAGCATGCCCACGATATGCTACTCATTATCCTCCCCTGCCAACTGTTCCGGTGGACGTAATTTCTTTATTAATATTCCGTTCGTGTTTACAGGGGTCTCGATTAAATTCTTCACAACGCGCTTTTCAGCAGTTTTCTTTGCAGCACCAACAGCATTATTTGCTCTAGCCTCCGAAATCTACTCTATTCCTCGCATTTCCTCAGTATACTGGTGTTTTTTCCATACACATTACTCCCCTTAGTATACTTGTGTCTTTTCCCCAGTCATTACATTCCGTGGCGTATAGACATGCTAAGCGTGACGCAGTCAGTTAACCGCCGCATGAGACACACACATGCACACATACTGATATAAAGAACCCTGCAGTATGAACCCTGGATTCGTTCCCGGTCAGTGTTTTGTGTGATGCTTTCGATACCTATTTCTGAGCGTGGTTTTTGTTGCGATTTATTGTGATCGCTGCCAGTAAGATCCTCTAGGTCTATACGTCTAGTAGCGCTTGGCAGCAAGCTTTCTGGTTGTTATGTTGTCTGCCTTTTATCTCAAATACTAACTGAACCCGGTTTTTAGTTTGTTGCATTCGACGTGTCTTGCGTTAGACGATCAGGCTACCATCTAGGTCCCCTGGATAATCTTCTAGTTCTAGTTCATCCCAGAACGTTTGTATTGGATATTTTCAAGATAAGTACCAGCTAACTATTGGGGACATCAGCCGTATTTGTGCAAACGTAGACTGTCCGACAACAAGGGTCACATTATTGGCGTTAGTGTCTACGATACAGATCGATGTAGTGCCCGCCGAGGACTAAACATTTCGTTTTATGGTAAAAAACCATGGTTCGTGACTAAAAATTCTCCGATTTTGGTTCACTTGAAAGTCGCTTTTTAGTACTGGCAGGGAAGTTAGGCTTTTGCAACAACATCTATTGCAATAAAACTGCTACATAGCCTAGACTCTGGCACATAAGAGAGCTTCTGTGTATTATACAAACTGAGTTTTTGGCTTTCGGTGCAGAACGAGGCTGTTGTGGTCATTTTGCCTGTACTCTTCTTCAAGGTCTTCTAGATCCTTGTAATCAGCCGCCTGGTGTCGAAAGTTGAGACACCCAAGAAGTGTTGAACTTCCACAATCTGTCCGATTCCTGACTTAATTCTTAATTAATGATTTTGGGGTCTTTCAGTAGGTCGCTGCCGATGTTCGGCTACTTTTGTTACCTCTATTTTTTCATATAAGCACTAAGTAACTTCAAAGTACAAACAAGGTTTCGTGCAAGCGAAATTAACGTTTTCTATAAGTACAAACAGAGTTTCATATACATTTTTTTTAACTATTTTCACGTATCTAAATTTTAATTAACGAAGCATTTTAAACTACATTCCAGATCAGTGATTTATGAATAAAGCCATTGAAATTCAAATTAATAAAATGTATTATGTATAGTGATACAGATATAGGAGCAGAAAAGAAAGCTTCTAGGTCCTAGTTTTTGATGCGGGTTTTCAGTTTTGATCGTTAAACTTCTGGTAACCCTACGGACTCATTCAGTCTATGTGAGGTCCTCACGCACTGACCAATTCAACCCAACCTAACCTAACAACGCCGGTCTAAGCTCATCAAACAGTCGATCGATCATCTAATAAAATCATAAGTTGCAAGATAAGCTCTATATTACTTAAAATTAAATCAACTGAATATTTATTCAAAACCACCTATCATAAAAAAATAAATATTTTATCGTTCAAACGCAAATTGTTTCGATCATTATCGCATAACGCCAACAAAATTATAACTAATCCGATCCTTTATCTGCGTAAGCATATTTAACAAACTTGATTAATTTGGACAGTTTAATCGTCGCTAAAACACATACAAATAATTATTTGTTTAAAAGTAGTTTTAGAATGGCCGCAAATACAATTTGTTTAGGTTTTGTTTTTGTTTTTTTTTTTTTTCGTTCAAATACTTTATTATTACTTTGCATATTGAAATAAATTTTAAAATGCGATTAATTCTTACGCTGCATAAATTAAACGCTCCGCTGCCAATGACTCGACGGCCTTTAGGTGGTGCATTTATTCTGTTTCTATATGATTTTGTTTGAGTGTTCTCTGGCGTAAATGTTTATGGCGCATGCGCAGCCCAACCCAGCGCAACAATGTGAAGTGACTTTTAAAATTATGCAGCAATTTATTTGCACCGTTACAACACAACACACAAGCAACAAAAAAAAAAACAACTTATTACATTTAATCATAATAATAATACTTTTATATTTTAATACTCATATTTTTTTTAAACTTTTATTTCTTAAATTTTTCTAAAAGGTCTTAGTTAATCCGGTTATGCGCACGAATAATATGCAAATGAAATGACCAACTCAGGGCCAGGTGAGAACGCCACAATTAAAAAATAAAATAAAAAATTAAACGCCGAAGAACATAACCATCATAAAAGCACTCTGAATTAGCAAAAGAGAAGTGCGCTTTGGTGCGCTTATTTGCGAATGCTAATCGAAAGAATGTATTTAGTCAAGGACGTTGATTTAAAGTTTAAATATTCAAAACAAATCAGGCATTCAAGTCCATATGCATTCAAGTCCATATATTTGTGAAATAATTAGCCAAAGGTATTTAACTTACTTATATAACCGCGTACATACAACACTTCCAATGACTTTGGAGAAGGCCACTTATTGAAATCCTTAATATATTACTTGGAATTTCACAGTAAACTTTTTTATGGCCCTAGTTATTTGTAATTAAAGTTTTTATACCCAGCGTGTGCTCATTTTGATCGGATAGCAGTTGTTTAAAAGGGCATAAAGAAAACGAGATATATACTTCCTTACATCAGCAGTATCAGTCTCGAATGTTTTTTTTTTTTAGCAAGCCATTTCCGTCCGTTTGCGGCAAAAATTGAGAAATTTAGTATGCAATAAATTGCTATTGAAGGGAGTGACATCGAAAATTTTGAAAATTGGAAAAAATGCCACAACTAACTACCAAAAACCGATAAAGTAATAAAAATTGATCCACGGGTTGTCTTTATGAAAAAAAGCAGAACTTTGATAAAACTTTGGATTTTTTTGCCCTACCGTCCACATTTGAAAGAAGAAAACTCAAACGTTTTGTAAGCAGTTGAAGATGTCATGTTGAAATTTGGCAGTCAGGTTGTGCTTGCTGCTGTATATGCACTCGATGAAAATAAACAAAATCTGTTGACGACACACGTCCATTTGAAAAAAAAATGTTTTTCAAACCTACACCATTTCCAGTTGCAAATGAAAAAGCGTCAGATGCAATATTAAGAATATAAAAATGGTAATAAAAATAAGCTATGCATGTGCTACAGGGCATAACCTTCAAGGATCATAACACGTAATATAATAAGTACCTGAGCGACCGAGCTTTCTTTGGCAATCTTCGAGTATGCCGCATAACATACTTTGTTCTACATGTCATCATTAATCAAACTCTACTTTTTTATACATATGTACATATATTATATATTTTTACTTACCAATATTTGATTTCCTTAAAAATAGATTTCAACAAGTAAGGAAAGCTAAGTTCGGGTGTAACTGAACATTACATACTCAGCTGAGAGCTTTGGAGACAAAATAAGGGAAAATCACCATTTAGCAAAATGAACCTAGGGTAACCCTGGAATGTGTTTGTATGACATGTGTATCAAATGAAAGGTGTTAATGATTATTTAAAACGTAGTGGGCCTTAGTTCAATAGGTGGATGCCTTTTCGAGATATCGCAATAAGGGTGGACCAGGGGTGACTCTAGAATGATTGTACGATATGGGTATCAAATTAAAAGTATTAATGAGGGTTTTAAAAGGGAGTGGCCCTTATTTGTATATGTGAAGGCGTTTTCGAGATATTGACCAAAATGTGGACGAGGGTGACCCAGAACATCATCTGTCGGGTACCGCTAATTTTTTTATATATGTAATACCACAAACAGTATTCCTGCCAAAATTCCAAGAGCTTTTGATTTCGCCCTCCAGAACTTTTTCATTTTCTTCTACTTAATATGGTAGGTGTCACACCGATTTTACAAAATTGTTTCTAAAGTTATATTTTGCGTCAAAAAACCAATCTAATCACCAGGTTTCATCTCTTTTTTCATATTTGGTACAGAATTATGACATTTTTTTCATTTTTCGTAATTTTCGATATCGGAAAAGTGGGCGTGGTCATAGTCGGATTTCGGCCATATTTTATACCAAGATAAGGTGACTTCAGATAAGTACGTGAACCAAGTTTAGTTAAAATATATCGTTTTTTGCGCTTCAACCGATTTCGCCCATTTTCACAGAAAACAGTTATCGTCATAGATTCTATGCCCCTACCAAATTTCACAAGGATTGGTAAATTTTTGTTTGACTTATGGCATTAAAAGTATTCTAGACGAATTAAATGAAAAAGGGCGGAGTTACGCCCATTTTGAAATTTTCTTTTATCTTCGTATTTTGTTGCACCATATCATTACTGGGGTCGAATATTGACATAATTTACTTTTATACCGTAAAGATATTAAATTTTTTGTTAAAATTTGACTTTAAAAAAATTTTTTTTTAAAAGTGGGCGTGTTCGTCATCCGATTTCGCTAATTTTTATTTAGCACACATATAGTAATAGGACTAACGTGCCTACCAAGTTTCATCATATCTTTAACGACTGCCAAATTACAGATTGCAAAACTTTTAAATTGCCTTCTTTTAAAAGTGGGCGGTGCCACGCCCATTGTCCAAAATTTTTCTAATTTTCTATTTTGCGTCATAAGGTCAACGCACCTACCAAGTTTCATCGATTTATCCGTCTTTGGTAATGAATTATCGCACTTTTTCGGGTTTTCGAAATTTTCGATATCGAAAAAGTGGGCGTGGTTGTAGTCCGATTTCGTTCATTTTAAATAGCAATCTGAGACGAGCGCCCAGGAACCTACATACCAAATTTCATCAAGACACCTCAAAAGTTACTTAAGTTATCGTATTTACAGACGGACGGACGGACATGGCTAAATGAATTTCTTTTTTCACCCAGATCATTTTGATATATAGAAGTATATATCTATCTCGATTACTTTATGCCGTTACGGATTACCATTATGCTCTGTTAGCTCTGCTCAGCTGAGTATAAAAACGTATCAAACACTAACCCCAAAATGTACTGGAATGAAAATTTCGAAATGAGTAATTCCAGCCTATAGTATAAGGGATTGTTATGACAATTAGTGAAATCGAGAGCTAAGTTATTTAGGTCGAGTATCTTCATGCGCCGAATTATTAACCTCAAACATTTTTTCAGTTATACACTATGAAAGTCTCACAATTTTATTACATACCAAAAACTTCACGAATGACAACTATCAGTTAGTTTAATTAAATGTCAACTTATTTCCCTAAGCGCCATCTGTTGGTAAGTAGCTAAATGGTTAGATGTTGTTTTCAAATTGAACATATGCCTCTAGTGTTCAACGGTAGCAAATTAACATGGTGAGATATATGTTTGCTATGGTGAGAAATCTTTAGTAATCTGTGAGGAATTGCAATTATTCATTTCATATTTGCAAAAAATATGCATTTAAATAAATTTTGCTAGAATTTGCCACGGCACGTATGTGAAATTAAGAAAATTAAGTCGAATCATGTGTAAGATTTTTTTACGAAGATTTTTAACTTTAATGTTCTCTTTTAAAGCTTTGATAGAATATGAGTACTATTTCGTCTAACTACCCCAACCCTAAATGGCAACCCTACTCAAAAATTTCCCTATTGTAATGCGGAGTGAAATACCTCTCGTTTGATACCCATATCGGCATATCTCATGCAATTTTTTTTAATTTCGAATATGTGGCAAGCCTACTCAAAAATTTTCCTATTGTAATGCGGTGTGAAAGACCTTTCGTTTGATACCCATATCGGCATATCTCATGCAATTCTTTTTAATTTCGAATAGGTGGCAACCCTACTCAATAATGCCCTATTGTAATGCGGAATTAAATACCCTTCGTTTGATACCCATATTGGCATATCTCATTTTAATTTCGAATAGGTGGCAAGCTTGTGAAACATTCTGAGTGGCAACACCTAGGTAGAAAGTCTTAGCAGGTGATACATTATCTCTGTGCCAAGTTTCATTTAAATCGGTTGAGCGGTTCCCGAGATCGTTCGGCTATACAAATATACGAATATACAAGAATTGTTCGTTTGAAGTTATAAGATAAGCAGTTTCCTATGTTCCAATTGACATGTATTGGAATGAGAAAACATTTCCATGGAACCATATTGCATGCTGGAAGTCTCCAACGCAGTCTCCTTCAGTTTTTGAAAATTTATCTAAATATCGCAGCTGTTGCTATACAACCTAGGTTTGTCAGTTGCATGTTAATGGGTCCTTGTATCTATGTTTTTACTTTTCCCTAAAGGGTCTCGATGGGAATCAGCATTGTCGAGCACGGTGCTAAATGTAGCACTTCCGTTTGGCTATTTTAAGCATCAGCTACCGCCGACTCGCTTGCTCTGCCATGCAGTGAGCAACTGACCTTACTCAAGCAGCGCAAATGCTCATGCTAAACGGACCCTCTTTGTCGGTCGACAATACAGGCACTGACATCGCGCTGAATAAATGAATGTATGGCCCTATATGAACAACCTTATATATACCTTGTACTGTGGAAATTACTTATACGTATATACTTTGTATAGACATTGTAAACTGTAAACTAAAAAAAAAACAAGTAAGGAAGGTTAAGTTCGCGTGTAACCGAACATTACATACTCAGTTGAGAGATATGGTGACAACATAAGGGAAAATAACCATGTAGGAAAATAAACCGAGGGTAATCCTGGAATGTGTTTGTATGACATGTGTATCAAATGAAAGGTATTAAATAGTATTTTATGAGGGAGTGGGCCATAGTTCTATAGGTGGACGCCATTTAGAGATATCGCCATAAAGGTGGATCAGGGGTGACTCTAGAATGTGTTTGTACGATATGGGTATCAAATTAAAGGTATTAATGAGGGTTTTAAAAGGGAGTGTAGTTCTATAGGTGGACGCCTTTTCGAGATATCGCCATAAAGGTGGACCAGGGGTGACTCTAGAATGCGTTTGTACAATATGGGTATCAAACGAAAAGTGTTAATAAGTATTTTAAAAGGGCGTGGGACTTAGTTCTATAGGTGGACGCCTTTTCGAGATATCGCCATAAAGGTGGACCAGAGGTGACTCTATATTGTGTTTGTACGATATGGGTATCAAATGAAAGGGGTTAATGAACATTTTAAAAGGGAGTGATCCTTAGTTCCATAGGTGGTCGCCTTTTCGAGATATCGCCATAAAGGTGGACCAGGGGTGACTATAGAATTTGTTTGTACGATATGGGTATCAAATGAAAGGGGTTAGTGAGCATTTTAAAAGGATGTGGGCCTTAGTTCTATAGGTGGAAGCCTTTTCGAGATATCGCCATAAAGGTGGACCAGGGGTGACTCTAGAATGCGTTTGTACAATATGGGTATCAAACAAAAGGTGTTAATGAGTATTTCAAACGGGTGTGAGGCTTAGTTTTATAGGTGGACGCCTTTTCGAGATATCGCCATAAAGGTGGACCAGGGGTGACTCTAGAATGCGTTTGTACGATATGGGTATCCAATTAAAGGTATTAATGAGGCTTTTAAAAGGGAGTGGTGGTAGTTGTATATGTGAAGGCGTTTTTCAGATATCGACCAAAATGTGGACTAGGGTGACCCAGAACATCATCTGTTGGATACCGCTAATTTATTTATATATGTAATACCACGAACAGTATTCCTGCCAAGATTTTAAGGGTTTTTTATTTCGCCCTGCAGAACTTTTTCATTTTCTTCTACTTAATAGGGTAGGTGTCACACCCATTTTACAAAGTTTTTTTCTATAGTTATATTTTGCGTCAATTAACCAATCCAATTACCATGTTTCATCCCTTTTTTCGTATTTGGTATAGAATTATGGCATTTTTTCATTTTTCGTAATTTTCGATATCGAAAAAGTGGGCGTGGTCATAATCGGATTTCGGCCATTTTTTATACCAATACAAGGTGAGTTCAGATAAGTACGTGAACTGAGTTTAGTAAAGATATATCGAGTTTTGCTCAAGTTATCGTGTTAACGGCCGAGCGGAAGGACAGACGGTCGACTGTGTATAAAAACCGATTTCGCCCTTTTTGACAGAAATAAGTTATTGTCCCAGAATCTAAGCCCTGCCAAATTTCACAAGGATTGGTAAATTTTTGTTCGACTTATGGCATTAAAAGTATCCTAGACAAATTAAATGAAAAAGGGCGGAGCCACGACCATTTTGAAATTTTCTTTTATTTTTGCATTTTGTTGCACCATATCATTACTGGAGTTGAATGTTGACATAATTTACCTATATACTGTAAAGATATTAAATTTTTTGTTAAAATTTGACTTAAAAAAATTTTTTTTTAAAAGTAGGCGTGGTCGTTCTCCGATTATGCTAATTTTTATTAGGCATACATATAGTAATAGGAGTAACGTTCCTGCCAAATTTCATCATGATATATTCAACGAATGCCAAACTACAGCTTGCAAATTTTTAAATTACCTTCTTTTAAAAGTGGGCGGTGCCACGCCCATTGTCCAAAATTTTACTAATTTTCTATTCAGCGTCATCAGTTCAACTCACCTACCAAGTTTCATCGTTTTATCCGTGTTTGGTAATGAATCATCGCACTTTTTCGGTTTTTCGAAATTTTCGATATCGAAAAAGTGGGCGTGGTTATATTCCGATATTGTTCATTTTAAATAGCGATCTGAGATGAGTGCTCAGGAACCTACATACCAAATTTTATCAAGATACCTCAAAATTTACTCAAGTTATCGTGTTAACGGACAGACGGACGGACGGACGGACGAACATGGCTCAATCAAATTTTTTTTCGATCCTGATGATTTTGATATATGGAATTCTATATCTATCTCGATTCCTTTATACCTGTACAACCAACCGTTATCCAATCAAAGTTAATATACTCTGTGAGCTCTGCTCAACTGAGTATAAAAACTGGGTGATTTCAAATACTTCCTAAAAATTCGTCAAAAATCGTCAATTTTTTTGTTGTTTTTGTATATTTTTTTTACTATTCTCTTTAAAAAGCTAATACCTTCAATATTTAGTCCAACGTAATTACGGATCTTGAAGAAAACAATTGGACGTGGAGCACTTCACGGATATTGTTATATGGGGCAGGGAACCTGTTAAGTGCTTTCTCGCTTGCAACTGACTATTCTCATTTCCGTATGACGCTTGACTATTCCCACTTTCATATGACTATTCTCAAATGGAAATGACGGTTTCGCATTTACATTTGACACTCTCCCATTTGCAAATGACTCCTTTGATATCGTTGTGATGCTACTACGCATTTACAGTTCACTAGTCTTGTTTTCATTTCATTCACTATTCTAATTTTCAATTGACTAATCTACATTTCCATATGACGCCTTCTCATTTGCATCTGAAAATGGTCTGGTCTTAACAAAAAATTCAAAAAATTACCGTATATAACAAAATTATAGTGACATTTAACCTCTGAAATGATTTGGTGATACAAACTACGAGATAAAAAAATATTGAAAATGGGTGTGGTCCCGCCCCTTTTTATAAGCTTTTGTTTAGTTTCACTTGGCTGCTGTTTGTAATCAAATCTTGCAAGTTAAATTTGATACACTTCCCGGTGCACGATTGTTATTGAATATTATTTTGCGAGAATTCGATAAATTGATCGATAACAGAGTTATCGGTAAAGATTTGTGCTCACCTTGGCATAAAAGCCTAAGTCCTCAAGAACGCAGGTAACTTCGCTTTGTTTGTGTATACAACGAACGTAGAAGTTAGGCTGTTATCGCTTAATGTTGCATACTCTTCTGCACACATTGTGATAACAAGAAAGGGAGGTCCTAAATGTTCTTAATTATACCATCCAAATTTAACACGCCTTTTATTAGAACAATTAGGACGGTGATATAAACTGTAAGATTTAATAATTTAGGTGTAAAGTTTTAATGTTAAAAGTATATAATTATGTACAGTATGGAATTTTTTTGTTGCAGACGAAGAAGCCTAATTATCGTTAAAGGTTACAATGAACTTATAAAGTGTTATATTTCCTTACAGTCAATTTATTTTTTTACCTTTTAGTTAATTTTATCAACCAATAATAAAAGCTTATTTTTAAAAAAGTTTTTTTTTCTTTAATTTTATTTTTTTTTTTATCTTTCCATAATAATCTTAATGCTATAAATCGAACATACATACACCAACCCTTACTAAATTTGGTTCAAGTATTATTTTTATGACTCACAATTTTTTGTTGGGAAAATCGGCCGCGACCACTTTTTAATATCGATAATTTGGAAAAATGGAAAAAAGTACAATGCATTAACATGCATTGGTAAAGTGATAAAGCTTGGCGAGTGGATTAACTTTATAACGTAAAATAGAAATTTGGTAAAATTTTGGAAATTGCCCATAACACTTTCAACCGAATTTAGAAGAAAATTTTAAAAATTTGCAAGCTATAATCAAAGTCGTAGAAGTGTTGTTATTTGAATTACAGCAAAATGGGTTGTTTTGCTTCTTCCGCACTAAGATTTCTTTACATGTAACGAAAGTTTGACCTTTAATTTACGTTACAAGCAGACTGAAAGATAGCCGATCTAATCGGACTACAGTTATAGTTTTGATTTAACAATGCCGGACCAGATCCGCTTTGCCATCCCAAACGCATATGACTTATCAAGGAAGGTGAGGCTTTTCGTAGATAAATGACGTCTATCGTTGATTGCCCGATGTTCTTTAAAGCCAAATTAAACTTCCTTAACCCTAACGCCATACTCGTAATCATACCCATATCCATAACCATCTCCAATGTGATCGATTAATGGTGCCTTAACCTAAAAATCGTGAAAATTTTATAAAAATTAAGAAAACGCATAAAATTACAAACATATTCCACAAAAAATAAGTCTCGTAGTCATAACGTATCCAAAACAATGAATAAAATCTACAAAAAGTTATTAAATTCACCTACTAAAATATTTTTAGGTTATGGATATGGCAAGAAACCAAAAACCAATTGATTGGCTATGGTATGGTTATGGCGTTAGCGTTATGGTATGGCACCATTAATCGATTACATTGATTTCCATAAGGTAGGTTTGATCAGCTTGATATAAGTCACCATCAATTAGTCCTTTAGGTCCGTGACACTTAAAGCCATAAGCGTACGTTTTGTGAACGTATACACTGGCTTCTTTTATGGCCTGAAAAGTGCTGTAATGGTCGGACAAGAAGTAAATTTGCTGAGTCGTCAGTGAAAATAGCAAAGAGATTGTGGTTTAGGTTCCTATCATTTTCCCATTCGCGCATCATAACTTATCTCACCTAAATATTAATTCAATAAGGCAATTGTCGATTTTTAAGTCAGATGACGGAAAGTAATTGGTTAAGATTTCCGGTTAAAGATTTAAATCTCAAAATGATAAAATTCGCAAATATACATATTTGCAAATCTAAAATTAAACTTATATGGTTAAATACTTAGCTACCTAAAGCAAAAAAAAAAGCGAAAGACAAAATAAGATAAATTGCATAACGCCAACAACAACAATTTGATCTTAAATCTCATTAACTTTGGCAGAATATTTTCGATTTCGATACATGAAAAATTTTAATACCAAAAAATTCCAACAATTAAACCGTGACTTTAATGCATGGCTACGAGCTTAAACTTACACACATATATGCACGAATACATGCACACATTCATTCATACACTCACATATCATATACAGCAGCGAACAGCAAAATAGCAGTGGCAGTTTGGGATAAAATTTTGTCAGTAAAACTCATGCTTTTTATACTCAGCGTGCTTTGCACACAGAATATATTAACTTTGATTGAATAACGGTTGATTGTACAGGTATAAAGGAATCGAGATAGATATAGACTTTCATATATCAAAATCATCAGTGTCGAAAAAAAATTTAATTAGGCCATGTCCGTCCGTCCGTCCGTCTGTCCCTTAACACGATAACTTGAGTAAATATTGAGATATCTTCACCAAATTTGGTACACGAGGTTATCTGGACCAAGAATAGATTGGTATTGAAAATGAGCGAAATCGGATGATAACCACGCCCACTTTTTATATATATAACATTTTGGAAAACCAAAACCCGATTATTTAGTAAAAAATACACCTAGAATGTTGAAGTTTGACGTGTTGGCTGATATTGAGACTGTTAATAAAAATTTTTAAAATGGGCGCGGCGCGGCCCACTTGTGATAAAATCAATTTTACAAATATTATTAATCATAAATCAAAAATCGTTAAACCTATCGTAACAAAATTCGGCAGAGAGGTTGCCTTTATTATAAGGAATGCTTTGAAGAAAAATTAACGAAATGGGTTAAGGACCACACCGACTTTTATATACCAGATTTTTAAAAGGGTCGTGGACGAATAAAATAAGCTACATCTTTGCAAAAAACGGCTTTATATCAATGATATTTCATTTCCCAAGTGGTTTTATAACAATAAATAGGAAAAACTTCAAATGTAAAAAAATGGGCGTGGCACAACCCCTTTTATGACTAAGCAATTTTCTATGTTTCGGGAGCCATAACTCGAAGAAAAATTAACGGATCGTAATAAAATTGGGTACACAAATTTTCCTTATAGCACAAAATATTAATAAATAAATGGACGGGATCGGTTAAAGACCAGGGCAACTTAGATAAAAGACAAGTTTAAAAGGGGCGTAGGGTAGAATAATAAGCTATAACTTAGCAAAAAATAGTTTTGAATCAATGATATTTCACTTACCAAGTTTTATTTTAAGATGAAATGTGGAGACATTTTTTTTCCTATGTTGGGCCCCAGGACACATCAATATAGATGGGAAGACAAGCGCGGATGAGTAAGATAAAATAGGCGCATCCCCCGAAGCTTGCAGCGTAGACGTTCCAATTAGATTGGGCGAGATTAAGAAAAGGCGAAAGCTGTACATTGCAGACCAAGCAGGAAATACATGGACTTAAGCACAGGTCGTAAATTGTCTGAAGATCATGTGACGATCTTCGAACCTTAAACTAAGAAAGTTACCTTTATCGTTAAAACGAGAAGGCTGAAGGCTCATTATGAGTATTCTGACTGGGCACTGACTTCTGGCGTCACATGCCTTCAAATTAAGCCTAAACTAAGCTGGCACAGCTATTTTCGTGTTCGCTGCTGTTCGTATGTCTAATGGGTGAATGTGTGGCCAAGAAACGGCTTCAACAACAGCACCAGCTGACATTAAAGCTTTTGGATCAAATTGATGCAAAAAAAAAGATGGAAAATAACCAACAAAAAGGAATTTTAAATCTAAAAAAAAAACAAAAACAATAAAAGCTTTACAAGAAATAGCAATGAGTAAGATAAACAAGAACAATGGCAACAAAAACACAAAAGCGCAATCGCACACGTCTCTCAAACAAAAAAGACCTTGCTTTCGATTTCAATCTATAAAACATTCAATTGTCATATTACAGCAGTGATGTGAACGCTAGCATAGAAGAAATAGAAGAAGTAAATAGAGGAGAAGAAAGAAAAAGAAGTGGTTTTATTCAGCGCTGGCAGTAAAAAGAATAAAACAAAAAAATGCTACGTATGAATTAGTTAAAGAAACTTGGGTGCAACAAGCAAGGCGCATGCGCACACATTTTCGATATCCACTTACACTTTGCTTGCGTTTGGGTTGTAGCGAAGTTGGAGGAAATGATAGAAAAATATGTTTTATTTGTATAGACTTGCAACATATGCTGCTGAGGGGGGAACTGTAGATAGAGTATCGGCTTTAGGTGCATGTCTTAAAAATAGTGACTCGCTTGCAGTTTTACAGTGTCGAACTGGCAAAGCTCACCATTTTATATATTATACTCTGACCTTTGGTATTATGATACCATACCGATACTGACTTAACACCATTTATACCACACCGCCGAATAGAAGTTTGGGAATGGGTGTGATCATAAAGCGAAAGCTCGCTTTCAATAGATCTCTGTCTTTCTGTAGACATCGGTTCGAAAAGATTATGGGTTTCCTTCCCTCTTTATGACTTGCAGCTTCGAGTTTGTTGCGTACTCGCTCGTTTCTACAGCTTTCGACCCACATATCTTGCCGATATGGCTATCCTTTCTCATGGCCTTCGGACTGATCGTTTTTGCCACTTGAAAGCAGGCAAGGTCACCGTTACTTCTCGAGGAGACCGAATAAATACCCTGGCTTCAAATCATCGAATAGTCATGGGTCGTGTATAATCCTGGATTAGAGTGAGGAATTCTGCTTGTTTAGCTGACGAGGCTCTTACGACCCCAAGTTATTGATAGAAGAAAGTACTTAATGACCATCAACATTGAAAAAACTACCAAAAACCTTCAGGAGTCTCCTTATTGGTACAAGAAGAGGAGGAAGGGGGGTCGGCATTTCTTGGTCTCCTACATCCCGAGGCCACATATTCGGGAGGTATGGAGTCCGACTAAGCCTCCACAACATCGACAAAGTACCTACCCTAGTGACGGCATGGTATGTTGTGAAATACCTAGCCGCCTCGGAAAATAAAGATACTGAATATAGGGCCATGCTACGTACAGCGGCTTCAAATCTACTTTAAATCCATAGTCCTTATGTAATTTGGCAGTAGGTAAGGGGAAAACTTCCTTGTTGCCACTAAACTGCTTAAGTGTAATATTAATGCGAAACGCCATTTCTCTTTTAAAGGGTCTTCAAAAGTCGCTACTGGAAATTGTTCCAAAAAACAAAAAACAAAACACGGCAACAAATTTAGTATTTACAAGTGCCCTGATCGAAATGAAAAAAAAATCCAAAAAAGCAAAACTTGCAGTACAAAACAAAAATTAATCTGTAAAAACAACAACAAAAATACGTGACTTTGAGCAGCAAACAACCAACTCGTAATTCCACAACTACACCACTACAACAAGAAATAGGCGAAACATTAAAATGGAATTAACGCTTGATACGCGCAAATAGATATTAAAATGGACGCGTTCGCAAAATTCTGCCATACTTGAGCTCCAATTGTAGATTGGCCAAATCGAGTTTTGATCGCATGTCGGCTTCGCCTGCTTTGTGTTGTTGTTATTGTTGTTATTTTTATACTCAGCTGAGCAGAGCTGACAGAGTATATTCATTTTTTCGCATAACGGCACCCCGTAACGGCATAAACTAATCGAGAGAGATATAGACTTCTATATCCCAAAAGGATCTGGGCGAAAAAAGAAACACGATAACCTGAGTAAATTCTGAGATATTTTAATGAAATTTGGTACATAAGTTCCTGGGCACTCATCTCAGATCGCTATTTAAAATGAACGATGTCGGACTATAACCATGCCCACTTTTTCGATATCGAAAATTTCGAAAAACCGAAAAAGTGCGATAATTCATTACCAAAGACGGATAAAGCGGTGAAACTTGGTAGGTGAGTTGAACTTATGACGCAGAATAGAAAATTATTAAAATTTTGGACAATGGGCGTGGTACCGCCCACTTTTAAAAGAAGGTAATTTAAAAGTTTTGCAAGCTGTAATTTGGCAGTCGTTGAAGATATCATGATGAAATTTGGCAGGAACGTTACTCCTAATACTATATGTGTTCTAAATAAAAATTAGCAAAATCGGATGACGAACACGCCAACTTCAAAAAAAAAAAATGTTTAAGTCAAATTTTCACAAAAAATTTAATAAATTTACAGTATATAAGTAAATTATGTCAACATTCAACTCCAACATTTGTCTCCAAAGCTCTCAGTTGAGTATGTAATGTTCGGTTACTCCCGAACTTAGCCTTCCTTACTTGTTTTTGCTTTCGTTTTTAATTCAATCGCATTCACTGTTGCTACTTTGGTGCATTTTTATTTGGGTTTGGTCCACTGATCCTTTTATGAAATATACATCGACTTGATAGATAGGCGTCATATGTTAAGAACAATGACATTTTTTTGATTCTCTTTATAAAGTCTACACACACAATTCGTCAGAGTCAAGAGTGAAGTTTCTATGTAATATTTTAGTATTAGTCACACAGACATGACTCTGGCTGCCTCATCAAAAGGAATTTGATTTTGACGGCGAGTCAACATGTGCACAGCTGACTCGCGAGTCAGACGCATCGTGTATAGACCATAAAGTGTCTGTAGCAACACCTCATTTAAGCCATATATTGAACTCATTTTTCGAAGTCTATTACAAAGCAAGGCAAAACTTTGGTCTGGCATAATTCTGCATCCTTGTTATCACTTGATATTAAAGAGCATTCCATACCATACTACTGACTAGAATATCGCCTTATTTCTGCTGATGGCAAAAATAACATTCAAATGCTTTAGACACTTTTTGTTTTTAAACGCGGTCGCTCCAGCTTGGTTTGGGAAGCCCTCAGAATGTATTTCTGCCAAGAAAAAATTCTCAGTTTCATTGTAATAAATTAGAGTATTTTCAAAAACAATCCCTGCTCTTTGCGTTGAGAAGTTCTTTTTACAAAAACTAAAACACCTACCAACCATAACAAGTTGCAGGGAAATACCTGGTGTATAATTAATTGTAAAATTTGCCAGGCACATGGTGGACAGCCAAGTTTTGCTTAGCGGTATTATGTTCAACATCCCCTCCAGGCTACCTAGACATTTTCAATCACTTTTCTTAGGCACATGTAGCTCACATCTTGAAACTTCTGACTCGCTGTTCTAAACTATTAAGGGTATACTGGATGCCTTAAATAATTAAATACAATATTTAAGGTGGGTAGCTTAGAGAAAAGTCCTTTCCAACCTCCCAAGTAGTACAGCTCTAATTGTTGTAAGATAAAATTGTACATGGGCCTGTGCTGCTCGGCGTAATAGCTGCTGCATGAACGTTGCAATTCCCGGAGAGAAAATTTGAGCAATCTTACTTCAAACGCAGAGGCAAGAAACGACTTGTTTTTTTTTTCCATTTACGTTAGTTATATAAAATGGTTTAGTATGAAGGGTAGATTCTTCTACCAGATGTATATTGGGATGCCCAGGTTTCTGGGTATTAAGCAGAAACTGTTTTTTCAGCATTTAGTTTCTCTCCCCTATGGGGACTGGTCTCGCCCCACTGTGTAAATTGTGTTCTGGGGACATAAGAAGCCAACCTGTAGTGGTTTTGAGGGCGGTGTTTTAACAGGCCTCTAGCTTCCTCCAGTGTGTATTCTTTAGGCTCGGTGACTATATTGAGGACACGTAGCATACAAGCGGCCGGCCAATTGCTTTGTATGTGAATATTATCGTTTCTATATCTTTACCCGCGGGCAAAAGGTTTGATTATTTTATCACGGCTCCGAATTTTAAGTACAACTGTGGATGCATGCACGTCAAAATGTAAATCCTGATCGAACGCCACACCCAGTATTTTTTGGATGCAAGGCATTTGTAGCGTAATGCCAACGACATGTATGTCCAATATTGGCGTGCTAATTGAAATAACTACAAATCCCTGAAAAACGAGGGGAATTTGCGATCGCTTTTTGAGTAACACGCCGGTGAGCTAGAGACTTGAAACTTGGGCCGTGGGTCAGAACCGGGTGACAATGCAACATTTTATTCAAAAAAAAATTCGCTTGGAGGCACGCGGATCGAGATAGTAAGAAAAAAATTTTAATATGGGAATCTTTGAATCCATTTTTAACAAACTTCTCGGTTACATAGAGACTTGAAACTTGGCACTTAGTTAGAGGCCTGGTGACAATATAACCTGTAGAAAACAAAATTCCGCTAAGTGGCGCGCTAGTCAAGATAACTGCAAATCCTTTGAAAACGGGGGAATCTTGCGATCGATTTTCGAGTAACTTCCCGATGAGCTAGAGCCATGAAACTTGGGCCGTAAGTCAGAACACGGTGACAATGCAATATTTTATCAAAAAAAATCCGCTAGGTGGCGCTTGGATCAAGATATTGAGAAAGCTAGTTTTAAATTGGAAATCTTGCAATCGATTTTTAACAAACTTCCTGGATATCTAGAGACTTGAAACCTGAAATATAGTTTAAAACTCGGTGACAGTGCATTGTTTGATCAAAAAACGTGAGCTATGTAACGTACAAGTCGAACTATTTAGAAGATTAGGCCATACCTTCATGTCTAGCCTCTTGAGTGTTGCAGGCGTTGTAGAATTCCACCTCGTTGAAGGCCAATTCAATGCACGACCTTGCATACTTATAGGCGTGCGCGACTTTCACCATGATTATTTTAGACTTTCAAGCGTATGCGAATTTCACCACGATTTTCAGCTATGCAAATTAAGTAGCTAACAAACGAGGTGGAATACTCTTGTTATAATGCGAGGTGGAATTCTGTTGTTTTCGCCAGTGTTGTCAGCGAAAATTCCACTAATTCTCTTAAATCTTGCTATTTTGAACAAATAAGGTCGCTGGTGATTTAGTCGGTTACGTGGTATCGTGTGGCGAAAAAACTGCAGGTATGAGGGATATAGTCGTCTATTTTTCTAGATAGTTCATCAATGGGTGGGTCGAAGGTTGTTGCCGTTAACGTGCAGGTTGGTCTTATTTTTCGCCTATGCACTATGTAAGAAATTTATTTGGAACATAAGTAACGGTACGTTCATATTAATACAAGCATTGGTATTTCTCACGGCACTCAAGCTAGCATTACAAGCAATAACTAACTTATTTTTGTTTTGTTGATATTCCGACAGGGTGGATAAATGATGTATATTGGAACGACTTTCCGTCATCCCTTGTCAAATTTGGTTTTGAGACAAACCGGTTTCGGCGTTGTGTCATCATCAGAGTCGATTTTCGTTCTTATCTGTTGTTGTCGTTTGTCCTGTATTTATAGTTCGTAGGTACATGAGCAGGAATTGTCAAAATTGATGCTTGTGTATATGCTGTGTGTATGTGCTGTGTGTTCATTCAGAACCGGGGGTGGTTTTTACTGATCGATTTGTGTGGCTGACTGAGGCAGGTAATTCCGTTACTTTTTCTGTTTTGTTTGTTGATAATTTAATTTATTGTTCTGTAAATTGAATTGAATTTTGTATGCATATTTGGTGACATTTTCTGTTAAAACATTTTATTCTTGTATCTTATTGTAATGCATGTGGGTACACAATAGTTTTGGTTAGCAACATATAGCTGGCCATGGACAAAGCACGGACTAGCTAAATGTAATCCTGCTACAGTAAGCGATTGTCCCTGTGCTTTGTTGATTGTAATTGCAAAAGCAAGGCATACGGAAAATTTAAGCGCTCAAAATTTAATGGCAAATTTGTAGGAATCATTGGGATTCGTGGTATGAGCACATGTTGTTGTTGTTGTTGTAGCAGTGCTTCGCCCCACCTAACAGACGCGACCGATCACAAACTGTCATCAATATCCTCTAACGGGAGTCCAAGGAAACTTGCTGTTTCAACAGGGGTGGACCATAGGGAAAGGGGTGTTAGAGGCGTTGGTTCCACATTACAATTAAAGAGATGGTTGGTGTCATGTGGGGACACATTGCAAGCGGGGCATACATTTTGTATGTCGGGGTTGATTCTGGATAGGTAAGAGTTTAACCTGTTACAGTATCCAGAACGAAGTTGAGCCAGAGTGACACGCGTTTCCCTGGGGAGTATGCGTTCCTCTTCCGCAAGTTTTGGATACTTTACTTTGAGTACTGGGTTCACCGGGCAATTCCCGGCATAAAGGTCCGACGCCTGTTTGTGGAGTTCACCAAGGACCTGCTTGTGTTTTTTCGCTTCATACGGCTGTGTTCTCAGATGCCGTATTTCCTCAAAATGCTTACGGAGATGACTCCTTAAGCCCCTAGGCGGTGCTGGCTCGTCAATCAGATGTCTGTTGGGATGCCCAGGTTTCTGGGTATTCAACAGGAACTGTTTGGTCAGCATCTCGTTTCTTTCCCTGATGGGGAGTATTCTCGCCTCATTATGTAGATGGTGTTCTGGGGACATAAGGAGACAGCCCGTGGCAATTCTGAGAGCAGTATTTTGGCAGGCCTGTAGCTTCTTCCAGTGGGTAATTTTTAGGCTTGGCGACCATATGGGTGACGCGTAGCACGTAATCGCTGGCTAATTGCATGAGCGTTTCTTTATCTTTTCCCCAGGTACTGCCAGCAAGGGATTTGAGGATTTTGTTACGGCTCTGAATTCTCAGAACAATTGCGGCTGCGTGCTCACCAAAATGTAGATCCTGATCAAACGTCACACCCAAGATTTTGGGGTGTAGGACAGTCGGTAGCGTAGAGCAATCGACGTGGATGTTCAAAATGGTCGACATTTGGAACGTCCATGTTGTAAATAAGGTCGCGGAAGATTTAGTCGGTGATAATGCCAGGTTTCGCGAGGCGAAAAAACTGGAGAGATCAGGGAGGTAGCCGTTTATTTTATTGCATAGCTCGTCGACCTGTGGGCCTGGGCCTGTGGCCATTACTGTGCAGTCATCGGCGTAGGAAACGATTGTGACTCCTTCCGGTGGTGAAGGTAGCTTAGATATGTAGAAATTAAACAAAAGTGGGGATAGGACACCACCCTGTGGCACCCCTTGTTTAATTCTCCTTGGCTTTGATGTTTCGTTTCTAAATAGCACCGATGCCTGCCGACCACCCAGATAATTTGCGGTTCACCTTTTAAGACATGGGGGAAGGGTAGACCCTTCCAGGTCTTGCAGTAACGAGCCATGGTTGACCGTATCAAAAGCTTTTGATAGGTCTAGCGCTACGAGTACTGTTCTATGGTGGGGGCTTTGATTTAAACCGCAATTTATCTGGGTGCTAATGGCATTTAGCGCGGAGGTAGTGCTATGGAGTTTTCTGAAGCCATGCTGATGGGAGGCTAGTTGCAAATTTGCTTGGAAATAAGGGAGCAAAATGGCTTCGAGCGTCTTTGCTACTGGCGATAGGAGAGATATCGGACGATACGACTCTCCTATGTTAGCTGGTTTACCAGGCTTTAGTAGCGGGACTACCTTGGCCATTCTCCATTTCTCGGGTATGACAAAGGTGGAAAGAGACAGGTTGAAGACCTGCGCTAAATATTTGAAACCCTCTTTCCCTAGGCTTTTAAGCATCGGCATGGCTATGCCGTCTGGGCCCACTGCTTTGGATGGTTTAGCGCGACCAATGGCGTCCTCAACCTCTTTAGCGGTGATGGTGATTGGTGACGCGCTGAATTTGTGTTTATGTGCGTGTCTATTGGCTCTCCGTCTATCTTTGTCGACCGTAGGATGCATTATATATTGTCGGCAGAAAGCGTTCGCGCATTTTTTCGCATCCGACAGCACTTTGTCGCCAAAGGCGATGGAAACTTTGTCTTTGTGCTTAGTCGGATTCGATAGAGACTTTACGGTGGACCAAAGTTTACCCACAACGGTAGAGAGGTTACAACCTCTTAGGTGCTCCTCCCATTTCGCCCGCTTGTGTTCATCCACAAGCAATCTGATGCGTTGGTTTATATCCCTTATTTGGGGGTCACCTGGATCAAGCTGCCTTATAAGGTCACGTTCTCTCGCTAAGTTTGCGGCCTCCGCCGGGAAGTGGGGCCGTATTTCGGGAATTCTCCCGGCGGGAATGAAACGTGCCGAGGCGGATTCAATGACCTTGCGGAAGGCACGCTCCCCTTGGCGGGCATCAGTCGGGATAGGGAGGGCAGCAAAGAGGTTGTCTGTAAAGGATTTATATTCTTCCCACTTTCCTTTTTTAAAGTTTATGAAAGTGCGTTTTTCGGTGACGATGAAGTCGGCGGTACGCTCGAGCGAAACAAGTATAGGCAGGTGGTCGGATGCCAATGATACCATCGGCTGCCAGTTGACGCAGTTTACGAGTTCTGCGCACACGGTATGAGCACATCTTCACATTTGCTTTTACCGCTGATGATTGTTGCTTGATTACATTCGGCATTAATTTCTAAACGAAAAGTCTGATTCCATTGCACAATTTTGGTGGGTTTAAATTCCGAAGAAGCATGATTCGTGAGCCAATTTCAAAGTTGATATATGCGCAGGCATTCCTTTTGGTTCTAACGAGTATAGAAATTCATTTGGATAATTCATAATTTTATCTTCATCTGTAACTGTGTCGATTGATTTATATTTCGTCACTTCACCAGGAAATTGGTTTTGAATGCGATCATTGATTTGTTAACATGATCATTTTTGGGAGCTAATATAGCCAAAAAAGAAAAACAAAAACATTTGAATTTAAAATTCTTAATTCTGAAATATGAAAAACTTTCGTCTTGATCGAAGGAACCTAGAGCCAAAATTTGGTGATGATCGAAGTATAGCAAACACGTTTTCATAGGGAACACACACACAGAATTTGATTTTTATAGAAGATGTAGATAGACTGAAGCTAAACAATTTTTTTAACAGCGGCAGATTACTAAACGTCCAACGGCATAACATCCAAACTCAACAATGCAGTCAAATTTTAGGTGTTAAAATAACTTAAGTTTGTACGGCAGCCCTAGTTTTTCCCCATTCCACATTTTACTGAAGGTGTTAGGACTTAACGTCACATAGCTTCTTACATTAATTATCCTACCATTACGACATCCAGATATATGCAGTATAATATATTCCATTTGTATGGGAGATGCCACGCCCCCTATTTCCCAATTCCATATTTTCTTGGTGGTGTTAGGAATTGACCTCATATGACTCCTTACTGAATCTCAATGTTCTGGCATGTATACCTTCAAAGTTATGCAGTATCAAATATTCCATTTGAATGGGAGGTGCCACGCCCCTTTTATATATCGAAATTATTTTTAGCCTAAAACCTTCCCGTTGATCGAAGGAACCCATAACCAAAATTTGCTGATGATTGAAGTGTGGGAAATACGTTACCATAGCGAACACACACACCCACACACACACAGAATTTGATTTTTATATATATAGAGAGATAACCATATCTAGACATTTTAACTTATACTTAGTCAGTTAAACGGTAGCTCAATTATTCAAACACTCACTATCACTAAGCTACAGAGTAGCTTTCAATTATGTATATATGCACATTAGGGTAGTTCTTATAATACAAGCTAAAAAAGTATGAACTATAAATTATGGTTCCGGTGGAGACAGGGTGGGGCATGGAGCTTAGAGATACACAGAAGATAAATAATAAATATAATTGTAACGTACACCTACAGTACAGTCGGAAAGTATTAGAACAAGATAAAAAAAGATGTTGTTGAAAAAGCCTCAGCTACAGTAAATATCCGTCGAAATACGAGCCCAAATTATTATTTTGCAAAAAACAGGGAAAAACTATCGAGAAATAGCCAAATTTTTGAAAATATCTGTGTGTTCAGTTCATACGGCCATTAGAAGATATCGGGAAACTGGACAAATACTAACAGAAAACGATCTGGTCGACCAAGAAAAACAAATCAAAGAATCGCCAACAAAATATATTCAATAAGTAAGGCCAATCGAAATTTGTGCTGAAATCAATGAAGACTTGGATTTAACAATATCGCTCATGACAGTCAAAGGCCGGCTTAAAGAAAAAGGTATGATTGGACACATTGCTGTCAGAAAGCCACTTCTACGGCCAGTACATAAACAGAAAACAGACTGAATTTCGCTCAAGAATATATTGATCAGGGCGATTGATCAGTGGAAATCAGTTTTATGGTCAGACGAATCAAAATTCGAAGTTTTCGGTAGCCATAGGCGTCAATATGTTCGCAGAAATGTCAAAGAAATATTCAAAGCAGTTTGCATTGTGGCAACTGTGAAACATGGCGGTGGCTCATTGATTGTTTGGGGCTGTGTCAGCTACGCTGGCGTTGGTCAACTAAAACAAATTGAAGGAATTATGAAAAAAGAGCAGTATCACAGTATACTCCAACGACATACAATACCATCTGGCATTAATTTGATTGGTCGTGGTTTCATTTATAACAATATAACCATCCGGAACATACATCAAAACTTTGTACTTCTTATTTAGAACGAAAAAAGTCCTTGATACAATGGAGTGTCCACCACAATTCCAACATTTAAATCCCATCGAACCGGAAGAATTGGATCGACGTGTGAGAGATCTAAATCCAACAAGCCTTCCTGACCACTGGAATTGTTTGAACGAAGCGTGGAAAATAATATTCCACATCAAACACTTCAAAAAATCATCGAAATAATGCCGAAATTGTGCGCTGCAGTCATCAAAGCAAAAAGTGGCCATTTTCAAGAAAATCGCTTTAAGTCACATACTCACTGTTTTCTTATAAATTTTGATGGAACTTTCAGTAAAATTCATTCAAAATGTCTTCGTATCATATAACTACGTTGAATGTGAAAACTACTGCGAATATGTGAATAATATTTTAATAAATAATACGATAAACTGACACAAACAACTTTTTTCAAGTTGATCTAATACTTTCCGACTGTACTGTATTGATCCCTTTGGCAAGGAGGAATGCCCCCAGCTAGCTCAGTATGAGGGGTCGTGGCTCTTAACCCTTGTCCACCTTGATGGAGGGTAAATGTTACAATCATCTTCATTCCCCACAGAGATGCACACACATCGCACACGAGTCTATTCTGACTCATCATCATGACGCACGTGTTTGTAATTTTTGTTTACCGAGTCGTTGAAGGCAGGGATTTGTTGAGCGTCGAGATATAAAACTGCTTAGCTACAGAGAATTGTCAACCTCAACAGCTATGTAAAACACTAATAAGGTAAGTTAAGTACTACTGACAGTTTTTGATTTGATTTTAACCTATCTGCATGAAGTTGATAACGCGGATTCCAGACTATCGATCCATATTCTATTATTGGACTAACCAATGTTGTAAAAAAAGTTTCCATAACATAAGGATTGCAAAATTCTTTTGACCAACGCTTTACGAATGCTAACACACCTCTAGCCTTATTGATAGTTTCATTAAATGAAGGTTGAAACGAAGCTTGCTATCCATCGCAACCCCCAAGTCGACAAACTCATACATTTGCCTGTTTAAACTTGTTTATAATTATTAATTGATTAGGCAGCTGGGTGCGAAGTTCTACGTGATAAACGCGTGTTTTTAAATATCTTTAAGTTAAGTGGCATGTAGTTTAAATCGAACCAAGTAACTACAAAGTTTAGATCTGATTGTAACAATTTCCTATCTTTGGACGAAAAAGAGGATTTTAAAAGCCCAAGAAATTCGTGCACGTTTCGATTGACGCATGCAGGTAGCACATTAAATTAAACTTTAGGAGAAAAAGATATTTTCAAATAGAAAAAAATAGACCTTATGATTTCTTCTCGAACACAAGCGAAAATTCCGAGACCCGAGAAATCGAGAACTCGACTTTTCGCGAGATTCTCGTATCTCGAAATACTCGTATATCTCGCGAGCTTCTCGACATTTAATTAAGTTGCCCCAAGGGCAGTACTCTACGCATATCGGTGTTTTATAATTGCGGTATTGTGGAAATTTTCGCTTGTGCTCCGGAATAAATAGTAAAAAACCAATGCATCGATTAAATGGAACTTCGAGAAGCTCGCAGGCCTTACGAGTATTTATTTATTTTATTTTATTTATTTCATTAACCAAACACTCAACCTTAGGTTAATTTACAGTGTTTGAGCTTAAAACTAACTTAAAAATAACATTAAAAAATAAAATTGACAAGTGAATATGCTTAACAGGTTTGTTTAACAGAGAATAACAAGTCTTAGGATGTAATAAAATGCAAAGAAGAAGAATGTAAGAGAAAGTGCACATTGCCTTTTTATTGACGGAAATAATTTATGAGCTCATTCTTGAAGCGCAGCGCATTTTGTATGGCTTTAAGTTTTTGGGGCAGAGCGTTCCAAAAGCGAACAGCGTAGACAAAAAATTGACGTTCCGTAACTAGGCAGTTGTACTTCATAGTAGTTAAGTTGAACGATCGAGGTGATCTGTTAAATTTAAGGTGGTCCATGAGATATTCAGGTTCTCGAGATGCGATGATCTTGTGAAGCAGTGTTAGGCACTTTAATTGTAACAGGTTATCGAATTTAATAGAAAAAATCCGCTTGGCGAAAATGGAGATGTGCTCGTAACGACCAACACTATACACATATCTGGCTATATTATTATAGAGGACATTTAGTTTACTACGACAAAAGCTATCGCAATTGGCATAAAGTTCACATCCATACAATAAGGTGGGTAACAGATATGTTTTAGCTAACAGCAGTCGAATTTTCACTGGGGTAAAGTGTTGGGTAGTCCAAAGTGAGCGAAGCATGCCATAAACCTTGCCTTTTGCTATATAAATAAATGTGGTTATTCCGTGTTAAATTCCTATTAAAAATCATTCCAAGATTTTTTGCGGTGTTTACATAGCCTACGACTGAGTTATTTAATTTTACTTTATTGAAACTACCAAGCGATATGATTTTCTTATAGATTACTATGCACTGTGATTTATTTGGGTTTAAAAGTAGGCCATTATCACTTGCCCACTTGTTTACAAGTTCGAGATATCGTAAGCTCTAGAAGAAACCTCACATTTGGCTTAAAAGGCGGAAAATAATTTCTTGAGCGTTCTGTTATGACCTGGATAAGGCGCCCAAGGCGTGTCGCACCATAGTCACAGTTCATATTTTAATATATTCATCGGATAATTTAAACTTAGACCCCTATACGCCACCCGCTAGCCATTTCTAGACCGATATCGTCTGCTAACTATTAATCGATTTTGAGTAATAAATATAAAATAAAATGTTTATATTTTACGAGTCAGATTAAAGTGGCTGGTCAATAAAGACTTCACCTAAACTAAATGTGTCTATAGTGTTAATCGTCCACAACTTGTTCATAAAATTATATACGCCATAAAAAAAAACTAGCTTGTTTGATTTATAAGGACCACCCTAATGTACATAAAAAGCACTATTGAAAATAAAATTAAAAAAAAGTCGTCAAAGAAACTAAAAAATGTTTATCTAACCACAACAAAAATGGTTTTTGGTAAAATTAAAAAAAGTAAATATTAGAATTTATATATTTAGGGTGTCCCTTATAATACCGAGTTCGCACCTTTTTAAGGAAGTTTTCGCAATTTTTCTCTTGTTTGTTTCCTTCAGAAAATCTGAAATTTCGACAGACTTGAAACTCTCTTATAATTTAACAAGGCGAAATCCTCTCAATTGATTATCTCTCTTCGATACATATTTGAAATTTAAAACCAAGTTTATGTTGACAGTAATCGTAATTAAACAAGTAAGGAAGGTTAAGTTCGGGTGTAACCGAACATTACATACTCAGTTGAGAGCTATGGTGACAACATAAGGGAAAATAACCATGTAGGAAAATGAACCGAGGGAAACCCTGGAATGTGTTTGTATGACATGTGTATCAAATGAAAGGCATTAAAGAGTATTTTATGAGGGAGTGGGCCATAGTTCTATAGGTGGACGCCATTTAGGGATATAGCCATAAAGGTGGATCAGGGTTGACTCTAGAATGCGGTTGTACGATATGGGTATCAAATGAAAGGTGTTAATGAGCATTTTAAAAGGGAGTAATCCTTAGTTCCATAGGTGGACGCCGTTTCGAGATATCGCCATAAAGGTGGACCAGGGGTGACCCTAGAATTTGTTTGCACAATATGGGCATCAAACGAAAGGTGTTAATGAGTATTTTAAAAGGGAGTGGGCCTTAGTTCTATAGGTGGACGCCGTTTCGAGATATCGCCATAAAGGTGGGCCAGGGGTGACTCTAGAATTCGTTTGTGCAATATGGGTATCAAACGAAAGGAGCTAATGAGTATTTTAAGAGGGAGTGGCCTTTCTGGACCAGGGGTGACTCTAGACTTTGTTTGTACGATATGGGCATCAAACGAAAGGTGTTAATGAGTATTTTAAAAGGGAGTGGGCCTTAGTTCTATAGGTGGACGCCGTTTCGAGATATCGCCATAAAGGTGGACCAGGGGTGGCCCTATAATTTGTTTGCACAATATGGGCATCAAACGAAAGGTGTTAATGAGTATTTTAAAAGGGAGTGGGCCTTAGTTCTATAGGTGGACGCCGTTTCGAGATATCGCCATAAAGGTGGGCCAGGGGTGACTCTAGAATTCGTTTGTGCAATATGGGTATCAAATGAAAGGTGTTAATGAGTATTTTTAAAAGGGAGTGGGCCTTCGTTCTATGGGTGTTCGCCTTTTCGAAATATCGCCATAAAGGTGGACCAGGGGTGACTCTAGAATGAGTTTGTACGATATGGGTATCAAATGAAAGGTATTAATGAGTATTTTAAAAGGGCGTGGTCCTAAGTTCTATAGATGGACGCCTTTTCGAGATATCGCCGTACAGATGGACCAGGGGTGACTCTAGAATGCGTTTGTACGATATGGGTATCAAATGAAAGGTGTTAATGAGCATTTTAAAAGGGAGTAATCCTTAGTTCCATAGGTGGACGCCATTTCGAGATATCGTAAAGGTGGACCAGGGGTGACCCTAGAATTTGTTTGCACAATATGGGCATCAAACGAAAGGTGTTAATGAGTATTTTAAAAGGGAGTGGGCCTTAGTTCTATAGGTGGACGCCGTTTCGAGATATCGCCATAAAGGTGGGCCAGGGGTGACTCTAGAATTCGTTTGTGCAATATGGGTATCAAATGAAAGGTGTTAATGAGTATTTTTAAAAGGGAGTGGGCCTTCGTTCTATGGGTGTTCGCCTTTTCGAAATATCGCCATAAAGGTGGACCAGGGGTGACTCTAGAATGAGTTTGTACGATATGGGTATCAAATTAAAGGTATTAATGAGAGTTTTAAAAGGGAGTGGTGGTAGTTGTATATGTGAAGGCGTTTTCCAGATATCGACCAAAATGTGGACCAGGGTGACCCAGAACATCATCTGTTGGATACCGCTAATTTATTTATATATGTAATACCTGCCAAGATTTTAAGGGTTTTTTATTTCGCCCTGCAGAACTTTTTCATTTTCTTCTACTTAATATGGTAGGTGTCACAACCATTTTATAAAGTTTTTTCTAAAGTTATATTTCGCGTCAATGAAACAATCCAAGTACTTTACCATTTTTCATCCCTTTTTTCGTATTTGGTATAGAATTATGGCATTTTTTTCATTTTTGGTAATTTTCGATATCGAAAAAGTGGGCGTGGTCATAGTCGGATTTCGTTCGTTTTTCATACCAAGATAAAGTGAGTTCAGATAAGTACGTGAACTGAGTTTAGTAAAGGTATATCGATTTTTGCTCAAGTTATCGTGTTAACAGCCATGCGGAAGGACAGACGGACGACTGTGTATAAAAACTGGGCGTGACATCAACCGATTTCGCCCATTTTCACAGAAAACAATAAATGCCATAAAATCTATGCCCCTACCAAATTTCAAAAGGATTGGTTAATTTTTGTTCGACTTATGGCGTTAAAAGTATCCTAGACAAATTAAATGAAAAAAGGCGGAGCCACGCCCATTTTTAAATTTTCTTTTATTTTTGTATTTTGTTGCACCATATCATTACTGGAGTTGAATCTTGACATAATTTACTTATATACTGTAAAGATATTAAATTTTTTGTTAAAATTTTACTTTAAAAAAATTTTTTTTTTAAAAGTGGGCGTGGTGCTTCTCCGATTTTGCTAATTTTTATGAAGCGTACATATAGTAATAAGAGTAACGTTCCTGCCAAATTTCATCATGATATCTTCAACGACTGCCAAATTACAGCTTGCAAAAGTTTTAAATTACCTTCTTTTAAAAGTGGGCGGTGCCACGCCCATTGTCCAAAATTTTACTAATTTTCTATTTTGCGCATAAGCTCAACTCATCTACCAAGTTTTGTCGCTTTATCGGTCTTTTGTAATGAATTATCGCACTTTTTCGGTTTTTCGAAATTTTCGATATCGAAAAAGTGGGCGTGGTTATAGTCCGATATCGTTCATTTTAAATAGCGATCTGAGATGAGTGCTCAGGAACCTACATACCAAATTTCATCAAGATACCTCAAAATTTACTCAAGTTATCGTGTTAACGGACGGACGGACGGACATGGCTCAATCTAATTTTTTTTCGATCCTGATTATTTTGATATATGGAAGTCTATATCTATCTCGATTCCTTTATATATGTACAACCAACCGTTATCCAATCAAACTTAATATACTCTGTGAGCTCTGCTCAACTGAGTATAAAAAAAAACTGAAAATACGATTATTAAGATTATTAGATTATAGTAATCGTATTTGCGATAATTCTTATTGCCCAGCTCTGCTACCATTTATATGTCTGCAGCTAGAAATTTGAACATTAAAAATTTCTCCAAAAACTAAAATTATACAAAACTCTTTTCTTTCTTTTACAGGTAAAAATTTATTACGTGTACATATGTCTAATTTTTCATGAATGATTCAAAGCATATCAAAAAGGTAAATTTATAAGTAGAATAGATGTTTTCCGAATTTTTCCGAAAGCATTAAAACAATCAGAACCGAAACCGTTAACGTTTTAACAGTTAAACCGAAATAGATTAACTTTGAAAAACTGTGTTTGAAGCACTTTGAAATGTCGAAAAACTATGCAAACCCGAAACCTAAAAACTTTGAAAAGTAGAGGCACTTTCAAAAACCAAAACCGATAAAATTTTAAAAGCAAAAACGCTTTGAATAAAAGTAATCAAAACCCAAATATTTTGAAAAACAGAAACCTAGGCATTCTAAAAGCCGATATTGAAGCAATTTCGAACACCGAAACCGATTAACTGTCCTAAAATGTAATCGAAACACTTTGAAAAGTCGAAACCCAAACTTCAATACTGTGTAAACTCTAAATCGTAATACTTTCAAAAACAGAAACCGAAACACTTTGTAAGTCCGAAAAACCTTTTTGAAAAACTGTAACTGAAACACATTGAGACCGCCAAACTAGAAACTTTGAAAAATCGAAACAGATAAACCTTAAAAAGCAGAAACGCGTTGAAAAGTAATAACCAAAAACGATAATTTTCGAAAAACTAGAACGGAAATCGTAACGCTATGAAATCTTGAAACCCAAAACAGATCAGATACTCTATGAAAATGCGAAAACAAACAGTTCGGAAACTCAAAACTGAAGCGCTTTGAAACTTGCAACACTTTGAAACCCAAAACCAAAAACCCGCTCAAAAACTCAATCCCGAATTTCATTGAAAAGCGAAACGCTATGAAAGACCAAAAGTAAACACTTTGAGAGCTCAAAACTTATCTCGTTTCTTGTTTATAATTCGATTTAGAACAGTTTAACTAGATATAATTTGGTTATGTTAACTATATTAGTGCAAAATCTTAATATGACAATAAATTGTTTGTTAAAAAGCGAGACAGTCAAGAACACATGCAAAAGTTGACATTATCCCACATTTCATATCGCTCTTGTGTTTGTTTGTTTTGACCTCCCTAACCTTCGCGTTGATTATAATCGTTACATAATACAATCGAAATCGTTTCAAGTATCAGACTTAGCTAGAAACCGAACTCATAGAACCTGCTCTTTAAACTCTCGTTACTGCATATCACTAACATTTGTAGGGTCAGCAGGTGGTGGTGGTGGAATTAATGGCATGGGCACACTGCCTAAATTCGCATGCATTCCTATTGTTTGAGTATGTAAGCAACTGTGTTTGGGGTTCTGTGTACTTGTATTTTTATGCCACCTTAGGCTGTTCAGCTAATAAGAGTGGATACAGATTGGTAGCATGTTTGTGTGACGTAATTTTCTGTTCAACCAAATTTTAGAGCTTTCAATTTCATTGTTTACTTGCACCTCCTGCTATTGCTCTTGTTGTTTTTCTTTTGTGTTGCCTTTAAGGTTTTGCTGTTATTTTATGAGTAATTTGGCATGTTGTAACTGTTTTTATTGTTTCAGACTTGTAATGTCTTCAGCGTTTTGTTTTTGTTTCTTTTGCTATCTATTGTTATTGTTTACGTATGGCCCTTAGCAATTTTTAGTTTGATGGGCTGGTTGAATTGCATTCTGTTTTGGAATTTTAATGTTGCTTATTTTGATACGTTTGCTTGAGCTGTGATAGTCCGAGTCCCAGCTGATATCGGGTTAATGTACGACAAAAAGTGGCAGGTTTGATACTTTATAGATAAGCAAGCACAATTGCCTCCCGGATGACAATTACAGTTGCGAACTTTCCTGGAATAAATAGCCCTAGGACTTTACTTCTAAGTGCTTCATAAAAGCTTCTCTGGAATGCTCCAGCGTACCGAGCGCATCGTTGTCTGCACTCATCATAGTCCTCAATATAAAAGCTCGGCCTTTAATAAATGTATTTTCTCAATTTCTTCTTTATTTGAATTTCTCTGGCTTTGTATCGATAAAATGCAGGCTCCACCCTCAAGTGGAGGTCTCGGTTGTGGATTTGTCTTTTAAGTAACACGTATAGTTCGCCACTTTTTTGTCTCTCAGTGCCGAATACTTTGCAAAGACATAAGACTTCGAGAAATGGTACCGATAAAGTGCGAATACTTTGCAAAGACGCAACACTTCGAGAAATGATACCGATAAATTCTGAAAACTGTAACCGAAGCACCTTCAAAACACGAAATACCTTGAAAACCCCATCAACCGAAATAGTAGCACTCTGAAAAACCGAAACCGGTAAACTCTGAAAATGAGAAAAGCTTTGAAAACCAGTAACCGAAACACTTTGAAAACCCGAAAAACCTTGAAATCCCTATCAACCAAAATCCTAAAACATTGAAAAATTCAAACCGATAACTTTGAGAAGCAGAAACCCTATAAAACATATAAACAAAGCCGAAGCCCATTAAAAAATCCAGAACACTTTCAAAACTCTAAACAGTTTGAAAAAGCGGAACATTTTGAAACCCCAGAACACTTTGAAAAATCGAAATACTTTGAAATCCTGAAACACTCTGAAAACCCACAACACCTCAAAAACCGAAACCGGAAAACTTTGAAAAGCAGAACAGCTTTGAAGGCGCTCAACCAAAACGGAAACATTTTGAAAAACTGGAACCGAAACCCGTAGAAAAAGCAGGAACACTTGGAAAACCTTTAACAATTTGAAAAATAAAATATGGACATTTGGAAAACCCCCATTCGGAACACATTTTAATAAAACGAAGACAAAAAAAAAATTCTCGAAAAACCGAAACCAAAATGGAATCCTTTTGAAAAACTATAACTGAAACCGGAACTTCGCCAAAAACTAAACGATTTCAAAAACTGAAACCGAAACCCTTTGAAACTTCGGAACACTTTGAAAAAACAAAACGCTTTGAAAAACTGAGAACCGCACATTTCGAAAGAATTAAAACATAGAAATCAAACAGTTCGAAAACGGAAGACCGAAGAACTTCGAAAACGCGAACACTTTAAAATCCGAAATGCATAAGCTTTGAAAAGCAGATAAGATTTGAAAAACCGTAACCCAAACCCTCTAAAAACCCGGAGCAATTAAAAAAACTAAACGTTTTAAAAAACTGAACATTTTGGTAACCCGAATCTCAAACATTTTAAAAAACCGAAATGAATAAAGTTCGAAAGGTTGGTAGATACGAAACTGAAACACTTTGGATACTCAAAACATATTCGAAAATCGAAACCCGAACATTTGAACAACCAAATTTTTTGAAAAGCTTACACTCAAGCACTTTGAAGAATCGAGATTACAATTACACAATTCAAAACTCGATTTTGCTCGTTTCCCGGAGTCCAATGCAACCACACCAATAGGCAACGATAACGATGTGAGTCAATAATAAGAGTTTAATAAGTTAGATTTGAAACGAATGCATTCCAGCCGTCCATTTAGTAACTGTGTTGATCGCCTTTACCGGCCGTATAACAAAATCTAAAGGAACTAGCGTACCCGGCAGACGTTGTCCTCCCTGTACTTGAAAAGTATACTTATCTTCCCTCTATCACTCTCTATATCATCGAATAAACTACAACTTTACGAGATTTTCTTCCATTTCTCCTTCTTATTGCTGTCCTTTCCTTATATCCTTTATATGCACTCCCATCTCATTCAACTCGCATTCAAATTCCCATTGCCAATCTCACCTAAATTGCTCCATATATCAAATATTTGATACCCCTTCATAAAATTATGGAGGCATTGAGAATTCAATTTTTGTTTCATTCACTACAGCCCCCACTTCCACGGTCTCTACCTCTTTAACCCAAAATAACACCTAAATTACCTCAGATATGGAATCTTGGCGACCGCCGTGATGTAGAGGTAGCAAGCTCCGCCTACCACACCGAAGATCCAGGGTTCTTGCCCCGGGCAAAACAAAATACAAAATTTAGAAACAGTTTTTTTTCAATTAGAAAAAAGTGTTTCGAAGCGAAGTGATTTGGCAAACATTGCGAGTGCATTTCTGTCATGAAAAGCTTCTTAGTCAAAGCCCATCTGCCTTGCAGATGCCGTTTGGAGTCTGCATAAAGCATTTAGGTCCCGTTCCGCCAATTTGCAGAATAAATTAAAAGGAGTACGACGCAAATTGGAAGAGAAGCTCGGCCTAAAATCTCTTCGGAGGTTGCCGCGCCTTTCATTTTTTTTATGTAATCTATGTACTAAATAATGGATACCCCTACAAATAATAACGCAGATATAGGAAATTTAAATATTTGTTTCACTCGCACTCTCATTCACCCTAACGCTCGCGCTTCCATTCCCACTCTTAAACTTCCACTCTCCCTCCAAAGCCATCTTACCTCATATATCGAATTCATGAATCAAATATTGTATACCCGTAATCAGATAATAACATAGATATAGCGAATTAAAATTTTTGTTTAATTTTTACTCCTACTTTCATTCTCATTTTCACTTCCACCCTTACTTCCACTTTCACTCCTTCTATTTCTCGCACCTAAATAACTTCATGTACTGGATATATAACGAAATATGGCAAATATATCGATTTTAAAACTCTTGTTTCCTTTCCATTCTCTCTCATATCCTTTCCCTCTTTCTTCCACTTCGACTTTCATTTCTACTCCCTCCACGTTTATCACCTAACTTTTTTGGTATTTGGAATTTCACTACCAAAAATGCGATACCTACCTTTAAATATTTAAATATTTACTAATTGGGGGCTGGCACCGCTTACTTTTTCAAAATAGCAAAAAAAAAAAAAAAAATACCGGGTGACCATGAACTCCCTGGTAAATTTTTGGTGAGTACTTTGGACGGTAACAGGTCACACAACACATACCCAATTCTATTTATAAGATAATCACTTACTTGGATGCTGAGATAGGGGAGGATTGCTACCTCCATCCATCACTTTCCTTAGCTGTAGCATACATGTATAAAACATATACAAATGCAGCTTAACCTAAAGGACATGGGTGGATGAAGTGACTTAAGTATATAAACATTATATACGACAATTTTATTGTCTCATAAAATGAAATTAACTTTCGCCAGTGTACTTAAATATTTATGAATAAAATAATTTTCCAGCACAAAACAAATTATATGAATTCAAAGAATATACTGAGTACCTACGCATCTCAAAGTGGAAGCTAATTAAAAAAAAAGGTGAGATCCAATTGGAGTAACTTTTAGGGGAAGAGAAAAACTTGTGTGTGTTCGAAACAATGAAAAAAGCGCAACATATGGTTATTTTATTATGAATACACACACTTATAGAAGCAAAAGTTGTGTGTACCTAAGAACTTTTCGTGCTTTTGTGCGCTGTGCGGTGGGTGGAGAAAGAGATTGTATTGTTCATGCTGCATGCAACGCCGTTAATGCGTCGAAAAACAACAATACGAAGAGCAACAATGCAAGGCAGAGCAAAACAATGCAATAAAAGATGTACTAATGGTGCATACAATGCAACTCAGTGAGCATGCAACAACCATGACAATAATAACAAGTTAATGCTGTGTAACACCGTGCAGTGATCCGCCTTTGAGTTGAAATTGTGGGGGGTGTGCGGCTGAGCATTAGGAAAAAAGATTAAAATAGAGATGGAAAACTATTTTTTTTTGGTGTGAAAAGAAAGATACATAAAAAACAAGTAAAGGTGTCTCAAGTTCGGGTGTTACCGAACATTATATAATCAGAGTGAGATTCAATTGCATATTTCATTTCAGATAAATTACTTTTCTACATAATACGTGGCACCCCCCGTTTAAAAAAAATGTCTCCACATTTCCTCTTACAATAAAACTTGATAAGTGAAATATCACTGATTCAAAACTATTTTTTCCTAAATTATAGCTTATTATTCTAGTTTACGACCCTTTTAAACTTGTTTTATAGCTAAGTTGCCGTGGTTTTTAACCGATCCCGTCCATTTTTACTAGAAATATTTTGTGCTATAAGGAAAATTTGTGTACCCAATTTTTTTTACGATCCGTTAATTTTTCTTCGAGTTATGGCTCCCGAAACATAGAAAATTGCTTAGTCGTAAAAGGGGCGCTGACACGCCCATTTTTTTAATTTGAAGTTTTTCATATTTATTGTTATAAATCCACTTGGGAAATGTAATGCCATTGATATAAAGCTCTTTTTTGTAAAGATATATCTTATTTTATTCCTCCACGACCCTTTTAAAAATATTTTATATAAAAGTGGGCGTGGTCCTTAACCGATTTCGTTAGTTTTTCTTCAAAGCATTCCTTATAGTAAAGGCAACCTCTCTGCCGAATTTTGTTACGATAGGTTTAACGATTTTTGAGTTATGATTAATAATATTTGTAAAATTGATTTTATCACAAGTGGGCGGTGCCACGCCCATTTCCAAATTTTCCCAAATTTTAATCAAGAGTGTCAATATCAGTCCACATGTAAAATTTCAACATTCTAGGTGTATTATTTACTAAATTATCAGGGTTTTTGCGTTTTCCAAAATTTTATATATATAAAAAGTGGGCGTGGTTATCATTCGATTTCGGTCATTTTCAATATCAATCTATTCTGGGTGCAGATAAGCTAGTGTACCAAATTTGGTGAAGATATCTCAATATTTAATCAAGTTATTGTGCTAACGGACGGACGGACATGGCTCAATCCAATTTTTTTTTTTTTTAATAATTTTGATATATGGAAGTCTATATCTATCTCGATTCCTTTATACCTGTACAACCAACCGTTAACCAATCAAAATTAATATACTCTGTGTGCAAAGCACGTTGAGTATAAAAAATATAATGTAAGGCGCGATAACCTCCGAAGATATTTTAGGCCGTGCAGTTTGCGACGTGCTCCTTTTTAATTTTTCCTTCAAATTCGCGGGACGGGACCTACTTGTTTTATGCCGATTCCGAACGGCATCTGTTTCACTGAGAGCTTTTCAAGGCAGAAATACAGTGGGATTGCTTGCCAAAAACTGCAGAGGGGCGAACCCGTTAGAAAATTTTTTTTCGTATTGAAAAAACTTGTTTCTAAAATTTTTATGTTGCTTTTCCCGGGGCGTGAACACAGGATCTTCAGAGTGGTAGGCGGTTTGGTGGTTAACCAAATACTAAAATATTTATTTTCTGAAATATTATATAATTTATTTGATATTTTAAAATATTATAATCAAAAATTTTCATTTACCAAAAACTAATTCGATAACAAAATATTTAAAATTCATATTATAAAATACAAAGTTAATAATTTAACAACAAATAATAAACACTATATTTACACCCCCTCCAAGATAATTTAAAACAAACAAATTATTAATTAATATTAAATGTAACCTGTTTTTTTTGTTGTTTAATGTATTTGTATTTGTATTTAAATTAGTGTTAATACGTATATTTGCTGGTTTAAGTAAATCAATCGAAACATTTTTAATAGTATTTTTGTATTGAATTGTAAATGTTTTATGTTGCTTAGAGATAACTTTAAAAGGTCCTTCATAATGTGATTCTAAGTTAGATTTAGCGGAGCACCCTACCATCACACCACGGCGGTCGCCAGATATATAAATCTTATAACTTTAAACGAGAAATTCTTGTATATTTGTATGTTTGTATAGCCGAACGATCTCGGGAACGGCTCAACCGATTTGAATGTAATTTGGCACAGAGATAATGTATCACCTTCAAAAACTTTCTATCTAGGTATTGCCACTCCGAGAATGTTTCAAAAGGTTGCCACCTATTCGAAATTAAAAAAAAATTTGCATGAGATATGCCGATATGGGTATCAAACGAAAGGTATTTTACTCCGCATTACAATAGGGACGTTTTTGAGTAGGGTTGCCATTTAGGGTTGGGGTAGTTAGAAAAAATAGTACTCTACTTACTCATATTCTATTAAAGCTTTAAAGGAGAACATTAAAGTTAAAAATCTTCGTAAAAAAATCTTACACATGATTCGACTTAATTTTCTTAATTTCACATACGCCAATAAAATTGAAATGCACCGTGGAAAATTCTAGCAAAATATATTTAAATGCATATTTTTGGCAAATATGAAATGAATAATTGCAATTTCTCATAGATTACTATTAGAAAGATTTCTCACCATAGCAAAAAGATATCTCACCATGGTAATTTGCTACCGTTGAACACAAGAGGCATAATGTAATTATTTCTTATGTTTTATTGTTGAAAATAAATAGACTTCGCCCCTGAAGAAGCTAGGACGGCTAGCGAAACGTAGGACCACAACAGTGGAATAATTACCATCTTTTTATTTCCTACTGGAACCCACCAATAGGTCAAATAGACTAAAAACAAAATAGAGGCATATGTTCAGTTTGAAAACGACATTTAACCATTTGACTACTTACCAACAGATGGCGCTTATGGAAGTAAGTTGACATTTAATTAAACTAACTGATAGTTGTCAATCGTGAAATTTACAAGTTTTTGGAATGTAATAAAATTGTGAGACTTTCATAGTGTATAACTAAAAAAAATTTCAAAGTATGTTATGCGGCATACTCGAATGTTGGCGAGCAAAGCCTGGTCGCCCGGGTACTACTACTACTACTACTCTTTTAAATAATAAACTCATTTCTCAAAGATTTCATTCCATTTCCTAAAATATCGAAATAGATACATATTTACTTTTTTAATTTTGGAAAATTAAATTATTTAATAAAAGAAGAACCAATTTTTAACACCTCCTTTACACAAATCGATCAAAACACAACGGCAGTGTGTCCTTAAACCATGGGTCTCCAAAAATTTCAAGCGATTTCCGTTTCGTATACGCACAATTGTTGAGGTCCATACCATAACGCAACATTTGTAAATGATTTTCATATAAATAGATTTCATTTTGGTATGGAGCTGTTTATAATAGTTCTTTTTAAAATTTAACAAACACAAGTAAGGACGGGACTGTCTTCGGCTGTGCCGAAGACTTCATACCTTACATGAATGGGGCCTGAACAATAATCGTATCCTGTTCGTAATCTCCAAATAATATATAGTGAACAGATGTACATACCTAAACAATTTTTAAGATAGATATAAAATAAAAAATGACAAAAAACCCCCTTATCTGAAAGATCGGTTGTATGGGATATATATTATATATAGCTTCGATCGAATTATTTTTTACAGGAAATCTTCTATGATATATTAAAATATATATCACCAAGTTTCACGTTTTTATATTGGAAACTAAGGGAGAAATGGACAAAAATCTTTCTATCTGAGCGATCGGTTGTATGGGATATAACTATATATTGCTCCGATCAAAGTGATTTTTTCAGGATATGTTCTATGATATATTAGAATATATATCACCAAGTTTCACGTTTATACTTTCTAAATTGCGGCAGGAATGGCCAAAATCGTCTTATCTGAACGATCGGTTGCATGGGAGATATATGTTATAGTGGTCCGATCCTACCGGATCCGATAAATGTCTAATATAATACAAACATACATCCTTGTGCCAAATTTCATTGAGATATCTCAAAATTTGAGGGACTAGTTTGCGTTCAAACAGACAGACGGACGAACGGACAGACGGACATGGCTATATCAACTCAGTTCGTCGTCCTGATCAATTCGGTATACTTAATGGTGAGTCTATCTTCCATATTTCTCAACGTTACAAACATCGGACCATATTTTTTTTTATTGTATTTAAGGGCCTACGTTCCCCTGCGATTTTCCCACTTGTATAAAGGAAGTGTTAAATTTTTTTCTGTATTTCTCCCCCTTTCTTGTATTGTCTCGGTGCTGTGAACTATATATAAGGTTGTAAGTTTGTATCTCAATGGTAAGTCTCCTTACGATTGGCCCTCCCTCCCCCATTCCGTACTATGTTTCTTCAGTTGCTTGAATCTTATAGCAAGTTTCCCTCCTCTTCCATTCCGTACGATTTAATTCGTCGATCAGTGCGATTAAATAAATCGGTCTGTGCCGCTCCTCTAGCGGAACTGTTTGTAATAAATATGGCAATTTCTTCGTTCCTCTTATCAAATACGCTTAAAATTTCATGTCTAGCTTGCAAGGAAGTTAAATTTGACTGAGGTAGTCAAAGTCTCGTATGAATTTACTTATTATGCATTGTCCAGGCCCTTTGAACCATGTAAGAGATTGCAAGTATTAGCTTAATTTGAAGTTTCTTAAAACTTGATCTCAAGATTTCCCCGTTGAAATTTCTTAATATCTCGCCCCGGACCTATCAAATAAAGTTAGTTAAAGTATTGACTTCAGATTCTCAATTAAGTGTGACGTATTAAGTTTTTAGCCAAATCTACAGTTTATTCAATGCGCGGTCGTTTTCCTAAATATATAAATCCTTGCGACACCTATCGAAACTGTTTGTCATACATTTTTAACCCTTTTATTGACCTCCGAACCACATTTCAAATTGCAAGTCTGCAGCTCCCCTGGAAGTGACTTAAAAGCCGATCCCAAATTTCCTAATCTCGAAGGTTTTTCTTGGTGCGCCGCCCATCGAAAAATTCTATCATTTTGTTGTATTGTTACGATGACCCGAACTAAGGTTTCAAATTTAACATGCTCTTTATTGATTTTTAAAGACTTCTAAATATCCCTATCGCTGTCAATTCAATATGATAGATGGATGCATCATGAAAAATCTTAACTCGAAATATAAATTTTAGTAGCAATTCCAAAAAAATCTGTCACAGTCCCAATATTGTGGAAAACACATCTTTGAGCTAAGATATGGTATTTTTAAAACCAATGCTGAGTTTGGACATTCTTTAACAGAATTCTGGGATTGAGCGTTTAAAAACAAAAACTGCCGGGATGAGGTTTTCTTTAAATATTTTGTTTTCGGATACGCCTTTTGGGCGGTGGTGGTTTGGTGTTTCTCCTAATTACTATTTATATACTGAATATTACTGCATAATGTTCTTCCTTGCTGCAGATTCGTAAGCTAATACGCTGATACCGCCCATGTTGCCCGTTTTATAGTTTTAGCGCATGCAAAGGTAACACCATTACCCATAACTGCAAAAAGTATGTGCTTAAAAAACTGGCAAAGCTTGAGGCAACTCAACTCTGGAGGCTACTTAGCACTCGTGGTCGTTCAACAAGCAAGTTTGTCGAGCAACAAGCTTAGTGCAGTACTTTTGCAATGAATAAAAAATAAAAATAAAAGTAACTAAAATATTTAAAGACACAAATTGAAATGGAGCGATGGGTGAAATATGGTAATTTCAACTCTTTTTATTTTATAATAATCGTTTTATAATCCAGCAGGGAATGGTTTAACTTTTTTTGCAAGTACTTTTAGCTGCCGCACCTCAATGTTATGAAGCAGTGGGTGTTAGAGTATTGGAAGTGTAGATGTACGCGGTCAGATAAGCAATAGAATCTACCTAGAGTCCTATACATCAAGGCCTCCGTTGCGCTGCTGCAAATTTCACTCAATTCCGATTATTTAACGAAAGAAATTAACGTCTTGTGTTCGAGCTGCAGTGGTTGCAGTAGTGTTACCTATTATGACAGAGCTAGCAAATCAAACGAAATATAGAAACGTCCAATTTCCCACCGCAATTCATTCAGGCATCAAGCAATCTGCCCTTTCTTCGAGCAAACGATACCCTGTGGACGCTAAGATGATTAGCGACACGTCGGGTTGTACTAGTGGAGACTTTTGACTTGTACTAAAGCACATAGTGGTCAATAAAGCCTATTTTTGTTAATTAATTTGATAATACAGATAGTCTAGCAAAACAACCAGAAATCGATATTAATTACATGGAGTTGGAGCATGCCTTAAACTCTGTCAAAGATACCACTCCGGCTTTTGATAAAATCAACTACCAAACGCTAAAACAAACCCCAAAATCCATAAAACTGAAGCTACTAAAGCTTTACAATGCCATATTCGAATCCGGTGTAATACCTCAGAGTTTCAAGACAACGACTATCATCCCAATACTTAAACCACATAAAGAGCCAGACGATTTAAAAAGCTCTCGACCTATATCACTTATTCCCTGCATGAGCAAAATGATGGAGAAAATATTCGCTACCAGGCTGATGTGGTTTTTACACAATAAAAAGCTCCTATCCCATTCCAAGTAGGGTTTCAATCTGGTACGAGCACTTTAGATGCTCTTCCTTTTCTTAATCATCATATATGTAAAAGTCTGTCAAACAAAAATCACATCTCCATCCTTTCGATCGACTTTGCTAATTAAAATTTCAATGCCCTTAATTATGAAAAATACAAAATATTTACACAGTTTAATACAGGGATGCACCTTAACGTTTATCAAAAAATGTGCACCGTTTCCGTTGAAACACTTCGAAATATTATCGATAAAGAAATTATCAAGATAAATTGTATCTCGTTTTTAACCGAAACGAAAAGCTTTCGTTAACGTTAAAAACGTTAACAAAAACGTGATACTTTATGTTTGAATTGTGCTGGCAATGCTATAGTCATGGTGAAGCCGTAAGGTGGTAACAGCGCGCGGACATACACACACAAACTGCATGTAATTTGTTTGTGTAATTCGTTGGTGGTAATGTCAAATATACTCTGAGAAATGTTCGTACTGTCAAAATTCATGAGAAAAGTTGCAATCAGCTTGGCTAATGCTTTCACCTTTAATGACTCCGCCATCAATCAGCTTTGCCAGCATAGTTTGAAATTAATAATAAACATAAACGATTTGATTTCGTTTTGATATGGCACAAAACGAAACAAAATCATTTCGTTAATTTGACGTTCTTAACGTTAATAAACGAAACGAAATGACTTTGTTTCGTTTATTAACGTTAATTATCGTAACGAAATGATATCGGTTCGTTGGTTAAGCATGCCTGGTTTAATAAAATGGGCGTTATTTATACATAGTTGGGTGGTGTGAATAAAAAATAAGCAAAAACATTTACGTCTAGATTCCAGGAATTTGTCCAATAAAAACACTTCCGCATTTGAATTAAAGCAATTTATAGAATGGAAAATTTTAATTTTTTTTTTGTTTAGAAGTGCCTAATTAAAATTTCAGTGCCCTTAATGATGAAAAATACAAAATACATATTTATACAGCTTATTAAAATGGGCGTTATTTATACATAGTTGGGTGGTGTGAATAAAAAATAAGCAAACACATTTCTTTCTAGATTCCAGGAGTTTGAACAATAAAAACACTTCCGCATTTATATTTATGTTTATATTTATTTTAAGTATGAGGGTGTATATGTAAGACTTCAGTCTTTTAAGATACATCAACATGGTGGAAATTTAACAAGTATATAAATTTAAATCTAATACAATTTTGCTTAAATTAATAGAATGAAATTAAATAAAATTAAATTAAAATTTTACAGTGGGTATCAATTAAATTTATGTATGTTTCAGATAAAATTTAGTTTTAATTTCAAGTTTAAAAGTATAAATATATAGCAGATATAGAATTTAGAAACAGTATAGGATAGAACAGACACTTAGGAACATGAACCAGTTATTATCATACTCACTCCGCAGAACTTAAGTAATTGTGAATTGCCCTTTTGTGATTACACCTACTCATAGCAGCTTTGACATGTTCTGGAATAGAATTCCACAGCCTCACAGCATTAACGAAGAAATGTCTTGATGAGCACAAATAGGTATATTTTGGAACGATCAGGTTATGATGCTTTTTAGATCTTACAAATTTCAGTTTCTCATAAAGATTTTTGGGAGTTTTATATTCTATAAGCTTGTAAATGAATATACAATTTCTTGCTGCCAGGTAATCTGAAATGGTGCATCCTAGAATTTTAGTCTTCCAAGCCGATATGTGGTCATATCTTTTAATACCATAAACATATCGCGTTACATTAATGAATGCAACATCAATTTTGTGAGACTAAATAGAATCGAGTTTGCTGTGTACGAGCTCCGAGTACGTAAAATGATGCAAAATTAGTTGAACTGCTAACTTTTTTCTGGTATTTAAAGACGTAAATGAGACTGACATTCTTAATCTTCGTAGAACAACATACACATTACTAACAATTTTATTTATATGATCTGAGCAAGTTAGCGAAGAGTTGACTACAAATTCCGAATTCCGTATCTTCTCAGTAACCATTAAGACGCTATTACCAGTATACAATTCTGGAATGTCTTCCACATGAATTACAATATTACTGATAGGCAATACATACGATTTAGCGGCATTTAGACAAAGACAATTATGGGATGCCCGTTCAGAAATTGCCAAGAGATTACTGTTAATTTTAAAACACAAATCCTCAACAAGACCAACGCGACTGGACAAATACAGTTGAATATCATCTGCGTAAGCATGAGCTTTGACGTACTGACATACAGAAAATACATCGTTGACAAAAATACTACACAAAAAGGGACCAAGAACAGATCCTTGGGGCACACCAGAGGTGACACTACTAGACATAGAAGACTTAACATTGCAGGCAACCCTTTGTGTTCTTCCAGTAAGGTAGCTTGTCATTAGTTTAAGTGAGCTATCCGAAAATCCAAAAAAGTATTTAAGCTTTTTGCAAAGGAGGTCATGATTTACCAGATAAGACACCTTTGAAAAGTCCAGTAGACAAACGACCGTAAGATGACCATCGTCGAACTGTAACTTAATGTCGTGCATTATTTTTACCATAGCTGTAGAACATCTGTGTTAAGGTTTAAACCCTAATTGTAATGGGGATAACAAATTATTTCGCTTAATAAAAGTAGAAATTTGCGTTGCCACTAGGGACTCACACACTTTTGAAAAGGCTGACAGAATTCTTGTTGGTCTATAATCACAAGGATTAGTGGCATTATTCTTTTTTGAACTGGTATAATAACAGCCTTTTTCCATTCCCTTGGAAAATGTGCAGTGGTAAAACAGTGATTTATAATATGTGATAGAGGTCCCAGAACAAAAGGCAACACTTATTTTAAAAATTTCAGGGATAACCCATCATTACGTACTGCGTTTGATTTAATCATGGTGAGTGATTTTAAGACATGACACTCAGATACTCCCTCGAATTGAAATTTCTCGTTTGAACTAAAATTATCCACAAGTGTTAGAGGTGGGGGGCTATGCATACTTCTACTAGCACTAGTAAAGTAATCATTTAGTACATCTGGAGCTATTTTACACTCAGCCTCAACTTTCCCATGCACATTAAGCTTTTTCAGGTTATTCCAAAGTTCTCTTGTTGATAGAGACGGGCTCAGTTTGGCATCACAGTGACGTCGCTTCGCATTTCTAATGTTGTTGTTGTTGTTGTAGCGACAAGGTTGCTCCCCGAAGGCTTTGAGGAGTGTTATCGATGTAATGGTCCTTTGCCGGATACAGATCCGGTACGCTCCGGTACCACAGCAACATTAGGGTGCTAGCCCGACCATCTCGGGAACGATTTATGTGGCCACATTAAACCTTCAGGCCATCCCCTCCCTTCCCACCCCCAAGTTCCATGAGGAGCTTGGGGTCGCCAGAGCCTCGTCTGTTAGTGAAACAGGATTCGCCGCGGATAGGTGAGGTTGACAATTGGCCTTAGAGAAGCTATAAATTGCGCTGACAACCTGAAGGGTTGCGCTACACAGCCCCTTGAATCTGGTATTTTAGTCGCCTCTTACGACAGGCTTACCTACCGCGGGAATATTCTGACCCCCTAACCCGCTGGGGTAATTTCGCATTTCTTATAATCACAGTCGCTTTGTTTCGTGCAATTTTATACTGCGACCAAGCGTATGCAGTACCCGTCCTTCTCCATCTATCATATAATGTATTCCCAATTTTAATAGCTGACTTTACTCTATTGTTATACCAAGGGCAAGACGTGTTAATGGACTTAACACTACGAATAGGGACGTGTTCATTAAATAATTGAGCCAAGGTGTTATTGAAAAATTCAAGTTCTTCATCAACACTCTAATCCAAGTCCTTGTTATAATGAGTCACTAAATGAACTCAACAGATTGAGAAATAATTGGCAATTAAATAGAGACTAAAAACTTGGAAATAAAATAATTTAAAAAAAATGTTTAAGTTAAACGGTTGTATTGAAAACAATACTTACATGAAGTAATAATAATACTAAGAGCTAGAAAATAATTAGGTAGGTCCTAGGTACTAGTCATCACACTCCTCATCAATCTAGGGCGATTCATTAATTGCGCGACTTATGGAGCATGATCCAAGTGGTAGCTGGGTGAATGACGATACAGAAGGGGAAAGTGGTGCATCAGCAGTTGGCATGCACTACAATCAGTTAAACGAAGAAAGCAATGGACGACGAAGAGGAGTCACTGATGGTGAAATACTTGAAGATAACAATGCTGACGGAAGAAGTGACGGCAGTGAGTTGCAACTGGAGAGACGGGAATATGAGATGTTTTTACGAAGGCATCAACATGAGATGGAACTAGCAAGACGTGAGAAAGAGCTAATGCAACGGGAGATGCAGGACGCAGTAGTGAAATGAATGTTAACATTGGAGGAGGAGTAGAAAATAATACACGTACAACCTCGACTATGAGTCTCAAGACCGTTTCTGAGCTAATAAGTGAATTAGATGGAACACCTGGTAATTTTAATGTGTGGAAGAAGCAATTAAATTTTATCAAAATAGTACACAATATCAGTGATGTTGAAGCTAAGGCTTTAATTTGCGATTAAATTGAAGAAAAAGGCATTTGAGTGGCTACATTCAAAAGCAGAACATATGGAGATGATGTTTGATAATTTGATGTTGGAGATAGAGCGAATGTATAGACCAAAGATGAGCAAGATTGACAAGCACAAAGAATTTGAAAACCGAATACGGCGAAAGAGTGACACATTTAGGGAGTATACTCATGACAAAATTATTATGGGTAATAAAATTGCTGTCGAAGATTCCGATTTGGTGGAGCATTTAATTGAGGGGATTCCTGATCGTTTATTGTGCAATCAAGCAAAGATGCAACAATTTCAAACAAAGGAAAACTTAATAGAAGCATTCGAAAAAATTAGCTTGAGCGAATCTTCCGTTGTTAAGAGATTATCAAATGATAGTAGCGTACAACAGAGAGTAGCTAAAAAGATTTGTTTTAACTGTGGCGAAAAGGATCATGTAAGTGCAATGTGTTCAACAAAAACACAAGGACGAAAATGTTTTAAATCGCATCAGAATGTCCAAAATAAGCAACTTATGACAAACAGACTAATTTTGTAGTGTGTAATACGGGTAAGCGTTGTTTAAAGTTGGTAGAAATGGGTGGAGAAAAAATCGATGCGCTTCTCGATACTGGTAGTGATTTAACGTTGATGTCCCACGGCCAGTATAAAAAAATTGGGTCACCGACATTACATAACTGTGGAGTGCATTTTTCTGGACTTGGCTCTCCTTTTCACACTGTAATTGGTGAATTCGAAGCATGCATTGTTATAGATGAGCATAGTTGTCCCATTCTAGTACGTGTAATTTCAGATAGCATTTCACGGTATAAGCTTCTAATTGGTATTGACTTTCTGGAGCAAAGAAATTTTCATGTAAATAAAGGTTCAATCTCTTTCGATCCAGACGAACATGATGAAATATTACAGATGAATGCACTAGATGGAATAGAAGACTGGAAAAATGATTTATCTTACATTAAGGAAGGTGATGTAAAAAGTGAAGTACAGAAATTGATTGACAACTATACGCCGAAGAAATCAATTGAAAGAACGATTAAAATGAGACTTATACTTAAAGATGATGAACCTATATATGAAAAAGCAAGACGGTTGTCCATAGCTGAAAAAGGCATTGTTAACAAAAAGATAAAAGATGGCAAGTTAGAAGCGTTTTTACGTCCAGTTGATAAGGGAATTACTCCTTCTAATACTTTTCACGTTGATCACATGGAACCATTGCCAACAACAAAAAAATCGTATGCTCATATTTTTGCTGTAGTAGATGCGTTTACAAAATTTGTTTGGCTTTATGCTACCAAGTCGACTACATCAGTAGAGGTAATTGAGAAGTTGCATCGTCAAGCAAATATTTTCACAAATCATAGGCGCATTGTTAGTGAGGCACAGCATTTACGTCAAAGTAATTTGCTACGTATTGCGCAGAAGAAAACATTCAGCATAATATATTAGATTAACAACAGCTGATATGCCTAGGGGTAACGGACAAATAGAAAAGGTGAATAGGACATTGATTCCACTGATCACAAAATTATCTGCACCAAAGCTACACGAATGGTATAAATATGTTCACAGAGCTCAAAAGCTGGTTAATACGAGTACACATCGAAGTACTGGAACAACTCCTTTCCAACTTATGTTCGGCGTTGAAGCATATTTCAATCCAAAGTTAATGGAGTTATTAGAAACTAAATGCATACATGATTTTGATAAAGAGAGGAGTGAAATACGACTTCAGGCGCATGAAAATATATTACGCCTTCAAGCAGAAAATAAACGAGGTTTTGATAAGAAAAGAAAGAAAACTTATCAATATCGCGAGGGTGATATAGTTGCTATAAAACGCACACATCAAGGACCAGGGTTGAAGTTCAAGCATAAGTTTCTTGGACCCTATCATGTTACGAAATGCCTACGAAATGACAGATATTTGGTCAGACGTATAGGAGATGCCGAGGGAGATGAACAAACTTCTACTGCTAATGAAACAGTGGAGCTCTGATGATGATGAGGACGAGTTTCGTAGTAATGAAGAAGAAGAAAATAATGGTTAAAGTAACCATACAGATACTCGGGTCGATTATATTATCAGGACGGCCGAATGTAGGGTAATTTATTATATTACTGTCCATCGATATACTTGTCTTGTTATATTTCTACGAATTATGTTGGCCTTGAGTATTATTTAATTTGAAATTCGATTTGTCATTGATGAAAGTTTTTAAGATTCAGATTTCTTGAAGCAATCAAATTGTACACATCGCACATGTTTAATGCTGTACCAGTAAAGAAATTTATTCTTCATTATAAAATGTGGTATTACAGTATGTAATATTTGTTCCAAATATGAGCCAAATCGGACCACAAATACGATTTTTTTGAATATATCGATCCTTGCGCCACCTAGTGGCGTTTTTTTATGGGTCTCTTTCTATTCTTGTATGTATTATATGTTCCAAATCAAGTCAAGCTAAATAAAATCGTTTAAAAAAACGAATCTAACATGCAACATCTATGAGGATTGTACACACATGACGCTAGTATTTTAGTAACATTATCTGTAATTTCAGCAATAAGAAATTCAGTTTCAGAGTTATTTGATATTGCTAGAGTTCTGACAGCAAGTGTAAACCTAAAATAAAGTGCAACTCCTCCACCTTTTTTGTGAGTTCGATCATGCCCAATCAGACTGAAATTTGGGATGCCATAATGAATATCAGACACTGCAGGATTAAACCATGTTTCTGAGACACAAATGACATAAACACCTGACCCTCCAAAAATATCCCTAACGTAATCCAACTTTTCACTATTAAGACTTCGCGCATTAAAATGTACCACATTCAGGCCATTAGACTGCTGACATAAAATATTAATTAAAGTTTTATGGTTATTATTATAGTTATTATTAATGCTGGAGGCCAATGTTCTACTAGGGATTAAATCCATCACACCGACTTTATGAAGAAAACACCACAAAATAAATGCAATACAAAAACAAAAGAATATAACAAAAATAAAATATGATTGAAATTAAACAAGAGAAAGAAGAAGAAGAACACAGTGTAGAAAGAAAATATTTGAGATTTGAAAAGAGTAAGCTGAGCACATGTACCCAAGAAAGTAAACAACCAAAGAATATACAGGATAGGAAAGAAAAAAATTGTTTCCAACTTAAATTGTAAACACAGGCATTTGAATTAAAGCAATTTATAGAACGAAAATTTTTTATTTTTTTTATCACTCAACCCATTTAGCCTTGAATAAATTTTTGGTTAGAAGTGCCCAATTAAATTTCAATGCCCTTAATGATGAAAAATACAAAATATTTATACAGCTTTTTAAAATGTGCGTTATTTATACTTATTTGAGTTGTGTGAATAAAAAATAAACAAAAACATTTACTTTTAGATTCCAGGAATTTGAATTAAAGCAATTTATAGAACGGAATTTTTTTATTTTTATCACTCAACCCATTTAACCCTTAGTAAATTTTTGGTTGGAAGTGCCTAATTAAAATTTCGATGCCCTTAATGATGAAAAATACAAAATATTTATACAGCTTTTTAAAATGGGCGCTATTTATACATATTTGGGTCGTGTGTTCTAGTATTTGCCAAGATGACGGAGTTATTTTATAGCATAGGTCCTGGTTTTTGATAGGGCCTTTCAGTTTGGTCGTTAAAACAAACTTCTGGTAACACTACGAACTCATTCAGTCTATGTGAGGTCCTCACGGACTGGCCAGTTCAACCTAACCTAACCTTCATGTGCGCCGTGTGACTTGCATGTTGTCGCTGCTTAAGTAATAAATTGCGATTTGCATATATATATATGCGCATTGGTCTGTGTCACTTTCAAAATTGATTCTCTTATCGTTAGGCGTGTTCAAAATGTGGAGCATTTCCATGGTGGAGCGCTTATTATATTGTTTCTCTCTGTTCAATATGGAATCGGGATAGTGGCCCGTAAGGCCGTTTTATTTTCCGAAGCGTGGCTCCCAAGTTTAACATTGAACTTATGCCTTGCCTTTGATTTTAATTTGGTTGTCCCCACATATACATTATAGCATAAGTGAGACCCGTCACCGTTGCATGGCATTATGTATATTCTGTTGGATTTCTCATCCTTTGGAATTCTGTCCTTTGTATTGCTGTAAATATGTCTCAATGTATTGTTGTATTTGAACGCTATTTTGACCCTTTCTTTGTCATATAGCAAATCCGATCTCTTGATACTCTCTGCTATTCTTGGCACATAGATTATTACTTTGTATATTTTTTTATTTGCCAGTTTATTGACCAATCCACTTGGAAACTCATTTTCCTCTAGAGTTTTTTTGATGATAGTAATATTCCTCTTGTGATACATTCTGTCGCTTATTGTAAGTACACATCTTATGAAGCTTTTCGCGGTATTTAATATTGTACTTTTTTCAGCTGTGGTTCTTCTGTACCAGTCAATATATAATTTGTTGTTTCTCCTGTTGATTGACGTGTCCAACTACGGTAGTTGACAATCTTTCTTCGCCTCTATTGTAAATTGAATGCTTCTGCTGTAGCTGTTGAGTTGAGTGAGTACGTTTTCAACTTCTTCCGTTTTTACAATGGCAAATAAGTCATACACATATCTACTTTGCAAGTAGGCGTGGTTTGGTAGTAGCTTCCGTCTCGAATCTTGTTAGCACACTTAAACACTTTAAATGAAAATCCGTTCGGATGTATACATGTAGATAAGATTAAGTACTTATAACGAAAAAATTAGTAAAATATTGCTAGCCTTCTTGCTAACTATGCAAGGAAATATTTTTGGGACACAGGTGTCGCATATGCGTGAAAGGGTTAAAAATACGGTCATATTGTACACGTATCTCTTAACGTGAACCTAATACCACAATTCAACTGTATAAATATAGAAACGAGCACTTAAGTAACATTATATTTGTTATTTTGGTATATCAAAAGCTATTTGTTTAACTAATTTAGAATTTGTATTACGCTTGAGACATTAGTCATTTTTGCAGGCACACGGTAAAAACTTTGAGCCTAAATCTGGACATATGATCAAACCAAATTTTGTTTAAATATAAATTATAACGGTCTTCCTGAAAGTGAGTGCATGAAACTGGTTTTCAATTTGAAACTGGAGAAGTCTACACTTAAAAAAAAAAAAAATAAATGTAAGGCGCGATAACCTCCGAAGAGATCTAAGGTCGAGCTTCTCTTCCAATTTGCGTCGTGCTCCTATTGATTTTCCCTACAAATCGGCCGGACGGGACCTACATGTTTTATGCCGACTCCGAAGGGCATCTGCAAGGCAGATGAGTTTTCAGAGAGAACTTTTCATGGCAGAAATGCACCCGGAGCGCTTGCCAAACACTGCCGAGGGGCGACCCCGCTTAGAAAATTTTCTTCTAATTGAAAAACCTTATTTCTAAAATTTTGATGTTGCTTTGCCCGGGGTGTGAACCCAGGGCATACGGTGTGGTAGGCAGAGCACGCTACCATCACACCACGGCCAGTCTACACTTAAAGTTATAAAAAAAAATAGCAGGCGGCTCCTTGAAATCCTTTCAGTCAGCACCTAGTAATACACATTTCTGGTTCGGAACTAGACCTAAATTGCCAAAGAAGTACAAATTAGGTATTAACAAGATTTTACCCAGTTATAAAATCTACAGCTTGGGGTTTTATATTTCATATTCAATTTGAGAAATATGTTATCTACAAAAAAACTGCTACCAGCTTTAATTAACTTCGACTATAAGTATGATTTCTTTTCCCAAACTTTGCCACACTGGCTCGGATGTATCGATAAATGCTCGAATATCGGTTCGTAACCAAGGAAATAGTACCAAGAAAACAAGTAAGCTGACATTTTAATACTAGTTCGGAACTACCGAAAGATATAGAGGGCGAAAAAGTAGAGGTACCGAATGTATTAGAAACGCACCAGTTTTGAACTAGATTTTCCTACAGCGTTGCTCTACTTACTGTGTAAGAAAAAGTTTCAATAACTTCCAGCACTTTTCACAATTAAAATTTGTTATTTTTGAATTTTCAGCACCAAATTTGAACTCTTAGGATAAGTTTTAAAACCAGACGTTCTTATTCCATTTTATATTTTTATATTTTTGAAACCTTTTGCTTTTGCTTCAAGCCCAGAAGTGACTACAAGTTTGTATTTTCGGATTTTTTGATTTTTTTTTGGTTTTTTAATATTAAACTTATTGTTTAAACAAGTTTTAAATTGAAATTGAATAAAATTAAAAACAGACAATACTAAATTGAGAGGTTTCCAATTTAGGCTGGGTGCGAGTTCGCCTAAATTTTAGGTACCTAAACTAATATTCCGCTGGAACTTTCCAGCACTGCAATAATTTAGAAAAAAGCTGTCAGAACTGTGCGAGTTGATTTGAAAACCTAAATTGTTTAAATAATTTCCCATTTGGTATGTTTGATGCGTTTTCACGCTTAAAATGAACAGAGGTCAATTAGGGTCCGCGGTAAGTACCTATGTATCCCAAGATAGCAGTTCAAGAAAATCCAGTGGCTCCGTTTTATAAAGCTTTTTTCGAACATAATGGATCACGTGCACAATGACCTTTTCCACAATCTCGAATTCAATGCTGTCATGTTGGTACGCCTCCAATAACTTCTTTAGGCCAATTAGTGCACTTGGCTGCCAAATATGTTCAGATAGCAGTCCATATTTGAGAAGGATCCAATTCTTGAGTCGCCACCATCAGCTTGGACAAAATTGAGCCCACCATCACATACAATCGATCGGACCTTAATCGCAGCAGGGATCATCGCTCTATGATCTATGATTTACTTAAATTGAATGGACAACAGCCATTTATTTGTATACCTATACAATATTGAAAAATCAATATTTTTGTTTTTGAAATTTGACATTTGAATTTAGGTTGAAAAGCATGCTCATAAAAATTCTGAATTTTTATTTTGCACTGCCTTACCGACTGTTTCCAGTGATTTAGGTTTTTTCTCTATTTAGGTCGAAATTTAGGTCAACTCGCTCACAGCCTTAGTAGCGAAATGTTTCAAAAATTGTTTAAACCGATTAATGGTTAAAAATTTTGGCTCAGATTTCTAACCGTGCACTTGCACTCGAAAATCTCATACAGCCAATGTATATAAATAGCGCACACAAAACTTTTCTTGCTTTAGTTACTTTATATTTAACGAGCAGCGTAAAACGTCTAAAAAACTAAAAATTATGAATTTACATAATTATATCGCAATCCTGGCTGTCGTACTTAGCGGTCTTTTGACCCATGTAAATTCGAAGACTGGAAAGTATTTGGTATCATTATTTAATAAGAAAGATTTTTTTTGCCGTGGCTCATTAGTCAGTTGGAAAATAGTTATCACAGGTGCGACATGCCTGGACGAGATCGATAAAAACTCAATACACGTTGCAAAATTCAATAAAAAAAAGCCAAAAGTTTTATGCGCACCTTTTCGTAAAGTGAAGGATATACATTATGTAGAAAATAATTTAAAATGGCAAACAGACGACGATATTGCTGGAATTGAACTGCAGGAAGAGTTTAGATATTATAATGGCCTGAACCCAATTGGACTTTACAAAGAAGAAATTTCGGAGGGCACCACGATGCAAATACTCGGAATACATGAGTTAACTATAGTAGCACCAAGTGAATGTGAATATTACCCCGAAGGAAAGAATATGTATTGTGCTAAAGATGACGGAAAATGTAAAGAAGTGGCTGGAGATGCAGTCATCTATAAGAACCAACTTTGTGCGGTGGTAACATTAGCGGTGGATAATCCGAAAGTGTATATAAATGTAGGTGATCCAAGGATTTCGCGTTTCCTAACAGAATTGATTAAACCTTTGAGCTAAGTGAATCATTATTCTATATCGGCTGAATGCTCCATTTCAGATTTATTTTGTAAACATCTCAGCTCATGTCAAAATATATTGAATTTAAACTTATATAGAGTGCTTTGGAATAAAATACTGAAGGGAGGTTCCATAACGAAGTGAACTTTGGTGCGCGAAAAATGTAACTTATAAAACTGGGTATAGTATGTATACAAAAAAAATAAATTTAATCTTTAAACAATTTTCAATTTCTTTTATTCTTTTTAAAATAAAATGTAGATTTAACCTTTTCAATAAAGTTGAAATAGTATGTTCTATCATACGATTTGTTGTGTTTTTTGCTGTTATCGCTTGATGTACTTCTTCGTCCGTGTATTATATTTGCGTTTGATGGTTTGGTACACCTTATAGGAGTTTTCGTTCTTTAGGGTGCTCTCCGTTTGAAAATTTTTAGTAATTTTTATAGCCTTATACGTTTATGTTGTGTTTATTTTATGAGCTTAAAGGCCGGAAGGTAAAGTAAAGCACAATGTTTAAAATTGTATTGTTTTTTAATTTGTCGATATTTCGGCTTCAATGTGAAGACATGTTCAGGATTGTTGGTAAACACAAATATATAAAAAGGAACATTAAATTTGGATATATGGTCATTAAAAATTATTAATTTATGCAACTACTGTCTCACTTTTAAAATTAGTTCTCTCATCGTTAGGCGTGTTCAAAATGTGGAGCATTTCCATGGTGAAGCGGTTATTATATTTTTTCTCTATGTCCAATATAGTAACATTTTGGAAATCGGGATAGTGGCCCGTATCCTTACAGTGGGCTGTTTTATTTTTCGAAGTGTTGTTCCCAAGTTTAATATTGAAATTATTAACGGCGTAGGTCTTCTTATGGTATCAGAACGTGTCATTTGGCTAACACTCGATCACGGATACTTTCAACAATGATCCAACCATGGTTAATGAAATAAAGTGGCAGAGACTGCACCCCAACATTTTCACCACGTCGATTGCAGCCCTAGTTGTAAGTTTCATGAAGAAACTGTGGGGTGAAAATTCGTGTGGAGAAATTGTCTGGGAAACTGAAGCGCGGGAGCATTTGATCGCCGCGGCAGCTTACTGGCATAGATAGGTGCCACTAAAAATTCTCTGGGTGGGGTGTTAACCAGCATCCCAGTTGTTGGAGAGTTTAATATCTACTGCATGTGGTCTTATATCCAATGAGCTTACTGTTTAAAAGTTTACTCCGTTTATTTTGGGAACGATTCAGTTGAGCCTCGGCTACTTCAGCGAAGTGGGTGCAAGCGATAGGTGTCAGTCTCTACAAAGCAGGTCTCCTGGAGGTTTGATATGGTGGTCAAAGTGCTTCACTTCAATGTTATGTTGCTTTGGCCAAACAAACTAGACACCATATTCTGGTTCCGGTTTCAAAAATATGGCTCTGAATGACTTAAATTAGACCACCTAAGTATGTTATTGAAGGCATTGCTGAACTACACCTAATCAGTTAATATTGTAAGGAAACTGAAAGTGACAATCCAAAATTCTCACTTCGTCAAACACAGCCCTAGTTGTAAGTTTCATGAAAAAGAGGTAGGATAAAATTTGTTTGCAGAAATGGTCTGCAAAACTGAAGCGTGGAAGCATTTGAACGCTGCAGCAGTTTTCTAGCATAGATAGGTGCCACTTAAAATTCACTAGGAGGGGTGTTAACCAGCGCCTCCAACTGTTTAAGATTTTAATAGCTATTGTATGTGGTCTTATCCAATAAGCTAACTGTTTGAGACTTTACTCCGATTATTTTCGGAATAATTCAGTTGAGAGTTGGGTGCTTAAGCGTACCAGGTACAAACAATAGGCTTTCGGTGTCATTCGTATTGGCAATATTACTTCGGTTCCAACTCCTATTCCAGGTACGTACTGCAGTCTCTATTGATTCCGGTTTTGGTATTGTTTGCACTTCAGCCTACATATATGCTGATTCTATTAAACTTTTATCGGCGGCCACCGTGGTGTGGTCTTAGCATGCTCCTCCTACCATACCCAAGGTCCTGGGTTCAAGTCCTGTGCAAAAGAAAAAGAAAAAAAAACATTGTTTCAACTAGAAAAAAGTTTTTCTGCGCAGTATCGCCACTTGGCAGTGGTTTGGTCAACACTTCAAGTGTATTTTTGCCAGGAAAATCTTTTTTATGAAAACTCTTCTGCCTTACAGCATACATTGGGAGTCGGCATAGGTCCCTTAGCGCCGATTTCTAGGTGTAATTAAAAGGAAAACTATGTAAATTGTAAGATGAGCTCCACCTAAATCTGATCGGAGTTAAATCGGGTAAAGTATATATATTTTTTTATTCTGGTTTCGTCATGGGTCTCCACGCTCTATTGCTTCCTCTCTTTTATTTCTAAACATCTTTTCCTCTTCCATCATCGTTCTCTATAATTTTTCCTCCCCTCTCGCTATCTCGACTCAATATCCCTCTTCTTCTTGCACTCCCGAGTGACGAGATAGGGAGTGCCACCTAATATAACTGGAGCCTAGTGGCACTCATGGCTTGCGGCTTGCAAGAAAATGGGATGGGCGGCTTTCACCCGACGAGCTAGCTGGGGCCAGCGAGCATGCCTCCCCGTTCTGTCCCTAAATACAAAGCAACATAACACCATCTCTATCTTCATCTCTATATTCGTCTTTATCTTAATCTCTATATTCGTCTTCATCTCCATCTACATCTCAATTTCATTTTCAATCTTTACCTCCATCTAGATGTTCATCTCTATCGCCATGTCCATGTTCATCTTTATCTCCACCTTCATCTCTATTTCCTATCTCCAACCACATCTTCATCACAATCTCAGTCTCCACATCCTTCGCTTCTCTTCTCCACCTTCGTGTTCTTGCTCTTTTATTCTTCTTATATTTCCATCTTATCCCTCTTCTTCTTTGTTTTACTTCCTCTCTTATTCACCATTGCTTTCGGCCCTTAAATTTTACCACCCTCTTGGAAAATAATTCAGAACCCGATGACAATGTAATAATAAGAAAAAAATTCCGATAGGTGGCGCATGGATCGAAATATTTCAAAAAATCGTATTTGTGCTCCAATTAGGCTCATATTTGGAACATGTATTACAATAGAAATCGCTTTGTGAAAAAAACTCCCGCTAGGTGGCGCATGGATCGAAATATTTCAAAAAATCGTATTTGTGCTCCGATTAGGCTAATATTTGGAACACATATTACATACATGAATAGCGCGACATATGGAAAAAATCGCCGCCAGGTGGTGCAAGGATCGAGATACTAAAAAAATCTTATTTTACTTTTTACTAGCTCCGTCGCCATTTTTGTTTATTTTTGGATTTCTAAGTAGGTGTGGTCACGCTTCTGTAAGACGCTCGTGCCGATCCCTGACTCAAAATATTAATTTAGTGCAATTCATGTACTATTAGGTGGGTTTTGTCTAAGGCTGGGGTAACGCTCAGTCAATCCAGATTCGAGTAAAGGTCCCACAAACCCCTACTGAATAAAAAGTCAATATTAATGTGTTACGAACACACGCACACTCGGCTGGAGGTGTTAGGAGAGCAGCAGCTTTCCGTTCCAAGATAGCGAGGTGGAGTGCCGGATAATGGTCATCGAGCAGAGGCGGGTCGGCAGGACGGTTGAAGTGCGGTAGGGTAACGGACGGATTGGTACGGTGGTATCAGCACGGCGCACATAGAGGTATTTGAGCAATCTGGGCGGCCAAAATTATTTTTGGCTTAAAATATTTTAACTATGTTACTCATGGTGATTTCAGTTATATTTAATTATTTATTTTATTTTATTATATATACAGTGGCCCAAAAAAGTCTACGGACAGCAAATTTTCTTAAAAAATCATTGTTGTTTGCTTTAAATTGTTTAATTATGTTATTCATGGTGATTTCAGTTATATTTAACTATTTATTTTATTATATATACAGTGGTCCAAAAAAGTCTACGGACAGCAAAGTTTCTTAAAAAATCATTATTTTTTGCTTTAAGTTGTTTAATTATGTTACTCATCGTGATTTCAGTTATATTTAAGTTTTTATTTTATTTTATTACATATACAGTGGTCGAAAAAAGTCTACAGACAGCAAAGTTTCTTAAAAAATCATTGTTTTTTGCTTTAAATTGTTTAATTATATTACTTATCGTGATTTCAGTTATATTTAAATTTTTATTTTATTTTATTATATATAAAAAAGTCTACGGACATTCTAGATAATAATTCATTCTAGTATAATAATGTACAACTTACAAGCAGATCGCACGTTTCGCTGATTTTTGGCATTTATTTTTATATGCCTGGCATCGAGAATTCTAACACAATTTATTAAGTAATTATCAAAAAAATTTAAGCCTGCGGAAAAATAGTGAATTTCCATACATGGCTTACGTGTGCGGTATTACCAGACTAGTAAATAATCAATACTAAAGCTAAAACTCGTATCCAAAATCCGATACACTGTTATTTGTAACAAAGGGCCAGTCGCATGGTTAGTTATCATTCTTTAGGGCTCATCATCAGAGGGTTTGTCAGGCAGGTCATCATCTTGGATTTCAAATGACGTATGTTTCTTTCGAGTTTCAATGGTATCTTTTTTTGAATAAGGTCCGAAGCTTAGAAGGTATTTGTCTAAACTAAATTGTACAATTGCGTTTCTAAACGTGAGATTAACATCCAAACTGAGTTTCATAAAAATCAGATATATTTTAATATAACCGCCCACAAGACAAAGAGGGCGTGGCACGGTACCAATCATCACCACATTGCATATATATTCTGCTACAACAAGATCACGCGCCGAATTTCAGCAAAATTGGAGCACGTTTACTATTTTTTATTGCTCACCCTATGGAGATGGCCCCACTCTGCAACGCTCAAAATTACCAAATTTTTTTTTCAAAAAAAGGAATTAGCGGGACCAATCTGTCCACTATTTAAATTAACAGAACACAGGCTTTCTAAAAAAATTTAATCAATGCGGGGCAAAGCGGGCACTAAAACCAAAACCTTTTGGAAAAAAAATTGGGAAAAATTTTGCCCCAATACATCAATTGTATTGCGAAGGACCCATAAAATCCTAAAATAAGGACCATATAAATCCTAAAATACATAAATATTATACACACTTACCAGTTTCTTAACAATCCATGGCTTCTTTTTTATAAACTTCACTGAAACCCTTAAAAATATCAATTGAAAATGTATATACTCTAAGAACGTGAAAAACTGCCGCAAGATACGCACGAATGGTCCAACTTTGAGTGGATGTCCACACCAGGCATTTGATTTATCAAAATAAATAATTATTGATTCTAATACGCTAGAGTATTGGCCTACTAAAAATAATTTTTTTTTATTTGCTGCGTTTTGAAAAATTGATTTTTGGCCACCCAGATTGCTCAAATACAAAAATAGGCTGGCGACTGACTTGGCACTTTTGCGCGTTTTTTTTTGACAACAGATGAATTAGCACTTTTGCATATCATTGCCAGAAGAAAGGAAAAAACAATTTTTTTCCATTTTTTCATCTATATAATTTAAATTTATTTATCGTACTGCATTAAAAACTAATTTTTTATAAAAAGTTGACTTAGCACCTATTCTTATGAAGCTGGCGATATGTTTGTTTCGATTCTATTAATTTGGCTTTACACGCAGCTAATAATATTTCTTCTGTAGCTGAGCAGTTTTAGATCTCGACGCTTTACAAATCACTGCCCATCAATGAAATAAAATAAATAAAAAACTAGGAAGGCTAAGTTCGGGTGTAAACGAACATTACATACTCAGCTTAGAGCTTTGGAGACAAAATAAGGCAAAACCACCATGTAGGAAAATGAACCTAGGGTAACCCTGGAATGTGTTTGTATGACATGGGTATCAAATGGAAGTTATTAAAGAGTATTTTAGAAGGGAGTGGCCATAGTTCTATAGATATCGATATATAGTTCGAGATATCGCCATAAAGGTGGACCGGGGGTGACTCTATAATGTGTTAGTACGATATGGGTATCAAATTAAAGGTATTAATGAGGGTTTTAAAGAGGCCCTTAGTTGTATATGGGAAGGCATTTTCGAGATATCGACCAAAATGTGGACCAGGGTGACCCAGAACATCATCTGTCGAGTACCGCTAATTTATTTATATATGTAATACCTCGAACAGTATTCCTGCCATGATTCGAAGGGCTTTTGATTTCGCCCTGCAGAACTTTTTCATTTTCTTATACTTAATATGGTAGATGTCACCCCCATTTTACAAAGTTTTTTCTAAAGTTATATTTTGCGTCAATAAACCAATCCAATTACCATGTTTCATCCCTTTTTTCGTATTTGGTATAGAATTATGGCATTTTTTTCATTTTTCGTAATTTTCGATATCAGAAAAGTGGGCGTGATCATAGTCGGATTTCGGCCATATTTTATACCAAGATAAAGTGACTTCAGATAAGTACGTGAACTAAGTTTAGTTAATATATATCGAGTTTTGCTCCATTTATCGTGTTAACGGCCGAGCGGAAGGACAGACGGTCGACTGTGTATAAAAACTGGGCGTGGCTTCAACCGATTTCGCCCAAACAGCTAACGTCATAGAATCTATGCCCCTACCAAATTTCACAAGGATTGGTAAATTTTTGTTCGACTTATGACATTAAAAGTATTCTAGACAAATTAAATGATAAAGGGCGGAGCCACGCCTATCTTTAAATTTTCTTTTATTTTTGTATTTTGTTGCACCATATCATTACTGGAGTTAAATGTTGACATAATTTATCTATATCCTGTAAAGATATTCAATTTTTTGTTAAAATTTGACTTAAAAATTTGTGTTTTTTTAAGTGGGCGTGCTCGTCATCCGATTTTGCTAATTTCTATCTAGCGTACATATAGTAATAAAAGTAACGTACCTGAAAAATTTCATCATGATGTCTTCAACGACTGCCACATTACAGGTTGCAAAACTTTTAAAATACCTTCTTTTAATAGTGGGCGTTGCCACGCCCATTGCCCATAATTTTACAATTTTTTTATTCTCCGTCATAAGGTCAACCCACCTGCCGAGTTTCCTCGCTTTATTCGTCTTTGGTAATTAATTATCGCACTTTTTCACTTTTTCGAAATTTTCGATATCGAAAAAGTGGGCGTGGTTATGGTCCGATTTCGTTCATTTTAAATAGCGATCTGAGATGAGTGCCCAGAAACTTACATACGAAATTTCATAAAGATACCTAAAAATTTGCTCAAGTTATCGTGCTTACAGACGGACGGACGTGCGGACGGACATGGATAAATGAATTTCTTTTTTCGCCCAGATCATTTTGATATATAGAAGTCTATATCTATCTCGATTAGTTTATGCCTTACGGACTACCGTTATGCGAACAAAATTAATATAATTTAATAATATTCCTATCTTCATTGCTCATACAAATGAGACTTCCAGCTAAGCATAGAACGGAAACAATTCTCAAGTCACTTTCCCGCTACATTTGGGATAAAAATAGTATTTTGCAGGTCTGACAAAACTCCGTTATGAGAATAATCGCTTCAAAGCACTTAATAAACCAAACCTCACTTGTCCATTTATTTAATGTTACTGACCGCAACAAAAATGTACAGAGGTAGTTGCGAATGGGATACCAACTTGCGGAACATCTCTGCAGACAACTGCTTGATGGAGGCTATAATGAGGCCGTATAATGAAATCAATGAAATTGGGCGATAGACACAGCACCCCTTTGGTACAGTCGTCTACCGCCAGGCCGTCACCTATGTATATCCACAATGTCGAAAGTCGGTCAAAAACCTCGTTAACTTTTCTCGACGAACGTTGGAATTAGCTCAATCACCACCATTCTTAGTTAGGGTTACAATGCGTCCCATAAATCCGAGACATGTTTTCATTACTAAATTCGCAATGGACGGACGAAAAGAATCGTTGCGAAGTGGAAAACATGACGCACATTATGATCATTCAAATTAATTTTGCAAACTTGACGTGCTATGATTTTTTTCGACATTTGTCAGACCCTGAATGTTAAACTTCTATTTACTAGTCCACGCTACTGTTGGCAGCCATAACTTCGAAATGGTAAAATACTTTGTTTATTTGGGAACCAGCATTAATACTAAGAACAACATCAGCTCTGAAATCCAGCGAAGAATCACTTTTGGCAATAAATGCTACTTTGGACTTGGTAGGCGACTGAAAAGTAAAGTCCTCTCTCGGCAAACGAAAATCATGCTCTACAAGTCATTTATCGTACCCGTTGTTGTTGTTGTTGTTGTTGTTGTAGCGATAAGGTTTCTCCCCGAAGGCTTTGGGGAGTGTTATCGGTGTGATGGTCCTTTGCGGGATACAGATCCGGTACGCTCCGGTAACACAGCACCATTAAGATGCTAGCCCGATCATCTCGGGAACGATATATATGGCCAAATTAAACCTTCAGGCCATCCCTCGCCAGAGCCTCGTCTGTTAGTGAATAGGTGAGGTTGGCAATTGGTTTTGGAGAAGCTATATATTGCGCTGGAAACCTGAAAGGGTTGCGCTACACAGCCCCTTGAATCTGGTATTTTAGTCGCCTCTTACGACAGGCATACCTGCCGCGTGTATATTCTGACCCCCTAACCCGCTGGGGGGGGGGGGGGGTATCGTACCCGTCCTGCTCTATGGTGCAGAAGCATGGACCATGACATCGTCAGATAAAGTGGCTCTGAAAGTGTTCGAGAGAAAAGTCCTTCGAAAGATTTATGGACCTCTACGCCTTGGCGATGGCGAAAGAAGATTTAATGATGAGCTGTACGAGTTGTACACAGACATCAACTTAGTCCAGCAAATTAAAACGCAGCGGCTGCGCTGGCTAGGCCATGTTATGCGAATGAAAGGCAACGCTCTGGCTAAGAGAGTGTATTCTACCGGAACCTGTCTATGCAAGCAGAAGAAGATTGCGGCCCCCACTCCTCTGAAAGGACCAGGTAGTAAACGACTTAAACTCCCTTGGTGTGAGCAATTGGCGGTTAAGCGCCAATTAAGTAAGTATTTTGACAACAGCAACATCGCCTGTAGGTTAAGAATCACCTTAACTCCCCTAATTTCCAAAAAACTCGGAATTAATTGTCTTAGTTGACACTTGTAAATGAGTATGTAAGCTTGCTGCTCAATTCATCCATATCGACAAGCTTATAAGTTTGTATAACTTTATTGTAGATTTGGCGTTCTGGTAAGCTTTTATATATGGGGTATTCCATCCCATTTCGACCAATTTTGAACCCGACCCCTTTAGAATTGGCTGAAAGTTTTTCTTCTTTTTCTAGCTTACGAAAGAAGTTTTTCAGAATTTTTTCAAATTTTTTCATCCAACTCAAAAAAGTTATGAATCGTTTTTGTTTTCAAAATGCTATAACTTTTTCAAAAATTTACCGTTTGGGATCTTTTTTTTTTTTAAATTTGTTTTTAAATGTACTTTTCGGAAAAAATACAAAAAAAATTTTAAATTTTTTTTTTTTTTTGTAATTTTTCAGTTTTTCGAGATTTTTCGAATTTCGCCATTTTTTTTTCTCATAAGAAACTTCAATCAATTCTGCAATCATCCCCACTAATCCCAGAGTGGGCCGATTATTATTATTATTTTTTTTTATTTAATTGAAAAAAAAAACTTTAAACATTTTTTTGTATTTTTTCCGAAAAGTATATTTAAAAACAAATTTAAAAAAAAAGATCCCAAACGGTCAATTTTTGAAAAAGTTATAGCATTTTGAAAACAAAAACGGTGTTTTTTTTAAATTCATAACTTTTTTTGAGTTGGATGAAAAAATTTGAAAAAATTCTGAAAAACGTCTTTCGTGAGCTAGAAAAAGAAGAAACACTTTCAGCCAATTCTAAAGGGGTCGGGTTCAAAATTGGTCGAAATGGGATGGAATACCCCATATGTACATATTTTGATTTGCCCGACGCTCAGGTTTGTGCTCATTTGGGCGTAACACTCTTTATCAAGTCTCGCATTTAATTCGGCACCGAGTGTTGAGTACATTAACTATGCCCACGCTCAGACTAAAATAATGCAGCTTTCTGAAAAGCACTATCAACTTTTTTCATTGTAGAGGTATGTATATATTTTTACTTGCGTAGTGTAAGCTAAGTAATTGTAGCATTTCTAAAATGCGCCGTAAATATTAAAAAAAAGCTTTGAGAGATTGTGTATTTAATTGTAGCCGAAAACATTCTAAACACTTGAATGTGTGTGCTAAATACTCATTTACCGTAAAATGGGTGAAAAGAGCAATTGACCACATGCCTCAATATTTCATTTTAGCGATTGACTCAGCGTATTTCATACTCAAAAACCACTCACATTTCTTAAGTCTCACTTTTGTTTATTCACTCATTTACTCTTTTGCTCACGCGTACTCAGTGTTGTACTCATCTTTTTACTTACTCACTACCTTCTGAAAATAACTCGCCCTTTCACTCAAATATGGTCACCTTTTCGGCACTTCTTCTCTTTTGAATTATTCGCTCATTATTTTGCCGATTTATGTATTCCCTCAATTGATTGCCACCTTTGCACTTAGCTCAGCAACTTCGTTTTCTCCCCTGCTGCTTTCCAACAATAAAAAAGTCATCATACCAACCATTCTCCAGCTGTTAAATAGCTGTTTTTTATACCTAGTTGCATTTAAGCTAATTTCACTGTTTATTATTGTAGAGGTGGACTTCCAGTCACTGTAACAAATGAAAGGCGAGCGGCCGTTGTCATCGGCCAACCCCATTTGTAACAGGCACTTCTGGCAAAGGGGCTCAGCTTTTGAAAACAGCAACACCTGGGTATATAACGTTCAGTTGTACTCAATTATGGACTGCGTGAATTGTTTTACTTTGTTTGCGCTGTACTTAGTGTTTTCTCCTATTCAAGTTGTGAAAAAAGTAATCTCCACATGTTTGCACAAAACTAGCACTAAATGAAAAAATATAAAAAGAAAATTTAAATTAAAAGGAAAAATAATTAGTCGCGAAAAGAAATTAGAAGAAGTAATAAGTGCAAAGAGAAACGAAAATTATTGTGTAAACTGTTTTTGATTTTGGTACTTTTTCCCAGAAAGCGATTACTTACTTATTTTAATCTTTTTTTTCATATACTACTTTTCGTTAGTCACTAGAAGTACTGAGATGTAACCCGGAACGTTAACACATTTAAATCGACAAAACTGTCAAAGTTATCGCAAAGCCATCGATGTTCGAAAATACCGACTCTCAGGGCGAACTGTGCATCTCTACAATTGTTTTTCACTACGCAATAAATAAGCATCTGTAGAAATCAGCTAACATTTCATAGAAATATAGTGATGTATAAGTAGGAACGCTTAACTAATTGAAAGGGCCATAAGTTGATTAAATTTGTGGCTTGTTTCAGGTTCGTGATTAAAAGACAAAAAAAAGTTGCAATAGTTCATTTCAAGATGCTTCAAATAAGAAAGTTTGCCTGAGACGTAAATCATTGTGAATGATAACTAAGTGTGATATCTTCTGCATTGAAGTCAAAATTCCAAAATGACTGGATCACCTGATTTGTAATTGACTATCGCTATCTCATTCTGCATCTCTTTCTATCACCCGCTGAAGATATGCGCCGCCATATTGAACACCCTGTCAAAACGCTAAAAAGTAGCCATATTGAACATCCTGTCAGGCAGTTGACAGATAAGATATCACACTTAGTTATCATTCACAATGACGTAAATGTTTGGGCATCTGAAATTTTTTATGTAATGTCAAATATTTTTCAGTGCTGAAAACAAAAGCAAAGTTAGACCAGAGTGGCTCACCAATTTTGAATTGCTCTCTAGCAAAGATGGTCCAGCCTTTTGTAAGGCATGTAATAAAGGCTTAATCAATCACCTGACTCATTTGAAAAGGCATGAAACTGTTACTGCCCATATTCAAAGTATGGAAGCAAAAAAGAAGCAAATATCAATGGACTCCTTTTTAGATGCAAATAAGAGGCAAATAAGCAAAATGGTACAAAGCGCTGAGCTTACCATGGAAATGTTCCTGATAACGCACAATTTACCATTCACATTCATGAATTACTTGCCTGAGTTGCTCGCTGAATGCTGTCCTGACTCAGAAGAACTGAAGCTACGGCAATAACGGAAACAATTTGTTTTAGTACAATGAAAGACTTATGTAGTTTCGGAAGTTAAGTCCTGTAAGTTTTCTCTAATTATCGACGAAACAACAGATGTTTCCGCAAAAAAGTGCTACGTGTTAGTAGTATGTAGGTATGTCACCAATCTAATTGTTTGCGATCGTTTTCTTGCTTTAATCGAATTGCCAAAATGTGCTGCAAATCCAATTTTTGCAGCTATTAAAGCATTTTTTTATGCACATGAGATTCAAACTAAAAATGTTATTGGTTTCGCTACTGACGGAGAAAACGTGATGGCGAGACATTTAAAGAGTGTAAGAATTTTATTTGAAGCGGAAGCAAATATTTGTTTATTTAAAATATTAAACACGTCAATCACTCCATCGCTGTACAACCTATGCTTGCAAAAAAATGCCACGGGATATAGAGATGCTATGTCTAAATATTTACGGTTTTTTCTCGCATAGTCCTAAGAGAGTATACGATTTTATTGAATTTGAGTTGTATATGTATTGAATATTAATTTAAGTTGTATATGTTTTGTTTCTTTATTGAAAATAATAACTGATTAAAAAAACCATTTGTCTTTTGTTACTGCGAAACATTTTTTTTGGTACTCTCAAATGTCCTTTGGTACGTTTTTGATACGAAAAAAAAAAAATGTGAGTGGCAGCCCCGGTGGGGTACGCTGTGGCTGCTGTTGCCACATTTCTGTTTTTTGGGACCCAAACTCAGAAGGAAAATATACCAAAATTATAAAAAAAAAACATAAATTTTTTTTTTTTCCATATTTCTCATCATACCTGCCCTGATGGTGGAGTCTACGCGGGAGATATTTCTCGAAAGATTTTTAACCTTGTCCGTGATGCAAACGGCGAGTATCAAAGGGAGCATAGTGTATAAGTTTTACGCAGATATGATAAAGTGTTACGAATAAAGGCCCAAAGGTTTCGCTGGCTAGGTCATACTAGGCGAACGAATGATGACGCTCCGGCCAAGAAAGTATTCGTTTCGACAGCCACATTTAGAAACAGAGAAAGGGGAAATCTCCACTGAATTGTGACAGAATGGTGAGCCAACACATAATGCCCCCAATTAGTGTCAGTAGCCACCCGCGCAAAGTGACAGCTGGCGTGATTTGAGATGTCTTTATTGACCGGTTATTTCATCTTCTTATCCTTATGCCGTTCATTCAGCTGAAACCATTCCAACAAAACGGGATTGATTTGGCTGTGCAGATTGGAGAATCCCACTCCCGGAAGAAGAGATTTACAAAGTATATTCGAAACTGCTGTAGTTTGGTCCCTCTTGATGTCGCATTATTAAAATTCTTCCAAAAATATTCATCAAATTGAAATTTAAAATTGCATTAAAAAAATATTTTCATACATTCAACAAGCAATAAGATACTACCCGCTTAACAACAGCGGATATCTCGAAGTAATTTGCGATATGTTGAAATATTCAAAATGATAAGATATGAACTGTTTTGAAATGTGCTAATCGGGTCGTATTTTTCTACTAGAATAATCATGGGCACTAGGGTAATCGACAGAATGAAGGTGAAGAAAGGCCTTCTTGCTTAATTAAGAGTTGCCCCTAGATAAGCATACCCTCTGGCGGTTCCATTTCGTCTTTTAATTCTGGCGGAAAACTGATAGCGGTGTCATTCGGAGATGATTATTTCTTCTCCGGGTAAAAGGCAACAGCGCAGTGAGCCATAGCTATCTGCTTACACCTGTGTGAAAAATTCATGGTTCCTCAATACGCTAATGGGTCTATTAAAGTTTATAAAGTCATAAACGCAATCAATTATTTAAGTCCGGTTTTAAGAAGGTCTTATGTGGGGCTTGAATCTACTACTCGATGAAACGAAAAGGAAGAGAACAAGCCTTTTGAGTAGATATTGGGAGAAGCACCGCCCAAGGGGAAGTTGCCCCGATAAACGCCATAAAATGTTTAAATCCTGAAACTAATTGGGCCGCGAACGAGGAAAGTCTGGGAGAACCTGATCTCGGTTGTGATTTCGTCCAACTTTTTTGAGATTAAGATCATCGGGGTACCGGGAAAATGTGTTGCGGATTTTTTACCTCGAAAGGAACAATTTAACTGAATTTAGATAGCAGTAAAAAACGCTGAGCGGACACTACTTCTTGCGAAATTCTTCTGATCGGAAAGTGGACTTCGGGCTTACTTTTTACTTATTTGGCGCTTAACCGTATAAACGGTTATGTGACCGTTCAACGAGTCGCGCCAGACAATCAATTGTGATTGTGGTTTACCCCTTAAAGCATGTCTGCATTGTACGTCTACATACGCCTGATAAGTACACCTCCTGTTGTAGATGTGTATTTCGGTTATGTGAAAGTATTTCGGTTATGGATTTTTTTTGAATCTGAAGAGGATTATGACCAATGTCATAACATTGCAGACATACTAGGATTTCTTCTGTAAAATGCTTTTCAAAGATTGAAGAATATTTGGAAAATTATGGAAGATATCAACTTTAAAACTAAACAATTTCTCAAAGGTTGAAGCATGATTTGAAAATTATGTTGACTCCCAATTTGAGAATTAAAAATTTCTTAAAGGTTGATGAATAATCAGATAATGGTGTGGAATATGAACGTGAGAACTTAAAATTTCTCAAATGTTAAAGAATAAGTAGGAAATGATGCTGAATATCAACTTGAAACTTAATATTTCTCAAAGGTTGGAGGATATTTTGAAAATGATGTTGGGTCTTAACTTGAGAGCTAAAAATGTCTGAAGGGTTAAAAAATAAAAGGATAATGATGTTTGATATCGATTTGAACTAAAAAATTGGAAAATTATTTTGGATGTCATTTTCAAAACTAAAAATTTCTCAAAAGTTGAAAAATTATTTGGAAATGATGTTCGATATAGTAAACTTAGGAACTAAAAATTTCTCAGCATATTTTTGAGACTTCCATGACTTAAAACTGGTTCACCCATAGGTAGTTTTGAGACCAATTTTTATTTTTTTATTTTCATCTTTAGCATGGCCAAAACAGTCAGCAAATAATAAGTTAGCAAACGATCTTCCTGGTTTTTTTGTTATCTCTTAATTGACTGCCCCTTTATAGGTTCACAAATTCGGTGTTTTTTACTATAGCGGTAGCAGAAACGAGATGAACCCAAAAATCTTTAACAAAAAGCAACATTTTTGGCACGAATAAAACAAAGTGGCATTCCTGTTGCTGCTGTTGCTTCTGACTGTTGCTCTTGTGGCAGCAGTTGTTGTTATTGTTTGAATTGTTGTTGCTGCTGCTACTAGACGTCGTAGAGTATGTGGCTTCATTATGCTGCAGTTGCATCGACCAGTTATAGTCGTTCAGTAAATGTAGCCGCGTCCAAAAGTGTCTCCAAACTAACGCTTGATCTACGTCAATGTGATTTTCTTAGGATTTAAAGATAATGAATAATTTAAAATTCAAACTAAAAGGTTTCATATTAAATGAAGATAATGAAAATAGTAAAATATTCGCGAAGAAGTGATTTTTGCAGTTTTTAAGATAAAAAAATAAAAATTTGAAGGTTTTTTTTTGCAAAAAAACTAAAAGAATCTCAAAACGTTCGAGAAAAATGGACTAAAAATAAAATTTTGATAATAATAAAAATAGTGTCAGCTGTTTCTCACATCGCACTGATTAAGCAGTTCTTTTGCTGCCAAAGCGAGCAATATTGCGAGTAAATAATTAGCAAAACAACAAAGTAAGAAAAAGCAAACATAAAAGAAAATTACGAATTGTAAATTAAAAATTGAAAACTTTTTATGTAGTAGCCGTAGTTGCGTATGCCTTGCTATGTATGTATGTATGTGTGCAAGTATTTATGTATGAAATATGGCGAGAGAATCGACGCATAAAACGAAAACACAACAACAAATCTTAATGCGCTGCAATGTACAAGAGAATGCACCAGTTATTGCAACCGCAACTCCTTTCCCTTTTACATCACATTTTTACCAGCTCTGCTGCTCAACCCCATACGTCTATCTTATGCTCTTTTAGCTTCAATTGCCTTTTCTTTTCTATTACATTTATTGCACTTGCTTTTGCTTTCGCCCATTTTTGGTCTTATTCGTAATTGCAAGATTTACTGTTGTTGTTTTCGTTATATACCTATCCAAGGCGAATCTATACTAGGTGGTGGCAAAGCGAATTCAACCAATGCGCCGTACGGAAGAATGTCAAGTCAAAAGAAAATTTTCATTGATTTCGATTAACTGGCATGCAGTACAAGGCTTTGTATAGAAAATTATCAAGAAGAAGCAATCAGCTGATGGGATAACACCACCTGTAATGAATTCGCCTTGTACCTATTTAATGTGATTATTTTATTGTATTTTGAGTTGCTTCTTAAATTCGCATATTTTAAATTAATTCTCACTGTTAAAATTACAAATTTGTTAAGCGAGGAGTGAAAGCTTATTAGTGTAAGTAAAATTGAAGTGAAAGTCCGATAGACTGTGAATATGTTTGTTCTATGAACAATTCTTGGAGCGCCAAAAGATTGCGTGAAGTATTTTACCGTGGTCTCATCAGCACCTGATTATTGATAATCCGTGTTTACTTACTTACTTACTTAATTTATCGCTTAGCCGTTTAAACGGTTACGCACGTCCAACAAGGCGCGCCAGTCGCTTCTTAACTGCGTTAACTGGCGCCAATTGGTCACACCAAAGGAATTTAAATCATTTTTCACCTGCTCCTTCCAGCAGAGTGCGGGCCGCCATCTCCCTCTGCTTCTATAGGCGGGTTCCGATAGAAATTCTTCCTTAGCCGGAGCATTATCTTTCATTCGCACAACATGGCGTGGCCAGCGTACCCGCTGCGTTTTAATTCGCTGGACTATGTTGATGCTTGCATAAAGCTCATACAGTTAATCTTCGGTAATCGCCGTCGCCAACGCGTAGAAGTTTGTAAATGATTTGAAAAACTTTTCTCTCGAGCACTCCCAGAGCCGCTTCATCTGACGAGGTAATGGTTCATGCTTCTGCACCATAAAGCAGGAAGGGTACGAAAACTGACTTGTTGAGCATGATTTTCTTTTACCGAGAGGGGACTTTACTTTTCTTTTTTTTTGTCTGCCTAGGCCAAAGTAGAATTTATTGGCAAGATTGGTTCTTCGCTTGATTTCCGGACTGATGTTGTTGTTTGTGTAGCAATAACAAATAAAAGAAGTCTGTTACTATTTCGAAATTATGGCTGCCAACAGTGTCGTGGTTGTCTACAGGCAAACGCGCTGATTCTTTGCAGCTACTTCGTTTAGTCCTCAGTCAAATCCATCCTTTCCGCTTCTTTTCCAGTTTTAAGTAAGCAGAACTTTCGGCGCGTCTGCTCAAACCGATGATATCATATCATCAGCATACGCCAGTAATTGCACGATTCTATAGAATATTGTTCCAAACGGTTAAGTTCTGCATTATTTTCTCCAGCATCAGTTTAAGGAAATTGGACGATAAAGTACCATCTTGTCTGAAACCTCGTTTAGTTTCGAACGGATTCAGAGAGGTCCGTTCCTATTCTGACTGAGCTGATGGTGTTGCTCAGCGTAATTTTGCACAGCCGTAAAAGTTTTGCGGGGAAACCAAATTCAGACATAGAGATAGTATATCCCGTTATTTTTGAGAAACAACGTGATCTGTGATCCATTGTAATATGTAGAAGAAAAACACAAATGATATCCGCAAAAAGGCATCTGACCTCTATGCCTCGAATCGCACGGTGAACCTCGTCCTTAAAGTTAAATACCATGAACACAGCAGGGGAAAGCAATCTCCCCAGGGAGACGTCTGCTACTCTAGCTCAACTTCGATCTAAATACTGTAACAGGATAAACTCTTACCTACCTTACATAATGTATGTCCTGCTTTCCACGTGTACCCGCATGACACCAAAAATCTTTTCAGCTGCAATATGAAATCAACGCCTCTAACACCTCTCACTGCCTGGTCCACCCTCGTTTAAACTGCAAGTTTCCTTTTACTCCCATGAGAGGATATTGATGACAATTTGTGAGTAGTCGCGCCAATTGAATGGGACGAAACTGTAGTTGAGAGACGTCAACAGACCTTTTGAACGTGTTTTTAACGGGTTCGGTCGTAGGTGGTTGTGAAAAAGTCGTAAGCTCTGATTAATTTACTTTAATACATGTAACTGAGACCTTACCGCTGTGGGTACAAGTATGGCTAGCAACTTGCCCGCTCTATATCCGATAAGTGCCAGTTTGGAGGTAGTCACTTAACATTTGTTAGAAAAATGTACATAGCTTTTCGGGCTACCTCCCACTTTCTCTTCAGGGTATCTGCCACTTGTGCAGTCAAAGTTCTTCCATGGTTAATGCTTACTTGTTCAACAAGAGTGCCGATTGGGTCATATATGGCATTTGTTATGCTTCCCTAGGTCACCATACATTTACCGCTTTAGTTGTGCATATCTGGGTTACTATTAACTAATGCATTGAATACAAAAACAAGTAAAGTAGAGACTTTACTTTTTGCATCACCCTGTTTATGAAAAGTGCATATGGAAACATATTCATATATGGATATGTGAGATCTATTTTCACTATCATGCAATCCCTGTCCATAGCGTGTTGTATATTCGTGCAAAACAAAGTTATAACAAATAATATTGGAAATACAAAAAAAAAAAAAAAAATAAAAAATAAAAAATTTGGCGAATCAGCAGTGGGGCAGGCGCAGACTTCAGTTCAATTGCAATCGCAGTGTTTTTGTTTTTTATACTCAGCGTGCTTTGCACACAGAATATATTTTAACTTTGATTGGATAACGGTTGGTTGTACAGGTATAAAGGAGTGAGATAGATATAGACTTCCATATATCATAATCATCAATGTCGAAAAAAATTTGATTGAGCCATGTCCGTCTGCCGTTAACACGATAACTTGAGTAAATATTGAGATATCTTCACCAAATTTGGTACACGGAGTTATCTGGACCCAGAATAGATTGGTATTGAAAATGACCGAAATCGTATGATAACCACGCCCACTTTTTATATATATACTAGCAGACCCGGCAGACGTCGTTCTGCCCTAAATTTGGCTTATCTGCGTACATTTTAAAAAGCTCTTTCCGGCAACTATGCCCTCTCCCCTCTTCATTTTTTCCTAATCCTTTTATTCACTCCTCCCTCCGTCCTTTTCGCTTCATCTATCTCCATCTTCGTATCATTCTATCTATCTCTCAGTCTACCTATCTACCTAAATAGGTATGTGGGTATTATTAATTCATGTCTCTATTTCGGCTTCGCATGCATATTTATCAGTTTTGCCAGATCCATACAACTAAATCGAATATCACAATGAAAATTACTTTAGAGCTCTCAGCAACAGCTTTCATTTGATATCCATATTACACACACATTCTAGGGGTATCCGGGTCCACGTTTTGGCCCATATCCCGAGACCCTAGTCACCCACTGGTATAATATATTACTCTGTACTAAAGCACTCATCAACAGCTTTCATTTGTTATCCATATTCTATAAACACATTCTAGGGGTACCCGGGTCCACGTTTGAACAAAATCGACCGACGCATCTCTTCAAACACCAGCGACCAACTAACAGACATTTTAGCCTTTCCTTTTATATGCATATATATAGATTTTTATTTTTCACACTTCACTATAATATTAAAACGAAATGCAGATATTCGCTGCTTTTGAAATTCGGAATAAAATTGCACATGGAACAACTAAAGACTCCCCTGAATTAAAAAAAATGTCTTAGTACTTCTAAATCGCGGGCCCCCTCAGAAACCCGGGGTCCGGGGTAATCCCCCCTCCTCTCGACGGGCCTGGTTATGTGCTATACTTGATATCATATCATTCGCTATACTATTTTTTATTGATAAGCATGTTGTTTAATTAAACACCAACCAATTACACGGAAGTATATCCGCACCACCTGAAAATATGAGTGCCGGTGAGGATACGTAACATTTTGTTATTACGAATAAACATATAAAAAAATTTGCAATAAAATAATATTGCGACTATAAACTGAGATATAACCTATCCTATATTTCAAGTTAGATCAAACTACACACGGGGTGCAAAACAAATTCAAAATTGGTTCAGTAGTTTAGGAGTCCATCGCGGACAAACAATGTGACACGTGATTTTTATATATAAAGATAACATTTTGTAAAACACAAAAAACATGATTATTTAGTAAATAATACACCTAGAATGTTGAAATTTATTGAGACTCTTGATAAAAATTTGAAAAAAATTGTTTAAAATGGGGGTGGCACCGCCCACTTGTGATAAAATAAATTTTACAAATATTATTAATCATAAATCAAAAATCGTTAAACCTATCGTAACAAAATTCGACAGAAAGGTTGCCTTTACCATAAGGAATGCTTTGAAGAAAAATAAATGAAATCGGTTAAGGACCACGCCTACTTTTATATAAAAGATTTTTTAAAGGGTCGAGAACGAATAAAATAAGATATCTCTTTACAAAAAAAGCTTTATTGTATTTCATTTCCCAAGTGGATTTATAACAATAAATAGGAAAAACTTGAAATTTAAAAAAATGGGCGCGGCACCGCCCCTTTTATGACTAAGCAATTTCTATGTTTCACGAGCCAAATTCGAAGAAAAATTTAGATATCGTAACAATATTGGGTACACATATTTTCCTTATAGAAGGAAATATTTCTAGAAAAAATGGACGAGATCGGTTAAGACCACGCCCACTTTTATATAAAAGATTTTTAAAAGGGTCGTAGACGAATATAATAAGCTATATCTTAGCAAAAAAGAGCTTTGTATCAATATAATTGTACTTTCTTAATTGAATTATAACATTAAATTGGAAAACACTAAAATTTTTGAAAATGGGTGTGGCACCGCCCCTAACTAAGCAATTTTCTATTTTTCGGGAGCCATAACTCGAAGAAAAATTAACACATCGTAATAAAATTGGGTACACAAATTTTCCCTGTAGCAGAAAATATTTCCAGTAAAAAATGGACGGGATCGGTTAAAGACCACGGCAACTTAGATATAAAACAAGTTTACAAAGGTCGTAGACTAGAATAATAAGCTATAACTTAGCAAAAAATAGTTTTAAATCAATGGTATTTCACTTATCGAGTTTTATTGTAAGAGGAAATGGGGAGAACATTTTTTTTAAACCGGGCGGTGCCACGTGTTATGTAGAAAAGTAATTTATCTGAAATGAAATGTACAATTGGTCACACCCGAACTTAGACACCTTTACTTGTTTAAAAATAAGTAGCTAATAACAAGGGCATCGAATACGAGCAAAATGAGTAGTGGAAATTCATGCACTGTAGATTTGTGAATGTATGTAAATTAGACCGATTTAAAAAGGTTGTTTTCTTTTTTCCCTCACAGTTTAATATGTGGGGTACAAAGATAGCTACTCAAACATAGGTTCACCATCTTTAGGGTACAATAATACGTCATACGATCATAAATTCATAAACATTACAGTACAGTACCTCTTTCAATGGACACGTTTATTAGGGGGGCACCTCCCTTAGCCGGACAGTTTTTATTCATTCAGTTTTAGGTATACTTTTTATAACAAATTTCCGCTCGACAGGCGGATACTCTCTTGGCCGGACGCGGACATTTATATTATTATTATTACTATTATTATTGCTATAGTATAGGAGGAAACATCTACTGAGCGGGTATGTACCTCTTATCGGCGGGCACTGACACCTTTTTTTATAACAAATCGATCAAAAACCTCTCTAGGGCAGACGCCAACTCCTCGTAGGGAGGAAAAGTGTCAGCTTATATATCGCTTTACGCGTTTCAAAAACGTCATGCTTGTTACGTTAATATGCATTTGAATAAGGGGACTCTCAGAGAAAAACCAATAATTAGATAAATAACCATGTAATCAACTTTAAGAAGTGCCATAATGTGAACAAATATTCAGGTACGAGAAGCTCACTACTTGGTGACACTTTTATGTAAATGAAAATTAAGGAAACCGTAATGCTTGTTGCTAGGTTAGGTTGAAATGGCCAGTTCGTAAGCATCTCGCATTAACTAAATGTGGCTCATTCGATTGTAAAACTAAAAAATCCCCTAAAGAATCATGAGCTATGCATAAATTAATTGCGCCTTCTTGGAAAATACTAGAATTATTCTACGGCCCACCCTACTAGCTGCTTCTTGATTTGAAAACTTTATTCAACATAAGTTTTGACACCTTGCAGCCCTTCGTTTCGTTGCACAACTTTCCTGCTGCATTTATCATGTGTAGCTATTGTTTACTTCCCAGTTCATCCGTCTTTTCATGACCATCTATGCTCATATGAATGGTGCCGTATAAGGATGATAAGCTTATCCATATCCAGTACTTCCAGGTGCTTACTTACACTCCGCTTATCTGCAACCTTCTACTAACGTTCGAATCACTAAACTGTTGAATAAATAACTCTAATATTCAATAATGCAAAATGGCCTTTATTAAAGTACTTCACAATAACACTGATACTTCACAACCTTGCTTAAATCAAACTGATTGTCGTGGCTCTACTGTTGCTGCCTTTATACTCTGTGATTTCTCGTTCGCATACTTCTAGGCGCTTCCAGAATTTACTTAGTTACTGCTATAAAATTATAACTACAGATGCACATGTATAGCTTCTCATATGCGCGTGTATATGGGGTATTCCATCCCATTTCGACAAATTTTGAACCCGACCGCTTTAGAATTGGCTGAAAGTTTTTCTTCTTTTTCTAGCTTACGAAAGACTTTTTTCAAATTTTTTCATCCAACTCAAAAAAAGTTATGAATTAAAAAAAAACACCGCTTTTTCAAAAATTGACTGTTTGGGATCTTTTTTTTTTTAAATGTGTTATTAAATGTACTTTTCGGAAAAAATTAAGAAAAATGTTTAAAGTTTTTTTTTGTAATTTTTCAGTTTTTCGAGATTTTTCGAATTTCGCCCTTTTTTTCTCATAAAAAACGTCAATCAATTCTGCAATCATCCCCACTAATCCCGGAGTGGGCCGAGAATTTTTTTTTTATTTAATTGAAAAAAAAAAAAAACTTTAAATTTTTTTTTGCATTTTTTCCGAAAAGTACATTTAAAAATATATTTAAAAAAAAAATGCTCCAAAACGGTCAATTTTTGAAAAAGTTATAGCATTTTGAAAAAAACGGTGTTTTTTTTTTAAATTCATAACTTTTTATGAGTTGGATGAAAAAATTTGAAAAACTTCTGAAAAACGTCTCTCGTAAGCTAGAAAAAGAAGACAAACTTTCAGCCAATTCTAAAGGGGTCGGGTTCAAAATTGGTCGAAATGGGATGGAATACCCCATATGTGAGTGACACTTCCACAGATAATTGCCTACTTTTGGGAGCATCTCAGATAAGATATATGCATGTGTTTGTGCGTCTCTTCTCCGCTGCTCGTATGGACATATGGGTAGACATAATGATTGATTTGTTGATGTGCATACGAATCACTGCTTAGTATCGGCTTAGAGATGATAGTACCCCTTAGTGGTGCAAGTATTCGTCACCATATTATGATATCATGACAATATGTTATATTATATAACTTTGTGAACTCACAAAGCGTCATAACAAGTCAATTTCTCTTAATATCATAAATCTTATGACGGTTATAAGTTTGTGCCATTATGACAATACGACGTATGTATTTTGAAGGAGTTTGAATACCCAATAATTATATCACCATACAGTGCCTTTGCTAAATGAAAAATATAGTACAGTATGTACATCCTAAGTTTGAAGAGGTTTTGTATATTCCTTTTGAGCAGCAGTCTAATGTACGTACATACAAACATATATAAAACATGCATTTACATATATATTAGGGCGGGTCGATTTAAAAATCGCTCATTGCTCTGTGAAAATCGTATTCTAGGGATCAAAATAAGAAACTTTGCCGAAGGAACCATACCTCTAAAACGAATTCTGAATTCGAACTTTATATGCTCAGCGTGAGTTTCAATTGCACATTTCATTTCAGATAAATTACTTTTCTACATAACACGTTTAAAAAAACAATGGCTCCCCATTTCCTCTTACAATAAAACTTGATAAGTGAAATATCATTGATACAAAACTATTTTTTGCTAAGTTATAGCTTATTATTCTAGTCTAGAACCCTTTTAAACTTGTTTTATATCTAAGTTGCCGTGGTCTTTAACCGATCCCGTCCATTTTAACTAGACATATTTTCTACTATAGGGAAAATATGTGTACACAATTTCACTACGATATGTTAATTTTTCTTCGAGTTATGGCTGCCGAAACATAGAAAATTTCTTAGTCATAAAAGGGGCGGTGCCACACCCATTTTCAAAAATTTTAGTGTTTTCCAATTTAATGTTTTAATTCAATTTAGAGAGTAAAATTCTATTGATACAAAGCTCTTTTTCGCTAAGATATAGGTTATTATGTTCGTCTACGACCCTTTTAAAAATCTTTTATATAAAAGCTTATTTTATTAGTCCACGATTCTTTTAAAACTCTTTTATATAAAAGTTGGCGTGGTCCTTAACCGATTTCGTTAATTTTTCTTCAAAGCATTCCGTATAGTAAAGGCAACCTCTCTGCCGAATTTTGTTACGATAGGTTTAACGATTTTTGAGTTATGATTAATAATATTTGTAAAATTGATTTTATCACAAGTGGGCGGTGCCACGCCCATATTAAAATGTTTTTCTAATTTTTATCAAGAGTCTGAATATCAGTACACACGTCAAATTTCAACATTCTAGGGATACTATTTACTAAATAATCAGTTTTTTTTTTTTTTTTTGTTTTCCAAAATGTTATATATGTAAACGGTGGGCGTGGATATCACCCCATTTCGCTCATTTTCAATACCAATCTATTCTGGGTCCAGATAAGCTCGTGTACCAAATTTGATGAAAATATCTCAATATTTAGACAAGTTATCGTGTTAACGGACAGACGGGACGGACCGACGGACGGACATGGCTCAATCAAATTTTTTTTCGACACTGATGATTTTGATATATGGAAGTCTATATCTATCTCGATTCCTTTATATCTGTACAACCAACCGTTATCCAATCAAAGTTAATATACTCTGTTTGCAATGCACGCTGAGTATAAAAACATAGGCATTTCAAAGTGGGATTTTTCAAAATTTGCACCTACGACCCAAAGGGGGGGACATCAGAATTCGTTTTAGAGGTATGGTTCCTTCGGCAAAGTTTCATATTTTGATCCCTAGAATATTATTTTCACAGAGCAATGGGCGGTTGTTTTGCCTCCCTACAAATCGACCCGGCCTAATATATATATAAATATTCTTAAGCCATTAGACGATACGTAACCAATAGATACGGGTATTCAAGCAATGCAATTAAACTTTTGCACGAATAAATGATGAAAAAGCACTCCACATGTGATAAACTTTGAACACAAAAAAAAAAAAACAACTAAATTAAAGAAATAGGAGAAAAAATTACTGAATATATAACATTTTAACTCAAAATAATTATCGAAATAAAATTGGAAACCTAGATATGTAATTACAACAAAAAAAAAAAAAAATAATAATAATAAAGAATCATCAAAACAAATATTTGCAATTAAAAAGCTACACATTTAAGAATCTAATATTTGTAATAAACGCAATCACTGTTAAGCAATTCATTCAAAAAACAATTATGTTGCAAATAAATACTCATACACTGACACACATATCCTTACCTCATATTCTTCATACATCAGTCTGTCGCTTGTTTCGTAAATTGTCCCAATGACATAGTTTATTGTTATGAAAAATATCAATCAATTCATAAATGTTTTGCTCAAAGAGCGCTGAATTTTTGGCGGCGCGGTTTTGCCTCTAGTACATTGACCCAAATAAGTACAGTATTTTTTCGCAGCCAAACGAATAGTGAGTAGTATACAGGGTACAACTGAGCAACTTTATACAGCCTTCGCTTCTATAACAAACTCAGCACCTCTTTATTAAGTGTAGAGCAAATATAAGTGTAGAGCAAATATAAAATGCATTGTACTCCGTGACATTCTGCTGTTCTTGCTTGATCACTTGACCTCAACTAGGACACACTAGTGGAATTATTGAACATTAGGCGAGTGTTTTTCTGAATGCAGAGACTAGTAAAGGGAGGCTCCCCGCTAGAAGGCGTTCTCTCCAATAATTTCGGTGGTAATTGTGAAGAAACCGGTACGGCTCAAGGAGACGGAGGACCATGAATAAAATTCGCATATGCGAACTATATCTGTGTTATCATGTAGGAAAAGCTGGTTCAAACCTTCTGTAACTAGAAGTTCTTGCTGCACCTGCTAGAGGAAAATTGTTGCTTCGTTGGGCTTTCTTCAGTACTCTTGATCTATATAGCCATTTTACAACCGATTTTACTTAATGAAGTTGAGATTCTCCGAACGCTATTAGCTTAATGGTGTAGCCGAAGAGGTTGCATTTAATCGCTCCTGAAACTAAATACCCTTTCCGTCTTCCCGACCATTGTAATTTATTATAACAAACCGAATTTAAAATGGAAAATTATGCATTTTTTTTTGTTGTTTTTTATTCCAGTCGTAGTACAAAGATTTATCCATACATTTTTCAATACATAGCGCCTTTTATCAACCACCCTGTATCTTCCCGCATCACACAATTGTCGCCGTGTGACAACGTTTACCATTCCTACGAAGCGTTTAAAAATCCGATACACTGCTAACTGAGTGACTTTGCGCTCCACTGGGGATTTTACACATTTGTGTGTGTGTGTGTATGTATGTATATATTTATTTATGTACATACAATAAAAAAGCAGGGTGCTATTGCCATCTAACCGTTGCATTTATTTATATGTTATCTCGAACTTTCTCGAATGCACGAAGAGTCGTCTGCACGCCATACGAAAATGTAGTACGACTGTTCAATGCACTTTGTTTTTATACTCAGTTGAGCAGAGCTCACAGAGTATATTAACTTTGATTGGATAACGGTTGGTTGTACAGGTATAAAGGAATCGAGATAGATATAGACTTCCATATATCAAAATCATCAGGATCGAAAAAAAATTTGATTGAGCCATGTCCGTCCGTCCGTCCGTCTGTCCGTTAACACGATAACTTGAGTAAATTTTGAGGTATCTTGATGAAATTTGGTATGTAGGTTTCTGAGCACTCATCTCAGATCGCTATTTAAAATGAACAATATCGGACTATAACCACGCCCACTTTTTCGATATCGAAAATTTCGAAAAACCGAAAAAGTGCGATAATTCATTACCAAAGACGGATAAAGCGATGAAACTTGGTAGGTGAGTTGAACTGATGACGCAGAATAGAAAATTAGTAAAATTTTGGACAATGGGCGTGGCACCGCCCACTTTTAAAAGCAGATAATTTAAAACTTTTTGCAAGCTGTAATTTGCCAGTCGTTGAAGATATCATGATGAAATTTGGCAGGAACATTACTCCTATTACTATATGTATGCTTATTAAAAATTAGCAAAATCGGAGACCGACCACGCCCACTTTAAAAAAAATTTTTTTTTAAAGTCAAATTTTAACAGAAAATTTAATATCTTTACAGTATATATATAAATTATGTCAACATTCAACTCCATTAATGATATGTTGAAACAAAATGCAAAAATAAAAGAAAATTTCAAAATGGGCGGGGCTCCGCCCATTTTCATTTAATTTGTCTAGGATACTTTTAATGCCATAAGTCGAACAACAATTTACCAATCCTTGTGAAATTTGGTAGGGGCTTAGATTCTGGAACAATAACTTATTTCTGTGAAAAAGGGCGAAATCGGTTGAAGCCAAGCCCATTTTTTATACACAGTCGACCGTCTGTCCTTCCGCTCGGCCGTTAACACGATAACTTCACCAAAAATCGATATATCTTTACTAAACTCAGTTCACGTACTTATCTGAACTCACTTTGTATTGGTATAAAAAATGGCCGAGATCCGACTATGACCACGCCCACTTTTTCGATATCGGAAATTACCAAAAACAAAAAAAATGCCATAATTCTATACCAAATACGAAAAAGGGATGAAGCATGGTATTTGGATTGGTTTATTGACGCAAAATATAACTTTAGAAAAAATTTTGTAAAATGGGTGTGACACCTACCATATTAAGTATAATGAAATGAAAAAGTTCTGTAGGGCGATATAAAAAACCCTTGAAATATTGGCAGGAATACTGTTCGTGGTATTATATATATAAATAAATTAGCGGTATTCAACAGATGATGTTCTGGGTCACCCTGGTCCGCATTTTGGTCGATATCTGGAAAACGCCTTCACATATACAACTACCACCACTCCCTTTTTAAACCCTCATTAATACCTTTAATTTGATACCCATATCGTACAAACACATTCTAGAGCCACCCCTGGTTCACCTTTATGGCGATATCTCGAAAAGGCGTCCACCTATAGAACTAAGGCCCACTCCCTTTTAAAATACTCATTAACACTTTTCGTTGGATACCCATATTGTACAAACGCATTCTAGAGTCATCCCTGGTCCACCTTTATGCCGATATCTCGAAAAGGCGACCACCTATACAACTAGCACCACTCCCTTTTAAAACCCTCATTAATACCTTTAATTTGATACCCATATCGTACAAACACATTCTAGAGTCACCCCTGGTCCACCTTTATGGCGATATCTCGAAAAGGCGTCCACCTATAGAGCTAAGGCCCACTCTCTTTTTAAATGTTCATTAACCCCTTTCATTTGATACCCATATCGTACAAACAAATTCTATAGTCACCCCTGATCCACCTTTATGCCGATATCTCGAAAAGGCGACCACCTATACAACTAGCACCACTCCCTTTTAAAACCCTCATTAATACCTTTAATTTGATACCCATATCGTACAAACAAATTCTAGAATCACCCCTGGTCCACCTTTATGGCGATATCTCACATGTCATACAAACACATTCCAGGATTACCCTCGGTTCATTTTCCTACATGGTAATTTTCCCTTATGTTGTCACCATAGCTCTCAACTGAGTATGTAATGTTCGGTTACACCCGAACTAATCCTTATTTGTTATTTTTGTTGTAGTGGTTCTTTTGCACTTTATTTTTTACTCATATACAACTTTTTTGTGGACTTTATAACAAAACTTGCATTCTAGAGCATTGTTTACATTGGCTTATATAAAATGTAATAAGTGTAGATGGGAGGGGATGAGTTTAAATATTTGTGGCAAATATGAAACAAATATTCAGTGAAAGTGTTAAAGTAAAATAATGTAGGAATAATGAACATATAAAGAGCGAACTTTAATTGCTTGTTACTCAGGTTCTCACTATGATGAATTTTTAAAGCGGGTAGCGCTCAGTCAAGTATCGAGTAGGGCTTTTGCTTACAAATACACGCTAATATATTGTTCGGGAACTACAGGTTGAAAATGTGCGTTAGGTAGTTTATTCCCTCAGCGCCAAAATTTTTTAGCATTGGCATGGCTATTCGGTCTGGGCTCCCAATTATGTAGTTCAATATGTTAATTTTGTCTGCTATACTGTAGCTAGATATATAAGTATTTGCATCCTTCGTAAAAAATAGTTGCAAATCTCGAATGTAAGAACTAAACAATCTTTAGAATGAATAAATAAAATACATAAATAAATGAATAAATAAATGGAATCAATCTCTTACCTATCCTCTAACAATTTCTCATTCGTATACCACTTGCTGCAATGAGGTGTGTTGAACACTTCCTGGCCCTCCAGATGTACGCACTAACTGTATTTATTCTTTTGCTAATTTATTTATTTATTTTCTTTGAGAAAACATTAGTAATATTTTTTCTAATAACTACATACAAATGTGAATTCTTTTAGCAACGGCGGCGTTTTGCTTTTTCATACCAAACATATGGTGGCCGATTTTGGCGCAGACATTGACCATTTGTGTGTGTTAATGGAACATGCGGTATTTCGATGTTCGAATATGTGCGCACAATTTACATACATATTGTACATCTAGGCAAAAGTAAGGTGGGGATTCCGAGAAAGTGCCCAAAAAATGAAAAAAGGAATAGAAAATACAATTTGCATGATTTCTGCGAATTTTCAGTGTTATAGTTGACTTGTTTCCTTACAGACCATTTATAAATTAGTAGATTCTATGAAAAACGTTAATCAAAAACTAAAACGTGTTTCAGTCTAATTTTAATCTTCTTTGCAAGTTATTGCAAAGGGAAATATAGTCCAGGGACTAATAAAGAATGGTCACGTAATAGTGAGGAATCCCTTGAGGTGCTTCTCGATACAGATTTCCCATCGGGAGATGGTTTAGAAGAGCCAGCAAACAGCACTCACACTTCGATCACGGAGCGGGTAGTGCCGGGCTTGGTGACCGATACCAAGATCGAGTGGGCAGTGAAGACGTTTTCCAAGGTAAAATCGCCGGGCCCAGATGGTATAGTCCCGGCCATGCTACAAGTCTCAAGTAGGGCGGTCGTGGAATGGCTTAAAATAATATTCGATGGGTGCATAAGACTGAATCATGTACCGCACTCTTGGAGAACTGCTCGTGTAGCTTTCCTACCAAAGGCGGGAAAGATCGGTCACGTGTATGCCAAAGATTATAGACCCATTAGCTTAACATCATTTCTGCTCAAAACCTTTGAGAGGCTGATAGATGTGTACATAAAGTCCAACGTGGATGAAAAGCTGCTCTCCACAACACAACATGCGTACACCAAAGGCAAGTCGGTAGACACCGCGTTGCATAGGGTGGTAATAAGCGTAGAGGAAGCCATGGAATATAAGGAATATGCTCTAGGAGTCTTCTTAGACATTGCCGGGCTTTCAATAATGTCTCTAAATGGGCGATTATGGATGGTCTTAATTACATTAAAGTACATCCAGCCTTAACCAGATGGATCGGCTGCATGTTAAACTGCAGGAAGATTACACCACAATGGGGATTGTACGAGGCCACGAAATCAGTGGACAGCGGAACGCCGCAGGGAGGGGTTCTATCACCTCTGCTGTGGACGTTGGTCATCGACCAATTGCTCACGCGATTTGATGAGGGACCCGTAAAAGTTACGGTTTACGCGGATGACGTTGCAATTGTCATAAGTGGAAAGTGCCTTCCAACGATTAGCTCTTTGATGGATCGGGCGCTTCGGGACATTCATACCTGGGCATCAAATATCGGGTTGAAAGTCAACGCGGAGAGGGCGGATATGGTCTTGTTTAAAAAGAGGTACAAGGTCCCAAATTGGATCAGGCCTAAGTTAGGAGGGGTGATCCTACAGGAGAAACCTTGCACAAGGTAACAAGGAATCATCCTAGACAGTAAGCTGTCATGGAAGCTCAACGTGGAGGAGAGGGTGAAGAAGGCTTCAACCGCACTTTATGCATGTAAAAGAATGCTGGAGTGTACGTGGGACTTATCTCATTGGAGTTTTAAAGCGATTGTAAGCCCTATCCTATAATATAGAGTTCTTGTTTAGTGGAAAGCCACACAAAAAGCAACCTACCTCAAAAAATTAGAGGGGTTATGCAGACTACCAATGCTTAGCATTACGGGAGCCATGAAAACAACCCCGACAGCTGCACTGTATGCCATTCTGCACATTCCACCTGTAGACTTGGTAGCAAAGAACATAGCGTAAACAACTGCAAACAGGCTCGGTGCCTCGGGGCAGCTTGAGCGCCGACCATACGGCCATGGTAGTATAGCGTCATCAATCACAAGACGAACAGACTACTTATTCCCTATCTGCGCTTCGAGGGAGATCTTAAGGCCACAATAGAGGTGGACGGTGGGCGCATGGGTGCTCAAATGGCGGACGAGGCGATACATGTGTACACAGATGGTTCCAAAGTAGTGGAAGGAGTAGGGTCTGCGGTATACTGTGCTGATCCGGAAATAAACAGATCCTATATAAGGCTGCCGGATTACTGTAGCGTTGTCCTGTAATATTAGAAATGAAAAAGGTTTGAATTCAGTGTAGTTCCATTTAAGCGGCACCAGATAGAATTGACTGCCATTGAAGCGGCAGCAGATTGAATTGACTTCTTTATTAAAAAGTTGTTTCTTTTATACAAAATTTCTATAAGCTAAAATACCTACTTACACTAATACTTACAAACTAAGTTAATTACATACATATACTTTCAGTTCCCTGGGAAATGCACTCTCAACGGAAGCATAAATAAATAATGTTAATAATTTGTATACAGGTAAAGGCTTGTGGCGAGCATTTGATTAGCTTTAAACAGTAACATACCAAGGTTCAAGTTACCAGACGGTGCACGGCGTAGTTACCGTGGCGTGTAGAAAATTTATCTGTGTACAAATGAATGAATATGTCAATGAATCTCAGGCCGTACCAAAGCGAGCCAAAATATATGTATGTACAAATGAATGGATAACTTAATGAGTGAATGCTACAGTCCAAGCGGAAATAGTAGCCGTAACCAAAGCAGTAGAAACCCTGGAAGAAAATAAGCCAAGCTGCAATTGTGTTAACTTTTATATTGACAGTCAAGCAGCAATTAAGGCAATAATCTCGCATACCACAGCATCAAAATGCGTGTTAGAGTGTAAGCAGTCCCTGGAGAGAACCGGGACAGGGAGAAGCATACATCTGTATTGGGTCCCAGGGCATATTGGTCTAGATGGGAATGAAAAAGCGGATGAATTAGCTAAAAAGGGCGCATCCCTTGAAGCTTGCTCCGTAGACGTCCCAATTAGACTGGGCGAAATTGAGCGAAGGCGAGAGGTACACATGATCGACCAAGCAGGAAAGGCGTGGGTTCATGCGCGGGGCTGTAAAGTGTCGAAGATTAGGTGCAGGTCTTACAACCTAAGACTAACAAAGATGGTTCTATCATTAAAAATAGAGGACCGTAGCCTCATGACGGGTATTCTGACTGGACACTGCCTTCTGGCGTCACATGCCTTTAAATTAGGCTTGGTCAGTGATAGCAGATGTAGGAAGTGCGGGCTGGAGGAGGAGACGATCGAGCACGTTCTTTGCTTTTGCCCTGCGCTTGCCAGGCTAAGACTCCAGCTATTAGGAGTGATACAGCTATCAGATCTAGAAGCAGCAAGTGGCTTAAATCCTAGGAAGCTTCTAGTATTTGCCAAGAGGACGGAGTTATTTTATAACATAGGTCCTAGTTTTTGATAGGGTTTTTCAGTTTGGTCGTTAAAACAAAGTTCTGGTAACACTACGGACTTATTCAGTCTATGTGAGCTCCTCATAGACCGGCCAGTTCAACCTAATCTAACCTTGCAAGTTATTGAATAAAAAAAAAGAGATTAAAATCTTTACTAGAAATTTGTTCCTTCTGTTGGCTGGTTATGCCTTTATATCTTCTGCAGTGCTCATTTACTTATTTATCTATATAAAATAGGCAAGTTAAAACTTTGCACTGCAAACATTCAAGTTGGAGTATTAAATCGTTTTGTTGGTTACAACAATTTTGTATACTATAAATAAAAGAAAACAACAAAATTTTTTTAAGCGGGGTCGCCCCTCGGCGATTTGTAGAAAAAACTAAATGGAGCACGACGTAAATTGGAAGAGTATCTGTGCCTAAAATCTCTTCGGAGGTTATCGCGCTTTACATTTATTTTATTTCTTTTATAAATAAAAATATATAAAATGAAATAAATAAAATAAAACAAAATAAAATAAGATATACAATAAATTAAATAAAAAATGAAACAGAATAAAATTAGATATATAATAAATTAAAAAAAAATAAAATAAAATAGAATGTAATGAAATAAAAAGAAGAATAAAATTAAATAATCAAAAATAAAATAAAAACAAAAAATTAGACAAAATTTTAGATTTTATTGAATTTAATAAAATAAAATAAAAAAATAAAATAAAATAAAATAAAGTAAAATAAAAGAAAAAATAAATAAAATAAAATAAAGTAAAATTAAATTAAATGAAATTAAAATAAAATAAATTAAATTTAATTAAATTAATTTAAATTTTTTAAATATAAACGAGCTCTAGGCCAAATTAAATTAAACTAAGTTAAATTAAAGTAAATAAAAATAAATTGAGTTAAATTAATTTAAAAAAATAAAATTAAATTAGTCTAATTTAAATTAAATTAAATAAAACAAAAGAAATAATTCAAAATAAACAAAAATTAAAAGAAAAAATAAGCAAAAATAAAATAAAAATAATTAGAAAATTCTTTGATTTAATTGAATGTAATAAAATGAAATAAAAAATAAAATAAAATAAAATAGGATAAAATAAAACAAAATAAAATTAAATTAAATAAAACAAAATAAATAAAATAAGATCCTCGATTAATCGGATGTAATAAAAAAAAAAAAAGAAAAAAATTTCATGTTAAACCGTTTTATTGGAAACAATACTTACATGAAGTAATAATAATACTAAAAGCTAGAAAATAATTAGGTAGGTCCTAGGTACCAGTCATCACACTCCGTCAATCTAGGGCGTTGATCAGACAATTAAATAAAAACGTTGGGCGCGTGAAATTTCTAAAAATGGGAGGCGTAGCATAGCCTTATTAAGGTTCAGTTGGTCTTATATATGACTGTCAATTGTTACTTGACGCGTCCAACGCTTTAATTGTCTGATCAACGCTCTAGATTGGTGAGGAGTGTGATGACTAGTACCTAGGACCTACCTAATTATTTTCTAGCTTTTAGTATTATTATTACTTTATGTAAGTATTGTTTTCAATAAAACAGTTTAACTAAAATTTTATTTTTTTTTTAAATTAATTTATTTTCAAGTTTTTAGTCTTTATTTAATTACCTATTATTTTTCATTCATTCTAGTTCATTTAGTGACTCGATATTACAAGGACTCTTTCCTGACAATTTGTCACAATCTAAGTTCTCAATACATAATCCTTCCAAAGACTTTACTCGACTCTGCGCCACGTATTCCACGCGCCCCATAATATTTTGATGTCACTTCTAACTGTATGTAATATGTGTTCCAAATATAAGCCAAATCAGACATCATAGGTCGCTTTCTATTTATGTATGTATTATGTGTTCTAAATATGAACCAAATCTGACCACAAATACGATTTTTTGAAATATTTCTATCCATGCGCCACCTATCGGAGTTTTTTCTTATTATTGCATTGTCATCGGGTTCTGCACTATATTCCAAGGTTCAAGCTTGTAGCTTATCGGGAAGTTACTTAAATTGCAATTACAAAATTCGTTCACAACGGCCTGTCAAGTCAAGCTAAATAAAACCGTTTAATTAAAAAAAAAGTTATAAAAAAAAAAGCTATTGATTTAATTGAATGTAATAAAATGACATAAAATAAAATAAAAAATGAAATAAAATAAAATTAAATAGAATAAAAAAAATTTAATAAATTAAGATCTTAGGGTTAATCGAATGTTACAAAACGGAATATACAAAAGAAAAAAAGAAAATAGAATAAAATGAAATAAAATATAATGAAACAAAGGAAAAACGCGAAATGAAGAAAAGGAAAGCATAGGAGGGGAAAAGAAAGGAATTGAAAAGACAGAATAAGAAAGAAAAAAAGAAAAGGAAACGAAATGAAATAATAGGTGGGTAGCGAAAAGGAAAGTAAGGAAAGGAAAAGAAAGAAAGGCAAAGGAGATGACTTCGTAGTGGTTGAATTTTAGACACTAGCCAAACTCAAGCAAAAAAATAAAAGTTAAAACTAAAATTAAAATTAAATTCAAATTAAAACTAAAAAATTTAATAAAAAAAAAATTCAAGTTAAAATTAAATTAAAATTAAAGCTAAAATTGAAATTGAAATTATGGTTTAAGCTAAAAATAAAATAAAATTTTAAATTAAGGTTTAAATTAAAATTAAAATTGAAATTATATTTAATCCTAAAAGTAAAATTAAAATGAAAATCAAAATTATAATTAAAGTTGAAATTAAAATTAAAAATTACAAAAAAATTAAAATTAAGGTTTAAGTCAAAATTAAAATTAAAGCTAAAAGTAAAATTAATATTAAAATTAAAATGAGGTTTTAATTTTACGTTGAAATAAATTAATTCATTGAAATCTATATTGAAAGTAAAACTATTATTAAAATAAAAATAAAATTTAATTTTTAAAGTTAAAATCGCAAACATAAAATTTATATTAAAATTAAAACTAGGAGCAATGTAAATGAAAGCTAGAAATAAAATAAGAACGAATTAAAACACAATGCGGCAGACTATTGAGGACGATACACGAAATAAAATTAGTTGTAAATGTCGTTGTAGCGTAAGCGCCAATAACGAAAAGAGCTCCTTTTTTGTGGCACATTTTGCCGGCTCATATTGGATTGACCTTCTCCCAGGAACAGAAAAATTTTGTATACTCACACGGTGTTCAACTTGTTAAGGAAAATTCCCGCACAGTAATATTCGTTGAATATTATTATGTCAGCAAAAAAATGGGACTAAGTCTAAAACAGCAGCTAAAAGATTTCCAGTTACGGATATGCTATGCAAACATTAAATACTGCCACGACCACCACGACTTCCTGGGGTACAGCGACTGCCGAAAAAGTATGATAGAGCATAGCGGATAACATCCAGTTGTAAAATAGAAAAAAAAAATTAAAAATTGAAATGTAATAAGCCTGTTGTTTCATTAAAAACCAACCAATTACACACAAACATATCCGTGCTACCTGAAAAGACGGGTACCGGTGCGTATTCGTAACATTTTTATTCCTTTCATTAACATGAAATGGTATATTAGCTTTGGTCCGATGTTTGTAACGTTGAGAAATATAGAAGATAGACTCACCATTAAGTATACCGAATTGATCAGGGCGACGAACTGCGTTGATATAGCCATGTCCGTCTGTCTGTTTGAACGCAAACTAGTCCCTCAAATTTTGAGATATCTCAATGAAATTTGGCACAAGGATGTATTTTTGTATTATATTAGACATTTGTCGGATCCGGTAGGATCGGACCACTATAACATATATCTGCCATGCAACCGATCGTTCAGATAAGACGATTTTGGGCATTTCTCCCTTAATTTAGAAAGTATAAACGTGAAACTCGGTGCTATATATCTTAATATATCACAGAAGATTTTCTAAAAAAATCACTTTGATCGGTGCTATATATAGTATATATCCCATACAACCGATCGTTCAGATAAGACGATTTTGGCTATTTCTCCCTTAATTTAGAAAGTATAACCGTGAAACTCGGTGATATATATCTTAATATATCACAGAAGATTTCATGAAAAAATCATTTCGATCGGAGCTATATATAATATATATCTCATACAATCGATCGTTCAGATAAGGGGGTTTTTTGTCATTTTTTATTTTATATTTATCTTAAAAATCGTTTAGGTATGTACATTTGTTCACTATATATTTCTTATCTTATACATCCGATTATTTGGAGATTACGAACCGGATAAGATTATTGTTCAGCCCCATTCATGAAAGGTATGAAGTCTTCGGCACAACCGAAGACAGTCCCTTCCTTACTTGTTTTTATTATTATTTGGTATTTAAAAGCCACAGAATCCCTATGAATCTTCTGCAAGCAACAAGCAAGAAAAAAACGTAAACCAAAATATCAAAGAGAAACAAGTGAAAAGAAATGCTATCACTATTCAATCGGCTGCAATAATTTTAACCTAAAATGCATTCGTTTGTAGCATAAAGACCATAAAATAATTGTGTTTGTAGTAGCCGACTTTTTGCCTTTCTGTACACTTTAAACACTACAGCGGCAGACCAAAAAACGCATAAACATTAGCCATACGAGCAAATACTGATAAACAAACAATTTATAAAATTATATTTAGTTCAACGTTTTGCTTGTACCGCGAATGCACTTAGCAACAGAAGAAAAGTAAAGCTAATTTGCTGGCGGCGCTGGTAGTCAATTACAAACAAACATTCAAGCTAACAAATAAAGTAACAAGTGATTAAGTTTTAGGCTATGGGGTTTGCATTTTCTTTAAAATACCTCAAAAAATTTTAGGCGACAAGTTTTATAAAAGAATTGCAACAGCTAGAACAAAGGGCGGTAAAGCAGAGGTTATCGGGAAATTGGCGTACCACCTATTATAAGGACATTATTACGAACTGAGGTAACACTATATTAGTCCCAGAGCATGCTAATCTACACAGATGGCTCTAAAATGAACTCAGATGTCTATTCGTTTTCCCTAGAGATTTCTACATCACAAAAAGTGCCCTCATACTTTAGTGTGTTTCAAGCAGAAGTCCGCGATTAGGCAGGCCGAAGTTCGGAACATAATTGGCAAAGTAACAATCTTTGCTCACAGCAAAGCAGCAATATAGGCGTTAGCTTTAGCCAGTTCAAAGCCAGTAAGGGCATGCAAGCAACTTATAGCTGATTTAACCGACACTCTGGAAATATGCATTATCTTGGTTCTGGAACATAGGGAAAACGAGGGAAATGAGATGGCTGATGAGCTGGCACGAAGTGGTTCAGCAGAAGGAAGGAAGGGAATAACCAGCGTCGAAGTAGGCATTTCACTGTAGCTAACCAATTGGAAATTCGAGATTTTTACGTGAACAATGTTGAGCAAAAGTGGAAGATCACTACGAGTCCAGACTATAATGAAAGGAGAACGCGGAGTCTACTGGGCAGATCTATAGTGGATACCCATAAACTTATAGCGGTCTGCAGCGGTCATTGAGCTCTAGGCACGAATGCGAAAAATATGGGTAATCCGCTTAGTGACCACTGCAGAAGTTGTTAAGACCTAACTAAAGTAAATGCCTGGCTCTAGCTAGAACGCCTTTAAGATCCATCGGAATGCCCTTTGGAAAAATTTTATTTTTATCTGGTTGTTGTACATATTTGATGTACCATTTAGAAGGTTCAAACGATGGCACAAAATGGCTTTCTTTACCTGCCCATCTAGCTATTGTCAGATATTAAGCAGTGCCTTCAGTTTTTTCTCTTACACTACTTTACACCACCTTTGCTTTCTTCCGTCACATAGTTATATTTTTATCCGTCTTTTTTTAGCTGTTTCCTCTCAGTTTCCTAGTATCTATCCTATCCTCTTTTCACCGCGTATCTGTTTTCTCTTTTACTTTATTTTTACTCTTGCGCTCTTTTCCCACGAGATTTGCCAATGGCAATGCAACAAATGTATTTCCATGTATTTTGCTGCACAGAATCTGAAGCGACTGTAAGAACTAGACTTACAGTTCGCGGTCCGACCCACGGTTTAAGCCCTTTTTTGAATATAGGACCGGTCCTGGACAAGATATGCCAATTATAAAAGCGAGGTCAAACTCAGAAGATCTCTAAGTATTGCCTTTTTTTGCTACTCCTTTATTCACCATTTAGGTACATACAATTCTATATACAGCAAAAAGGCAACACTTAGAGACCAATTGCAAAGCGAGCAGCGGGTCGTTAGTGGATAAAGGCCTCTTCCTTTACACTAGTATAAAGTATGAATGTTGGAGATTTCGAGTTCAATACTCAGCTCCCGCGAAGCTAACTGATGAATAAGTGAAATTGAGAAACATGTCCTAGTAACCAGCGCCGTTTGTAAACTTTGTAATTTTTCTCTAATATCAATTTAAATATTTTATAAAAAAACCTTCCAAAAAAATCTTTTTGTTTATTAATTTTTCCAAGTAAAAATGCTCTAGTTTAAATCTGACTCTGGACAACCTCTCTTTTGAGTACAAATCTGGTGCACAAAATTTCAGATTTACTCAAGTTTTCGCAAAATTTTTGCTTTCAAATGCGTAAACTAACTTATCGCATAATTTGTGATCTTTTCTGTGAGCAAAAAGTTGTTGGATTGTATCTAAAGGCATTGAATGATATCACATTTTTTTATGTAGGCTAAGTTAGGTTTAAGGCACTCACGTAGGTTGAATATATTCCCAGTCTGACCAGAGGTTTTCTCGACAACCAAACTGAAAAACCGCATAAATAACCAGGACCTGTGTTACAAAATAACTCCGTCCTATTGGCAAATACTAAAAGCTTTCTAAGGCCTATCCTTTTGTTGAATTCTAATAGATAGAGTCTTCTTCTGGAGGGGATAGGACTTGAACACAGAACATGCTGAAGAAATGTAGTATTGACACTTGTTTAGAGTATGCGACTCTAAAGAAAACCCCAGATACTGACCAAGAGAATGCCATGAAATACCTTTTAGCTGTATTTTAATGTGAAATCTTGGCACATAAAGTATAAACGAGCTATTCCCTTATCCATATTTGCAATTTTGTATATTAACTACTATCTCAGAAATTGAATTTCTCACAATAATTCGAAGAGAGATTGAAAGAAAAAAATGAAAGTCGCACGAGAAGTGCCCTAGTCAGTGGCGTAGTGAGGTTTTCACGCGCCCGGGGAAAAATATTTTTTTGGCGGAGGGAGCTTCGTTCCCCGGCGGGTTGAAAGTCTTTGAGGAGGTACTTAGTTTTGTCCGGCAGCATTCATGGCATGCAAACTGGAATCAACAAAAGAAAACTATGCAGAATAAACAGTTATATAATTTGTCTCTTAAAATTTTTCACGTCACAGAACTTGGCACTGATTTAATGTACATACGGCCATATTGTTCACGACGTGGACCTTGCACATAACACAACAACTGGACAGCCACTTCGATCGCATAACGTTACTGCTGTGGCACCCCAACAATTTTTGTTTATGATGTTGGAGCACAGTCTCTGCTTCAATATAAATGCATCAGAAATTGCCTGCAATGCACAAAGATGCATCAAAATCCTCAAATCGCTGCAACGGAGAAAGTTGCAGGGCTGCCATATTTCCCACTTAGAACTGCCACGGAATATCTTCTTAAGACGTCTGAGCACCGAGGCGTCCAAAAAGACGATTTATTGATGTAGTTGCTCCTCCAAGCCACATAAGAAGACATTTGCATAAGCCCTATGACGAGATCTGGTGTAGTATGATCAAGAGCGACACGAACGCAGATTCTGTGATTTCTTTCAAAGTCAGGCTCCCCGAAGACATCGCCGAAGAAGAATGCACACTTCCGAAGGATATGCGCGTTACTCTGTCCCAACTGTGATCTCTATGTATGGCCCCAGCCTGTTATATAGCACAAATCATCTATTCGTCTGTAATTTGGAACAAAAATCTGTAATAGCAACTGCTTTTTGGTAAAACCATATTGAAACAGGTCGATTTCTTGGACTTCCGTTAGAGGATTTATTTAAAGTTTCTTGAGTGCTCTAGTCTCGCCTGAGGCGAGGGATTTTTACAACAAAAATAATAAGAACTTCGGATAGTTCGGTCAGATTTAAGACCATGATACGCTTCCCTAAAATTCATCCTCGGATTTTGTAATCTGAGCTGCACACGATCGATCCTCCTTAAGTTTTCATACCAGAAATGAACTAATGTTATGAAACTAAAATTTAGTATATTTTGCAGCAGAATTGTAGCTTCGCTTTTGGTGTCACTTGTGGTGTTAGTGTTCTCTGCTAAATGTTCTAAGTGTTCTACTACATTCTCTAGCCCATCGATGATAACGCTAACCGCTTGTATTCTGGCGTCCCATCGTGTTTTAGATTCATGTTTGACAGTTTTGTTAAAGAATTTTTTAATAATTCCGATCATAACGTTGAACTTGTGAAAAAAAGATATGTGCTTTTAATTATTCCACAACCTGTCGCAAGTGTTCCGGATATATGCATTTTTTAGTATAGACAATTTTTTCCAGAAATCAATATTTTCCAGAAATTAGTTATAATAAAAATACAAATTATCCAGGAAGTTCTGCTTTGCGGACCATTTCCCTGTGAGTAGCGCCCGGGGCAAGATGCCCCCTTGCCCCCCTCACTACGCGACTGGCCCTAGTTGACATTAAGATGAGAAAATTAGAGATGAGAAATGCAGAACTGCAAACATATTATTGCACTTACATACATACACATTTTTCTGCTTTCCCAATAAACATTTTTGTCAATTCTCAGTTTGAGTTACATTTGAGAATCAGTCCATTTCTCACATTTCAAACGTTAGTTTTCAAATGCATTTCAAATAACCGTTGATAGCATTCTCAAGCCAAAAGGCACATTTTTAATATGGAATTTTTCTTTATTTTCAAATTGAGAATTTTTGGATTCTCAACTTTTTCTCAAAGGAGAATAAAGCGGAACGAAATGAAATCCACTGTTATGCCACTTACGGTAAGGAAATTTATTATTTGCCTCACTTCACTTTTAACTCGTTTAGATTTATGCATAATGTAGTACAATATCACTTAATATTATTAAAATGTATAAATACTTCCTTATTTTTTCACTTTATGTCCAACTTCACTCAATAAAATAGCTTGTTTACATTTCCAGCTAAAGTATGCAAATTAGAGATCGACGAATTATCAACGGCACTATCGACGACTGTCGATAGCATTTATGTAAAATAAGCATGTTGTACTATGTTTTATTTTATTTTTGGGTTTCATGAACACTTATTATGTACTTTAAAATTTAGAAAGTATTCAAATTATTATTAATGAAAATATTCCATGATATCGATGGTTTTCAACTAGAATGGAACTAAATGCAAGTATATCTCAAACCATTCTCAAGTTGAAGAACAACGTTTGAGAAAAAGTTGAGAGAATATTTAGCTTCAAATGATTAATAATGCGGAATATCGAACTGAGAATTGATGTTTTCTCAAACATTTGAGAGAAACAAATTTTCAAGTATGTCTCAAATTATTCTCAAGTTGAAGATCGACGTTTGAGAAAAACTCGAGAAAACGTTTTATTTCAAATGATAAATAATGTTGAATATCAAACTGGGAATCAATGTTTTTCTCAAACATTTGAGATTTATGTTTTCAGTGTTTGTTGGGATGTTAACATTAACGAGTCTTTTCGCTATAAATACATATATGAATGCCACCATGGCGTATACGTAACATCTAACTAACTTCATCAGTTCCTGTTAATTTCGTTCATTTACCACTCACCTTTGGCCTAGTTTAGTTGGGTTAAATTCCAGTGATTTCTTATCATTTGGCGCACAAGCTTTGCCTGCACTCTCTTTTAACGCTTTTGTTATATCTAAATACAAATATATGTATGTATGTGCTGCATGTGTACAAATTGTGTCTAGTCAGTCCCGATTTCGCTTTAGCCATTTTTCGCAAAATTTTGCTTATAATTTTTGCTAACATATGGTGTTTTGGCTTCAAATCAGCAAAATCGAAAAAATATAAAAAGCACAAGAAATATTTGTGCTTCGCCGATTGCCTCGTGCCAGTTCGATTGTACATAAATAAAAGCGTGCTGATGTATGTATGTGTGTAAGCAACTGCGTACAGTGCACTGAAAGAAAAAGACTGGTAAAATCAACCGAAATACCGGTCAATTCAACCGAAATGTCTGTCAATTTTTATCCATCACAACAAGATGTTGAATCAACTGCGCACAAACCGTTCATTCGTAATTGACCGTTTTAGTAGTCAAATGAACAAAAAAAGTTGTTGCGACAGCTTTGTATGAAAGTACCTATGTTGCCATATAAATAAATAAATGTAAGGCGCGATAACCTCTGAAGAGATTATATGCCGAACTTCTCTTCCAATTTGCGTCGTGCTGCTTTTTAATTTTTCTTACAAATGGCGGGACGGGACCTACTTGTTTTATGCCGACTTCGAACGGCATCTGCAAGGCATATGAGTTTTCACTGAGAGCATTTCATGGCAGAAATACACTCGGAGTACTTGCCGAACATTGCCGAGGGGCGACCCCGATTAGACAATTTTTCTTCTAATTGAAAAAGCTTTGTTTCTAAAATTTTGATGTTGCTTTGCCCGGGGTGTGAACCCAGGGTCTTCGGTGTGGTAGATGGAGCACGCTACCATAACACCACGGCGGCCGCCATATAAATACGTAAATATGTGAATACATAAATACGCATGCTTGCTACATATACATACTTATGAATATAGGAATGAAAATAGTAGTCACAAAATTGATTCTCAATTCTTTCAGTCGCAGCTCAGCTCATTCTCAATTTCTTCTCTCGCATGTAGTTGCCACACTTGTCTCGAACAAAACTTGTAGTATAAATGTTTGACGTAACATTTGAAAAAGAGAACTTGTAAGTTATAGAAAAGTAAAGAATCAAATCTCAGGAAGGTAATTCACCACTGGAGTAACTATACATGTAATTCGGAAAGTTTAATTTTCGTAACACTTTAAGTTGAAACGATTCCAAAACAACTCAAACTATGTATTATTTTGTCGGAAACATCAACATTAAAAAAGGATGCTTTTTTATTATCTTATTAGATTCGTTCGCGTGAGTGAAAATTCATAAAGACTTGAATAAAATGCTACTAACTTTGGAAAAATCCTGTTCGTTCAATCAAAAATTTTGCAACAAAAGGGCGCAATTTTGCATGTCGCTTGGATGAGAACTTGCAAAATTGAACCCGATAAATAGGTGTCCCGGTATCTCAAAATTTTTTGCACAGTAAATTCAAAAAAGAGGTTTTTCGTTTTGTATTGATAACTGAAAAACTAGTTTTTTATTGTTTTCCCATTTTGTGTGTTTTTTCGATTTGATGGTTTTCTTATTTTAGTGTTTTTTTTAACAAGTGGCACAATCGCCATATGTACAAAGTAGAGAGCGCAGTGAGCGTAAAATTATCTTTGAAATTTGCTCATGTATTAACAGTTGATCGCCGTTGAAATGACCTGTAAGATTAGTTGTGTTAACAGAAAAATCAGTTAGATTGATTAGGAATCTGTAAATTTTATAAAATTTTGTTAACCTAAGAGCGACGATTTCTCTTCTTTTGAAATGACTAAACTAATTTGTTCGCTTGACAGAGAACTCGGTCGAATTAACCATAATTCGATCAATTTCACCGAATCTCCGTTAAGTCAAGAACAACAGAACCGATTTGTTGATTTTACTAGCACCATTTCTTTCAGTGTGGCTTGAACAAAGAATATCTTAAGTATTTTTTTTTAATCGTAAAAGGCCACACATAGAATGTTTGACCACCAAATAGAATAACCACAATAAGCTGCCGGGACGTATGTTATAGAATAACTCCATCCTCTTGGCAAATACTAGAATTTTGTAAGACCTAGCTTAATTGCTGCCTCGAGATCTGAAAACTCTGCTGCCCCTAATAAGAAGACCATTAACCTGGCGATCGCAGAACACGAAGACGAGCTTGGAAATTTTGCCATTGAGTTTTAAGGAAGTTCCCGATAACCCAGAGACCTTAAATTTTTAATGAAATTTCGAGCTTTATTAGGTTGTGTTATTTAGGATAAACGAGTTTTCTATATAGGACAGGGATCGAAATATTTAGAGGTACTTAAAAGTCGATTTAGAATTGTGGAATCTTTTGCTCGATTTCTAAGTAACTATTCATTGAACTTAAAAAATGAAATCTTTCACAGAGTTCAGGACACCTTGGCAATGCAAGAAGGAGAAGATAAAAAGGAGATATTAAATTTGTATATAAATAGCCCAGAAGAAATGAAAAATGTGTCCTTAAACAAAGACATGATCTTGTTAAACTTTGATATTCAAATTTTAACATAACCACTGTAAATATTTGTATGAGGAACTAAATTTACTTATGTGGGTAAAGATTATATCGAAAGTCTGTTTATAGCACTTTGCCTTTATATTTTTGTTCCTCATAAACATTTTTACAGTGCTTATATTAAAATTAGAATATCCAAGTTCAACAAGTTTATGTCTTTGAGACATCTTTTGTTCCTTCTGGTCCATTTACATCAAGGAAGTACCTAAAAATTTTGTATCCTCTTTTTTTCTCTAGGAAAAGCGTTAGAATTTCTTGTGCTTTTTAACGCCGACAAGAGATTTTTGTCTTTTGCATTGTTTAGTAATTTTCTTTACGCTATTTGTTTAAAATTATTTTAGCTTATTTTATTTTGTTTATTTGTTTTCATTTTTGTTATTTTTATACCTTTCATGAACATGAAATGGTGTATTAACTTTGGTCCGATGTTTGTAACGTTGAGAAATATAGAGGATAGACTCACCATTAAGTATACCGAATTGATCAGGACGACGAACTGAGTAGATATAGCCATGTCCGTCTGTCCGTCTGTCTGTTTGAACGCAAACTAGTCCCTCAAATTTTGAGATATCTCAATGAAATTTGGCACAAGGATGTATTTTTGTATTATATTAGACATTTGTCGGATTCGGTAGGATCGGACTACTATAACATATATCTCCCATACAACCGATCGTTCAGATAAGACGATTTTGGTCATTCCTGTCGCAATAAACGTGAAACTCGGTGATATATATTTTAATATATCATAGATTTTCTGAAAAAATCACTTTGATCGGAGCTATATATAGTATATATCCCATAAAACCGATCGTTCAGAAAGAACAATTTTTGGCAATTTCTCCTTTAATTTCCAATATAAAAACTTTAAACTTGGTGATATTTATTCTAATCAGCCCAATTCTAAACGAAAATTCCGTGCGAGTTTTTTCCCTTCTCCCATTCCTCGTATTCTAAATAAAAATTCCTTGTGAGTTTTTTCACTTTTCCCTTTCCTCCTATTCTGAACAATGTTCGAAACAGCGGAAACCGGTTATGGGAGAAAAGTAGGTATTATGCATGTGAGGGAGAGGGAGATTTCTTTGCCATTTCATAGGAGTTTTTTCACTAGTTAAATTAAAGGGAATGCATCAAAATAGTTAAAGGAAATTGGTTATTTTAAGAAAGAAAACTTATTTGTACAAATTTGTGCTAAAATATGTATTTAAATTCTACCACAATATTCTCACTGTTAATACAACAACAACAACAACCACAATATTCTTAATTTTAAGTCGAAAAGTATATCATAAGCAACGGAAAAGCTCTTCGCATATTTGATGCAGCCGTCCAGAAATTGCGCAAGGATTTTTTAAGAAGACTTAAATATTTTTTGGCATATGGCGAAAGGCGAACTCAACTCGACATGGCCGCCAGAAAATTGCTTTGCAAAATGAATGCAGGCAACTCCGGCGGATTTGTGTTATCCCGCCGTCTTCTTCTTATGCCCCTCTGTTGATGTTGCTGTGGCACCAATTCATTACTCATTTCAGTGAATACCACATGAAATGCAATAATGTGCATTGTTTATAACTTTTTTATTAATTTGAAACAAATTCGCAACAATAATTAAACTTTTCAATTTTTTAAACAAAATAAGAAATGCGCAACGAAATTTCAATTGACAAAACAGCTGACTTCGAAAATTCGAAATTCCTATTCCCCAATTATTCTTCTCCCTAGGAGAAAAGAATTGGAAGAATTTTTCCGCGGGAATAAAAAAACCGCGATAACAAAATTCCGCGAGAATATTTAGAATTGGTCTGTATATATCATAGAAGATTTCATAAAAAAATCATTTCGGAGCTATATATGATATATATCCCATACAACTGATCGTTCAGATAAGGGGGTTTTTGGCATTTTTTATTTTATATTTATCTTAAAAATCGTTTAGGTACGTACATCTGTTCACTATATATTTCTTATCTTATACATCCGATTATTTGGAGATTACGAACGGGATAAAATTATTATTCAGCCCCATTCATGAAAGGTATGAAGTCTTCGGCACAGCCGAAGACAGTCCCGCCTTACTTATTTCATTTTCTTTTTGCCTGCATTGCGCTTGACCTTAGGCAACTATATTTTTAAATCAATAAATTAAACAAATTAATTAGATGAACAAACATGCATAGCCTGCTTTTTTGTAAGTGCAACGTACAATCCACATTCAAGGTAAAAGGCAAAAAATAGAATTGGCGAAAAAAAATAAAATAGCAACGAAAGAGAAAGAAAAATACAATTGAGTGTACATTGACCGATGAATGACTTCAGCAAATTATAGATTTATGTAGCACATAGAAGTGCGAAAAGTAAATTGAAATGCGTAAAGAAAATGCGTGGAAATGGGAAGCCCATAGCAATTAGATTGTAATGAAAACAAAAAGTGTGAAAAGCTTTGTATAAGCTTGAAGTGACTTAAAATGAAAAAGTGGTGAAATAAACAAGTAAAGAAAAAAACTATAAAAAAAGGAATCTCAAATTTCAAAGGTACACAAGAAATTCTTAGAAGAAATAAGAGTGAATTAAACTTGCAACCCTTCAAAGTACAAAAATAGATATCTAAAAAAAAATTAAAAGAAAGTAGTATTTATTTCTGATTATCAATTTTCTCGGTGTTGAGATAATTCTGTGGAATTTTATACTTTTTCATGTTCCTTTCGAATCACTGATTTCCGTATAACTCTGTAGTTCTTCATCATACTCAGATTTGAGAACTATACTAGAACTTAGAAAAAGAAGGCTAATTTACATTGTTAATTATAGAATAATAAAATCTTCTTGCTGCTATCTCTTGAACGGTAAATGTCTCGCTTGACAACAAATACACATATACATACATAGTAGGGAACCTTGAGGGATTTGATACGAGTGCTTACCCACTTTCCATTGCGGCGCCTTAGACTGAGAATTGATTGGAATCATGTCCTTTCAGGCCACGATAAAAGAAAAAAGAATTGGGGCGTTAAAAGGGCTGGAATAGGGATGTGCTTGAAAACACGTCCTTTTCATCCTCATTGCAAAAATTTACTCATCCCATTGAACTGTGTTGATTGGAATTTTACACTCTAAGACACTTTCGGAATCACTTTGATAATATTTTGGGATTGCATTTTGGCAATTTTAAAAATAAAAACATAATTTCCGGGTTGCTTCGTGCCCATTTTGTGATCAAGTGAAACTGTTAAGTATAACGTTAATATATGGTGGATATAGTTGAGATATTATCAGTAAAAAGGAAGAGTGAGAAGGAGTAGAAAGAGAGGTAGAGAAAAATAGTTGTAGAAAACGAAAAAAAGCCGGAGAATAGAAAGAGTACCGATTGGAAGAAATTTACGTGACGATGGATAGATACAATTAACACAAAAGAGAAGGATACTGAGAGTGGAAGGTAGAGAGTGAAGGTTCAGGGAGAAGGAGATGAAGAAAGAAGAGAAGGGAAGCAAAAGAGGACTAGAATAGAGTATTATCTAGATAGGTACAGACACTGAGTATAACACTGAAAGAGGCGAACAGACAGGGACCGAAAACATAGCAGGAGAATGGGAAAATTTTCAAAGAACTTCCAATTTACCTACACCGTGAATGTAAAAATAGCATAAAATATTACTAACAGGTTGCATTTGTTATGTTATTATTTCAATACGAAATCAATTTCAATAATCCAATTATTCGGAAGTTTTTTTTTTTTTTTAATTTTGATGTACATCTCAAAATGTCCCTTTTTCTATTTCCAGAAGTGGCAGCCCCTGAATCCTCTCAAAATCGTAACTAGCTTACATATACATTTTTTTTTTCTGAAGAAATTTTTAGACTTTCTTTAGCATTTTGTATGAAATAAAATCTAAAGCATCGTCCGGAAAAAACTTTCCAAAATCAGTGCGAATTTCGAAATGAAGAAATTACATTATTGAATTTCATTTTAAAAGCACAAAACTTTTTGGGTGTAAAAGCAAGGTTTAAAACCTGTAGATCGCATATGCCAAAAGTTTTTTGAAATAAAAAAAAAAAGGTTTATTTGAAAATAATTTCCTTTGATATGAAAAAAGTTTCACTTGGACTGAAAATGATATGTACTAAAATTTATTAAGGTACAAAACAGCATACCCGAAAAAATTCCAAACATTCTGTGTAAATAGAAAATTTGAAATTTTCATACGGATTTTGATACTTTTCTGGAATTAAAATATTTCTAAAATTTTTGCAGATTGTGGATAGGATTTTTCGGTGTGGTCATTAAAACAAACTTCTGGTAACACTACGTACTTATTCAGTCTATGTGAGGTCCTCATGGACCGGCCAGTTCAACAGCTCTGTGAAGTTGGCACCTACTTTGTCGAATAATTAAAAAAACCATATCTCATTCGTTTGTCCACCGTTTGTCCACGATTGTCCAGGAAAAATTTTGGTTTGTCCACCTTTTGTTAAAAAGTTATTTCAAAAAAACAAAAATCGTGTGTGAAGTTGGCACCTCCATTTACGAGTAATTAAAAAAACCAAATGCCATTCGTTTGTCCATCGTTTCTCCACGTTTGTCCAGGAAAAATTTACGTTTGTCCACCTTTTGTTAAAAAGTTATAACAAAAACATTTTTTTTCGAAAAAGCCCAAAAAAATTTGTGTTTCACTTTATTGTGCTAAATCGTTATTCAAAGTTATTTAAAAAAAAAAACAAAACTCGTGTGTGAAGTTGGCACCTTTTTTTTGCTCGTAAATGGAGGTGCCAACTTCACACACGAGTTTTGTTTTTTTTGAAATAACTTTTTAACAAAAGGTGGACAAGCGAAAATTTCTCCTGGACAAACATGGACAAACGATGGGCAAACGAAGGACATACGATTTAGAACAATAAAGCGAAACAAAAAATTTTTTGGGTTTTTTCGAAAAAAAATGTTTTTGTTATAACTTTTTAACAAAAGGTGGACAAACGAAAATTTTTCCTGGACAAACGTGGACAAACGATGGACAAACGAATGGCATTTGGTTTTTTTAATTACTCGTAAATGGAGGTGCCAACTTCACACACGATTTTTGTTTTTTTGAAATAACTTTTTAACAAAAGGTGGACAAACGAAAATTTTTCCTGGAAAATCGTTGACAAACGATGGAAAAACGAATTGCATTTGGTTTTTTTAATTACTTGTAAATGGAGGTGCCAACGTCACACACGATTTTTGTTTTTTTGAAATAACTTTTTAACAAAAGGTGGACAAACGAAAATGTTTCCTGGACAAACATGGACAAACGATGGGCAAACGACGGACAAACGATTTAGCACAATAAAGCGAAACAAACATTTTTTTGGGTTTTTTCGAAAAAAATGTTTTTGTTATAACTTTTTAACAAAAGGTGGACAAACGAAAATTTTTCCTGGACAAACGTGGACAAACGATGGACAAACGAATGGCATTTGGTTTTTTTAATTACTCGTAAATGGAGGTGCCAACTACACACGGGATTTTTTTTTTTTGAAATAACTTTTTAACAAAAGGTGGACAAACGAAAATTTTTCCTGGACAAACGTGGACAAACGATGGACAAACGAATGGCATTTAGTTTTTTTAAATACTCGCAAATGGAGGTGCCAACTTCACACACGATTTTTTTTTTTTTTGAAATAACTTTTTAACAAAAGGTGGACAAACGAAAATTTTTCCTGGACAAACATGGACAAACGAATGAGATATGTTTTTTTTAATTATTCGACAAAGTAGGTGCCAACTTCACAGAGCTCAGTTCAACCTACCCTAACCTTGCAGATTGTGTTATTGAGCGGAGACTTCCTCCATTGCTTTCAATGTGCGAAAACGGTTTTTAAATTAAAAAAAAATTTTTTAGTTGCTTGTTTTTAATGGTGTGTTTAATTTATACTTATTATTAAAAATTCATGAGCTTAACACCGGCTTATAATAATTGAGTTTTCAATTTCTAGGTGTACCATCGCAATATGCCGGTAAATGTTTGTTTCTTTCTTTTCAGTTTTCTTAAAAAAACAGAATAATTGAATATGCAATTACTATAAGCTCATGAATTCTTAAATATAAGTATAAACTGAACACACCATTAAACGAGTTTACAAAGCTTCTCATTTGCAACGAAAAAGAAACTTTACAAAAACAAATCTACACAACACACAAATTAATTGAGACAGAATGTCTCAGTTGTGTTGTTAGTGTAGAAATGAGATAAACTGAATTAAGCAAGGAAACAAATACAAGCAGGATAGCCTAGTGGTTAAGGCAACTGCAGTTTCACCATGTGATTCGCGGTTCGAATCTCGGTGAAACCTTTGATAACATTACGAAATTGCCTGATGATGATTACGTGGCGGTTTTCGAAATGGTACCATCGCAATATGCCAGTAAATGTTTCTTTCTTTCTTTTCAGTTTCTCTTAGAAAAACATAATAATTGAATATTCAATTATTATAAGCCGGTGTTAAGCTCATGAATTTAAAAAAATATTTTTTTTGTTTTAATAATTTGGGAAAAATTTGTAAGCACTGTGACGTAAGGACGAACAAGACAACAGCTGTTTCAATTATACCTCGTTAATCTCTTCAAAGCCTTTTCTCCCGAACGTGGGATTCAGCCCTCACTTCTGTGATGGTTGAACTGGTGGCAAACACATTCCTCCAAAGCCTTGCGCTTGTTGTTGTGCAACTTTTCCCAATCGCCTTCTTTGCATAGATTTATTCTTTGGACAGTCATACTTTTGTATATTAACTTGTACCAAAGCTATGCTTTGTTGTTGGCGGTTCATTTTAAAAACTGGCTCTCTATGTTCTATTATTTGCGTTGTCCATTATTAAATTAAATAAATGAAAAATTTCAAACATTAAAGGCAATGAGGAAAATCCTCGCTTAATAATAAAAAAAGATATATTTTCATAGGACCTCATATAGATTAAATGAGTTCACAGTATTACCATAAGTTTGTTTAAAGACCAAACTGAAAAACCCTATCAAAAACTAGGACCTATCTTATAAAATAACACTCGCCTCGTGGCAAATACTAGACATTTTTTAGGACCAACAGCACTTACTGCTTCTAGATCTGACACCTGTATCACTCCTAATAGCTGAAGTCTTAGTCTGGAAGGCGCAAGGCACGTGCACAAAAAGTGCTAAATCGTTTCCTCCTACAACTCGCACTTCCTAAATCTGTTATCACATTGTTTGTTAATTCTATGCATTCCTATAAGTACAACAAAGCAGACTAGTCCTTAAAATTCACCGGCAACAACAATGCATTGCTCTCGTACAGCGAACGTATGTGCGTACAACGAATGAGAAGACAATTGGGAAAAGTTGCACTGCAACAAAGGCATTACTTTGGCTGAATGTGTTTATCTACAGTGCAGCCATCGCGGGAGTGCGGTTTCGAGCTCCACTCCTGGGAGAAAAGGTTTAGATAGACATTGGTTTGCATAGCCAATTGAGTTTTTTTTTTTTATTTTCGACAATTTTCAGAAAAACTTCTATAAGTTTTCTAACTGAAACGAAAAAAAACAAGTAAGGAAGGCTAAGTTCGGGTGTAACCGAACATAACATACTCAGTTGAGAGCTTTGGAGACAAAATAAGGGAAAATAACCATTTAGCAATGTTTGTATGACATGGGTTTCAAATGGAAAGTATTGAAGAGTATTTTAAAAGGGAGTGGGCCACAGTTCTATACGTGGACGCCTTTTCGAGATATCGCCACAAAAGTGGACCAGAGGTGACACTAGAATGTGTTTGTATGATATGGGTATCAAATTAAAGGTATTAACGAGGGTTTTAAAAGGGAGTGGTCCTTAGTTGTATATGGGAAGGCGTTTTCGAGATATCGAGCAAAATGTGGACCAGGGTGACCGAGAACATCATATGTCGGGTACCGCTAATTTATTTATATATGTAATACCCCGAACAGTATTCCTGCCAAAATTCCAAGGGCTTTTGATTTTGCTCTGCAGAACTTTTTCATTTTCTTCTACTTAATATGGTAGGTGTTAGAGATATACGCCGCCGATAAACGCCGCCGCCACCGCCGATTTTCGTCGTTTTTTGCACGCAGCCGCCGAATGTCAAAAATATCGGCGCGGCGGCGGCGGTGTCCGGCACGTTACTATATTTTCTACTCATTTAAGACTGTCTAGGCCATTTATTGTTCATGTCGAAAATATGATGGATATGGTCGACAGGGGTATCAACGGTTGCGCATCACTGCCAGTTATAAAAATCCAATTGCGTAATGTAACTATTTCTACCCGTTCAAAAGTAATTTAAAAAAACAGGCGCTTTCAATGCCAGCTTAACACGGATTTTGCATCACCCAATTCACCTAAACACGAAAAGAAAAATTATATTAAAAATTTAATGCTCACTTTGTATAATTTTTTTATAAAAATTTAGAAGGAACAATGAATTCAAATAAAATTACCCAAGTCGAACATGTTTTCAAATTGTCCTTATGTTGTTAAAAAAGCAAGTTAACCGAAAAAAATGCTGATTTTTTCAAAAATTTTATATTCCAATTGGCGTAAATATTCGCTTATTATTATTCTTATTATATATTATTAGTTATGCAAAATCCTTTAGTAAGTAGGTCTCAGGGGATTAAACTCTCCTTTGAAATGATTCTCACCACATACTTAAGTTGAAGGTAGAAGGGTTTCAAAAATCACATTCAAACATCTGTTGTTTATTTGCGAAACTTTAAAATAGCGTCTGATGTGTTAGTTTTGATTTTTATACTTCATCATTCAACACCCACGTGTTCCGTTTTGATATTTCCTAAAGTTCGCGGCCCTATACCAGCTAGTCCCTTGGAGTGAGTGAATCACAGGGATTCTAGCCTATCAACCAAGTTTAAATATCACCTACACGTTTCGGCTCCTATTACATATGTGAATACGTAGGCACATATATTAACCAGGTGAGGTTTTGTCCTTCGCAAGAACACTAAAAGTGGTGAAGCAAAAGTTTTCCCCAGACAGTCGAACAAATGACCGGATGTGCTACTGCTCTGATGTAGTGGACTGTCGAATTAGTTTGAAAACTGAAGCTACGCGATTATTCATAATGAATTCTTGTATCAAAAGGCCGGAAAGCAACAGTTTGAATTGAGCGTATAACCTTACCATCTTTCAACTTAAAATCGGTCGACTTTCATTCTAAAATATCGTTTTGGTTTAGCGAAGACTATTGAAATCAATGTCTCGAACACAAACGTCTGCAAATTTTGGTCTACATTAAAAAAAAAAAAAAGGTATCCAGAGAATGTAACAGAAATATGCTGCAATGACCAAAATTTGCTTTAGTGCAAGTCAAAGGACTCCACTATTCAAGCCCTACGTTTCGCTAATCTTCTTAGCTTCTTCAGGGGCAGACTGCATTTATTAAATAGTAGTATAATACACCACAAACAACAACGTTGAACATGAAACATGAAAATAGGAAATTATAGAACTTAAATTGAAGAACTTTTTTTGTGTAAATATCACATTAAGATAAAACCTTACAATTTATGTGTATAAATATGTAATTATAATTTATATAATACACAGTTGTCATTAATAAATAAACTAAATTCAAGTCAAAATTTGAAAGGTTTAGATACCCTTCTGTTTAGGTATACTTGTCAAATTGGACTTTGATCCATAAGTACAAAAAACCAACAATTATCATAAACATAATAAATAAGCGGATGAAATGTCATCAGTGTCCTCTTTCCTGTTTACAGTTCGGCTTCTGTTTTGCATTATTCGCAAGCTTTCCAGTGTCAATCTGACTTTTCCTCGTTTTTCTTTGTCTAAGATTTTAGCATTGTTTATGTCAGCTATGTAGCCAGTGGCTGTTGTATGTTGCGATAGTGCTATGCTGTTTTTGTTGGTTTTAATGTCTGCAGCATGTTCTTTTAATCTTACGCCTAGTGTACGTTTTGTTGTTCGTATTGTAACGAATTTGCTTGCAAATCCTCTTATTTGCCTTTTTGCTAAGTTCGTATCACTAAACTGTTGAATAAATAACTCCAATATTGAATAATGGAAAAATGGCCTTTATTAAAACTTTCAAAATAATACTGCTATTGCTCGCTAGATATCGTCTTAATCGAAACTGCTTGACAACTCAAATCAAACTGAATTCCAGCGCCTCTACAATTGCCGCCTTTTATACTCTTTGATTTCAACCTTCGCATCTTCTAGGCGCTTCCAGAATCTGCTAGTCCAGCAGCTCTCAAACTTCTCAGCTGTAACTACAATTGCACAAATTTATAGTTTTTCTCATTGCATACTTATAGGAGTATCTCAGATATATGCATGTGTTTGTGCATTGACTCTCCGCTGCTCGTATACGTACATGGTACATATGTGTAGACGCAATTATTGTTTCGTTTATGTAGATACATAATGATTGATCTATGGATGTGAATTCACGTCACTGCTTAGCGTCGGCTTAGAGATGGCAGCACTCCTTAGTTTTGCTAATATTCGTAACAGTATGTATGTTTTATTGCATGTTTGGTTTTCTGTTCCCTTCCAGAGTCCTTTTATTTTGTTAAATTTAAATTATGTAGGATTATACTATTTTCACCCATGAGTTACGCAATAATATCCACTTGGACTGCTTATGATTTCGAGGGCGGCATCCTTGGCCGAATAGTTACTGCCTAACCTTTCATGGTGTTTCTCTGGTAGCGCTAGGCAGTATAGCGCGACAAACAAAAAATCCGTCAGAAAGTCTTCGGAGCTATACATAGAGCTTCTAAGGAAGTTCACGACGGTATGAGTTCGAATTCGCAGTCCTATAGTTTCTGTGCTGGCATGTTGTATGAGGGCCAGGAGGCGTGGTCGCAACTGGTGGTGGACAGGATTGCCACTGTTCGCACTTAGGCGCGGTTAACAATAGGCCAGTGTTGGTGGTCATCGTTAAAATTGTGCCATGAGTATTAAAAGACCATTAATAGCAACCGTAAGTCGCCTTTGTGCGTGACCAGCAAGGGGTTACAAATAATTTAAAGAAATCGTGTCGATAACGAGTATTAGAAGTTAGACAAGAACATCTTCATCGGTGAAACTACGCTTTGTACGAGACATACAGACAAAAGTGTGACCATTTTAAGTACTTAAATTTTTTTCGGCAGACGCAGCAGTACCAGTCCCTTAGACCGGGGCTAGGTTCGAAGCCTCCCTGGAGTAAGTGAATGAAGGACAGTCCCTCTGTAAGGAGCTGCTTTTGAAATTTTTTGAATGATCCGCGAGAATTTGAAGAAAAAACCCCGGATATTTCCGAAATCGTGAATGCGTTGATTCCCTTAAATACATACAAACAAAACCTTTCCTAAATATTATTTTTTTAAATAGAAAAAAGCTTTTTAATGCAAGAACACCGGCGTACATCGGCGCGCCGCCCACGCCGCCGCCGCTGCCGATATAGTGATCGGCGTAAACCTCTAGTAGGTGTCACACCCATTTTTCTAAGTTTTTTCTTAAGTTATATTTTGCGTCAATAAACCAATCCAATTACCATGTTTCATCCCTTTTTTCATATTTGGTATAGAACTATGGCATTTTTTTTTAATTTTTCGTAATTTTCGATATCGACCATTTTTTATACCAAGATAAAGTGAGTTCAGATAAGTACGTGAGCTAAGTTTAGTAAAGATATATCGATTTTTGCTCAAGTTATCGTGTTAAGGGCCGAGCGAAAGGACAGACGACCGACTGTGTATAAAAACTGGGCGCGGCATCAACCGATTTCGCCCATTTTCACAGAAAACAGTTATCGTCATAATCTATGCCCTTGCCAAATTTCAAAAGGATTGGTGAATTTTTATTCGACTTATGGCATTAAAAGTATTCTAGACGAATTAAATGAAAAAGGGCGGAGCCACGCCCATTTTGAAATTTTCTTTTATTTTTGTATTTTGTTGCACCATATCATTACTGGAGTTGAATGTTGACATAATTTACATATATAATGTAAAGATATTAAATTTTTTGTTAAAATTTGACTTTAAACAAAATTTTTTTTTAAAAGTGAGCGTGTTCGTCAACCGATTTTGTTAACTTTTATTTTGCACACATATAGTGATAGGAGTTACGTGCCTGCCAAATTTCATCATGATATCTTCAACGACTGTCAAATTGCAGCTTGCAAAACTTTTAAATTACCTTCTTTTAAAAGTGGGCGGTGCCACGCCCATTGTCCGAAATTTTACTAGTTTTCAATTTTGCGTCATAAGGTTAACGCACCTACTAAGTTTCATCGCTTTATCCGTCTTTGGTAATGAATTATCGCACTTTTTCGGTTTTTCGAAATTTTCGATATCGAAAAAGTGGGCGTGGTTTAGTCCGATTTCGTTCTTTTTAAATAGCGATCTGAAATGAGCGCCCAGGAACCTACGTACCAAATTTCATCAAGATATCTCAAAATTTACTCAAGTTATCGTGTTTACGGACGGACGGACAGACGGACGGACGGACGGACATGGCTAAATAAATTTCTTTTTTCCCCCAGATCATTTTGATATATAGAAGTCTATATCTATCTCGATTAGTTTATGACGTTACGGATTACCGTTATGCGAACAAAGTTATATACTCTATGAGCTCTGCTCAGCTGTATATAAAAATGTCAAAACCGTTATCGAAAAATCGAGAAACTTTTACGAAAATTTTGAACTTTTTACTTAGAGTTTTCCGAATTTTTTTGATTACGCAGTTTTAAAGCCAAATCAATTTTAGTCTTACAAAGTACAACTTAGAGAGCTCTCAAAACTCGCAAAGATTTTTTCAAATTTTTTTTTTCTCAAGCGTGTTTCATATTTTCTCCTATATAAAATACTACCTACTATACATATTTACGTACGCATTGACATTTGACCCCTTTTACCGGTATTATTATTATCGAATTAAAAACAAAATACTTTACGCCTGACTAACTAATATTTATCGTACTATATATTTAGTTAATTGCAGTACAGTTACAAAATAATGCGGAACCTCGATATATGACGACTAAATAGGTGCTATTCAGATAAATAATAATTACAGTTAGTCATGTTAAGCATGACATACTTAGAAAGAATTATTAATTTATTAAAATAATGAAAATTTTAAAAGGTTTGTATTTATAATCAAACTTCTATTTTATGAGTGGGCTTGAAACAATCTAGCTGAATGCTGACACTCAGAGGAACTTTTACGATTAATTTATTCATACCGTTTTTAAAACCAAATCTAACAGGTAAGGAAGGCTAAGTTCGGGTATAACCGAACATTACATACTCAGCTCCCAAATTACAGCTTGCAAAACTTTTAAATTACCTCTTTTTCGGTTTTTCGAAATTTTCGATATCGAAAAGTGGGCGTGGTTATAGTACGATTTCGTTCATTTTAAATAGCGATCTGAGATGAGTGCCCAGGAACTTACATACCAAATTTCATTAAGATGCGTCAAAATTTACTTAAGTTATAGTGTTTACGGACAGACGCACAGACTGACATGGCTAAATGAATTTCTGTTTTCGCCTAGATCATTTCGATATATAGAAGTCTATATCTATCTCGATTAGTCTATGCCGTTACGGGGTACCGTTATGCGAACAAAATTAATATACTCTGAGTATAAATACATACATAAATTCCATGTCACGTTGTTTGTCCGCGGTGGACTCCTAAGCTACTTAACCGATTTCAATTAAATTTGCACACCGCAGCTTGACCCAGCTTGAAAGCTTCGTGTGAATTTTTTTTCCGGGAAGTGGACCAGGGACCGATCCATTCGAAAAATTATCTTCACGGCATAAAATTGAGTATATAGGTAGACCGTTGCCTAGATTAGTTGTTACGATACTTTTTTCCAAGAAGAGGACCAGGGACCGATCTTTTCGAACAAATTCTGTTCTTGATTCGATATATTTGAAATTGGGCATATAGGTAGCCCTTTGCCTAGATTAGTAGTTATAACACTTTTTTCGGGGAAAGGAGCAGGGGCCGACTGGGAATGGTACTGGGATTGGGACTGGGACTGTGATTGGGACTATAACTGCGACTGAGTCCGGGACTGGGGCTGGAAAAAGGGATGGAGAGGAACACGAAGAACTAGAGAGAAGAGAGATGGAAGGAGAAAGAGAGAGGGAGTTAGCAGGAGGTATAGAGATATCGATAGATGGAGCGGAAAATAAATGAGGGGAAACATGGAGAGGGATAAAGAGACGCAGAGAAAGAGAAAGGAAGAGGGAAGAGTGAATAAAAAGATAAGCAAAAAGGGGAGAGAGGGGAAGGGAGAGTAAGAGGTATAAACTGCATAAAAGTTATGCAGATAGGCCAAACCTAGGGCAGACCAAAATTCTGCCAGGTCTGCTAGTCTTATATATAAAATTCGCATGTATTTTTCATTCCCCCAAATGTTAAGGGTGATCCGTCCATTTATTTTTTGTTTGTTTTTTTTTGTATGAAACAGCATTTAAATATAAATACAATTCTCTGGGACTGAGACTTAGACTGGGAAAGGGACTGGAAATAAGAGATGAAGAAGAATAAAAAGAACTTGAGAGAGAAGAAAAACGAGAGAAGGAGACTGAGAAAGAGATAGAGTTAGAGGAAAATAGTGATATAGGGATTGATTGAGCGGGGGAGAAAGAAGTAGTGGGAACTAGAGAGAAAAGAAGGGATGAAAAATACGGAGAGGGAGAAAGAGATGCAGAAAGGAGAGCGGAAAAGGGGAGAGAGGGAGACTAAGAGGGAGGTTAGTTTAGGTTAAACTAATCGGTCAATGAAGACCTCACTTAGACTGAGTGTATCCATAGTGTTACCAGAATGTGTTTGACGACTAAATATTAAAAACCTCAACTAGATACCAAGAAGTATGTTATAAAATTACGCCGTCCTCTTGGCGAATACTAAAAGTTGACTGAAAAGCTGACTTGAGATCTGGCAACTCTGCCGCTTCTAGTTGCTGAAGCCTTGACCTGGCAGAACGTGCTCAAATGTTTTTTCCTGCTGCTCGCTGTTCCTACATCTGCTGTTACTGACGAGGCCTAACTGATCGTGAGCCGTGAGTCTTCTCTCCCTAGAGATGTCAGTCTAACGTCATAGGATTTGTACATGATCTTAGAAGAGGCAAAAACTTCTTTAAAGTTATGCAGCTAGACCAAAGTTAGGGCAGAACAACGTCTGCTGGATCTGCTATTAAAAAATATATATTTATACTCAGTTGAGCAGAGCTCACAGAGTATATTAAGTTTGATTGGATAACGGTTGGTTGTACATATATAAAGGAATCGAGATAGATATAGACTTCCATATATCAAAATAATCAGGATCAAAAAAAAATTTGATTGAGCCATGTCCGTCCGTCCGTCCGTCCGTCCGTCCGTTAACACGATAACTTGAGTAAATTTTGAGGTATCTTGATGAAATTTGGTATGTAGGTTCCTGAGCACTCATCTCAGATCGCTATTTAAAATGAACGATATCGGACTATAACCACGCCCACTTTTTCGATATCGAAAATTTCGAAAAATCGAAAAAGTGCGATAATTCATTACAAAAGACAGATAAAGCGACGAAACTTGGTAGATGAGTTGAACTTATGACGCAAAATATAAAATTAGTAAAATTTTGGACAATGGGCGTGGCACCGCCCACTTTTTAAAGAAGGTAATTTAAAATTTTTGCAAGCTGTAATTTGGCAGTCGTTGAAGATATCATGATGTAATTTGGCAGGAACGTTACCCTTATTACTGTATGTACGCTTAATAAAAATTAGCAAAATCGGAGAAGGACCACGCCCACTTTTAAAAAAAAAATTTTTTTAAAGTAAAATTTTAACAAAAAATTTAATATCTTTACAGTATATAAGTAAATTATGTCAAGATTCAACTCCAGTAATGATATGGTGCAACAAAATACAAAAATAAAAGAAAATTTAAAAATGGGCGTGGCTCCGCCCTTTTTCATTTAATTTGTCTAGGATACTTTTAATGCCATAAATCGAACAAAAATTAACCAATCCTTTTGAAATTTGGTAGGGGCATAGATTTTATGGCTTTAACTGTTTTCTGTGAAAATGGGCGAAATCGGTTGATGCCACGCCCAGTTTTTATACACAGTCGTCCGTCTGTCCTTCCGCATGGCCGTTAACACGATAACTTGAGCAAAAATCGATATATCTTTACTAAACTCAGTTAACGTACTTATCTGAACCCACTTTACCTTGGTATGCAAAATGAACGATATCGGACTATGACCACGCCCACTTTTTCGATATCGAAAATTGCGAAAAATGAAAAAAATGCCATAATTCTATACCAAATACGAAAAAAGGGGTGAAACATGGTAAGGTAATTGGATTGTTTTATTGACGCGAAATATAACTTTAGAAAAAACTTTATAAAATGGTTGTGACACCTACCATATTAAGTAGAAGAAAATGAAAAAGTTCTGCAGGGCGAAATAAAACACCCTTAAAATCTTGCCAGGTATTACATATATAAATAAATTAGCGGTATCCAACCGATAATGTTCTGGGTCACCCTAGTCCACATTTTGGTCGATATCTGGAAAACGCCTTCACATATACAACTACCACCACTCCCTTTTAAAACTCTCATTAATACCTTTATTTGATACCCATATCGTCAAACTCATTCTAGAGTCACCCCTGGTCCACCTTTATGGCGATATCTCGAAAAGGCGTCCACCTATAGAAAGAACTATGCCCTACACCCTTTTAAAATACTCATTAACACCTTTCTTTTGATACCCATATTGTACAAAAAAATTCTAGGGTCACCCCTGCTCCACCTTTATGGCGATATCTCGAAACGGCGTCCACCTATGGAACTAAGGAATACTCCCTTTTAAAATACTCATTATCACCTTTCTTTTGATGCCCATATTGTACAAACAAATTCTAGGGTCACCCCTGGTCCACCTTTATGGCGATATCTCGAAAATGCGACCACCTATACAACAACCACCACTCCCTTTAAAAACCCTCATTAATACCTTTAATTTGATACCCATATCGTACAAACACATTCTAGAGTCACCCCTGGTCCACCTTTGTGGCGATATTCCGAAAAGGTGTCCACCTATAGAACTAAGCCTCACACCCTTTTAAAATACTCATTAACACCTTTCTTTTGATACCCATATTGTACAAACAAATTCTAGGGTCACCCCTGGTCCACCTTTATGGCGATATCTCGAAACGGCGTCCACCTATGGAACTAAGGATTACTCCCTTTTAAAATACTCATTAACACCTTTCTTTTGATACCCATATTGTACAAACAAATTCTAGGGTCACCCCTGGTCCACCTTTATGGCGATATCTCGAAACGGCGTCCACCTATGGAACTAAGGATTACTCCCTTTTAAAATACTCATTAACACCTTTCTTTTGATACCCATATTGTACAAACAAATTCTAGAGTCACCCCTGGTCCACCTTTATGGCGATATTTCGAAAAGGCGACCACCTATACAACAACCACCACTCCCTTTTAAAATCCTCATTAATACCTTTAATTTGATATCCATATCGTACAAACACATTCTAGAGTCACCCCTGGTCCACTTTTATGGCGATATTTCGAAACGGCATCCACCTATAGAACTAAGACCCACTCCCTTTTAAAATACTCATTAACACCTTTCTTTTGATACCCATATTGTACAAACAAATTCTAGGGTCACCCCTGGTCCACCTTTATGGCGATATCTCGAAACGGCGTCCACCTATGGAAATAAGGATTACTCCCTTTTAAAATACTCATTAACACCTTTCATTTGATACCCATATCATACAAACGCATTCTAGAGTCACCCCTGGTCCACCTTTATGACGATATCTCGAAACGGCGTCCACCTATAGAACTACGGCCCACTCCCTTTTAAAATACTCATTAACACCTTTCGTTTGATGCCCATATTGTGCAAACGCATTCTAGAGTCACCCCTGGTCCATCTTTACGGCGATATCTCGAAAAGGCGTCCATCTATAGAACTGAGGTCCACGCCATTTTAAAATACTCATTAATACCTTTCATTTGATACCCATATCGTACAAACGCATTCTAGAGTCAACCCTGATCCACCTTTATGGCTATATCCCTAAATGGCGTTCACCTATAGAACTATGGTGCACTCCCTCATAAAATACTCTTTAATGCCTTTCATTTGATACACATGTCATACAAACACATTCCAGGGTTTCCCTCGGTTCATTTTCCTACATGGTTATTTTCCCTTATGTTGTCACCATAGCTCTCAACTGAGTATGTAATGTTCGGTTACACCCGAACTTAACCTTCCTTACTTGTTTTATGGTATTTTTATCGATGAACATAATTCATTTATAAGATATCTCTATTGATTTAAAACAAACCAACCAACCGATTCAGCTGCATGTGCATAATTCTTATTATTGTTGCGATGTCACGTGCCGGCGCACTGGACGCGACAAAATAACCGCCATAATTGCTGTGTTAATAAATGTCACAGCATGGCATGGCATGTTTGCGGTATTGCATGTTTATTAGTAGAATGCTACCTATTTGCCACCTTTCTAACGGTAAATGCACTTTTCTAGCGCTCTGATGTGCATCAGTGCAACACATACCGTCAAAGTCACACCGTTACTGAGCCCACTTGCCCTTACTACGCCCCCATCTGCTATTGCGTGCGTCATGTGCAGCCGTAATTGCGACGCTCATCTTCAAATGCAATTGACACATATCAAAAAAATGAGCTAAAACTAATTATATGCCGATAGTGAGGGATTGTCACAGTAAGTGGGTTGACAATTCAATATGAACATGCCTATGGAGCATTCCAGGCCAACTCATGCTATCGATGGATTTTGTGTTATAAATGATTAATGTGTAAACATCTTTGTTGACGGTAAAAGGGAATCCTGAACGTAGGTGTAAGAGTAGTCTTTTTTAGTGGTATCCTAAATGTGGGATATGCATATACATTAAGCTGGGTCGATTTATTAACCTATATCGCGCCATCGATTTTTCGATAGGTTTTGGGGTCAGGAAAAAAAGTTCCACTACGCCAACCCAAAAAAATAATTTTCGAGCCTGCAAAATTTGAGTTTTCTGACTTTTTTCTTTGATTTTTAAGGTTTTTTTCATGACTTACTTAAAAAATTTTCATTTGATTTTAAAATTTTCATATACACCCTGTCCGACTTAAAATTGTCCACTAAAACTTTGGCGATATCAGTTTTTTGAAAAAAAAAAAAAATATATATATTTTTTGGGTTTTGAGGAGTGTTTTGGTGAAAAAATTTATGGGCAGAAATGGCGAAAACCCTCTTATTGAACAATCGATTGTATGGGAGGTATATGCTATAGTGGTCCGATCCGGTCGATTCCGACAAATGTCAAATCCCCCATCAAAATATGCCTGCTTGCGAAATTTCATCAAGATATCTCAAAAATTGAGGGACTAGTTTGCGTTCAAACAAACGGACAGACGGACATGGCTAAATCAACTTAGCTCGTCCCCTGATCATTTTGGTTTACTTATTGGTGGGTCTAAGGGAAACATATACATAAAAAATGATTTGGAGCCTTCAAAATGAAAAAAATCGATTTCGACCAAAACAAGTCCCAAAAAACAAAAAAAAAAAACTTTTTAAAAAACTGTTAATGCCAACGTTTTTATCGCATAATTTTAAGTGGGATAGGAACTATGAGACAAATTCATTTTCATCGGCAACACTTTTGCACGTTTCTGAAGAAACCCTTAAAAAAAATTTTTTTTCACCAAAATACTCCTCAAAACCCAAAAAATATATTTTTTTTTTTTCAAAAAACTGTTATTGCCAAAGTTTTTAGCGGACTGTTTTGAGTCGGACAAGGTATACATGAAAATTTTAAAATCAAATGAAAATTTTTTAAGTAGCTCATGAAAAAAAAACCTTAAAAATCACAGAAAAAAAAAAGTCAAAAAACTCAAATTTTGCAGGCTCGAAAATTATTTTGTTGCGTATGCTTAGTGGAACTTTTTTTCCTGAGCCCAAAACCTATCGAAAAATGGATGGCGCGATATGGGTTAACTTTCAACCCAGCTTAATATACATATGTATATATAGATGCAACCGTAGCTTGTCGTTTTGGTAAACTATATGAAGTTTTACAGAATGTGCAAGTGTAGGTGCAGTATGTGGGATTAGTGAGCGGAAGCATCGAAATTACGGTACACTTGATGATGATTGCATTTCCCTATTTATGGGTCTAAGTATTCTGCGAAGATATTGCTATACGCCAAAGAAGATATACGCCACTGCTTTGTCTTTTTAGAGGATCTCGTTCCCTGCCGTTGCGTATTAAATGGAACTGAACTTATGGATATTCTTATTTTCCTCTTGCATACTATTTTTAAAAAGAGGATCTAGGGTGAATTAAGCAAGTGCTGTACCGGGCAGCAAGATATTTCGTCCCAATTATTCACGGCAGGACGTCAGTCGAAATTTTTGGTTTGAGTCAGATAAACGTATTCCTGATTTCCTTCCTAGGTGGTCGGCTAAAAAAGATACTCAGAGCAAGCAACGAAGCTAGGAATGCAGTAACAGATAAGCGACATTAGTGCGGTATCATTGAAGGGGGATAACAGAGAGCGTGCACCATTAGCGGAGCATGAACAAATTAGCAGGATTAACATTGGCGTGCCACCCATTTTTTATCGACGAGTTACCAGTTTAATAAAGGTGTGTTTTCGAAGACTTACAGACGAGTTATCGATTTACTATCGAAATGTGATAGATTTCTTTTTGATGGCAAATATTGTTGCTGAGTTGGGTTACCAATTTTTTTCTATGAATTATCGCTTCGTTATTGATTAACTATCGAAAAGTTATCGTTTACTTAACGAAAAGTTGTTGTTATATTTTTAGAAGGTTATCGATTTATTACAGAAAAGTTACCGATTTGTTATGAAACAGTGACCAATATGTTGTCAAAAACTTATCGATATGTAATCGAAAAGTTATCGATTGAGAATTGAAAGGTTATTGTTTATCGAAAAGTTGTCGTTGTATTTTTAAAAGGTTATCGATTTATTAGAGAAAAGTTGCCGATTTGTTATAAAAAGTGACTAATATGTTGTTACAAAGTTTTTGTTTTATTATAAACAATTTATTGATTTTATATCGGAAATGTTTTATCGATGACCCAGCTTCAGTAATTTTGGGCGGGTGGCTTGGACTCCTTTCCAACCTTCCCCACACATCGCAACCATACTTTTCGTGTGTTAAATATACATCAGCTGCTCGAAATCACGCCCATTCCGACAGCTCTAATAGTCAATTCCCCTTACTTGGCTTCACAGTCGATCCCGACAACTGATATAATTATATATATACATATTTTATAATATTGTAACGAATTTACTCAAATTCCTCTTATTTGCAACCTTCTGCTAACGTTCGAATCACTAAACTGTTGAATAAACAACTCCAATATTCGATAATGCAAGTTGGTCTTTATTAGACTACTTTCAAAACAACACTACTACTTCTCGACAGATAGCGTGCTTAAATCAAACTGATTGGTCGTGCCTCAACTGTTGCTGCTTTTATACTGTTTGGTTTCCTCGTTGACATATTTCTAAGCGGTACTATTTCTAGAATTTACTAGTTAGTTATCAGCTATAAAATTACCAGCTATAACTATGTTTATAGCTTCTCATATGTGCGTGTATATGTGAGTGATACTTGTACAAATTATTGCCTACTTTTGGGAGTATCTCAGATATATACATGTGTTTGTGCGTTACTCTCCGCTGATTGTATGGACAAATGGGTAGACATAATGATTGATTTATTGATGTGCATACAAGTCACTGCTTAGTATTGGCTTAAAGATGATAGTATTCCTTAGTGTTGCTAATATTCGTCGCAATATAAATTTTGTTCACTATGTATGCTTCTGTAATTTATCTGTAATCCGTAAATGTATTTAGTCCTATTAGTTGTTAAATTTATAGACTAATAAATAAATAAATAATCGACTGATCGGTTTTTTTGGGAAACAGATACCGATAAAACTTCAATATAAAAAGAAATGATCTGTCTCTAACCCGTCCACAAAACATGCTTATAAAAAGCCGATGACTCGGCGATAAGAAGCTGATAACAAACCGATAGCTTAGCGATAATAATTTGCTATCGATCATAAAACAATAAGCTGTTGGCGCTTGTGACCGATAAGGAGCTACCGACGTCTTCTCAAAAAGTCTGAAACTATTTTCTTCTGGTAAAGTTACCTCTCTTGTGGTATAGCTTCAGCGTCTGGGTTAGCTTTCGTTAACTAACACATTAGTCTTCTGAACATGGAACTTTATAAACAAATCTTATATATTCAAACTTTAGTGAAATCGTTGATGCACCTTGATAAATTGAGCTGGCATGAAATGCGCCACATGTAGTATGGACAAGTTCATATATTTGTAGTAGGTAAGCATTGTTTTTATAAAAGACTATATTTGTATGCATATAATAGATTTATGACTAATTATTTTGGCATGTCTTTAAGAAATGTTATTTAAGAAAATTCTTATAAATAAATATATGTATATATTTATGTGAAAACTGTTACTCATACGCCACCGCTAACCCACCTAACTGAAAGCACTCATTCACTCAGCCAACACCTTGTCTTCAAATCCATATACTCATCTTCTTGTGTATTGTCTGTGGCATTAATTTTATTTTCTTATATCCACCAATCGAAGTATGAGCTCGTTTCTAGACATGAACTAAAAAAGAATTATTTGTGTAGGCTTTTGAACAGACAGTCACAATCACAAATAAAATGAACAGGCTTGTTATCGACCGGTAGCAGATGAGTCATCGTTTTTATATTGAAGTTTTATCGATATCTCTTTCGTAACAAACCTATGAATCGTCGATCACAGGCCGATAACAAATCGACAACTTTTCTAAAACATCAAACATTTTTGACAACAAATCGATAAATTTTCGGCGGCAAACCGCTCAATCGTTGATAACTTTTCTATAAAAATTCTTCAACCTTTCGTTAACTAAATCGATTTCTCATCGAAAACCTTAGTCATCGATAAAAAATCTATAAGACACCTGTAACAAATCGTTAACTCGTCGATAACATACCGAAAACACCCCGTTGATTAATATATACATAACCCGTCGGTAATAAGCCGATATCTGGAGCTAAATAAGTTTCTCTCTGATCGATTTCTGTAAATCGATGTTATTGTTTATAGTCGAACTTATCAAAGATCATGCTTAGATTTTTTTTTAATTCGCTGTCCCATTTCGATTCTAAGTGGCTATATCAATACCCGTTAAACAGCTGTTGAAGTTCATTTGGCGATGTAGTGATAGTGATAAGTGGCGCTAAGTTCATTAGGCTTAGCAGTACAATGTACATAACACATGGAACACTTACGTAGATCTGAAAAGCGTTAACTCAAAAATATCGAATTATGAAGGCGTATAGACTAGCAAGTTTCTGGATGCAATACCTATTTGCCTAATCAAATAAATAATAGCTTTCCTTCCAAACGAGAAAAGGCTCAGTAAAAAGTGGATACTTATTAAGAGCGTAATCAATAATGCATAATCATCAGTTTTGCTCGTTTTCTTAACGTCGCTCTTATTACATGAAACTGCTCATTCGATTTTAACAAAATTTGGCACATAAATAGTATGGTATATTCTAAGGCTTTGAAGATAATTGTTGCTAGGTATTTAAATTTGTATAAATTAAGTACTTTATTATCGAAAAATTATCGATTTGCAATCGAACAGCTGTTATCTAAGTGTTACCAATTTGTTATTGGCCTGTTATCGCTTTTTTATCGAAAATATCTAGATTTTTAATCAAAAAGTTATCGATTTTTATATAAAAGTTATCAAGAAGATTGTTATCGATTTTCTGTCGGAGTGGTACCATCTTGTTATCGGCGTGTTATCGAAAATATAGCGAATTGTTACCAAAAGTTTATCAATTTTTATCGATTATTTATCGAAAAGTTACCAACGTGTTATCCATTTGATTTTGCAGTGTTGCCAATTTGTTATCGACATGCCATCGATTCCTTATTGAAAAGTTATAGTTTTTTTATTTAAATTGTAATGATTTGTTATCATAAACCAATGGATTTGATATCGTTTTTTTGTCGGAGTGTTACCAATATGTTGGCGTCGTGTTATCTATTTGTTATCGAACACTCATCGGTTTTGTTATGAGACAGCCGATAAACACTCAGTACGAAATCGATGAGACATATGTTGCCCGTCGATAACAAGCCGATAAGCAACCAATACAAAAGTCGATGACTCGGCGATAACAAACCGATAAAGACGATTATTTCCCCTACCCCTTAAGCAGTCGAGCCGAGCTCTACATAGTTACTTCAGAAACATTACTTTTCTAGGCAAACACCTTTATGGTTATACACCGAACTTACCGAAAAGTACTCGTAGTCACGCCTTTTTACTACCTTTATATTAAGTCCCTTTCATGTTTGTCCCCTCATTCCATACGAATTTCCGACCCACGGAAAAACCTTCTCGTTGAGCTAGACACTTGATACTTAGAACATAGTTCAGATCTGGGGGACATTACAATGCAAGTGAAAAAAAAAACAAAAATCCGCTAGGTGGCGCACGGATCGAGATATACAGAAATGTAATTTTAAAATGGAAATTTTGCGATAGACTTTTAACTAACTTCTCGGAGATCCAGAGACTTGAAACTTAGTACATAGTTTGCGAGTCGATGGCACTACAGTTCGTGGAAAACAAAATGCCGCCAGGTGGCGTGCTAATTGAGATAACTACAAATCCCTGAAAAAGGAGGGGAATCTTGCGATCGATTTTTGAGTACCTTGCCGGTGAGCTAGGCACTTGAAACTTGGGCCGTGAGTCAGAACCAGGTGACAATGCAATATTTTATCAAAAAAATTCCGCTAGATGGAGCATGGATAGAGATATTAAGAAAATTAATTTTAATTTTGGAATTTTCAATCCATTTTTAACCAACTTCCCGGTTACCTAGAGACTTGTAACTTAGCACATAGTTCGAGACCCTGTGACAATACAATTTATAAGAAACAAAGTTCCGCTAGGTGGCGTGCTAATTGAGATAACTACAAATCCCTGAAAAACGAGGGGAATCTTGCGATCGATTTTTTAGTAACTTGCCGGTGAGCTAGGGACTTGAAACTTGGGCCGTGGGTCAGAACCCGGTGACCATGCAACACTTGAAAAAAAAAACCGTTGGTGGCACGCGGATCGAGATAGTAAGAAAACAAGTTTTAATTTGGGAATCTTTCAATCCATTTTTAACTAACCTCCCGGTTACCTAGAGACTTGAAACTTGGCACCTAGTTAGAGGACTGGTGACAATACAACTTATAGAAAACAAAGTTCCGCTAGGTGGCGCGCTTGTCAGAATAACTGCAAATCCTTTGAAAACGGTGGGAATCTTGCGAACGATTTTCGAGTAACTTCTCGATGAGGTAGAGACATGAAACTTGTGCCATAAGTCAGAACCTGGTGACAATGCAATATTTTATCAAAAAAATTCCGCTAGGTAGTGCATGGATCGAGAACTGAGAATACTAGTTTTAAATTGGGAATCTTGCCATCGATTTTTAACTAACTTCCTGGATATCTAGAGACTTGAAACCTAAAATATAGTTTAAAACTCGGTGACAGTGCAATGTTTGAGCAAAGAATTTGAGGTACGTAACGCACAAGTCGAACTATTTAGAAGATTAGGACATACCTTCATGGCTAGCCTCCTGAGTGTTGCAGGCGTTGTAGAATCCCACCCAAAATTCTTTTACAAGCGCTATTGTTAACGTTTTTTAGTCAAAATTCAACAAGACTATATCTGTATTAAAGGAAAAATTGCCTTCTATTTTTTGGTCCATTTATATAAAGGTAGTCCTTAAAATGTTTTTATCATCTTTTTATTTTATTATTTAATTGTGTTTTCTTTTCTGGAAAAGAGTTTACCCTTGTGTTGCACTCTTATATTCTAACTTTTGAACTGAGTCACCTGGAGCTACGCAATATGACTCTCTTTGTAGGTGATGAGATCCCTTTTCTTGTCTATTGGTAAATATTCTGTGAAAGGAACACATAAACTCACGAGAGAGCCTAGAAAAACCAACAGAACGGCATTATTTTCAGAAAAGAAAACGCCAGCCATTTTTATACTCAGCTGAGCAGAGCTCATAGAGTATATTAATTTTGTTCGCATCACGGTGCCCCATAACGGCATAAAGTAATCGAGATAGATGTAGACTTCTATATATCAAAATGATCTGGGCGGAAAAAGAAATTAATTTATCCATGTCCGCCCATTCATCCATCCGTCCATCCGCCCGTCTGTCCGTAAACACGATAACTTGAGTAAATTTTGAGGTATCTTAATGAAATTTGGTATGTAAGTTCCTGGGCACTCATCTCAGATCGCTGCCTAAAATGAACGGAATCGGACTATAACCACGCCCACTTTTTTATATAGAAAATTTCGAAAAACCGAAAAAGTGCGATAATTCATTACCAAAGGCGGATAAAGCGATGAAACTTGATAGGTGGGTTGACTTTGTGACGTAGAATAGAAAATTAGTAAAATTTTGGACAATGAGCGTGGCACCGCCCACTTTTAAAAGAAGGTAATATAAAAGTTTTGCAAGCTGTAATTTGGCAGCTGAGTATGTAATGTACAGTTACACCCGTACTTAGCCTTCCTTACTTGTTCATAAAATATTTTAGGTAGTATTTCCACCTAACCTCAATTAAGTATTTGTATATGTATCAATTATTTGTCTAAAAAAAATACGATAAAATGTACAAAAACAACACAAACTATGGCTTTGGCATTTTATTATCTACATTCTCTCTAACTCTGCACTTTTGCGTTTCACATATTAGTTTAAAACCTAACTTTTTGTGGCATTAATTGAACGCAAAATGTTGTTACTCAAGTTACGTATGCAATTATTTATCGCTATGAGATTATAAGCATGCGCAAAAGCTGTATGTACGTATATGTGTGTGTGTGTGTGTGTGTGTTTGATGGCATGTGTGTATGGTGTAAAAGTGTGTTACTTGAAAAGTAGTTAATTCGTTTGGCGTGCAAATGAAAAAATATGTTTTATTGATTAATTAGATGCCATTAACCTTCAGCAATGATTTTGACCAACGGTTCGTTGGAGCTTGGTTAGTTAAATGGCTTATTTAGTTGATTTACAGTTTAGTTTTAGTGGAAGTTCTTGTTTGATGAAAAATTTGTTGACGTTAAAAAAGTTTCGCCAGTGGTATGGTAGGCCATGCTGCGATTTTTGTTACATTAGAGCTTAACTGAAACGAATACTGAAGGCTGTGCAATGTACAGGTTTTTATACTCAGTTGAGCTTGTACACAGAGTATATTAACTTTGCGCTTCTAACGTTAAATTGTCGCGACATAAACGAATTTGGTTTAGACATTGACTTCCATACATAAAAAAAAAAAATCTCAAAATGGAAAAGGTTGCTTCCAACTGTTTGTATCACATAGTATCGACTCAAATGGTTCTTTGTTAAAGAGAGCTATAAGATGACACTGCAGCAGAAACTGGTGGATATGTGACTGTGAGCTGTGAAGAGGATGTTCCGCCGTTCATAAGAATGTATCCCGAGATAGTTATGATAGCGAATCCCTTTTAGACAAGCCACTTCGTTCAATGTGTGAACTTAAGATGAAGCGAAAATATCAGTGAGTAGTAGATACTGACGTCAAGTAACTCAATACGTAGACCACACAATACCGTACCCTTGCGGGAACAGCAAACTTTCCACAAAGATCCCTGAGAGGAGTGAGTGGGCAAATTGCATGGCATCGGCAAGTCAAGAAATCTCCGTTTTCACGGACAGCGCTAAGCTGAACAACAGAGTTAGCAGTGGAATATTCTCAAAGAAACGCAATATAAATAAAAGCCTACGCTTACCAGACCACTGCGGTATTTTTCCAGCAGAGCTTATAGCTCTCCGAGATCCTGCTCTCTATATAATTAGCCTGTCGGCGTCTAACTCTATTTCCATTTTTTCTGACAGTCAATCTGCAATAAAATCCCTACAATGTAGTGATACAGCGTCACTAGTAGCGCCAAAATGCAGGGAAGCTCTAAACAAGCTAGCTGATAAGTGCATCGTGAGCGTAATATGGGCCCCAGGCCTCATTTACATCTCGGGGCATTGCGGCGCTGATGAGCTAGCAAAGGAAGGCTTGCAAACAATCACCTCTGCTGGCTGTGTAAATCCTCCTGCAAGCACTGGGTGCTATCTCAGTTCGCGGAACAAATAATCCAAGATGGGTCATGGAACCAACATGTAGGGTGTCCAGGCAAATCTGGCCTAAACTGGACGAAAAGAGATCGCAATCGGTCGTATTTCTGAATCGCCTCTCTGATAGCCCATTAGTGGGTATTCTAACAGGAGTTGTCTTATGGGCGCCCAAGGGGCTCATATGCGACTGCAAACAAATGACTTCTGCTGCAGCTGCAGGGACGAGGAAAGCGTAGAGCATTATCTATGCCATTGTCCCGCCCTGTCAAAGACCAGCTACCGATGTCACCACAGACACTTCTTTGGGTGCATTGCGGAGCTAGAATCCGCAAAAGTAAACGAAATTATGTGCTACATTAAGGCAAATGCACTGGTTTAGCATTATGGGTGTATCAACCACATTCTACAGAAGGGAAACTAGGGCACCTTCGTGGTGTCACAACTAGCCACAATGGCCTACGTGAGTCACCGCTTGGGCAGCGGAGGCGGTCACTTTAATCTAACCTGACCTAACTCAAGTACGTTTCTGCAACACGGGTGCTTGAGAGACTATTTTTCTAAATCTTATCGCAAAGCAAAAAAGCTATAAAACAACCATATGTGCGATTTTTGAGCAGTCCGTAAAAGATTATGGTTCGTTTATTTTGGTGGGGAAGGCAAGTTTGTTATGTAAAAATCACGCATGGTAACGCTTATAGTTTTTTTTTTAAATCGTTTTTTAACAGTCATTTTTTGAGTTAAAGTTTTCGCTCGGATAATAACTGTTATACTTCGTTATAAAAATTAAATTTTGAGCTTTTAATTTCTGTCGAAAAATAACAGTTAATTTTCCAAATTTTTTATTTCGCTCAGAAATCAAAAGTTATTTTTCGAGTTTCTAATTTCGGTCCAAAAATAACAGCTATTTTTTAAGTATTTCAAATCGTTCAAAATATAACATTTTTTTATACTCAGAGTGCTTTGAACACAGAGTATATTAACTTTGATTGGGTAACGGTTGGTTGTACAGGTATACAGGAATCGAGATAGATATAGACTTCCATATATCAAAATCATCAGTATCGAAAAAAAATTTGATGGACCCATGTCCGTCCGTCCGTCCGTCTGTCCGTTAACACGATAACTTGAGTAAATATTGAGATATCTTCACCAAATTTGGTACACGAGCTTACCTGGACCCAGAATAGATTGGTATTGAAAAAATAGCGAAATCGGATGATAACCACGCCCACTTCTTATATATATAACATTTTGGAAAACACAAAAAACCTGATTTAGTAAATAATACACCTAGAAAGTTGAAATTTTACACGTAGACTGATATTGCGACTCTTGATAAAAATTTGAAAAAAAAAAATTTCAAATGGGCGTGGCACCGCCCACTTGTGATAAAATCAATTTTACAAATACTATTAATCATAAATTCGGCAGAGATGTTGCCTTTACTATAAGGAATGCTTTGAAGAAAAATTAACGAAATCGGTTAAGGACCACGCCCACTTTTATATAAAAGATTTTTAAAAGGGTCGTGGACGAATAAAATAAGCAAAAAAGAGCTTTATATCAATGGTTTTTCATTTCCCAAGTGGATTTATAACAATAAATCGGAAAAACTTCAAATTGTAAAAATGGGAGTGGCACCGCCCCTTTTGTGACTAAGCAATTTTCTATGTTTCGAAAGCCATAACTCGAAGAAAAATTAACGGATCGTAATAAAATTTGGTGCACAAATTTTCCCTGTAGCAGGAAATATTTCTAGAAAAAATGGACGAGATCGGTTAAAGACCACGCCTACTTTTATATAAAAGATTTTTAAAAGGGTCGTAGACGAAAATAAGAAGCTATATCTTAGCGAAAAAGAGCTTTGTATTAATAGAATTTTACTTTCTAAATTGAATTATAACATTAAATTGGAAAACACTAAAATTTTTGAAAATGGGTGTGGCACCGCCCCTTTTATACCTAAGCAATTTTCTATGTTTCGGGAGCCATAACTCGAAGAAAAATTAACACATCGTAATGAAATTGTGTACACATATTTTTCTTATAGCAGAAAATATTTCTGGTAAAAATGGACGGAATCGGTTAAAGACTACAGCAACTTAGATATAAAACGAGTTTAAAAGGGTCGTAGATTAGAATAATAAGCTATAACTTAGCAAAAAATTGTTTTGAATCAATGATATTTCACTTACCAAGTTTTATTTTAAGAGGAAATGTGGAAACATTTTTTTAAACGGGCGGTGCCACGTATTATGTAGAAAAGTAATTTATCTGAAATGAAATGTAAAATTGAAGCTCTCGCTGAGTATAGAATGTTCGGTTACACCCGAACTTAGACACCTTTACTTTTTTTATTCGAGCAATGATGTTGAACTTTATAAATCTTCTTTTCTAAACATGGTTCAATTCCAAATAGATTCTCAAAAATCGATTTAGAGAAGAGATTTATAATTATTCTTGCTGATTGCCTTAATTTCTATTGATAACAAGTGTTGGCATTGCATTTCTGTTTGCGGATGGCCGTTTGTCATTTTGCTCTGTCATCCGGGCTATGCTTCTTGGCTTTAAAATTAGGTGGCCTATAAAGTTGGCTAAACACTGCAACTGAGAGATTTTGCAGGTCCTTTCTTTTTATTTTGTGCGGTCCTATTGGGACAGTTTATTGTTGTTTACAAGTCTGTTAAATTTTAACCTCAGAGTTGGTGGATCTATGGTGTACTCAATAGCGATAGTCTACTTTTCGAATAAAGCTTACCGAAGCGAATGTGTCGTGAATGAAATATGGATGAACTGCTTTTGTTCCAGAACCAGCGTTAAGTTTACTGCTCAGCATTTTACCTTTACACTGCTTAAAAATAAAAATAAACCTCAGCTGTTGTGGTATTCTACTGCCTTAGCAGTATTCGGCGTAGTTGGCTTGAATTCGTAGTGATAGACACTTCCACCTAGCCTCATAGTCTGCGTACCTAAATATGTTTATATATACAGTAGAGCGGATCGATTTATAGGGCATCGAAATAACGGGTAAATTGCATGCTAGCCATTTTTTCTTCAGATGTTGTCGATCACAAAGGTTATCGATGATTTTTAGATTTTTATCGACGATTTATTGGGTTTTTATCGAACTGTTACCGAATATCGATCAAAAAGTTATAGATATGCTAACAAAAAGTTATTATTAGTTTGTAATCGAAAACTTATCGATTTGTTATCAGAGCGTTACCAATTTACTATCGGTAAGTAATCGTTCTGTTATAAGAAAGATGTCAACATTTTATCATTTTAATAGCGCATCGCCTTGATATTGCAAAGTTATAGACTTCTTTTCGGACCGCCAGTACTTTCTTATCGGTGCCCTACCGACGACACATCCGTTTTTATGAAACCGATACCGATAGAACAAAAGCCTATAAGAAACAAATAAGAAGCCGATGACTATCCGATAACAAACCCATAGATCAAGTATTACAGATCGATATCGAATCTTCTCAAAAAACCCAAAATTATTTGTTTCTGTTGTGGTTTAACTTCGAGCTCTTGGCGACTCTAGTGTACTTAGAAAATATACCCAACTTATACCCAGGTGTGTTAAGTAAAATTGCTCAGTACGTATAGCATTTTCTATATATGCGATGTTGAGGTGGATAAATCTACCCGCCCTAATATCGCTTTAAAAAGCATACATGTTTAAATTGTTATGACACCTTCGTTGGTATAGCACATTCCTACCTTGTCGAAGGTCAATGCTGCATTACGACCCCCCAAACGTATTTTTTGTTATGCCTACATGAGCACACTGGAATCACATAGCCTTAAGCACGTTGGACATCCACAATGCAAGAAAATTATAACAATAAATACTATGTAGTACGTAGTAGTTAAATAAAATTGTCTATTGTATTGCATTATGTGGAATTGAATGCTGATATAAAACAAAGTAGTTTTTTGAATAAAAGCTTTTTTGTATCTATTTTTAGTATCATTATTTTTGTTTATTTTATTTCGCAGTGGTTTATATGTAGTATGTAGTCTACATATGTATGTACATACATATGGATTGTTGTGCCTAGACGAGTTTTAAATAATTCATTGCAATGCTAATCAAAATTAAAATTCCAAATAACAAAAATGACAGCGGGAGGCGATTGTTTGCAATTACTGTATGTAATAGTTAAACAATCACAACGAAAACAAGTAAATTGCTGCCTACTTGTAATTACGTTTAAAAGGTGTCCCTACCAGAGTTAACGAATAAATCAAAATAGGGTGATGCAAATTTAAAAAATGTAAGAAAAAAAAACATTTTATTTTAATGTGCTTCTTATTTTATTTTTATTTTTTTTATTAAAATATGTTTATTTTTTTTAATTGTTTTTGTTTCATCGGCCTATTGATAAAGGATTTAAGGTTCGATTCCAGCTCAAAGCCAGAACAAAATTTTTTTAAATTTTTTTGAGCAGAGCTCACAGAGTATATCAAGTTTGATTGGATAACGGTTGGTTGTACAGGTATAAAGGAATCGAGATAGATATAGACTTCCATATATCAAAATAATCAAGATCGAAAAAAAATTTGATTGAGCCATGTCCGTCCGTCCGTCCGTCCGTTAACACGATAACTTGAGTAAATTTTGACGTATCTTGATGAAATTTGGTATGTAGATTCCTGAGCACTCAGGTCGCTATTTAAAATGAACGATATCGGGCTATAACCACGCCCACTTTTTCGATATCGAAAATTTCGAAAACCCGAAAAAGTGCGATAATTCATTACCAAAGACAGATATAGCGATGAAACTTGGTACGTGAGTTGAACTTTTGACGCAGAATAGAAAATTAGTAAAATTTTGGACAATGGGCGTGGCACCGCCCACTCCTAAAAGAAGGTAATTTAAAAATTTTGCAAGCTGTAATTTGGCAGTCGTTGAAGATATCATGATGAAATTTGGCAGGAACGTTACTCCTATTACTACGCTTAATAAAAATTAGCAAAGTCGGAGAAGGACCACGCCCACTTTTAAAAAAAATTTTTTTTAAATTAAAATTTTAACAAAAAATTTAATATCTTTACAGTATATAAGTAAAATATGTCAACATTCAACTCCAGTAATTATATGGTGCAACAAAATACAAAAATAAAAGAAAATTTCAAAATGGGCGTGGCTCCGCCCTTTTTCATTTAATTTGTCTAGGATACTTTTAATGCCATAAGTCGAACAAAAATTTACCAATCCTTTTGAAATTTGGTAGGGGCATAGATTTTATGGCGTTAACTGTTTTCTGTGAAAATTGGCGAAATCGGTTGAAGCCACTCCCAGTTTTTATACACAGTCGTCCGTCTGTCCTTCCGCATGGCCGTTAACACGATAACTTGAGCAAAAATCGACATATCTTTACTGAACTTAGTTCACGTACTTACCTGAACTCACTTTATCTTGGTATAAAAAATGAACGAAATCCGACCATGACCACGCTCACTTTTTCGATATCGAAAATTACGAAGAATGAAAAAAATGCCAAATACGAAAAAAGGGATGAATAATTGGATTGGTTTATTGACGCAAAATATAACTTTAGAAAAAAACTTTGTAAAATGGTTGTGACATCTACCCTATTAAGAAGAAGAAAGTGAAAAAGTTCTGCAGGGCGAAATAAAGAACCCTTGAAATCTTGGCAGGTATTACATATATAAATAAATTAGCGGTATCCAACAGATGATGTTCTGGGTCACCCTGGTCCACATTTTGGTCGATATCTGGAAAACGCCATCACATATACAACTACCACCACTCCCTTTTAAACTCTCATTAATACCTTTAATTTGATACCAATATCGTACAAACAAAGTCTAGAGTCACCCCTGGTCCATCTTTATGGCGATATCTCACATGTCATACAAACACATTCCAGGGTTTCCCTCGGTTCATTTTCCTACATGGTTATTTTCCCTTATGTTGTCACCATAGCTCTCAACTGAGTATGTAATATTCGGTTACACCCGAACTTAACCTTCCTTACTTGTTGTATATTATTTTATATTTTTAATTTTGTTTTACTTTATATTATTTTTATACTCAGCGTGCTTTGCACACAGAGTATATTAACTTTGATTGGACAACGGTTGATTGTACAGGTATAAAGGAATCGAGATAGATATAGACTTCCATATATCAAAATCATAAGTATAGAAAAAAAATTTGATTGAGCCATGTCCGTCCGTCCGTCTGTCCGGCCGTCCATTATCAATTACAATTTTGGAAAACACAAAAAACCTGATAATTTAGTAAATAATACACCTAGAATGTTGAAATTTGACATGTGGACTGATATTGAGACTATTGATAAAAATATGAAAACATTTTTTAAAATGGGCTTTGCACCGCCCACGGCAGAGAGATTGCCTTTACTATAAGGAATGTTTTGAAGAAAAATTAACGAAATCGGTTAAGGAGCACGCCCACTTTTATATAAAAGATTTTTAAAAGGGTCGCGGACGAATAAAATAAGCTATATCTTTGCAAAAAAGAGCTTTATATCAATGGTATTTCATTTCTCAAGTGGATTTATAACAATAAATAGGCAAAACATCAAAATAAAAAATGGGCGTGGCACCGCCCCTTTTATGCCTAAGGAATAATAAGTTATATCTTAGCGAAAAAGAGCTTTGTGTCAATAGAATTTTACTTTCTAAATTGAGTTATAACATTAAATTGAAAAATACTAAAATTTTTGAAAATGACTAAGCAATTTTCTATGTTTCGGGAGCATAACTCGAAGAAAAATTAACATATCGCAATGAAATTATGTACACATATTTTCCTTATAGCTGAAAATATTTCTAGAAAAAATGGACGGGATCGGTTAAAGACTACAGCAACTTAGATATAAAACGGGTTTAAAAGGGTCGTAGACTAGAATAATAAGCTATAATTTAGCAAAAAATAGTTTTGAATCAATGATATTTCACTTATCAAGTTTTATTGTAGGAGGAAATGGGGACACATTTTTTTTAAACGGGCGGTGCCGCGTGTTATATAGAAAAGTAATTTATCTGAAATGAAATATGCAATTGAAGCTCACGCAGAGTATATAATGTTCGGTTACACCCGAACTTAGACACCTTTACTTGTTTTTTTTCTTATTTTATTTTATTTTAGTTAATTTAATTTAATTAAATTTTATTTGATTTTATTTTATTTGTTTTACTTCCTGCTATATTTTTCTAATTTACTTTGTTTTATTATTTGTATTTCTCTATTTTTATACCTTTCATGAAAATGAAATGGTATATTAATTTCGTCACGAAACCGAAAATTGTAAGTCCTTAAAAGAAAATAGATAGACCCACCATTAAGTATACCGAAATAATCAGGTTGAAGAGCTGAGTTGATTTAGCCATGTCCGTCTGTCCGTCTGTCCGTCTGTCTGTTTGTATGCAAACTAGTCCCTCAATTTTTGAGATATCTTGATAAAATTTGGTGAGCGGGTGTATTTGGGTGTCCGATTAGACATTTGTCGGAACCGACCGGATCGGACCACTATAGCATATATCCTCCATACAACCGATTTTTCAGAAAAAGAGGATTTTTGTAATATCATACCCAATTTAACAGATTGAAGCTTCAAACTTCACCATATACTTTCGTATATTGTACGTATTGTTGCCTGAAAAAATTGATGAGATCGGTCGTATATATAGTATATATCCCCCACAACCGATTGTTCAGATAAGGAACTTTTCGTAATTACTGCCCTATTTTAAGAGCTAGAGGCTTCAAATTTCAAGGAAAGCATTCATATAGCATATGTTGTTGTCTGAAAAAATCATAAAGATCGGTAGTATATATAGTATATATATGGTGGTATATTTAGAATATATATATAGTATATATATATATATATATAGTATATATATATATATATATATATATATATATATATATATATATATATATATTTTCGCAATTTCTACTCCATTTTAACAGCTATAAGCTTCAAATTTCACCGATTGCTTACGTATATAGCATATATTGATGTCTGAAAAAATCATTGAGATCGGTGGTATATATAGTATATATCTCATACAACCGATTGTTCAGATAAGAAACTTTGCGCAATTTCTGCCCGGTTTTAACAGCTATAAGCTTCAAATTTCACCGATTGCTTACGTGTATAGCATATATTGATGTCTGAAAAAATCATTGAGATCGGTGGTATATATAGTATATATCTCATACAACCGATTGTTCAGATAAGAAACTTTGCGCAATTTCTGCCCCGTTTTAACAGCTATAAGCTTCAATTTTCACAAAATGGTTACGTATATAGCATATATTGTTGTCTGAAAAAATCATAGAGATCGGTGGTATATATATTATATACTTCATATAAACTGTCATTTTTGCCCCTTTTTTACGGCTAGAAGCTTCAAAATTCATCAAATTTCATCAAATAGTTACGTTTACGTCATATATTTTTGAAAGACGTGATTCGTAGTCATAGTTTTTACATGCAGACCACAAAAAACGTGAAGCTTTGCATCCTCGCACAGATTACCTACCTATTTTTTATTTTATATTTATCTTAAAAATCGTTTAGATATGTTCAAATTTCACCAAATGCTTACGTGTATAGCATATATTGTTGTCTGAGAAAATCATTGATACCGGTGGTATATATAGTATATATCTCATACAACCGATTGTTCAGATAAGAAACTTTGCGCAATTTCTTCCCCATTTTAACAGCTAGAAGCTTCAAATTTCACCAAATTCTTACGTGTATAGCATATATTGTTGTCTGAAAAAATCATTGAGATCGGTGGTATATATAGTATATATCTCATACAACCGATTGTTCAGATAAGAAACTGTGCGCAATTTCTGCCCCTTTTTAACAGCTAGACGCTTCAAATTTCACCATATGCTTACGTATATGGCGGCCACCGTGGTGTGATGGTAGCGTGCTCCGCCTATCACACCGTATGCCCTGGGTTCAACTCCCGCGCAAAGCAACATCAAAATTTTAGAAATAAGATTTTTCAATTAGAAGAAAATTTTTCTAAGCGGGGTCGCCCCTCGGCAGTGTCTGGCAAGCGCTCCGATTGTATTTCTGCCATGAAAAGCTCTCAGTGAAAACTCGTCTGCCTTGCAGATGCCGTTCGGAGTCGGCATAAAACATGTAGGTCCCGTCCGGCCAATTTGTAGGGAAAAATAAAGAGGAGCACGACGCAAATTGGAAGAGAAGCTCGGCCTTAGATCTCTTCGGAGGTTATCGCGCCTTACATTTTTTTTTTTTTTTTTTACGTATATAGCATATATTGTTGTCTGAAAAAATCATAGAGATCGGTGGTATATATATTATATACCCCATATAAACTCTAATTTTTGCCCCCTTTTTACGGCCAGAAGCTTCAAAATTCATCAAATTTCATCAAATAGTTACGTTTACGTCATATATTGTTGAAATACGTGATTCGTAGTCATAGTTTTTACACGCAGACCACAAAAAAACCTGAAACTTTGCATCCTCACACAAAGTACCTACCTGTTTTTTATTTTATATTTATCTTAAAAATCGTTAAGGTATGTAGATCAGTTCACTATATATTTCTTATCTTATACATCCGATTATTCGGAGATTACGAGCGGGATAAGATTATTGTTCAGCCCCATTCATGAAAGGTATGAAGTCTTCGGCACAGCCGAAGACAGTCTCGTTTTTACTTGTTTTATTTAATTATTTAATTTTTTATTTTATTCTCTTTTGTTTCATTTCATTTTATTCTACTTTATTTCATTTTATATTATTTCTTATATTTTATTTTATTGTTTATGATTTATTTTATTTTATATTTTTTATTCCATTTTTTTAATTTTAGATTCATTTTGTTCAATGTTATATAAATATTTTTGTATCTTGTTTATTTTATTATAAACTATTTTATTTCTTTTTATAATATATTGTTTTTTATATTTCCTTCTTATTTATTTTTTTCTCTCGTATTTCGTTATATTATATTTTATTTTATTCTAAATTATCTTATTTTTTTTTTTTTGATATAATTTTTTTATTTTATTTTATTTTACTTTATTTTCTCACTTTTTAATCTCATTTTGCTTGGCTTTATTTCAATTTATTCTATTGTATTGTATTTTATGTATTTTTTTATCTTATTCAATTTTTTTATTTCTTATTACGTTGTTTTATTTTATTTGATTTTATCTATTTTTACTTTATTTTATTTTAATTTAATTTAATTTTATTTTATTTTATTTTCCTTTGTTTTATATATTATATTATATATTTCATTTAATTTTATTTTACTTGGCTTTATTTCATTTTGTTTATTTTAGATCTATTATATTGACTTGTATTTTTTTTTTGCACATAACTTTGTTTTATGTTACTCTTTTATTTAATTTAATTTAATTTCATTTCATTCTACAGTCTTATTTTATTTTACTTTGTTTAATTTATTTTAATTAAATTTTATTTTATTTTGTTTTATATTTATTATATTATATATTTTATTTTATTTAATTAAATTTTGTTTCATTTTACTTTTTATTTTATTTTGTTTAATTTGATTTCGTTTTATTTTATTTTGAGATTCAGTTAAAGTTTTTGTTTTTAACCTTCTCACGAAGAATTATTTGGAGTTTGGTTATATACATACTTCCACAAAAAAAGCCTTTGAGTGCAGTTTTTAGGCAGCCTTTAAAACTGTATTTTATGTCAACCGCGTATGTTACAATGTTATCTAGTCATTTGAATTATGCGTGCGCGCTTACTTACATATGTACTTATCCAATTATACATACATACACCCATTTACATACTTATTAACCGCACTGATAATAAAATTATTGCCAATTGTGTTAACTGGCTGACACAGTGGCTTACTAATTGAATAACTTACATATGTATGTGTGGCATACCTATTTTCATACAAACACATACACTGAAAGAAATGGTGCTACTAAAATCAACAAATCGGTTCTGTTGTTCTTGACTTAACGGAGATTCGGTGAAATTGACCGAATTAATGTTAATTCGACCGAGTTCTTTGTCAAACGCACAAATTAGTTTAGTCATTTCAACAGAAGAGAAATTGTCGCTCTTAAGTTAACAAAATTCTGTAAAATTGACAGATTCCTAATCGATCTAACTGATTTTTCTGTTAACACAACTGATATCACTGTTCATTTCAACAGCGATCAACAGTCAATACATGAGCAAATTTCAAAGAGAGTTTTACGCTCACTGCGCCCTCTACTTTGCACTTATGACGATGGTGCCACATGTTTAAAAAAAATACCAAAATAAGAAAACATCCAAATCGAAAAAACACACAAAATGGGAAAACAACAAAAAACTAGTTTTTCAGTTATCAATGCAAAACGAAAAACCGTTTTTGAAATTACTATGCAAAAAATTATGAGATACCGGGACACCTATTTATCGGGTACAATTTTGCAACTTCTCCTCCAAGCGAAATGCAAAATTGCGCCCTCTTGTTGCAAAAGCTTTTTTTGAACGAACAGGATTTTTCCAAAATTAGTAACATTTTGTTCAAATTTTTACGAATTTTCACTCACGAGAACGAATTTAATAAGATAATATCTGCCTCGCAGATGTAGGTACCCTCCGGCCAAGGGAAAATCAAGAGGAGCACGACGCAAATTGGAAGAGAAGCTGTCGTACAAAGCTGTCGCAAGAACTTTTTCTTTTTTTTTGTTCATTTGACTACTAAAACAGTCAATTACGAATCAACGATTTGTGCGCAGTTTATTCAACATCTTGTTGCGATGCATAAAATTTAACAGAAATTTCGGTTGAATTGACCCGTTTTTCGGTTGATTTTACCAGTCTTTTTCTTTCAGTGTATGCATACAGGTACATACATATAAATATACATAATTTCATAATAACTGATAACTAGTTATAATGCATATAGATTACAGAAAAGCTGAATAATTATTATATTTTGAGTTGACAGGTTTGTGGGCGTGTTGATTATTACCTATTAAATTAATGTTAAAATGTATATTTAGATATTTGTATGTATGTCATTTTGAGTGTATGCATATATTGTGTGTAATTGCTCACAAATCATTTGGTAGCATTTCTGCTATGTCTTCTTTAATATATCGTTAAATGCATTCCAACATTTATCCAACGCATATACAAAACTTCATACATATGTATATGTAAGCATGTAGTGGTACAATATATATCAGACTTACTTAAATGCATAAGCACGCCGCAGCTATAACTAGTCCGAGGCAGTCGTAATCAAGGTTCTCAAGCTTTGTTTATTGGCACTGAAAATGCGGCATTCAAGGAATAGCTTTATATAAGTTTATATACCTACTAATATGTACATATGTATCAGATTGTGGTTGTGTTAAAAGGGCAATTTATTGCGTTTTCGGTTTGGCTAGAAATATGTTATACGTAGGTGAAATAATTAAAGGTTTGTAGAAAAAACATAAACGCAGTGAAATTAAATAAAATAATTACAGGTAATTACTTGCGCCTGTGGCTTTACGTGAGCGGCATCACATTGTGGTAGAGGAAGCACGCGGTAAGCAACAGTTGATCCAAATAACATTTTGTATAAAAAATGCTACTATTAAAAATGTTCAAGATATCGGCTGAAATGCCAGTTTTCAGGCTGATGCCAACTCCGTTCTTAGCTTTCGTTAGATTGTCCTCTTAGACGACAAGTAAAAGTGATTTTTAAGTTTATGAATATCACAGGAAGAGAAGCGTGAAATCTACTGGGCGAGGAGCACCTCAATTCAAGGGGATTCAAGGGGTTGTGTAGCGCAATATATAGCTTCTCCAACCCAATTGTCAACCTCACCTTCGAGCGGCGAATCCCGTTTCACTAACAGACGAGGCTCTGGCGACCCCAAGCTCCTCATGGAACTTGGGGGTGGGGAGGGAGGGATGGCCTGAAGGTTCAATGTGGCCATATAAATCGTTCCCGAGATGGTCGGGCCAGCACCTTAATGGTGCTGTGTTACCGGAGCGTATCGGATCTGTATCCGACAAAGGACCATCACATCGATAGTACTCTCCAAAGCCTTCGGGGAGTAACCTAATCGCTACAACAACAACAACAACAACCTCAATTAAAAATTACTGCGCGTAGATTGATTGCTCCAGCGAAACAGCGAGGCCGAGAAAAGTGCTATCTAGCGGAGATATAATTTAGGGACTAATAAAGAATTATAACGATGTATAGCAGCGTAACAGCAAAGTATCTCGAGGTTTTTCGACGATCATCTCTAATGGGGAGATGGGATGATATGGAACTAATAATTCTAAGACTTGTGGTGGATACCAACTTTCCTGACGTCAGTACTTATACTTCGGTCATGGAGAGGATAGTGCTAAATATTGGTGATTGATACCAAGATCGAATGGGCGGTGAAACAATGTTTAGATCGCAAAACCCAGGTGCCATATTTCCGAAAATGATCGTGGAATAGCTTGACAAGCAAAAGTGCACTTAAAAGGCTACAACATCATTAGCTTAATATCATTTCTGCTTAAAACCTTTGTGCTGCTAATAGATGTGTATATAAAGTTGACATGAATGAAAAACTGTACTCCTGATCACAACATGCGCTTACCAAAGGCAAGTGGGTATCCACAACACACTGGCGTGGTGACAAACATAGAGAAAGCCTTGGAATACACGAAATCTTAGGAGTATTGCAATGTCTCGAAGCCGGCGATGATGGACTGTCCCAATTTCAACGAACTACATCCAGCCTCAACATCTGACGTCAGATTGATCACCAACAAGATGAAGAAGGTATTAGTTTCTGAATGGGAGCTAGTTTTAAGCTAGTTTCGGTAATCCTGAAGGAGAAAACTTGTTCAAAATATATAGGAATCATACTAGCCAGTAATCTGTATTGGAAGCTCAAAGTGCAGGAAAAGGAAGAAAAGTTCTCTACGACACTTTTGTGCATGTTAAATAAAAGGCCCATGGGCCTCCGTACTTCATTTGGTGTAGATGTATAGAAATAACTTGAATTTGCAGATGAGAGGAAAGATTCCACAATGCACATAAGCGAGGCGGACAGCTCCGTACGATGAAAATCGAGGAACATGAGATTTAGAAAGCAGACTTGCTCTGGACCAATCGGGATGCTTGCCAGGTCTCAAGCAACTAGCTTCCTTCCCAAGCTAAACAAATCTGCAGTGAGAATACTTACGGGTGCCATCACACGTCATTGCGCTATTGCACGAATGCTCTGACTGTGGCGCATACCAACAAGCTCCCTCTGCAGAAGCTGTCAGGATGCGGAGGAAGAGGAGGCTATTAATCACTTTTTCTGCCGATGACCATTCTGGAACTGCTTCGTGCTACTCATACATACAAAATGCATTAATAAATACCAACATTCTAAACCCGATAAAAAAATTAGAACTGTGATTGACTAATGAAAATGAAATACGTTTCCTAATAAAAATATAATTAATATAATTAATTTACTAACAAAACAAGTATCTAAAATACCCGAAAAGTGTCGAAGAAGTTGTTTAGTGCTGTTTCAAGGCCTACGTTTTTATATGCGAGAGTATTGAATGAAGCAGCAGTGACGGTGTTGTTGTTGTAGTTACCTATTATTTACTCTTTATAAGGTGCATATATCTTCATATACATATTTCTTCTGTACTTGTGTTTGTGACTTAAATGAAACTGTGTGTGTTTGTTCAAGGGGATTTGGGGATGCTTTGGATTCACAATTTTATCCGGGAAGTGGAGCAGGGACCGACCTGTTCCAAAAAGTCAAATTTAGCGTACGATTCGCTTGAATTCTGTACAGGGGTACATATTTGACCAAAAAAACTTTTGAGAAACTTCTCACTCCAATTTGGTATAGAGGTACTTCCGTGACTAGCACAATATTTGTAAAACTTTTCTTTCCAGGAAATGGCCTATGACCGTCCTATCCCAAAAAATCGAAAAATTCGATTTACTAAATCCTTTTTATAGGCCCATTTGTTTGAGATTTTTTTTTATCGGGGTTCCTCTTGTACAAGCTTATTAATTGGGACCTATTATCTGTGGAAAAATGAACAAGTGCCAAACAATTTAAAAAATCGTGGTTGCGGTGCAAGCATTCTATATTTGGTCAAGTGATTTCGTGTATGAGGAAATTGTGGTGAGAGAAGTAGAGGCCGTGGGAGTGGGAGTGGAATTGGAAGTGGTAGTGTGAGTGGTAGCTTGAATAGCACTAGTAGTGTTATTGATAGTGTGAGTGGGAATTGGAGTGCGTGTGAGAGTAAGAATGGGAGTGGAAGTGAAAGTATTACTAGGAGTGGGAGTGGGAGCAGGAGTCTGAGTATGATTGTGAGTGAGCGGTAGTTGGATTGTCATAGGCTCAGGACTAGGAGGAAGATAAACCCAATAAGGGATGGACAGGAATAAGAATAAAAATGGAAGATCAAGTAGTAGGGAATGGGATAGAGAGCGAAGAGGGGAAGCGGGGCTCACTTCAGAAAAGTAGGCAAATCAATTTTCATGCAGAGCAAAGTATGCCGGGTTTTCCAGCATAAAAATAATTTTTTAGGTACAAACGTCTTAAATATGTACTTAAATAAGAGCTAAGTAGAAATGCACTCATTGAATTTGTAGCACTCATTAATGACGTAGATATATTTTAGTGCACCATCATTAGCAGATACAATGAAAAGTGAAACCTACTAAAAAAACAAAAACAACAACTTGGGTAGCACATTGTGTCAGCATATGCGGATATTAGCGCTTTATGATATTTCATTAATTAAACAAATAAATGTTTTGCATTGGCATTGTGATTGATTCGAATCAGATTGCAAATATTAATCTTAAAACAAGTAAAGGTGTCTAAGTTTGGGTGTAACCGAACATTATATACTCAGCGTGACCTTCAATTGTATATTTCATTTCAGTTAAATTACTTTTCTACACGTGGCACCGCCCGTTGATAAGTGAAATATCATTGATTCAAAACTATTTTTTGCTAAGTTATAGCTTATTATTCTAGTCTAAGTTGCCGTGGTCTTTAACCGATCCCGTCCATTTTTACTAGAAATATTTCCTGCTATAGGGAAAATTTGAGTACCCAATTTTATTACCTTCTGTTAATTTTTCTTCGAGTTATGGTTCTCGAAACAGAAAATTGCTTAGTCATGAAAGGGGCGGTGCCACGCCCATTTTTTTAAATTTGAAGTTGTTCCTATTTATCGTTATAATTCCACTTGGAAAATAAAATACCATTGATATAAAGCTCTTTTTTTACAAAGATATAGCTTATTTTATTCGTGCACGACCCTTTTAAAAATCTTTTATATAAAAGTGGGCGTGGTTCTTAACCGATTTCGTTAATTTTTCTGCAAAGCATTCCTTATGGTAAAGGCAACCTTTCTGTCGAATTTTGTTACGATTGGTTTAAGGATTTTTGATTTATGATTAATAATATTTGTAAAATGTATTTTATCACATGTGGGCGGTGCCATGCCGATTTTAAAATTTTTTTCCAAATTTTTATCAAGAGTCTCAGTCCACATATAAAATTTCAACATTCTAGGTGTACTGTTTACTAAATTATCAGGTTTTTTGTGTTTTCCAAAATTTTATATATATAAAAAGTGGGCGTGGTTATCATCCGATTTCGCTCATTTTCAATACCAATCTATTCTGGGTCCAGATAAGCTAGTGTACCAAATTTGGTGAAGATATCTCAATATTTACTCAAGTTATCATGCTAACGGACGGACGGACAGGCAGACGGACGGACGGAAATGGCTCAATGAAATTTTTTTCTATACTGATGATTTTGATATATGGAAGTCTATATCTATCTCGATTCCCTTATACCTGTACAAGCAACCGTTATCCAATCAAAGTTAATATACTCTGTGTGCAAGGCACGCTGAGTATAAAAATAGCGGAAGAAATTTGTTGGAATTATCTTTACGGTCTTTTGCGTCATAATTTAACAACAAGCAATGTTCTTCATTGGTTTTTATCCCATATGCTGCCGTCCATAGCAAAAAGGTGGTAAAGTGCAAAAAGTGAAATCGTGGAAAACTGAATTTTTGTTTCGGAAATTCAAGACAGTGTGAATTTTAAATCAGTTATTGTTTAGTTAACGACCAAATTGTAATCACTGAAATTTATTGTCATTAAAATTTCTATAGGGCAGTAACTGAACTTTACTGCCTTTTTGCTATGGATGGCAGTATACATGATTACCGTTTCTTCAATTTCAATTACGTCAATAAATTAATGACATTTGTTTGAACAATTATCACCGGCACAACTATTTACCCAACGCCGTTTAACGATTGTAATAACAACATTTATACTTTAAGGGTGTTCCAATTAGCTATTCATCTTGATCACGATCGAGTCCACAACCAACGGAAATACGACAAAAAACGAAATCAATAGAACCATCCTGTGGATCGGAACTTGATCCAGATGAATATCGGGACCACATTGTTGTTGTTGCACTTGCATGTTAAATTTTTATCGGGATCTGGATCAGTGTTCATTGGAACCTAGGTTTTATTTATGTAAATTTTTTACTTTCTTTATATTGTTACGAATATTAGCAACACTAAGGGGTACTATCATCTCTAAGCCGATGCTAAGCAGTGCCTTGATGCACATCAATAATTCAATCATTATGTCTATACATACGTACGTACACGCAGCAGAGAAGCAACACACAAACACATGCATATATCCAATCTGAGGGGCTCACAAGAGAGGGCAATAATTTGTGCAAGTATTACTCACGCGCATATGAGAAGCCATAAACGTAGTTGTGGCTGGTGATTTTGTAGCTGATAACTAACTAGTAAGTTCTGGAATGGAAAAGCCTAGAAGTAGACAACGAGGAAACCAGACAGTATAAAAGGCGACAACAGTAGAGGTGCGGAAATCAGTTTGGTTTAAGCAAGCTATTGGTTGCAAAGTATAAGTGTTATTGTACTTTAATAAAGGCCATTTTGCATTATTGAAGAGTGGAGTTATTTATTCAACAGTATAGTGATAAGAACATTAGTATAAGGTTGCAAATAAAAGGGAATTGCAGTAAAATCGTTACAATATTAATTTCGTTTAATGTTTTTCACTGAACTGCTATACAAAATTGTAGAATCTTGTAATAAATTTTTGAGTAAATTTGCAAAAAGCTAGGGTCTTAAAACTTGGAACACACTTCGAAACCCGTTGAAAATTTAATATGCGCGAAAAAACTTTGCTAGGGAAAAAACTTTCCAGGGATCGTGAAATTCGAAAAATCCTCCGAACTTGGAAATTTTGCTTTCGAGTTTTAATTAACTTGCGGATAAGACAGTGACCTAAAACTTTGAACATAGCTTCGGTCTTTATTACGTTGTAATATTCAGGTTAAAAAGTTCTCTAGATGGGACAGGGAGCGAGATATTTAGAGATATTTAAAAATTCCTTTTACAACATGTGGAGTTCTGCGATCGCTTTTTAAGGAACTTCCCGTAGAGCTAGATTCTTGAAACTAAAAACAGACTTCAGAACCCCATGACCACGCAACATATAGGACACAATTATCGCCAGGTGTCGTGAAAACTCAAAAATATTTTCCGAACTTGGCAATTTTGCTTTCGAGCTTCGAGGAACTTTCCGATAACAAAGTGAATTGAAATTTTGAACATGGCTTCGGGGCTAATTATGTTGTAATATTTAAGATAAAAAAGTTTTCTGGATGGTACAGAGGTCGAGATATTTAGAGGTATCAAAAAGTCCATTTTGAATAGTGAAATAAATTTTAAGTAACGACTCATTGACCTGGAAACATGAAACCTTACACATAGTTGAGGTCCCTTGACAATGCAACAAAAGGGAGAAATAAAAAAAAGATAAAATTTGTTTAAGTACTTCCTTTATATAAATGGACCACAAAAAACGAAAAATGTCTATTTAATCGAAGACAAAATCTTGTTGAACTTTGATATTCAAATATTAACACAACCACAAAAACAAAAATATAAGGTTGGAGCCCACATTGCCGGACTTAGGAAAAGATTTTATTGATAGCCTCTTTATTTCACTCCACCTTTATATTGTAACAAATTTTGGGGATTTATGATAATTATGCTCCTTCTTCTAACGTTTAAGCGCTGAACTGTCGAATAAATAACTCCAATATTCAGTATTCGCAAAATGGTCTTTATTTGGACTAATTTGGGGGTAGTACTTCACAAATTCAATTATACTTCACTACTAGCGTGTTTAAATCAAACTGATTACTGATTACTCAGTTTGCGCTGCTTTTATAATCTCAGTTAGCTCGTTCGCCCATTTCATCTTAGGTCTAGACGTTTCACGCACATGTCTTCTAGCACAGTTGTATCTCATGCTTGGTTATTTAGCTATCTAAATGTATATCTGTAGTTCATGCTTTTCTTCTGGCTATATGCGTGTGTATGTGTGAGTAACAACTTCTGCTCTTAGCTGCCGGCTACATATGTGTATGTGAGATAATCTCTTCACTTCGAGCTGCTGGTTTTGTGTGTGGAATATTCTTCGTTGCATTGTACATAAGTGTGGCTGCTCGCTCTAATGCTTACATGAACATAAGTGTGGCTGCTTGCTTTTTTTGATGTTGTTATTATTTACTGATATCATAGTGATGCTAATATTCGCCACAATATTTTTGTTCCTCATAAAACATTTTAAAGTGCTTATGTTAAAATTTGTATATCAAAGTTCAACAAGATTATGTCTTTGTTTAAAGACACATTTTTCATTTCTTCTTGGTCCGTCCATATACAACGAAGAATTTAAAAACTTTCGTCTTTTTATGCTTCATTATTATTTCATTAGCGATTGTCTGTAGTGTGATGTTTTCGCATATCGCAATTTTTAGTTTGTTTAATTGTGCTGCATTGTTGTTATTGCCATAGTTGTTGTAGTTTTTGTTGTCGACGTATTTCTTTTCTGCTGTTGTCATTTATTGAATTCTTTTTCTACTTTGACAATTTGTTGTTGTGTGTTGTCTTGAATATATTTTTCTTCTATTTTGTTTCTTTGTTTTGTGGTTACTTGGTTTTCTTTTATTTTTCTTTTTCGTATTTTCTGTTTTTGTCTTTGTCACCTAATTACCCTAACATTGTAATGCACTGATTGGCCTATCGGAAGTGAAAAGTGCATGCAAATTTATAATGAGTATTTAGCTTCGTAATATTCATACAAATTTGCACCTAATTAAAAGAAAAAAAGACATATTTACAAATACACAACAGCTTTTAATTTCAAGCACTGTATTATTTTTTGTTGCAACAAAATGAAATTCAAAGTCGAATGCTGATTCACATAAAATTAAATTATTTGCAATATAAACTTTTAACAATGTTATTAAAATTATAATTGCGAACGCTCGGATGTTCAGATGTTTGGCTTTGTAATTCAAGTGAGTTATCGTTTTGTATGAAACAAATATGGACTCATTAAGGCATTGTTAGCTCCTCACGGACCGACCAGTTCAACCCAGCGTTTTGTTATCGATGAGGTAAAGGCTCGATAACCATGCTGTTGTATAGTTATCGATTTGTTAACAAAAAGTTCTCAATATGTTATCGATTGTTATTGAAAAGTTATGCATATACTATCGAAAAGTTCTTCAAAAAATATCGATTTGTTATCAACAAATTATTGATTTCTTGTCAAATAAATATCTACAAGTTATCGAAAAGTTACGGATTTGTTATCAGAGTTATCGATGAGTTTTCGGTTCTCTGTCAGGCTGATACCGATAAAATTTCAATATGAAATCGGCAAAGATTCGATATCCCGTTAATGCAAGGCCGTTAAGTAACCAACAAGCCAATAGCACGACAATAATTTCGCTATCGATAATAAGTCGATAACAAACGATATTGATGCTACCGATAGTAAGATTTTCGCCGAGATTCTGTTCCAATTCGCGTCGTGTCCCTTTGTTATTGTACCTAGAAGTTTCTTTGGACGGACCTACGTGTTTTATGCCGACTCCGAACGTCAGTTGCAATGCAGCTAAACTTTCAATCGGCGTTTTGCCAAATTACTGCCAGTTAGGGGTTAGGCTAACGGCAGAGTGCTCTCCATAGGCTTTTCCTGGCGCGTAGCTTGAACCGTTTCTCGTTTTGTGACAACTTTTACAATTTTCCATAAAAAGTCATTCTCATAGCTTTCTATCCTTATACTATACCAACGACTCTCGCTTTCACTCTGTCGTCAGTCTGAGCATATGCCCGTGGCAGGTATACCACTCGCTGTTGTTGTTGATGCTGTTGTAGCGATAAAAACACTCCTCGAAGGATATATGTATATAGATCCGGTACGTTCTGGCAACCATTAAGGTACAAGCACGACCATCTCGAGAACGATTTAATATGACCATATTGAAACTTCTAGGTTGTTCACATCCCTGAATACTTGTGTTCAAATTGTGGAATCTTGTATCTAGAGTCAGTAAAAGAAAATTTCAAAATGGGCGTAACTCCGCCCTTAATTCGTCTAGAATACTTTTAATGCCATAAGTCGAACAAAAATTTACCAATCCTTGTGAAATTTGGTAGGGACATAGATTATATGACGATAACTGTTTTCTGTGAAAATGGTCGAAATCGGTTTAAGCCACGCCCAGTTTTTATACACAGTCGACCGTCTGTCCTTTCGCTCGGCCGTTAACACGATAACTTGTGCAAAAAACGATATATCTCAACTAAACTTAGTTCACGTACTTATCTGAAGTCACTTTATCTTGGTATAAAATATGGCCGAAATCCGACTATGACCACGCCCACTTTTCCGATATCGAAAGTTACGAAAAATGAAAAAAAAATTCCATAATTCTGTGCCAAATATGAAAAAAGAGATGAAACATGGTTTGGTTTATTGACGCCTGGTCAGGAATCCCTCAGGGTACCCATTGCGGTCCTCTACTATTCCTAATTTTTATCAATGATCTGCCTCAGCAATTCAAGTTCGCTAAATGTCCAATGTTTGCAGACGACGTCAAGCTTTTTCTAAGTGTCCGTGATACTTCCGACCACTTAAACTTACAATCCGATCTCAATTCTTTTGCCGAATGGTGCTCAAACAATAACTTGCTCCTAAACACAAACAAATGTTGTGTTATTTCATATTCTAACAAGTAAGGAAGGTTAAGTTCTGGTGTAACCGAACATTACATACTCAGTTGAGAGCTATGGTGACAACATAAGGGAAAATAACCATGTAGGAAAATGAACCGAGGGAAACCCTGGAATGTGTTTATATGACATGTGTATCAAATGAAAGGGTCTAATGAATATTTTATGAGGGAGTGGGTCATAGTTCTATAGGTGGACGCCATTTAGGGATATAGCCATAAAGGTGGATCAGGGTTGACTCTAGAATGCGTTTGTACGATATGGACATCAAAAGAATGGTGTTAATGAGTATTTTAAAAGGGAGTGGGCCTTAGTTCTATAGGTGGACGCCGTTTCGAAATATCGCCATAAAGGTGGACCAGGGGTGACTGTAGAATGTGTTTGTACGATATGGGTTTCAAATTAAAGGTATTAATGAGAGTTTTAAAAGGGAGTGGTGGTTGTTGTATAGGTGGTCGCCTTTTCGAGATATCGCCATAAAGGTGGACCAGGGGTGACTCTAGAATGCGTTTGTACGATATGGGTAACAAATGAAAAGTGTTAATGAGTATTTTAAAAGGGAGTAATCCTTAGTTCCATAGGTGGACGCCGTTTCGAGATATCGCCATAAAGGTGGGCCAGGGGTGACTCTAGAATTTGTTTGTGCAATATGGGTATCAAACGAAAGGAGTTAATGAGTATTTTAAAAGGGAATGGGCCTTAGTTCTATAGGTGGACGCCTTTTCGAGGTATCGCAATAAAGGTGGACCAGGGGTTACTCTAGACTTTGTTTGTACGATATGGGTATCAAATGAAAGGTGTTAATGAGTATTTTAAAATGGCGTGGGGCTTAGTTCTATAGGTGGACGCCTTTTCGAGATATCGCCATAAAGGTGGACGAGGGGTGACTCTAGAATGAGTATGTACGATATGGGTATCAAATTAAAGGTATTAATGAGAGTTTTAAAAGGGAGTGGTGGTAGTTGTATATGTGAAGGCGTTTTCCAGATATCGACCAAAATGTGGACCAGGGTGACCCAGAACATCATCTGTTGGATACCGCTAATTTATTTATATATGTAATATCTGCCAAGATTTTAAGGGTTTTTTATTTCGCCCTGCAGAACTTTTTCATTTTCTTCTACTTAATATGGTAGGTGTTACAACCATTTTATAAACTTTTTTCTAAAGTTATATTTCGCGTCAATAAAACAATCCAATTACCTTACCATGTTTCATCCCTTTTTTCGTTTTTGGTATAGAATTATGGCATTTTTTTCATTTTTCGTAATTTTCGATATCGAAAAAGTGGGCGTGGTCATAGTCGGATTTAGTTCATTTTTCATACCAAGATAAAGTGAGTTCAAGTAAGCACGTGAACTAAGTTCATTAAAGATATGTCGATTTTTGCTCAAGTTATCGTGTTAAGGGCCATGCGGAAGGACAGACGAAAGAGTGTGTATAAAAACTGGGCGTGGCATCAACCGATTTCGCCCATTTTCACAGAAAACAGTTAGCGTCATAAAATCTATGCACCCACCAAATTTCAAAAGGATTGGTTAATTTTTGTTCGACTTATGGCGTTAAAAGTATCGTAGACAAATTAAATGAAAAAGGGCGGAGCCACGCCCATTTTGAAATTTTATTTTATTTTTGTATTTTGTTGCACCATATTACTGGAGTTGAATGTTGACATAATTTACTAATATACTGTAAAGATATTAAATTTTTTGTTAAAATTTTACTTTAAAAACAATTTTTTTTTAAAAGTGGGCGTGGTCCTTCTCCGATTTTGCTAATTTTTATTAAGCGTACATATAGTAATAGGAGTAACGTTTCTGCCAAATTTCGTTATGATAACTTCAACGACTGCCAAATTACAGCTTGCAAAACTTCTAAATTACCTTCTTTTAAAAGTGGGCGGTGCCACGCCCATTGTCCAAAATTTTACTAATTTTCTATTCTGCGTCATAAGTTCAACCCATCTACCAAGTTTCGTTGCTTTATCTGTCTTTTCTAATGAAATATCGCACTTTTTCGGTTTTTCGAAATTTTCGATATCGAAAAAGTGGGCGTGGTTATAGTCCGATATCGTTCATTTTAAATAGCGATCTGAGATGAGTGCTCAGGAACCTACATACTAAATTTCATCAAGATACCTCAAAATTTACTCAAGTTATCGTGTTAACGGACGGACGGACGGACGGACGGACGGACATGGCTCAATCAAATTTTTTTTCGATCCTGATTATTTTGATATATGGAAGTCTATATCTATCTCGATTCCTTTATATATATGTACAACCAACCGTTATCCAATCAAACTTAATATACTCTGTGAGCTCTGCTCAACTGAGTATAAAAAGACAACCGCAACATATTTTAATTATAGACTAAATGACAGGTCTCTGAATCGCTGTCATAAAATTAAAGATCTGGGTGTGATTTTTGACCCTAAACTTTCCTTTTCAAGTCACATTGATTTCATTGTCTCGAAGTCTTTTGCAATGGTTGGATTTATTACACGTAACACAAAAGATTTTAAGGACCCTATGACGTTAAGGCACTTTATACCTCATTGGTAAGAAGTCGTCTGGAATACTGCTCAATAATATGGAATCCATTTTATGAAGCTAACTCGCTCAAAATTGAGAGAGTTCAACAAATTTTTACAAAAATTGCATTGCGTTTGCTTCATTGGCCCGATGGTCTCCCATCGTACACTAGCAGGCGGAAATTGCTCGGTCTTCACGCTTTGTGTGACAGAAGAACTTGTTTCTCACTCACGTTTGCCTATAATGTTATAAACTCTAACAACAACTGTTCCGACGTATCCAGCTTATTCATTCCGTATGTTCCTCCACGTTATCTACGGAATAATAGACTATTTATCGAAGCAACTCATAGAACGAACTATGCTATGAATGAGCCTATATCCAAGACTATACATCTAGCAAATCGATATAGCAGTGTTCTTAATTTTAATAATAGCTTATATAAGTTTAAGCTTGAACTCTTCTATTTTTAACTAGTCTGTAAGAAAGCCTGTACTTTTTAGACTGAATGAATAATAAATAAATAAATAAATAAATAAATAAAATATAACTTTAGAAAAAACTTTGTAAAATGAGTGTGACACCTACCATATTAAGTAGAAGAAAATGAAAAAGTTCTGCAGGGCGAAATCAAAAGCCCTTGGAATTTTGGCAGGAATGCTGTTCGTGGTATGACATATATAAATAAATTTAAAAAAAGGCGTCCACCTATAGAACTAAGGCCCACTACGTTTTAAATAATCATTAACACCTCTCATTTGATACGCATGTCATACAAACACATTCCAGGGTTAGCGTAGGTTCATTTTGCTAAATGGTGATTTTCCCTTATTTTGTTTCCAAAGTTCTCAGCTGAGTTCGGTTACACCCGAACTTAGCCTTCCTTACTTGTTTCATTCTTGCTTTATCGATTGCCTAATGGAGCGAAAACTCGAGTCGGTTTTTAAAATGACATGGACAATGGTTTCTGTGTGAAATTGGTATACATTTCTTCATATATATTTGACTTAAATGTATTTCCTATTACAAAAATTTATATTAAATACGTGAATGATTTTATTTTTAAAATTAAATTATAAGCTTACATTTTTTATCATTTTCTCTTTACAGGTAATTAACTACAAAAGTCAAAAATACTAAAAACTAAATATTAATGTTGATGTGTACAAAAGCACAATAAGGAAGAAAAAAATAATGGTTTGAAAAAATTTAGCCAAACATCCAACTCAGACGTTCAAAACTCGAGTATACGACTATCTGAAGGTAAATATTGCTTTTTGACCAGCTAGTTTTGATCATTTCCCTTTTATTTAGTAAAAAATTCAAATAATTTAGTGTAGCGGTAATATTTTAAAATCAATCGCAAGTTGCTTTATCCAGCGATATATTTTATTTTTTTTCTAACTTTTTAATCTTCATTGCCTCCGTTTTAAATTTATTTATTTTAGTTGCAAGTAGTATTTAGTTCGTCTCAGCCTCTCAGACAATTTCAATCAGTTATGACGTGAAGCGCATCAACGAGACCAACAACAAACTTTTGCTTGACATATTTGCATTTCTTGGCGTCAGGTTTTTCTTTTCTTTTGTTACTCAAGTTTTCTCTGTTTTTATACTACATTGTGAAGAGGTCGTTAAAGTGATCGACTTATGCCTTACCCGTTGATAATCCAGCAAAAGGCCTTTCTTACTGCTTCAGTCCATAGATGAAGAGCCACTTTGAGGTTCGCCTAATACATGTCGTCACATACCACCCTCTGAAATAATGAGATTTGAGCACATTCGCAAAAAGCGTATTAGACAAAATGGAAGAAGTACTTGCGGTCATCACAAAATGCCGCGCCGCATTGATGTTTTTGAAGACTATCCCTAGTTAAGAGTCAATGAATGATTAAAGACGCCATGGCTCACAAGTTGTTCTTGCCTCGATTTCACTCTGTTTTCTCAAATAACCAGTTATCGCTAGAAAAGGATGATTGATGTGGGTTGCTTGCGTACTTAATGTTAAAAATCGCGTAGGCGGATAAGCAAATCAAAAAAGGCATCAGTTTAATTCACTGTTCGCCTCTCTATTCGTGTGGCATTTGAGCGTAGACCTGCCCATGTTGATCACATGGTCCTGAATACATGGAATAAGATATTTGTATCAATCTCTTTTTGTCGGTCTATGTATTTTCGTATGATAATAAATTCTTGTGTCGGGGTCGTCTACTCGTTCTACTATTTGTTATTTTATGCGTCCATAGTCAGCAGCGAATCTATTGTTCTTTGTCGCAGATTTCATCCCCTTACTAAACTGTAAGAGAAAGAAGAAACTATCGTATCACCCGTCAAGGAGGTATAGAAGAGTTATCGATTTTCTATAGAAGTGTTATAAATTTGCTTATCGATTTATTGTTGTTTATTTATTGGAAAATTATAGATTTTTTATCGAAAATTTATCGATTTACTATCGAAAAGCTATCGCTTTGTTACCAAAAAGTTATCGATTTGCTAACAAAAAGTTGTTGATATATTATCAAAAATTTATCGTTTTGTTTTTAAAAAAAGTATCGGTACTTTATTGAAGAATTATCGAGATGTTACCAAAATGTTATCGCTTAAAAACTTCACCTGGCAATCACCAATAATAACCAGTTTAGTGCAATATAGGTACATTAGATCTTTATCTATTAGCCTCATCTTTCCAATCCATACTAATACTCGTCCGATCTAAACTAATGCGCCTTCGCTCTGAATGGGCGGTTGAAAAGAATGTTTTTATAATGCGTGTTTTTTTTTTCAACTTTATTGAAAAGGTTGCAAAGCGCTGTTACCCAATCCGCATTTTCACTACTTACTTATATAGTCAGAGTGGGCGCAACAAGCTTCCGATCTGAATTAATGTCCATTCACAAATTTTCCATTTTTTGGGTTGAACCCTGCCCTCTCTATTTCACCTGTTATGAGACCGGAGCTTGCTGTATCCCTCTCATACATCTTGGAAACATTTTTGTATTATTTTCACAGAATTCTTGCTGATGTTTTTCCCACAGATCTCGCAGTTTCTAAGTTATTCGTGGTTGAGCTGAAGTAAATAATGCTTCAAGCAACCATGACCAGTCAGCGGATGTTTTAAGTAGAAGCCTAACCCACTGTGGCGGGAATGAGCTTGTATGTAAGTCTAGATGGCATTGGTGGAGTTATCACATCTAAGTTTCCATTCAGATAGAACATTTATCACACAGCTTTTGTGGATTTATGGAGATCTGCACAAATTTCAAGTATGGGCCAGGACAAAGCCAACACAACTCAAGTGTTTTTAGCCGATTATCGGTGTTATTTTACTCAAATCCATTTGTTTGATGTTGGGAGCCAAACAGAGGAAAAGTGATTTTGTTGTGAGCCCAAGAGAGCTATTAGGGTAATTGTATGCGTTTTCTTGATGTATACTATCATCGAGGCACTGCTGCCATAGAACAGACTCCTCTCCCTCCCTCCTTATCTTTCTCTCTCTCCCTCTCTTTCTCTCTCTCTCCCTCTCTTTCTCTCTCTCTCTTTCTCTCTCTTTTCTTACAAACCCGCAACCGAGTATATAGTTTTCGATTTAAATCGAGTTTGAATTTCGTTACTTGTTCCACGTTTTTCTTTTGTTTTCTCATTCAACCTTTTTTTTTCTACATTGCAAGTGCTTTGCTGGATTACCGGCTGTACTTGTGTTGTTAGTTGACTTGGCTGCTTAACTGTTAAAAATACAAGCGAAGCGAACCGGCTGCTAGCCTGTTGCTGTTGCTTTATTGCATACAAGAAGATTCCGCATAATCATCTGCAGTCTCAGCAGCAGTGGTAATTGCAAAAAATATGCATGCTCTTGTTGTTGTGGTGCATAAAACAACTTACTTTCACTAAGCAATGAAGGCTTACCGACAAACAAACATACATATTTAAGTGTTTTATTCGTTAACAAGTAACGGCTTTAGATGCTGTTATATACAAATAATTTCGGCGGAATATATATCATTTAAACTGAATGGCAAATTACGAGTTGTTGGTTTTTGCGCGAATTGATATTAAAAATAAAAATTTAAAATAATTTTTTTTTATCATCTGTGAGTTTGTTAAATTTTCTCAATTGAGGAAGTCTATTGACCTCGTATTTTTCATGTCATTAGCAATTATGAACGCTTTTGATTTTGGTACGTTTTATGTTTAGTAAAAGGCTATATTATAATAATGAGTTTGAAACTTATATATCAGTCCAGTGATTTTGGCCGCTCTGATCTGAGATACGGCCAGCAAACTTAAACGTAGAGTTTTCACGTGATATGGAAACTGAACTCACAAATCGATTGGTGAGATGGGTGTATTCCCAACAAATAATAGTAATAAAAATTCACAGCAACTTAAAACAAGCTAAACTCAAACCGAAGCATACCTCGATTATATAGCCACATACGCGACCTTATTCAATCCGCTCTAAGGTTATAAATCAAGTAAAGTGCAACTACAACTGAGACCTCTAATAATAAATTCTTATTTTAAAGCCGCTTCAAGTGATTGATGATGCGATCTATGGGGAAAAGTAGTTATGACGAATCATGCTTCCTTTTTTTTAAATTTTTTTATTTTTGTTTTATATTTTTTTTTATATTTTTATTTTTTTTTATATTTTTTTTTATATTTTCGGAAAAGCCCATAAATAAAGGTTAAATACTGATTTAAATTTTTTATGTTCGTAATTAGTACTACTCAACTAGAAAACAGATCTTTTAACAGTCACAGCATGAGTTCAAAAACCTTCAGAATAGAATGAGAAAAAGGTTACAAAAACGTTTCAAAAGTAGAGACCGAAGAAGCTCCAGAAAATGATCATAAAAAAGTTCCGAAATTACTTGAAAGTGGCTCCAAAATTCATTTTAAAAGAGTCATAAAACTCTCAGAACTCGACTTGACTCGTTTCATTGTGTGAACCTCTTAGGGCTCTCGAAAGCGCTAATTTCTGCTTCGAAAGCATTTTGTAGCTATTTAAGAAGTGGTTTCCTTTCCCTAAAATGTCCAGCACAATAGTAAGCCCAGTTCCAAATGCTTGAGAATAAGTGATTGCAATCTTAGTATTTAATTACTTTTTCTTAATTGAGTGCAATCAAGTAAATTTTAAGGTATTGCCAATTTCACACAGAGGCTTAATCAAATAATTATTAGTCGTCTTCTACATGAAAGCTCCCATTGAACTTAATTTTAACTATTTTTTGTAAAAGTGTAATATTTTTATGGGGCTGCTGACAGATGTTTGCTTAATGAAGCAAGTGTCCGTGTGAAAAAAAGGAAAACTTAATTATTTGATTGAATAAAATTTTCATTCGATTCAGTTTCTGGGTGAAATTGGCATGTGATTGTAATTAATTTTATATTCCATTTTGCGCAATCACAAAAAAGCAATACAATTTTCTGACGATGTAAAGCGTAGAGTAATCCATAGACTGTTAATCTAAACTAGTATCGCCTGTGGTCGAAATTCGACCAACGTGTATTTTTTTCAACTCAGTCTATGCAAGTGTTGGAAATATAGCAAACTGGTCTAACTGACTTAACTTTTTCTTTAAAATTTTGAATTTGATCTAAGACTTTGTACTTTTTGATTGTATTTTCTTAAATTTTCTACGAACTTTTCACATGTAATTATAACGTTTTGGTATGGAGCTCCTTAAACAAAAATATAAAAATTATGTAAAATCAAATGAAATTGACATAGAATTATGGTGAAATTACTTGAAATTGAATTCAAAAATAGGTTTTTCACACCAACCGGAAGGTCCCCGTTGGCGCGCTACCGAAGTTAGTTTTGGGAGCTCGGTTCCCCAGTAGGCTTATATCACACATATACATATATCGCCCATTTACTTCAATAGTGTCATAATTCAAAAAACATGAACTTTTAATTAAAAACGAAGAAATGTCACGCCACCCGTTTAATTTTGTATAAATACATTTCACTTCAGTTACATATCTAATATGTAAGTGTGACACAAAAAAAAATTCGATAAAAAATTCATAAAAAATAAAATAAAAATATAAAAAAATTATGTAATGAGGAAGAAGGCAGAGTTTACTAAATAAATGTTTAATTAAAGAAAAAAAATTAAGTACTTAAATTGCGAAAAAATTAAGTGAAGTGAACAAACAGTTCCATATAAAAACGCAATAAGTGCACTTAGACTTTTTTCCAGCTTTTAATATGAAAATAAATTAGCCTAAAAAACAATATATATAAAAAATTTAAGGTTATATTTTTGTAACTTTTTTTTTGTTCAGTATAAGACGTACTTTATTTAAAATGAGGATTAAATTTGCAAATGCAAAAACATTTTCGGGCAATTTTGCCATTAATTGTCATAAATGAATTTAGTTAGTTTCAACAAAAGTTAACTCATTATTTGTGATTTCATGTTCTTTTGAAAACAACTAAAATAAAAAACAAATAATCTGTTAAATAAAGACTTATATATTTACGTGTAAGTGAAATTTGCCACAAAACATGGGCCAAATTAATTCTACCCTGCAAAAATTGTTGGATTACGTGTTCCATTTTCTTCATGTTGGAGTACTCTAACAATACTCCTTTGCAATGCGTTTGCGGAGCACCATCAGCCGATCATTGCTCATTTTTCAACGACCGTGATCACGACACAATGACGATCGAACAGATTTGCCAAACGTAAAATATTGCATACAAATAACTGATAATAAAATTTTACTATGGCAACTCTGATAAAATGCAACCGCGCACTGGTTTTATGTATACATACTATAGTATAGAGAAATATTAGTTTCTTTATTCACGCAAATGCTAAATAACATAAGAATATTCGTAGTAAAAAATATAAAAGTTGTATTGCCCCTTTTCATTTACTTTCATTTTAAATTAAATTCACTCCGATAATTCTTTCCGACACAATTCCTCTTTAGTACTTTGGCATATGATCCTCTGTGGGTGCTCCATGGAGTACAACAGTGAAAGTAATTTGGAAAGTACTCTCACGTATGTACTCTATGGAATACTCACAAACAAAGCGAAAGTGGGATCACCTACTCCTCTCCTAGGACATCGCAATGTTAATTGGAGCACATTTTTTGTATGAATACAGATTAGTTTTGAAATACTCCTATACTCCCAAAGGAGTATTCCTTACATTATTTATGGAGTACTTGCGTTTTTTGAAGCGTATTTAAGTTTTTTTGGTACGCTACAAATTATTTTGGAACAATTTTTTTTAGTATTTTGGTAGAGGCTATTATAAGTAAGTGGCAACAATGGGAAACCATATTTGTTTGTAGGTGAAACATTTGTGCTTTCGAATTTAGCGGGGATACATAAAGGTTTAGGTCTTTGAAATTCGCATTAGAACACTTAGATAATTGTTCACAAAGATGGCGCGCTTGTGCACGAAAATGAATTTCGATATTTGTATGAATTGTTCAAATTTACAAAAAACTTTTTCTATTAATTATAAACAAATAGAGTGATATTTGTTAACAAAAACAGGCCTATACACTGCGGCTGATCAATACGAATCGATTCATATAACTTTTATATGATTTTACGCATGCTAAGTATGCGAAACAGCCTGTCAATTGATTGTGTGGAAATTTTGTTAGCGTATTAATATATAGATGATGGTAAATTTTTACAGCGTTCGTTATCTTCTGCTTTCTTTTTTGTTGTTGTTTTTGTTGTAGCAGCATTTTTCACAAGTGAGCTGGAAGTACTTTCTTACTGATGTCCGATAAATGATAACAATCGCCACAAAATGGTAAATTTCTACCTGTGATTATTATTATTACTATTATTACTAGGCCTGGAAGTGCGTCCTTTTTCCAGATCTATTGTGCATGCCCTTTCAGCCTACTTTTGTACCTGGAGGCTTTTGATGTATCTAAGTACCACTCCAGGCTTTTTACTTCATATCACACAGGGATTAAGTGCCACACCACCTAGATGGGAGAGTCTCTGCCTAGCCAGTGCGACGCATTCGCAGAGAATGTGAACCGACGTTTCATCGACAAATTTGGATATCGGATAGATTTAACTTATTTAGTTGATATCGTGGACCACACTCCGTATAGTACCCAGCGAGAGTTCTTAGGTCATCCCTGTTTAGATTAATATGCAGTCAATCCAGTGGCGTCTGAATTGTTTAGTTTCCCAGTTACTTATAGTTTCCTTGGACTGTGCATTTGTTAGTCCACAAAAGGGCTCTGAACCATAGAATGCAGCTATAGCACACTGCTTTCCTAGGTAATCTGCATGTTCATTACCTCCCAAGTCCCTCGTGTCCGGGAACCCATCCTAACAAAACCTTGTTTTTGGCTCCCAGGTCATTAAGCATTTCAGTTCAGTAATCCACTAGCTTAGATGTAACTGTGTAGGATTGCAAGGCACGCAGGTCCGCCTGGCTCTCCGAAATAATGTAGATGCTCTTCGATGTTGACTTCTATTGCATGGATTTCTGGCTGAAATATGATGGGGTAGCATCCCAGTAGTATCGTTTACTTGAAGTTCGGCCAAAAGATGCCAGCTCCCATTCTTTCGTCATCAAATTTCGATCCATCCGTATATCATTATAGGAATTCCCTGTTTCCCAGTGGGTCCTGCCCACAATGGACACTTCAAAGTTCCGTGAGATTCTGAACTTAGAGGACATTACGTCACGCAGTTGTAATGTGGGATTTACTATGAATTTGGGATCCTGTGATATTAGGATCCCAAACATCGCCATCGTTTTTTTTATCGATTTCAAACCGGAATAGAGACAAAACTTTCTCGTATGATAAGGCTGCTTTAAAGCGCTAGCAATTGTTGCTTGCCAAAGGTTTATGAGGTGAAATACTGTTTGTATTTTTGCGGATAACATCGTCCTTCTATAGAAATGGCTTTTTATTTGTTTTTGTGTGTCCCTCAGAATACGCATCCTTAATATCGGGCTGCAGTTAATATGCGGCAAGTCTATAGGGCTCGTATATACGTGGTCGTCTTTCACAGTGCAATTATGTTTAACGCAACAAGTTCAATTTTTCTCGTATGAACTAAAATTTCTATCAGATAAAATCATTAATTCACTTGAGTTAGTGACAGTAATCCTGAATGCCTTTATGAAGTTTTTAATATTTTATAGTGGCATGTAAATGACTAAGGCCCGATTTTTCAGTACAAGTTTAACTCAGTTTGTCAGTTAAACTACGCTTAAACTTATTCTGCAGTTTTTTAGTCTACTTTAACTAAAGTTTAAGCTGAGCTTAAGCGGTCGATCTGGATTGGTTAAACTCTAGTCAACCTATCGGTGCTTTCCGTTCGTTCGGAATGGCGTCGAGTATACCCAACAAGCATTTGGGCTTGAGTACCATTAGATAGATCATGTTGATAACCGGACGGGACCTACTTGTTTTATGCCGACTCCGAATGGCATCTGCAAGGCAGATTAACTTTCACTGAGAGCTTTTCATGGCAGAAATACAAACGAAATGCTTGCGAAACACTGCCGATGGGCAATCCCGCTTAGGAAAGTGGGTTCGAATTGAAACACCTTGTTTCTAAAATTTTGATGTTCTTTGTACGGGGCGTGAGCCCAGGAACTTCGGTGTGGTAGGCAGAGCACGCAACCATCATACCACGGCGGCCGCCTATATAATTTATTTTTGATTACTTACGCCTCATTACTGCTATCAATTAGGTGTTTATTTCTCACAATAAATAGCTATTTGCTTTGGTGGTACCACCTTGGACATTTTTTTTCAACTTCGCCTCAACTCGTTATCCAATGTAGGATATCAACTGGAGAAACTTGTTGAATATTCATTTGAGAATTGTACATTTCTCAAGATCTCTCGAAATTAGGATATTAATTGGAAAATATTAATGACATTAGAGATCAACTAGAAAACTTTTAATTTTACAAAATTTCTCAAAAGTTGGATAGTGGATTGGAGAATGAAGTTGGATATCAGCCCAAGAACTATATGGTTTAAGAATAATTAAATAATGATGTTGGATATCAATTCCGGAACTATATATTGTAACGAATTTACTGCAATTCCCCTTATTTGCAATCTTCTGCTAACGTTCGAATCACTAAACTGTTGAATAAATAACTCCAATAATTAATAATGCAAAATGGCCTTTATTAAAGTATTTCACAAAAACACTGATACTTCACAACCTTGCTTAAATGAAACTGATTGTCGCGCCTCTACTGTTGCTGCCTTTTATACTCTTTGATTTCTCGTTCGCATCTTCTAGACGCTTCCATTTCCAGAATCTACTAGTTGGTTATCTGCTATAAATTTCTCTGCTATAACTACAGATGCACAGTTTTTATAGCTTCTCTCATAGCTCATGCGCGTGTGTTTGTAGGTAATACTTGCACATGTATTGCATACTTTCAGGAGTATCTCAGATATATACATGTTGTTGTGCGTTGCTTCTCCGCTGCGTGTACGTACATATGTGTAGACATAATGATTGAATTATTTATGTGCATACCAGTCACTGCTTAGCATCGGCTTAGAGATGATCGTATCCCTTAGTGCTGCTAATATTCGTTACAATATATATAATATCGCTGGAGAACTTTTATCCATGTTTGTTGGGTAAACACAATCCAGCTGTTGCCGTATCTACAAATTATCTAGATAATAAAAAAACGAATGTTGTCGCACAAAAAAGCATACCCTAAAGGCGGCCTTAAACTGTGACTGAAAAACTGCTCAGTAGTTTAACTGGAATTTAAATTTGACTAGAGTTTAAGCAAGCTTAGTTGAAGCTTAGCTTAACCAGCTACTGAAAAACCGGGCCTAAGACGCAAAGTGTCATGGGGCCATACATAATCTGGCCCCTAACCATGGAATCTTTAACATCCTTAGAAAACGGTACAAACACGCCTACAAAGTTTTACCTGCCAAACAAAACAACTAAAATTTGTATTCCTGTTAATCTTTGTGAAAACTTTTCTTAAGTGTTGTTATGTTGTTAACACCTATGTTGAGTGTTCTTTTAAACTTTCCACACATTTCTTTTTTAACAAACAAATGTTTTCGAACAACCGAAAATGACAATCGCCAGCTTTACATGCACCTTTTTAGTCATTATTGTTGTTAACACCGGTAACAAATATTTTGTGTGTTTCCTGCCTGCCTCCCTCGCTCTATTCAAACAATCAACCACAAAAGGTGTTCACGCAATGTTGGCCCCTTCAGGGATTGTTGTTAAAACTATTATTTAACCGGTTGTTTTTGTTGTTGTTTTTATTGCGTAGCAATTGTGGAATTCTTACCGAATATTGTTGAATGCGGTTGAATGAGCATACAATTTTCACAAAAACAACAATGACAATAAATACGCACACGTGAATTAACTAAACTGTCAACAGCTGGTTAAATTATGTTGTTGTTTTGTGAGTGACAGCCATGCAATGATATACGAGATTGTAATGCATTTTTCCACAAGTTTTTCCTTTTGTTTCACATTCTTTTTTACAACAAAACAACAAAAACAAACAGAGACATCAACTTAATTTCTTGTTTGCCTTTGGTGATTTATCAAATGCCCAAACAAATGTGTAGGCAAGCGTACAACCAAATCAAATATGCAACATATGAGCAATGTTTGTTGCTGTTGCTATTGGCTATTGGTGAAGAGGAGACAGCGTTTCAAGACGACAATGAATGACTTGAAGTGTAATTTGCAATATTAACCAAATCGCAGCAAGATACTACAAAATACTACAAAATGTTAAACAATTTTTGCGCGCTTCCAAATCGTATGTAATGGACAAAAACAAGAAAATAACAACAAAAGAAGCTTTGTAATAAATGCATAAATTAACTAGAAAATTTTTGTTGTAAATAAATCAAAGAATAAAAAATCAAATTGCATGGTTGTCGCCTAATATGTCGTCTGTCCACATATCTGTCTGACTGAGTTCGCTTTGTAATTGGCTAATGTGAAGTACATATGGAGCCTATACAGTCGTGTACACTAGGTTAGGTAGGGGCCCTCCCCTCCCCATAGATCCATGACGAACTTGTGGTAGCCACAGCCTCGCCTACCTAATATGTGTATGATACATTCATACTCTCCTATGGTAGGTGAGATTGACAATTGGGTTACTGTGCACTGAAAGAAAAAGACTGGTAAAATCAACCGAAATAGGGGTCAAAATGAACCGAAATTTCTGTTAATTTTTATCCATCGCAATAAGAAGTTGAATCAACTGCGCACAAATCGTTGATTCGTAATTGACCGGTTTAGTAGTTAAATGAATAAAAAAGAAAAAAAAAGTTGTTGCGGCAGCTTTGTACGACAGCTTCTTTTCCAATTTGCGTCGTGCTCCTTTTGATTTTCCCTACAAATTATTGGCCGGACGGGACCTACATCTGCGAGGCAGATGAGTTTTCACTGAGAGCTTTTCATGGCAGAAATACACTCGGAGCGCTTGCCCAACACAGCCGAGGGGCGACCCCGCTTAGAAAAATGTTCTTCTAATCATCACACCACGGTGGCCCTTACTAATCGAACGTCAATTGGGCTTACATCAAATATGCTGGCACACATTAAACATTATACACTTTATTATTTTATTTTATTAAACGCACTTTCACCCAATTTTATATTTTATAATTTATTTAATTTATAGTTTTGAACTTCGCTTTGCTAATAGAAATGAAAATAGTAGTCACAAAACTGATTCTCAATTCTTTCGGTTGCAGCTCAGCTCATTGTCAATTTCTTCTCTCGCATGTAGTTGCCACACTTGATTGTTTCGAACAAAACTTGTATAAATGTTAAAAAGGATGTTTTTTATTATCTTACTAAACTCGTCCGCGTGAGTGAAAATTCGTAAAAACTTGAACAAAATGTTACTAACTTTGGAAAAATCCTGTTCGTTCAAACAAAACTTTTGCAACAAGAGGGCGCAATTTTGCATTTCTCTTGGAGGAGAAGTTGCAAAATTGTACCCGATAAACAGGTGTCCCGGTATCTCATAATTTTTTGCACAGTAAATTCAAAAAAGTGTTTTCGTTTTGTATTGATAAGGGAAAAAATTGTTTTTTGTTGTTTTCCCATTTTGTGTGTTTTTTCGATTTGGTGGGTTTCTTATTTTGGTATTTTTTTTAAACAAGTGGCACCATCGTCATAGAGAGCGCAGTGAGCGTAAAATTCTCTTTGAAATTTGCTCATGTATTGACTGTTGATCGCTGTTGAAATGACCAGCGAGAGCAGTTGTGTTAACAGAAAAATCAGTTAGATTGACAACGAATGAAGAAGTTCTCCCTCCGCAACTTATGCAAGTACATATTAATGGCCTCAGCTACCAGTCAGTCGCCATTGAGGGTAAGAGGTAAAAACTTCGTACAAGTTAGGCAGGTTGGCCAAAGTTTGGGCAGAAAACCGTCTGCTGGGTCTGTTAGCTATTTTCCACTAGTGTGCGTCAATGATCAATAATGCAATTTTGTTAATATGATTGTTTTTTAACACACATTCATTCACTTTCTCACAAACGAAGTTATTTTTGTATGCCATAATCAGCATTTTCTGATATCTTATTTTATTTATGCTTATTTTTTCTATATTTTTGTCATCCCATGTAACTATTAGACAATCTACTCATTTGGTCATATAACACATAATCAATTTCATATGCATATTACTTAAACGTCACAATCGCATTAACCACCTCGTCCCCAATGTTGTTGCCTATGGAGTCCCCTATGTTTGTATGTCACATGATGGAAGATTGGTGAATTGGCTAGTTTCGCTTACAATACGTTGACAACATAATTGTTGTATGCCAATTTTTTTACAATCTTAATTTTTATTCCTCAAAAATTTTTTTTAGTTTTTGCAACTAAATTTTGTCGCATTTTTCAATGCAGGAAGAAATAATTTGGCAAGGTGGTTTCAACATAAAAATATTCACGATGAATCGCATAACTGAATATTTATTTGGTATTAATATAAAAATCTGAGAAAAAATAGATAGTCTAATGGTTTGTTTTGTTAAAATTTGTCCATCACATATTAACGTAGTCACAATATTTCGGATGAGTAATTATGAATTTATAATATTTAATATGTACTAGCCGGGTTTGTAGACGTTGTTCTGCTCTAACTTTGGTCATTTTCCATAACTTTCAATACCCCTTACTCTGCCTCTCATCTCTCCCCCGTTTACTTATCCTTTTATTCACACCTTTCTCTGTCATTCTCTTTCTTTGTGTCTCTTTTCTATCAACTCTTTTCGCTATAGCTCTATTTCCTTCTCCCTCCACCGCTCCATAAACTACTTTATATCTATCTTCATCTAATTCTCTTTTTCAATGTCTTTCTCCTCCCCTCTTTTCTCTAGTTCTTATTATTCTTCTCCATCCCTCAATCCTAGTCTTAGTAATAGTCCCAGTACCAATTCCAGCCCCAGTCATAAAAAAAATAAAAAACAAAAAATATTGTCTAAAAAACAGTTTGGGCGTGGACCACCTTTACCACTTAGGGGTATAAAAATAGGTGTTTGCCGATTCTCAGATCTACTCAATATGGTCACAAAAATTTCATGGGAATCGGTCGAGCCATTTCGAAGTATTTCAACTACAAACACCCATTGATCCCACGTATGCTTTTAACTTTCAAAATGCTCTCAAAGCCCTACAATAATGCGACTGGTTACATACCCTCAAAAGACCGCCCATCTCTAAGAACAGCATCAAAATACTTCATAAATCAGTTTCAAATCGGGTTCGCCTTTTGTCAGTAGTTTGGTGATCCCTTCGGGCGCATTTGAAAAGCTTCTTTGATAAAACTAGAAAAGTAGCCCACCAAACATTAGAAGAGACGCTCGGCCTTAATTTCCTTGGAGGAATATTATTATTATACTAGTATTTACATGCCGCTCCGCCCGCACGAATAGAATAAAACTTTAAATTATTGTTATACAGCACAATCCAGCAAATAATCTTGAAAATAATTAGACATTATGAAAAAAATCGGCAAATTAAACGATGGTAGTCCTGAAATTATCCCAAAGGTACCGAGATTACCCCAAAATGATACCAAAATAAATCGAAAAATCCAAGGAAAGCCCAAAAATTCTTTAAAAAAAAGCCACGAAATTATCCCGAAAGAAATCTCGTAAAGATCATGAGATAGTCTCGAAACTATTGGAACCATCTTGAAAAAGTCATGTAGTGATACAGAATGCTATTCGAAATTATAACAAAAACATTTCCGATATTATTTTTCCGAAATTATACCGACGAAATCCCTTAAACTAGCCTCGAAATAATCCTCAATACAGTACCGAAATACATAATCCTGAAATGATCAGGAAAATAATCCCGAATGGATCCGCATATAACAATACAGTTAAACAGTACGGTGCGTTGTCATCCTTAAACTAATCCCGAAACGATGTTGAAATAGTCCTTAAATAATTTTAAAATCCTCCCGAAATAACTCCGAAAAAGGAGGCGGGTGTCTCCGATCATTCTTTCAAAGCTGTAATGAATTATACAAACAATTTAATAACACCACCAATAGGCTAAGAAATATAGCGATTTAAAAAAGATTCCAGAAGCTAGGGGCGGCACTGACCTCTTTCAAATTTTTGAGCCGCAACTCATGTACTCAATATCGTTGCTAAATTATTGAAATGTTAATGCTCCCAGGAGGCAGGAGAAATCTCGTCCGAGTCTCTCTACTTGTTCTGGCGTTGTTGAGGCCTAAACTTGATTAAAATGCAACTCATCCCACAAGAGGTAAGACTCGGCCTTTTCCAACAACAAAAAAAAAAAAACACAATTTCGAACAGATAGTGCATCCTTCCAGAGTATTGGCTATCTGCTGCCACACTTTATCTCAATCTGCTCAATGGTTCTCGCGAGATCTACCGTCGGCCAGATTTTACTATGCGTCAAATCTTTGAAAAAAAAACCGCGAAAAAAATTAACCCACATAGCCTCTTAGTCGATTTTAAAGCCGCCTTCGACAATACAAGTACACACCAATCAAGCAATGGGTGAAATTTTGGATGAAAAGGAGTACAACTCAATAGTTGCATCTCAAAATCAATATTTAGAGGGTACCAAAAAGACCATAATTTAATAATTAATAACAAGCACATACCTCTATGTTTGAATTTTGTTTGCCAGCAAAACTTTTACGGCTGTGCAAAATGACGTTGAGCAAAACCATCAGCTCGATCAGAATTAGGAAAGACCTCTCCGAGCCGTTCGAAGCTAAACGAGTTTTCAGACAGGATGACCCCCTATCGTGAGATTTCTTTAGTTTGTTGGTGGAGAAAATTATACTAGCTGCAGAACTCAACCGCGCTGCAAAAATATTCCATAAAAGGGTACAACTACTGAAGTATGCTGGCGATATTGACATCATCAGCCTGTACACCAGCGCTGTAGGTTCTGCCAACTCCAAATTAGAAAAAGAAGCGGAAATGCGCGTTTACGTCTTGGAAACCACGTCACTGTTGGCAGCCATAATCTCGAAATAGTAAAGGACTTCGTTTATTTGGGAATCACCACAAACACAAACAACAACATCAGCCTAGCAATCCAGTGAAGAATCACTCTTGCAAACAAATACTACTTTGGTCTAAGTAAGCAATTCAAAAGTAAAGACTTCTCTCGGCACACGAAAATCATGCTCTAGAAGTCACTTAACGTATCAGTACTGTTTATGAGGCAGGACCATTTTAACATCAGAACAAAATTCTTCGAGACATTTATGGGTTTCTACGCATTGGTGACGGTGTGTACCGAAGAAGATTTAATGACGAGCTGTACTAGATTTATGCAGATACTAACACAGCCCAGCCAATTGTAAAAAAGAAGAGCGCGTCCCCCACTCCGCTAGAAGAAGCAAGCTGAAAACGAGTTAGACTCCCTTGGTGTTACCAATTTTCGCCGTTAAAATGGTTAAGCGCCTATTGAGTAGCAAGTAAGATTCTGGCGAGTTTCAGTCACAAAAAGATGAAACGTATTTTTCGCTCTGCTCCATTCCGACACAATCTTTATCGTCTTGTAGCGATACGATTTTAGAGTGTTTTACCGATGTAGAGAAAATGCACTCTTTGTTGAGGAAATTTAAATTCTCACGTGAGGAACTGCTGAGAAAGAAACGCTTTCTCTCTGGACTTTAAAGCGATTGGAGTCCAATTTTTTATTGGATAAATAAATTGAACAGCTTGTTCAAAGTAATTGCGTGTATTTATTTAACAATTCAGTAATCGTTAAATTCGCCACAATGTTGAAAATATTTAGTACTGTAAACTTCAATACATTTGAATCTCTAACTAGTCTACACTAATCTCCGTACATAGCGAAGCCTCGCACATCCGTGGCTATATCTATTAAGATATATGTATGTACATAAGTAGTTGCCTGAATTTAATTAAAAACATTCTAAACTTGCTTTGTTTTGTTTCGACCTTGCCACACCATGTTCGCACTATTCGTAGATATATATATATTTTCACACAATGCCATATTTGTATTTATAGTAAACCCAACCCTTCATTGGCTATCTCCAATTAACTGATGTGAAACGCCCCTTACTTAATGAATGTCAAAGTTTTTTCAATTTTTCTTACCATATTTGTAGTAAATTTTTAGCAATTGTATAATTTAATTAATTTAATTTTCATACATATATAGATACATATTAATTATTGCAATTTTTTTCATTTTATAAACAATATAACTGTATCTAATTCTCACGTGTCAGTTATGAGCAACGACAAGTAAAGGTGGGTTCTACGAACAACAATTACCGCCTAGGACGGTCATTCATTCCCAATTGCGGTGAGGCAAATAATTGTACAAGTATAAGAGAAAAACAAGTAAGGAAGGCTAAGTTCGGGTTTAATCGATCATTACATACTAAGCTGAAAGCTTTGGAGACAAAATAAGGGAAAATCGCCATGTAGGAAAATGAACTTAGGGTAACCTTGGAATGTGTTTGTATGCCATGAGTATCAAATTAAAGGTATTAAAAGGGAGTGGCCCTAGTCGTATATGTGAAGGCGTTTTCGAGGTATCGACCAAAATGTGGACCAGGGTGACCCAGAACATCACCTGTCGGGTACGGCTAATTTATTTATATATGTAATACCACGAACAGTATTCCTGCCAAGATTCCAAGGGATTTTGATTTCGCCCTGCAGAACTTTTTCATTTTCTTCTACTTAATATGGTAGGTGTCACACCCATTTTACAAAGTTTTTTCTAAAGTTATATTTTGCGTCAAAAAACCAATCCAATTACCATGTTTCATTCCATTTTTCCCATTTTTCGTATTGGATATAGAATTATGGCATTTTTTTAATTTTTCGAAATTTTCGATATCGAAAAAGTGGGCGTGGTCATTGTCGAATTTCGCCCATTTTTAATACTAAGATAAAGTGAGTTCAGATAAGTACCTGAACTATGTTTAGTAAAGACATTGATTTTTGCGCAAGTTATCGTGTTAACGGCCGAGCGGAAGGACAGACGGTCGGCTGTGTATAAAAACTGGGCGTGGCTTCAACCGATTTCGCCCATTTTCACAGAAAACAGTTATCGTCATAGAAGCTATGCTCTCACTAAATTTCACAAGGATTGGTAAATTTTTGTTCGACTTATGGCATTAAAAGTATTCTAGACAAATTAAATGAAAAAGGGCGGAGCCACGCCTGTTTTGAAATTTTCTTTTATTTCTGTATTTTGTTGCACCATATCATTACTGGAGTTGAGTGTTGACATAATTTACATATATACTGTAAAGATATTAAATTTTTTGTTAAAATTTGATGTTTAAAAAATTTGTTTGAAAAAAGTGGGCGTGTTCTTCATCCGATTTTCCTAATTTATATTTAGCACATATATAGTAATAGGAGTACTGTTCCTGCCAAACTTCATCATGCTATCTTCAACGACTGCCAAATTACAGCTTGAAAAACTTTTAAATTACCTTCTTTTAAAAGTGGGCGGTGCCACGCCCATTTACCAAATTTGTACTAATTTTATATTCTGCGTCATAAGATCAGCCCACCTACCAAGTTTCATCGCTTTATCCGTCTTTGGTAATGAATTATCGCACTTGTTCGGTTTTTCGAAATTTTCGATATCGAAAAAGTGGGCGTGGTTATAGTCCGATATCGTTCATTCTAAATAGCGATCTGAGATGAGTGCCCGGGAACCTACGCACCAAATTTCATCAAGATACCTCAAAATTTACTCAAGTTATCGTGTTAACGGAGAGACGGACGGAGGGTCATGGCTCAATCAAATTTTTTTTCGATACTGATAATTTTGATATATGGGAGTCTATATCTACCTCGATTCCTTTATACCTGTACAACCAACCGTTATCCAATCAAAGTTAATATACTCTGTGTGCAAAACACGCTGAGTATAAAAATAGTTATTTAATTGTAAAAAGTCTCTGAAGCATATAAATACGTACAAATGAATCTAAAACAAGCCATATAAAAAGCATAAACTTCTATTGACTTGCAGTCAAGTTGGAGAGTGTATTGACATCAGGGTGGCCCAAATTTGCGAACAAAAAACTACAATTATTTTGGTGTTTAGAATTTGCTTTGATTATTTTATATTAAGTCTACAGTACACACTACCTTACAGACTGATAAAAGTTTACAATATAAATAAGAGAATATATCATCGACACAAAGGAGGCTCTGATAGGGAAAAATCAATTGACTTAGTGTAAGTTAAGCCATTGAAGTCCCTTAGGGCCCGTGAAATGGGTGTATTACTCACGAGTTTAGTTCTGCAGCTATCAACGTAAAAAGGAAAGAAATTACGCAGACTTTTTTGTGGATCATTAAGATGTCTGATCCTAAAGATATCTTTTCTCACCTTGATTTTCTTACTATTGTAAATCGACCAAGCTTGTTTGGTTATGATGCAGCTGTCCGAGGAGTATCAGGTGGAGACCGCTACCTCCTGGAAACCGCTATGTATGCTACTTTTTATTGATGTAAGTGGATGATGCATCTCGAACGCCTCCGCAGCTTTCATCAGTGCCCCTGCCTTAGTGTTGCTTTTCCATCTCAGAAAATGCATACCTCGCGCCTTCTAAACAAGACTTTGACAGGAGCGTACAGGCTCTTTCGCTTGAACGCCTCCGCAGTATCCATCAGAGCCCCTGTGTTGCTTTTCCACCTCAAATGCATATCTACCGCCTCTATTCGAGACCTTCGACACCTTTTTTTCCCCCCTGGCCGGTGACCATACTATGTATAGTCCCATATGTTAGTATGGGTCTGACGGCGGTCATATAGTCACATCACGAGTGTGGGCTTAGACCTCAGTTTAGAACCTTTTCGACCCCGCTATGATTTCTTGATACAAACTATCTTTTTAAAATCAGAATAACTTCTACTGCATCTTTTGAGATAAAGTTTCAGAACAATCAAAATTTAAGTTCTAGATAGCTCCTAAGTAATATACCCATATTGCATGCAAATACGTGGGCCTTAGGGCCATTTAACTAGTGCAAATGAAGACGCTTGCGAAGAAAAGGTAGAACACATCCTGAATGTTTGTGCTAGTAAGAGTGACACAGGTCTCGCAAGTAGTTTTTATCTAGAACTTGTCGGGCTAATATTATAAGATAAATTTAAATTCTTTATAGAGAATGTGGTTGTCGATCAAACTTCATATTCAGTTTGGGTGAAGTCCCATTCCTACTACCACTTTCACTCCCACCACCACTTTCAGCTCACTCCGATTCTACTGCCACTCTCACTGCCACTTTCGTTCTCGCTCCAACTCACTTTTTCACCTTCAGTCCACTCTCACTTCCATCCCCTCTACTTAACTTACCCAAACTCCCTTATATATAGAATATGTTCAGTAAATATTGTTTGACTGTTTCAAATAACGCCGGCGATATAAAGAAATTTACCTTCCCAAATACTGGTCGTGGTGCTGCAGCTCTGTAAGTTGTACTATCTGTCTTCACGGCAAAATTTTTGAACAGAAACCCCAAAACATTTTGGCCACCCTATTATAAGTAAACCCGTATTAGTGTTCCATCGTAGCGTTTGAACATTCTAACATTCGCCATGCATCTACCAAATATATTCAAGCACACACACACACATGTGCACAAACATTTAAGCGCATTCACATTTACTATGGCGCGATTTCGATCGACTGACTGCAACATTTCATTAAATTGCAATTATTTTGCAATACTTGCATTTTGTTGTTGTTACAGTTGCTGTTGTATTTGTAGTACTCAATAGCACAACGAGCGTTTTCTTATATTTTTTTTTGTTTGCTGATTTTTGCTTCTTTTTCTTTTGTTGTCGTAAGCCACAAATTCTGTCGGGTTACAAATGCATAGTAAAGCAAAGCAAGACAAGCAAAAAATTTACAAAAAATAAAATAAACATCTCAGCAAAATCCACCAAACAAAACTCCTTTCACTTTTGTGTGCTGCAGGCAATCAAAAGCCAGTAACAAGCAGTTCAGCCAAGTCAGACTACATACTAAACTTAAAAAATATGACCGCAGTTGACGCGCTGCACATTGCTAATTATATATTTGCACACATACATACGAATACTCAAGTTAGCAAAAACTGCATTCATACAATGCAAGCAATGCACATGCAAGAGCGATTTGTACCCAGTAAACCAAAATCGAACACTCAGTGATATTCAGAATGTAAAACAATTTAATATAACGCAGATGTGACCACCAAAGTTAAGCCCTGACTACTTGACCTTTAAATGTACTAACTAGTGCTCTATCGGATCTTTGGATCGTGTTTTGTGTTTCCTTGTATCTCGATTCCTTGACGACCTTACGAAATTTTTCTGTTTTATATAGCAATTCATCACATTCTAAATGAAATATGAGGTTTCAAGCCACTAGGTGACCTGTGAAGCAATGGAAGCAAGACCAAGTTCTACAATATTGCACGGTACGCTCAAACAGTATTTTTCCCACTTTCCATTGCAAAGGCATCAAATTGCGAGGTATATGGTAGATTTCAAGCATCTTACTTGCTAGGAGGTCATTTGGAATTGACTTGCTTTCAGAACACCTTTGATTGGCGGAATACCGCTGACACTTTCTGATACGTTTAAGTATCGTGGAACTATAATGCACAGGAAACTGTTCTATGAACTCTGGCCAAGGGTAGTACACTGGCTTTACGGGGTATTGCGTTCCGCACTTAATACGGCGTGTATTACCAAAATGTTAGTGTCAGTACAACATACAACGTATGTTGGTATGAGCGGCGCTCTTAGAACAACGCCTGCCTTGGTATTGAATGTCATGCCGAACATGCATGGTGGATATTGCAGACAAGATGGTTGCAGGCTTCGAGACATGGGCTATGCGTTTCTCGTGTAAGGAATTGCAGCATTCTTACCAACCTTGACTTTATCTTGGACAATACAGACTATTGTGTGCCAAAAACTGTCCTCCCCCTGTGCAAGCTTTAGAAAAGTCATTCCCTCGAGAGTGCGAGGACAGGATTTTATTAGGGCAGTGAACTAGTTGACGAATCGGTCGAAGTTTGACAGGAAAGTTGGACGAGGGGAGACCTATGTAAGCCGCAAATGCAAGTTGCCTGATTACTGCAGCCTCCCAGGTTGCCGCAATGAAGGTTGTGATGGCAGGGATGCTGTCCAGTCTTAATACGGCTACTCCGATAATCAAGCGAAATTTAAAGCCCCAAGTTAAACTGTGGTGCGATGCAGTGTGGTTTGTTTCAATATTAACATCATATTGGTCCCAAGAGGAATACATAATATACCTGGCACCTGTCACGCGGATCTCCTAGCGCGCATGGGTGTAACTGAACCGAATATGCTTGGGTGTAGGGAGTACAGAGTACCTCTGTCCACCTGTGTTCTGCTCCTATATAGATGTGCCTCGAGTAAGCTAAGCAAAGGCTGGACAGACACTACCACTTGCAGGGTAGTGAGATCCTTTTGGCCGGAAGCGGATAGCAAGCGGTCTGCTGAAAAACATTGGGTTCAACAGGACCCCTCTTTAAATGTTTTCTGGGGTTTTGACGAGTCACTGTCCAATGGGAGTTCACGCAGTCCGTCCCAACATATTGGAAAACGCTTCTTGCTGTAACTGCATAGATAATTATGAGGCGGAATCTCTGATAGCTGAACTTTTCCCAGAACTGGACAATAGCATTTCGGTTTCGGCCCACTAGGATCTCCGAAGGACTTATTACGGGTAGAGATCGGTGTTATTCGAGACTACATCTCTTCTTTTTTAAATAGATGTAGCTTACGACGATCGATGTGGCATGGAATTGCATTCGGTTTGGCAACTATGTTCAAGTCTAAAATTTATACTGTGTTTCTATACTCAGATGTTACCAATACGTTTCTAGGCATCCTTATCAATACGCATAATATCTACTCGCCATAAATAACAGTGATTTTTATAAAAAAAAAAATCAATTCCAATTTAAGCTGAGCTTCTTTTTCAATTGGCGTCGTGCTCCTTTTGACCTGTTAATATTCCGACAAGTTCGCATAGCGGACAAGACTAGAAATAATAAGGAGTTAATTTCGGCTGTCTTTGTTGCAGCTCCAATTGTACCTGGATATCTTTTTTATATGGGCAGGGTTTTCCGTCTGGAGCTTTTTTTCTCAGTGAAATGACAACCAGACCACCACTTGCAAAACGGCAATGTTTCTCTTCCTCGCCTGGTTGTCTTTTCTATTTTTATCGCCGTAACACTTGAGCCACACTACTGAAGAGCAACGCCAGTAGGTTTGGCAACTGCCTGCATCCAGCGTCCGTATATTAAAGGAGAGCGGTAGATATTCCACGTGGGCACAACTGTTCACTCAGCTTACAGCTATCCATGAAGAAGGTTTGGGCCTTATATATTTTTATACCTTTCATGAAAATGAAATGGTATATTAATTTCGTCACGAAAGCCAAAAATTGTAAGTCCATAAAGGAAAATAGATAGACCCACCATTAAGTATACAGAAATAATCAGGTTGAAGAGCTGAGTTGATTTAGCCATGTCCGTCTGTCCGTCTGTCTGTTTGTATGCAAACTAGTCCCTCAATTTTTGAGATATTTTGATAAAATTTGGTGAGCGGGTGTATTTGGGTGTCCGATTAGACATTTGTCGGAACCGGCCGGATCGGACCCCTATAGCATATATCCTCCATACAACCGATTTTTCAGAAAAAGGATTTTTGTAATATCTTACTCAATTTAACAGATTGAAGCTTCAAACTACACCATATACCTTCGTATATTGCACATATTGTTGCCTGAAAAAATTGATGAGATCGGTCGTATATATAGTATATATCCCCCACAACCGATTGTTCCGAAAAGAAACTTTTCGTAATTACTAACCTATTTTAAGAGCTAGAGGCTTCAAATTTCAACGAATGCTTACGTATATGGCATATATTGATGTCTGAAAAAATCATAGAGATCGGTGGTATATATATTATATACCCCATATAAACTGTAATTTTTGCCCCTTTTTTACGGCTAGAAGCTTCAAAATTCATCAAATAGTTACGTTTACGTCATATATTGTTGAAATATGTGATTCGTAGTTATAGTTTTTACACGCAGACCACAAAAAACCTGAAACTTTGCATCCTCACACAAAGTACCTACCTATTTTTTATTTTATATTTATCTTAAAAATCGTTTAGGTATGTAGATCTGTTCATTATATATTTCTTATCTTATACATCCGATTATTCGGAGATTACGAACGGCATAAGATTATTGTTCAGCCCCATTCATGAAAGGTATGAAGTCTTCGGCACAGTCCCGTCCTTACTTGTTTTATATTCATTTCTACCTCACTAGAAATTCGATGGGGAACTTATTTCCGAAAGAACAGATCGAAATAGTGTAGTCCACTTCATGCAAATTTACGCCGAAATTTGATACCACTGCAGGAAAAGATTGCATTTAGTCTAACTGCAGTTGAACTTGCCTAGAGTGAACGTGTCAGGTCTCTCAGCTTTTATTACTGCGGAGGGAAGAGACTTTAATATAAGCATTGTAACAGATTTTTGCTATCTACTCATTCTGAAAATTTTGGTGCTTCCTCCGAGTGCCAGTCACCATTATAAACGCCTGCGATGTATAGCCGGTGCATCATGCGTGGGCTTAGGGTTAAAAATCCTACTTAATTGGCTTAATTGAGGGGTGTTAAAGCATTTCCCAATATGTACTCGTCATGCAGAGTATATTTAAGAGTTTGATAAAGAGATGGCAGATCCCACGATACTTAAAAAATCACTTAGTGTGCAAGCTTGACTTTTGAATGCCAGTGACTTTTGTCAGTGTCTGTGAATGAACAATGTAAAAGATCAGGTCACCTTTGATTTGTTTTAGGGTAATTTTCACCCAGATTCAAAGAAAAATATATTCATATTTTAATGACACTTTCTCCTACTTTAGTTAAACCACAGATTTAGTATGCAACTGCGCCATGTACTGCCCTTTAGCCGAATCACTATTCAACTCAGTTACATAAGCCGTGATTAGATATGTCATTGTACCTTTCATTATGAGTAAGATGGGAATGTTTTCATCGTGAGACCGTTACACCTTTATCCTCGAAGTGTTCGCGTCAATTGGTGTGACAAAATCACATGTAACCTTATATAAATGTTAAACTACATACATAACCAACTTTTTTGGTTTTAAATGCAGACCTTGCAATGTTTAAAACGAAATGAGCTCATATGACTGGTTTTGAATTGAAACATTTTAGTTTTGTCCAGCAAATTTCCATTTTTTTAAAACTTCTGGACTAATATTTAAACCCAAGTATATTATAAATTGGGTTTACCCTCACATATATACCAAAAAAAACGCTTTGTGGGTAAAACTTTTTAGTTTTCATTTTAATGGTTTTAATTCTTCAAAAATTATATTTTTCAAGTATCTGGACTAAAATTCAAAACTAGATATCTTAGAAATTTAAAAAAGCTTAAAATCAGCAGAAAACTTTGCTAGGTTTAAGAAATAAACTAAAATGTTTGACCATGCAACAATAAAAATCTAGTTGGCTAGAATAAGAATAAGCATAAGTACTGAGGCAATTCTTATTTATAAGTTCGCCTTCCTCGGTTTGTTCGCTAACACCTTATGGCCTTCAGACTTCAACACTAACAACCTCTTTTTGCACTCAGTTGAGCAGAGCTCACAGAGTATATTAACTTTGATTAGATAACGGTTGGTTGTACAGGTATAAAGGAATCGAGATAGATATAGACTTCCATATATCAAAATCATCAGGATCGAAAAAAAATTTGATAACTTGAGTAAATTTTAAGGTATCTTGATGAAATTTTGTACGCATGTTCCTGGGCACTCATCTCCAATCGCTATTGAAAATGAACGACATCGGACTATAACCACGCCCAGTTTTTCGATATCGAAAATTTCGAAAAACCGAAAAAGTGCAATGATTCATTACCAAAAGGGGATAAAGGTATGAAACTTGGTAGGTGAGTTGAACTTGTAACGCAGAATACAAAATTAGTAAAATTTGGGACAATGGGCGTGGCACCGCCCGCTTTTAAAAGAAGGTAATTTAAAAGTTTTGCAAGCTGTAATTTGGCAGTCGTTGAAGATATCATGATGAAATTTGGCAGGAACGTTACTCCTATTACTGTATGTATGCTTAGTAAAAATTAGCAAAATCGGAAAAATTTTTTTAAAGGCAATTTTAAAAAATTTTTTTATATTTACAGTATATAAGTAAATTATGTCAACATTCAACTCCAATAATGATATGTTGCAACAAAATACAAACATAAAAGAAAATTTCAAAATGGGCGTGGCTCCGCCCTTTTTCATTTAATTTGTCTAGGATACCTTTAATGCCATAAGTCGAACAAAAATATACCAATCCTTGTGAAATTTGGTAGGGGCTTAGATTCTAGGACGATCATTGTTTCCTGTGAAAAAGGTTGAAGCCGTGCCCAGTTTGTACACACAGTCGACCGTCTGTCCTTCCGCTCGGCCGTTAACATGATAACTTGAGAAAAAATCGATATAACTTTATTAAACTTAGTTCACGTACTTATCTGAAGTCACTTTGTATTGGTATAAAAAATGGCCGAAATCCGACTATGACCACGCCCACTTATTCGATATCGAAAATTACAAAAAATGAAAAAATGCCATAATTCGATACCAAATACGAAAAAAGGGATGAAACATGGTAATTGGATTGGTTTATAACTTTAGAAAAAGCTTTGCAAATGGGTGTGCCAGTTACCATATTAAGTGGAAGAAAATGAAAAAGTTCTGCAGGGAGAAATCAAAAGCCCTTGGAATCTTGGCAGGAATACTGTTCGTGGTATTACATATATAAATAAATTAGCTGTACCCGACAGATGATGTTCTGGGTCACCCTGGTCCACATTTTTGTCGATATCTCGAAAACGCCTTCACATATACAACTACCACCACTCCCTTTTAAAACCCTTATTAACACCTTCCATTTGATACCCATATCGTACAAACAAATTCTAGAGTCAGCCCTGGTCCACTTTAATGGCGATATCCCTAAATGGCGTCCACCTATAGAAATATGGCCCACTCCCTCTTACATGGTGATTTTCCCTTATTTTGTCTCCATATCTCTCAGCTGAGTATGTAATGTTCGGTTACACCCGAACTTAGCTTTCCTTACTTGTTTTTCAATGGCATTCTACACCTCACACGGCATTTCGCTTGACTGGGTGCAAGAATTACGGAATTACGAGTGTACATACATATTTTTTTACCTTTGGCGTTTTTCGACAACACAGTTAGTGGGCTCACACCAAAATCGCTTGTGACAGCCACTGATGGTGGAGCAGCGATCGTCGCTATCTTCACTTCATCGCTCTGATGTCGTATTGTATTGCACGCCGCCAGCGCACTAGAAGACATACAACAATTATGTTTATTATGGCAGCTAACAACTGCCGGTTTTGCTCGATGAATCCAAGCTAGGGCTCCGTCAGCAACGTTTCTTTGCCATTTATTGTCTGTGCGCATGCGCATACCTATGTGTGCGACATATTGTGTAACCCGAAGTGAAAAACTTGCAGACAAATAAACAACAATTGGATGGACAGTTTTTAAGTTGAGTATTGGCAGTCAGGCAATTGGCCAGAAAGTCAGTTTGTTGTAAAGGATGAGAAGAAATAGGAGTGGAAACGAACATAATAAGGAGCAGCAGAGGCGAAACTATGGTGAAGAAGTGAAAAGAGGCGAGGAAATCATTGAAAATCAAGCATTACAGTGGCACGTTTTGTTTTAGTCGTTTTTGTTTTGTTTTTGTTTTCTATTTTTATTTACATTGTATTTACGGTATTTTTCTAAGCATTATTAGCAGCATCGAATCGAATCATATTATAAGCGACGCCACGAGTTCATTGTTTCTACTTGGTCGTTTGCTGCCTTATAGCTGAATTTCAAAAACGACGATTTTGTTTGTTGTTATTGCCTATTTGATCGCGCTAGTTTGTTGTTATTGTAATTAAATAGTTTCTTTTATTTTTGCAGCTTCTTTGTCTTTTTCAAATTACTTATTAGATTGCTTGACGTATTTGTAATTTATATACCCCGTAGCTGAAATTTCAATATTTAAAAAAATTTAAAACTTCAATAACAAATTAAATCCAGTGGCTAACATAAAAATTTTTAAGATTTCAAAATCTTAGTTTTGATTCTCTTCTTGAAAATCTAGTCGGTGGTAAATTAAGACTGAAGCCGCGCTGATTATATCCAATCAGTTTGCCCACTTTGTCCATCCGTTTTTCCAGCTATATGGAATTTCATGCGCGATATTAGGCAGGCTGATTCCACAGTTTGGTTGACGATGTTTGCAGGATCAGATTTAATTTCTTGTGGATAGGGCCCATTAAAATGCTAATCTGAATGCATGCACTCATTGGAGCACATTTTTCATTAGTTGTTGCATCTATTTTTTCCGACTCTTCCCCTTGGTATTTGAACAGCCCGAGCATGGTCTGTAAGTTTCAGCTGACTTTATAGATCTTGGTATCAAGTTCTTCATCTGGCTGTTTATTTACGTAAGCGAGGAAGTAAGAGCTCCATAACTTAAGCACGCCGTTGTTTTTTAGGGTTCGCCGGAGCCATATTATGTCCCAAACTGCTGTAAGTTGAAACTGTGAAATGTGTCGAATATTGACTGTAAACTTTAATTGCGCTGTGGCAATAAATTTCTTTGTCGTAGATGCCACATCGTAATGGGGGAGTCGATGTTTTTACTTCCTAGAAAACTTTCATGTTATTGTTGTTGTTGTAGCGATAAGGACACTCCCCAAATGCCTTGGGGAGTGTTATCGATGTTGATGGTCCTTTGCCGTATGTAGATCCGGTACGTTCCGGTAATAAGCATCATTAGGGTACTAGCTCGACCATCTCGGGAACGATTTAGTATGACCACGTGAAACTTACTAGGCCATACCGCCCTCCCACCCCCTACATCCATAAGGAACTTGGGATCGCCAGAGCCTAGGCTGTTAAAGAAACAGGATTCGCCACGGATAGGTGAGGTTGACAAGTGGGTTGGAGAAGCTATATATTGCGCTGGCAAACCCTTGAAAGGGTTGCGCTATACAACCCCTTGAATCAACTTAGTATTTTAGTCGCCTCTTACGACAGGCATACCTTCCGCGGGTATATTCTAAGCCTCCTAACCAGACGGAAGTTTTTAATTCCTCCTGTCCTGTAAGAACGAAAACGGCACATTGCAGCCGATATCCAGAGAGTACTAAGATTATGAAGGGAAGGTAATGTAACGCCCAGAGAGAATGAACCCGATCCCCCAATCTATGTTGATGGAAATAAAACTCCCACTTCCGATTATGACGAGGTCAGAATAGCAATAGCCAGATTTAAAAACAACAAGACCGCGGGCGCTGATGTATTGCCTGGGTAGCTTTTCAAATATGAGCATAAATCTTCCGAACATTTTCTCTGGAACATTCCAAGAGCCATGCCATCTTCTCCCGACATCGTCCATGATTCCGAGCCATACATCAGGACATGTATGCTTAGCGACTTGTAGAGCGTGGTTTTTGTTCGTCGAGAGAGGACTTTACTTTTGAACAATTTACGCAGTCCAAAGTAACACTTGCTGGCAAGAATTGTACTCCCTTTGATTTCTAAGCTGACATCGTTTTTGCTGTTACTGCTGATTCCCAAATATACGAATTTCTTCACAGTCTCAAATTGATATCCGTCAACAGTGACGTGGCTGTCAAGGCGCTCATGCGCCAATTATTTCTTGGATGACAGTAAGTACCGGTGAAGTCTCTTTCCCTCCATGTTCCAACATACTAAATGCATATTTCGCTCTCTACTTTCTCGGCACTATATTTGATATCGTAAAAAACGGTTGTACTCCTGCCATATTTCGTATATCGCAATTTTTGATTGCTGTGATGTCAACCTTTACTGAATGTAAGATAGGAGATAACAGATAATCACTCAAGCAGAAAACTTTTTTATTTCAAATATTCTCTGCTGGGCTGGGTGTATGATTCAGGTGTGCCCCCTGTTTAGTCGCTTTATTCTTTGCAATACCGGCAAACTGACCAATCATCATTCCCAAGCATTTTTTTAAAGAAAGGAAAGATGCTAAGCATAAAACACTGAGTTGAAATACGCCGTTGCGCATGCGACTGCTAGAAATTGCAAATATCTGTTGATTCGTATGTATGTAAACGTCTTGCAATGCAGTACATAAGCGAAAAAGCTTTTAGTACACATTTTTTGTTGTGGTTAGTACCATGCAGATGCTTCTTCTACTATTATATGCCTTTAATTAGTTTTTATTGAATTTGTTATTAATTTTTTGTTTGTTTTTTCGCTTGCATTTTTTGACTCAATTAAATTTTCAAATTTCAATTTTTTGCGTAAACTTCAACAAAATTGAGTAATATACTTATACATACATTCTGTACTTACATAGGTATTCATACCAACAAAATATTTTTGTTTGTGAATAGAAAGAGAAAACAAATTTTTGTTATGGCAGTGGTAAGCAGTTTGGGCTGACGTGGTCTTAATACAACATTCCAATTAAAAATTATTAAAAAATGTATAAATAACAAATAAATATTTGGTAGTTTGCTAAATATATTCCAACATATTAAATTGCACCACACATTTTTTTGTTTTTGTATACCCAATTTTTGTTTCGTCATGTGCACTGCACGCGTGCATGCGTACTTGTACGTGCGTATATTTGATGACGACACTATGTTGTAAAAAAATCAATAAAAAAATAAAAAATATTAAAAATTTTCTGCATTCCATAAAGCGCAGTTATGCACATTCGCTCTATCACCTGTTTAGGTAACTTTGAAGTTCGGTTGTCTGTGATGTACTTACATATACATATATGTATGTATGTACCTACTTAATTATCATGCCCATTTGTACGGTAGCCCAGTTGTTCAAATTAACGGAACGACGCCATAACTACATTTTTGGACGCCACTCACTTTGCGTGCTACAAAATATCAGTGACCAAATGTGCGCAAAGTTAAAATATTAAAAAAAAAATCCTTCGAACATATATACAACTTAATGGTTAATTACTGAGAACGCGCGTGCTACTACTAACTAGATAAAAAGAAGAAGAAAAAAAACATTTTTAGAAAATATTTCGCTCCTTATACACTGAAAGAAATGGTTCTAGTAAAATCAACAAATCGGTTCTGTTGTTCTTGACATAGCGGTGAAATTGATCGTATTACGGTTAATTCGACCGAGTTCTTTGTCAAACGAACAAATTAGTTTTAGTCATTTCAACAGAAGAGAAATTGTCGCTCTTAAGTTAACAAAATTCTGTAAAATTGACAGATTACTGATTAATCTAACTGATTTTTCTGTTAACACTACTGATCTCACTGGTCATTTCAACAGCGATCAACAGCTAATACATGAGCAAATTTCAAAGAGAATTTTACGCTCACTGCGCTCTCTACTTTGTACTTATGACGATTGTGCCACTTGTTAAAAAAAACGCTAAAATAAGAAAACTATCAAATCGAAAAAACGCACAAAATGGGAAAACAATAAAAAACTAGTTTTTCAGTTATCAATACAAAACGAAAAATCCTTTTTTGAATTTACTGTGCAAAAAATTATGAGATACCGAGACACCTATTCATAGGGTACAATTTTGCAACTTTTCCTCCAAGTGAAATGCAAAATTGCGCTCTCTTGTTGCAAAAGTTTTGTTTGAACTAACAGAATTTTTCCAAAGTTAGTAACATTTTGTTCAAGTTTTTATCAATTTTCACTCACGTGAACGAATTTAATAAGATAATAAAAAACATCCTTTTTTAATGTTGATGTTTCCGACAACATAAAAGTTTGAGTTGTTTTGGAATCGTTTCAACTTAAAGTGATACGAAAATTAAACTTGCCGAATTACATGTACAGTTACTCCAGTGGTGAATTACCTTCTAGCGATTTGATTCAAGTTTTGTTCGAAACAATCAAGTGTGGCAACTACATGCGAGAGAAGAAATTGAGAATGAGCTGAGCTGCAACTGAAAGAATTGAGAATCAGTTTTATGACTACTATTTTCATTTCTATTTGCAAAGCGAAGTTCAAAACTGTAAATTAAATAAATTATAAAATATAAAATTTGGTGAAAGTTCGTTTAATAAAACAAAATAATAAAGTGTATAATGTTTAATGTGTGCCAGCATATTTGATGTAAGCCCAATTGACGTTCGGTTAGTAAGTGCCACCGTGGTGTGATGGTAGCGTGCTCCGCCTGCCACACCGTATGCCCTGGGTTCGCACCCCGTGCAAAGCAACATCAAAATTTTAGAAATAAAGTTTTTCAATTAGAAGAAAATTTTTCTAAGCGGGGTCGCCCCTCGGCAGTGTTTGGCAAGCGCTCCGAGTGCATTTCTGCCTCGCAGATGCCGTTCGGGGTCGTACTTTCGTACAAAGCTGTCGTAACAACTTTTTTTGTTCATTTGACTACTAACACGGTCAATTACGAATCAACGATTTGTGCGCAGTTGATTCAACATCTTATTGCGATGGATAAAAATTAACAGAAATTTCGGTTGAATTGACCCGTATTTCGGTTGATTTTACCAGTCTTTTTCTTTCAGTGTATGGACATACGTATATACTTTTTTCTCAGGGTTGCTTTATACTAATTTTTGAACTACCTAAAATTAAAAAAAAAATTTTTTAATATTCATTAGTGCAAGGGTATTTTAAGCGTTTTTTTCTTCTCACTACTGCGGTGATTTTTTGTAAGAGGCCGAGTGGAGGTTAGGATACTTTCACCGACTCCTAAGAAAAGCTAAGCATGAACGTATTTAATGATTTTGAATACTCACCGTCTTACCAGTGAAAAAGAAAATAATCCTATAAACTGAGTCCCATCACTTAGACTCCAATTGTAGGACTCGGTAAATTATTCGATCAATCGACTAATCAGTTAACCAATAATTCGCTATAAAATCGTTAGCATGCTTATGAATCGGTTAACTGTATTAGAATAGTCGCCTATCTTCGACTAATCGAATAGTCGCTTTGCTTCAACTAACCGAGTGCCATAGCAAATCGAATTTCTACAACCGACTTGTCTTTAAAATTTCTGTAACAAAGAAAACTTAAAAAAAAAGTATAAAAAGTGTTATTCAAAAAGTTAAACAAAAGGTAAGTCAGGTGTAAGAAAAGAAAGTGACGAGAATTGTTGGCGCTTTTGCATCAATTTATCCACATTATCCAACGGGAAAATCTTCCAATTCACAGCTTTTGAATTAATCAGTTAAAAATATTGAAATAAAACTGGCGAATCTCTCGTTTTCCTCTCCCATGGAATTTTGTAGTTGCGACATAAAGTGCTGCGTTTCAACCCTACCAGATCCCTATGTACCGCAATTGTGTAAACCTTAGATTGAAATACACGTGTTAAGTTCGGAAGGCGCTTATGAATGGACGCGGATAGCGTTGTCGTTAAGACTCCTGCTCCCACCCCACAAGCCATGTCATATCACTCCGCGAAACTGAGATGTCAACTTTCATCTTCGCAATAAGTCCTTGCAAGTAGAGGATAATAAAATTCGCGCAATTTTTGACCGTGCCCGTATGTAGGCTTTTTCTAGACGCCGTTTACTTCATAAGGAGATTGATCGGTGTCCCACTTTATGTTTAAAGCCTCTGAAGGTCATGATCTAATCTCTGCTGGAATCGCACCAGAGGCAAATTTTTATCCTCCCCTCCCAGGTTAATTATGGAGTTTACTTCAAATACTTTCCTACGTACATCGTTTTTTGAAAAAAAAAAAAAAAAAAATAACCATAAATCCAAGCTTGCTCATCAGCCATCTCATGCTCGCATATGTTGTGATGCCCCTGCACCCAAATTTTGGGAGGTCCTGTCGACTCGCTGGATCTTTTACAATAATTGATCATATGATTATATGCGTTTGTCAGAGTCCACTTTGCATAGTTTCTAGAACACGACAACCTCGAATAACCCCGGAAATACCTTTGGCTCAGTTGCTATTATACTTACCCCAAAGTTGAAATAATTTTACTTTAGTTCATATATGTGCATTCCTAAATGTAAAAAATCTTACTACATGCATTCTATTAACCGAAAATTAACTAGTCGACGAATTTCGACTAATCGAATCCGAGCTCTATCCAATTGCCCTATCAAAAAAGCAAGCATCAGTCATAAATAAACCTTGGTTAGCCCAGTTCATTGTTTTGAGTGCACACCATCCACTGTTGACCAGAGGGATTTCACTAATTTTGAAAATGAAGTACATGCTTAGCTTTTGCTTAGACTGAAGATGGTGGCCAGCGTAGCTTCGAACTACTAACAGTCATCCAATGCTGTGCGATGTAAAAAGTTCCCGCGATCTTGTTTCATCCAGGCTCACAAGTAATATATGTACATAAGTATGTATGAACTCATCCTATTGCATAGTCGGGTGATTTCGTAGTCCAATCCGTCACTCTGGAAAAGTGGTAGTTGTTTGTGTATATTACACGCCTTAATTCTATACTACAGTGGCTTCGTATCAGTTTTAGTTATTGACATATTTATCTTTCTTTTTTTCAACGGGCGGAACTTTTAAGTGGCGCTCCTGTGTGATTCCACTGTAATTCTGCTAAGTCTGAAGCAAATAAATCTGGGTATTAAAAAAAACGCAAACCAGAGATATGCGCTAAATAAAATAGTACCCAATTACTTGAAAATATACAAATATTTATCGTTATTAATATATATCTATTTGCATGCGTACACATGTACTCATGTATGTATTCACGTTTTCAGTTTTTTTTTTTTAAATCCGTTAAAATTTCGTTACGGTATGACTAGATCCGGCTGAACAAGTTCAATAAAAATTCTTAAGAAAATAATAACCAAATTAATAAATAAATAAATTGAAGATATTTGAATGGTTGATTATCTGATTGTTTTGGTTTTGTTTTCCACAAATTCTATTAATCTTACAAGTACTTAGCGGATAATAAAGTGGTGAACAGCAACAGACAATCAAATGAACTGACTGTGCTTAACCCATGTGTGTATATTTTTATTTACACACATACAGACATATATTAAAATGGCTTTTGATTGAACTTATACTAGCAGACCCGGCAGACGTTGTTCTGCCCTATATTTGGTCTATCTGCATACATTTTAAAAAGCTTTTTCCGTCTAACTCTGCCCTACCCCCCTCCTCATATTTCCTAATCCTTTTATCCACTCCTCCCTCCGTCTTTTTCGCTTCATCTATCTCCATCTTCGACTCATTCTATCTCTTTTTCAGTCTCCTTCTCTCTTTTCTCTTCTCTGAATTTCTTCTCATTCTTCTTCATCCCTTATTGCCAGTCCCAGAGGGTGGTATGTATTTTGTTCCAGTCCCATTCCGAGTCCCAGTCCCAGTCCCACTCCGAGTCTCAGTCCCAGTCCTAGTCCTAATCCCAATCCAAGTCCGCCCCTGGTCTACTTCCCGGAATAAGGATCGTAAAAACTAATATAGGCAAATTTATATACCAAATTTGAGGCAAATCGAATAGGACGTATGTAAATAGGTATGTGGGTATTATTAATTCATGTATTTTTGTTTCGGCTTCGCATGCATATTTATCAGTTTTGCTAGGATGATGCGACGAAATCGAATATCACAATGAAAATTACTTTAAAGCTCTCAGCAACAGCTTTCATTTGATATCCATATTACACACACATTCTAGGGGTATCAAGGTCCACTTTTTGGCCTATAGCTTGAGACCCTAGTCACCCAGCGGTATAAAACTTACTTTGTACTAAAGCATACATCAACAGCTTCACTTTGATACCCATAATGTAAAAACACATCCTAGTGTTACCCTGATCCACGTTTTGGCCTATATCTCGAGACCCTAGTCACCAATAGGTATGAAAACTACCCTGTACTAAAACACTCATCAACAGCTTTCACTTTTAGACCGTTTGGGATAGAAAAATTTTAACCAAGAAAAAGTCTTAATTTTCATTCTAAAATAACATTTCCATAAATATATGTGCAAGGCAGTTTGCAGCCCGAAGCATAACTGCAGAAATGCTGTGCGGCCCGATTTCAAAGACACTTGGTAAAAAACATGTATGAGTGCATGCCAAGCGCTACATAGAATCAGTGTTGGGTAAAGAAAAACTAAAACAAGCACAAAATTAAATGCGAAATAAAAAAAATATGTTTTCGTCACTTTAGTTGTTTTACTCATTTAAAGTCAAAATTTTATATTCGAAACATTTTTGGTGGATATAAAAGTTGATTTTAGGTTGATGTGGCTGCACTTGTAACTACAAAATTTCGCTGCAGCAGGCAAATCTGCTGCACTTGTGTTTTGAATGTAACGTCCAACAAATTTTCGGTATCAATGCCTGTCTAGATTTGTGGTAGCCATGGCGTATGAGCAACATTTTACATTCTTTCTCCAGTGATCGTGGCAAGGATTCTGGGTATGGTGCCATTTCAACAATTAAACAATTGTATGCAAAAAATATAACGATTTCTGAAAATATTGTATCGAAATCTGGGAATTTCTGTTATTTTTCACCTTCTGCAAACGTTCGTATCGCTGAAATGTCGAATAAATAACTCCAATATTCAGTATTGTAAAATGGTCTTTATTTAGACTACTTTGGGAGTAATATTTCACAATTATACTTCACAACTAATAGCGTATTTAAATCAAACTGATTACCGATTCCTCACCTTGCGCTGCTTTTATACTCTCGCTTTCTCGTTCGCCCATTTCTCCTAAGATTTAGTCCTTTTGCGAACAGTTGTATCTCATGCTTGGTTACCAACTATATACATGTATATTTGTAGTTTATGCTTTTCTACTAGCCATATGCGTTTGTATGTGTGAGATATCTCTTCACTTCGAGCTACTGGTTATGTGTGTGGAATGTTCTGCGTTGCCTTGTACATAAGTGTTGCTGCTTGCTGTGTTTTGTTGTTGCGATTATCTACTAACAGCATAGTGACGTCAACATTCGCCACAATATATATATTGGATGATGGCTACTTTTTCCTGACAGATGGCGCTGGTGTCGCTCGAGCTACTGTTCTTCATAAAAATACGTGCAATCTAGTCATATCGCGTAAGATTGCGTTAAACGCATCTATGTATATGAAAAGCTGCTTGTGAGACGGCGCTTTAATTCACGGGTGCGCTATTCGTTTACAGCAACTGTATAAGGTAACATATACAAACATATACATACAGAACGTTATTTATATTTTTTCGGCCATCGATTGTTCTCTTGTTCTACATATTCCATTTGCTTGAAAATGGTCTTCCTCTGTGTAATATCGAAACCAGCAGTTCTGCCATTCAACAGTTACATAAAAATTGTAAATTAAATAACTGTTTTCATTGAAAATATCGGTTCGGTAACTAATATTTGTTATCTCTGGAAAATACTTAAAAAAAAGTTTAAAGAAGTAAATCGGACAATAAGTTATATGGTATTAAAAAAAAGTATGCAAAAATATCCAGAAATTTTCAAAAATGTATATCTTTTAAGGGCTTGGAGAAAAATTTTAAAAATACACAGAAGGTATTTCCGAAGGGTCTGAAAATATGCTAAAATTTCACCGGTTGCCCTTGTCATTTGGGTTATTTAAAAGCCCCCGCTTGGGTTCATCGCTGACTACGCCCCTGAATGTACATGCATATGTATTTGTTTGCAGGAAATGCATTTACAAATATGTAAAACAAAAATACATTGCATGCAGGTAAAATTTGAAGAAAACAAAAGTGGCACACAAATTTTGGCATATATTTTTTAATTTTGGTTTTCTTTTTTTGTTTATTGTAATTTTGCAAAGCCATCGCCATTGATGCATGATACCCACATTTGAAAACGATGTTACATTTGTGCATTCAAAAGCAAGAAATTTTAATTAAGTAAACGAGCGATAAAAATATGAACAAAAAAATAATTCTACAACCCAATAGCCGACATTTTTAAGTATTTCACATGATTTTGTACGCATAGCATTACGACTTACAAAAAATATTACATAAGTTCCGCACTTAACTTGCATGTAAAAATAAATAACATTTTTTTCAACTTTTCTAAGTTTTTGTGTGTAGGTGTTATTGATGATGGCATCTTCCTTTAGAGCAACACCCTGCCAAGTGCTCTCTAATGCGTGCGTAGATAGCCCATATTTGTACACACATCCATTTATGCAGAACCTACATAACCATTTAAGCAGGGCTGCAAACCGGTTCGCACTGAACCGGCTCATGAACCGAACCACCCACTATTTTGGGGATTTGAACCGAATCGCGAACCGAACCGTTTTTTTCTTAACTCCAAGAACCGAACCGAAAAACACCCAAAAAAATGGTTCGATTCGGTTCAAAATAAAGTTTCAACAAAAATTACTTAACTTATTCACTTCACCACTTTGCTTGAAAATACACCTCTAAGATAAAATTGCATAAAATTTTTCTCGATGGCAACGCCGTCACTTTTGATAGTAATAGCGTCTACTGTTTGCGCCTGTGGTCAAAAGCTTGTGGAAAAATAAACAAATTTACATAATGAGTTCAAACGCCGTGCATAACAACTTTGTATATGAAAGAGCTTTTTCATTACTCATTTAAAACATAGTCCGAACTATAACACAAACCACATACATATGTATAATTATAAAAATTGTAAAGTTAAATTAATCAAATTTTTATCAATTTCCGAAACTTTTTATTAAGAGTTTTTAGAAAATTTCTGAATGGGCAGTCTTGAAGCTCATTCAATTGTAGTGTAATAGTTTGCAAGTTGATGAGAATGAAATGAGAATTAATTTTTAAAAAAATTTTCACCGAGGGTGTTGCGCATATCTTCCATATAAAAACAAATTTTGTTCGTGCGGTGTATAGAAAAAAATGCGAACACCCTCTTCAAACTTGCACATTATTACACTACAGTTAGATGAACTACAAAACTGCACACTCAGACATTTTTTGAAAGTTTTTAATAAGTCTGGAAAACTGATGGAAATTTGAGTAATTGTTGGGAGCTTTGTGTAAGCTTTGAAATGTATGTATGTATATATAAAAAGTTTGTGTTATAGTTAGAACGATATTTTAAATTGGAATTATTAAAAACTAATAATAAAGATAATTTGGGAACAATACCGTTTTAAAGGGAGACCATATTATTTAGCACATAACCGTATATCAACATTTATAAGCTTAATGCCAAAGAAAAGCAAATAAGGCATTTATATTTTCATGAATATCTTTTAGTTTGTGTAGTAATCTCGCATCTAAAATTTAGTAGCTATGTTTTATAGGTACATATGTGACCCGGTCTATGAAAAGGTGGCTAATGACTCAAAAAAAAAAAAAAAGAAGAGCACAAACGTCCTAAAGAAATGTATTGTTTATCTTTAACAGCTGTTTCTCGCAATTTCTTTTTTGAGTCATAAGCCACCTTTTCATAGACCGGGTCACATATATTGAAAGAAGCTAATTGAATAGTTTTTCTTCTCTTAAAAATACGACTACTTTCTTATGTGCAAAATATAGCTATACGTTGTAAATACTCCCTATAGGTATAGTCATGCATTGGATTTGATCGCAATAACTGTATTTTATTTGTATGCTTAGTAGGTACATATCGATGGTTGGTTGCACACAGATCACAAGTGAAGAATTTCAAATTTTGTATACTATCAAAACTTAGAATTAAACGTTTGAACCACTTGAACCGAACCGGTTCACAAACCTGTTCAAGTTTTGCCTGAGTGGTTCGAATCACTGGAACGAACCGCTTCGAATTTCGAGGCGGTTTCAGCCCTGCATTTAAGTATATGGCATATAACCCACTTCATTTAAATCTGCTTTTTGATTTGAATCGACACAACAAACTAACCACTTAACGATTAAGGCTTGTGCAAATATTTATAAACAAATTTTCAATTACTTGCATAAAACACAAAACGTGCAAAGTCAAGTGAAGGGAGGAAGCGACGTGCTTAGATTTTTGTTTGCTTTTATTGCATATATATATATATTTTTTTTTTTTCATTTGATCGCCTCACATTTGTGCCACTGCCTTTACCTCCGCGTTTGCAGCTGCTTTAATTATTCATTTGATATCCGCATACAAAAACAAAAATGCAAAGCGTTAAAAGTGAAATCATGAATATTAATTCGAAATACATAAATAGTTATAAAGTTATGTAGATTTGGATACACAACAACAACAAGTTGTGATGAGTGCACGGCAACTAACGTCAGCGCTTCAAATAATGCATGCTAATGAAAAGACTACGTAAGACCGTAATTCATTCATATAACTTCCAAAAACTGAAAACACAACAACAAAATGCAAAGTAGTATTTGGCCATGTTTGCCAAATTAGTTTATGTCTAGCCCTTAGTAAAAAAATTTGATTCCGGTGTGAATGAAATATAAGTGTCTTTGAGTCGACTATGCCATGCGCTCAGTTCAAAGTGGAGAGATTTGTAAATAAAGGTGCTTGCAAGTTATGATTTTGCATGTTGGACGGGGCTTCTGGTATGTTTGTGTATAAGAAAGGGGGGCATAGCCAAAAACCCAAAGTAAATGGACGAAAAAATGGCTTTGACTATGGGATGTTTTAAGATTTTTGCATAGATTTCGAGTCTGAGCATAAAATTTGTTTGTAATAGGCTTAATTTTTCCACTCCAGTTGATGCAGCACATGTGCTTATGTCGAAAACTTATGGCCCATTAAGTGGAATATAGAAAAATTCTTAAAGGTTTCAAACTAACAACTAAGACAAGGAAAGCAAAGAAAGGAAAGAAAAGAAAAGGGGGGAAGAGGAAAGGAATGATTAGAAGTCAAAACAGAAGCCAAAACAAAGGTTGTCGATTTGTTATCGAAAAGCTATCGATTTATAATCAAAAAGTTATAGATTTATTATGCCTGGAAAGAAGCGGCACGGGAAAAATCACACATATATATTGTGTCTCAAGGCATATGGGAATAGATAGGAATGAAAAAGCGGATGAAAACTAGCTAAAAAGGCTGCAGCCCTTGAAGCTTGCTCCGTAGACGCCCCAATTTTATTGGGCGAGATTAAAAGAAGGCGTGAGGTGCACATGGTCGACCAAGCGAGAAAGACGTGGGTCCAAGCGCGGGGCTGTAAAGTTTCGAAGATTATGTGTAGGTCTTACAACCATAGACTAACAAAGTTGCTTCTATTATTAAAAATCGAGGACTGAGGACTCATGATGGGTATTGTGACTGGATACTGCCTTCTAGGCGCACATGCCTTTAAATTAGGCTTGGTCAGTGATAGCAGATTTACGAAGTGCGGGTTGGTTGAGGAAACGGTCGAGCATATTTAGTGTTCTTTCCCAGCGCTTGCCAAGGTAAGACTCCAGCTTTTAGGAGTGATACAGTTGTCGGATCTAGAAGCAGCAAGTGGCATAGATCCTAGAAAGCTTCTAGTATTTGCCAAGAGGACGGAGTTATTTTATAATATAGGTCCTGGTTTTTGATTGGATTTTTCAGTTTGTCATTAAATAAACTCTAATAACACTACAGACACATTCCCAACCTAACCTATGGATTTGTCAAAAAGTAATCGAGTTATTATCAAATAGTTATGGATTGTTTATCGATAAATTTTCGTTATGTTATCAAAAAATTTCGATTTGTTATAGTTGTGTTATCGATTTGTTATCGAAATTAAAAAGTTATAGATTTAATTTCGAAAAGTTATCGATTTCATATCGAAATGTGACCAATTTTTAATCTGTGTTATCAGTAGGTTATCGAAAAGTTATCGATTTTTTACGATAAAGTTATCGGTTTGTCTATGAGTTCAATGTCGAAAAGTTGTTGGTTACTTATCCAAAATTTAACAATTTGTTATCGAAAGTTTATCGATTGCCCTCAAATAGTTATTTTTTTTTTTTTATAAAAAAAGTATTAATTTTTTGCGGAGTGTTACCAATTTGTTATCGACGTGTTACGAATTTGCTAGCAGCGTGTTATTACTTGTGATCGACGGCTAATAGATTTGTTATGAATCTTGTACCTCTAAAACTTCAATATAAGAACGATGACATATCTCCAACCAGTCGAAAACAAGCCGTTAACAAAAAAAAAAAAAAAACTCGATAACTCTACGATAACGCAATCGATTATATGGCGATAAAAAAGCATTAACTTGTCGGTAGCGATTTTGTTGATAAGAAACCGAAGAAGCTCCTCTCAGGAGGCCCGAAATCATTTGCTTCTGGCAAAGTTACAGTACAAAGTACTTACGCATTTCTTTCTATAAAACAGATTATTAAAAAACTTGTAAATTTTATCAAGCTGGCTCAGCGGTTAAGACGATGTGGGTCTGGAATTTATACGTACTTCTTTGGAACTCTTATACCACCCAAAACTACTTAAGAGGCTTGCAGTGTAGTTATCAAGATGTTGCTCCTTTTAACTTTCCCTTTCTGTCGTTTTAAATGACAAAGATTCCAGCCCTTGTTCCGGTAAAGCTATGCCATTTTCACAATCTATATCTTAACCAGCCTTAGCAGTAATTGTTCGGATACCGCCTGTTTAGCGAACACTGTGTAATATGAGGTAGCCAACAAAAAAAAATTTCTTAATACTTACTTACTTAATTGGCGCTTAACCGTCTAAACGGTTATGGCCGTCCAACAAGGCGCGCCAGTCGCTCCTTCGCTCCGCCAACCGGCGCCAATTGGTCACACCAAGGGAGTTTAAGTCGTTTTCCACCTGGTCCTTCCAACGGAGTGGGGGCCGCCCTCTACCTCTGCTTCCATAGGCGGGTTCCGATAGAAACACTTTCACTTTCACACTAAACGTGACCAAAGTTTTACGAAAACTGTAAGTTTGTCGCTCAGTAAAGATATGAGGCAATGAATCTCTCGGATCAAAAAAAAACAAAAAATAAGTGTTTTCTGCAGCGCTCTTCCATCAGAAGCTGTCGCGGAAATTTCCACTGCGAACATCAGGACAGTCGCGGTGATATTTTACCAGAAGATCAAATTAACTAATCAAGCCTCATTCAAAATCTTATAAATTAAAAATTTATCTGAATCACACTTATATGTAGGAAGGTACGCACATACAAATTTACAACAATGCAAGCATCCAAATTTGTCTAAAGCCCTCTGTACTTGCAATAAATCGTACATTTTATTCCATTTATTTATTTATGTACCTAAGTATTTGTTTGCATTCACATTCACGTTCGTATGTACATACATATATGGTAAACGTATTTATATTTAACAAGTTTTAATGTAAACCAAATTCTGTCTCGTGTCAAGTAAGCGTCCGCGACTTATGAGGTCAACAAACTGTAAGCAAGTTTGTGTTGCTAAGCAAGCAAATTTCAATAAATAAACACAGCCTAGTATACATATGAGCACATTTATACCTACATTTATATTAGGGTGTCCTATGTGTTGGTGATTTTATCAGTAGCCGAGAACAGGCGTTTACTATATTAACGTATATTGAAGAAGTCTAATTTTGGTTGCCCTGCAAAAATTGTGTGATTATGCCAAATAACGATAGGAAACACCTATAGCTCCCTCAAACCTCAACGAGCCCTTTTAAATCATACAAAGTTTTCAAAAAGCTCAAATCCTATCAAACGGTTAATGCTAGAGCGGAATTAGGACCACAAAACTTGGAAGAGCGACTTACCTTCTTGGTTAAACTAAACCTTTTATCTGAGATCTCTTTCTTAATCAAGATAAGACTACAAATAACAGCGATTTCTACTGCGAAGGCTGTCTTCTGATCGGAAGGTTTTTACACTTACGTATAGAAAATCAAATTCTTGATTGCATACGGTTATCTGCTAATCCCTTACGTGCCATCTCGTCAGGCATCTCACTTCAAAAACTTCTAACAAAAGTAGTTACTTCACCAGTTTTGTTCTGGTCATTGTATGATTTGTAGGCTGTTAAACCGCAAGAATTTATTCTTGAAATACACTGCAATACGGCGGCGTTTAACTAGCTTGGAAATCTTTAAGTTGTTCGAGTATATTCCAGGCCCATCTTTAAAGTGTATGAGCATATGCCACCCCCATTGTAGAGTCCATCTGGGAGCCATCAGTGTAGGTGTGTTTACCGCTTCCAATCTATCCTGCTACAGCTTAGTAAGCCTACCAGTCTAGCTCTGAGAACTTCTACGGAATTATTTAATATGACGCTGGAGCAACATCCACCATATTTTCTTTAGTTACGCTGACCATATTATACTCGCGTTGCTCTGTACCCCAGATTTGGCGACAATCGCCGTTGAATGCGTCAATAATATGGAAATATTGTAAGGAAAGATAATGCTTTAGCGCTATTGCACGCCAGTCGATGAGCGTATAATATGGCCTTCCACATACAACTCGTCTCATCTACGTATCATGATCGTATAAAAAATCAATTTACAGTCACCTTCGTCATCGGGATTCAAATCGAAGTTCAAAGTCACGCTTAGTCCATATTCGTAATCATAAATGCAATAACAGCTTTTGTTATAGCAAAAAAGAGAGCTGCGACAATATGAGACCTGAGTCCTTGTTACGTACTGTTATCCTCTGCCAGATATCGCAGTAGGCTGCTAGATGTTGCAATTGCAGCACAAATAATAGATTCCTTGCTTCATATTATTGCAGCCATTTGCACCTGTGCCAAAAGCTGCGATTGGGTCTATGATTGTCATTATTCGTAAGCGTGATTATGAAAGAGCCGCCGATGCCGTCACAGTGACTTAGTCATGATAAAATTTTTGAGACTATCGCAGCGATCTTTTACAGTTTGAGGTGTGGCTTTTCAAGTTATTTTTGGCTTAACTTTTTAGTTTCTCATTTAAAGAGATGTTTTTGACTATTCATAAATCTGCGAAATTCCATTGTAGACTTGCGTGAATTTGTGTTCGTTCGAGAAATTCTAGGAGAAGCTAAATGTGCGGAAGACAGGTTAAGGAACATTCACCCTTATTGTAATTGTCGTTGTCGTCACTGAATGACGACGACTCACGATGACGTGTTAATTTCGGTATTGCCATCGTCGTTTTCGATAACTATTGACGACTATCGACACATGTTTGGTATTGGCTAAGCAAATTTGCTGTCGTCGTCGCCCTCACACGACGCCATTTGTGTCGACGCCGTTTTTACTTGCGACAAAAGGAAAATTTGTAAGTAAAACATTTCTTTTTCAATTAATTAAATATACAAATATGTAATATGCATTGTTCTTTTAGATATTCAAAATGAAAATAACGAGCGCGCAACAATTCGAGGTTCTTGTAGCTGGGCTAGAAAAAATCGGAGTTATTTCTGACTTTATTTTCTATTGAGTCTAAGCTCCTCTTTATTATTTCCGTCACTAGAGCTCATAATAAAACATTTTTGTAAAATCTTGAAATGAAATATTTAAACAAATCTCAAATCGCGAAAAAAGATACAGAAATAGTAAAAAAAATCAAACAGCTGATCCAGAAATGACAGAGATGGTATATTTTCCTTCCATTTTATCGATAAATTGTCGTCGTCGTCTCAACAAGCTTAATCAATACCGATTTGGTGTAGAAGTGACGACGACGTCGATACGATGTGACGTCGACTGAAATACGACGACGATGTCGACGACGACAATGACAATAAGGGTGATTATTTTTTCATCTAAAAATTTTTTGTATCACACTAATGTTCATATAGGAGAAGTTAGTTTGCACTGCAGTAAACAGTCCACGCAGCTTTACTGCGGTGCTGACAATGCATTTTTTGATATCGAAACTGCGTTACGGGTAGGTATAGCTATATGCTGAGTATTTTTAAAAATAATAAAATATAGTTTAGAAATAAAGAAATGATTTAGTTTTTGTATAACTAGTACTTATTTATTGGTATTAGAAAAAATTGCAAAGTTTACAAACGGCGATTGTTACTAGGACATGTTTCTGAATTTCATTTCTGCATCAGCTAGCTTCTCGGGAGCTAAGTATTGAACTCGAAATCTCCAACATTCGTACTTTATACTAATATCATGGCAGATGCTTTTAACCATATGAACGCCACACAATTAGGATTAAAAGCATATAGAATTAGTATGTACCTAAATGATGAGTAAAAGAATAGCAACAAAAAGGCAATACTTAGAGACCAATTGCAAAGCGAGCAGCGGGGCATTCATATGGCTGAATTGTTAAAGACATCTGCCTTTACACTGGTATAAAGTAATTCATGCTTTGGAGATTTCGATTTCAATACTCAGCTCCCGAGAAGCTAGCTGATGCAGAAGTGAAATTCAGAAACATGTCCTAGTAACCATCGCCGTTTGTAAACTTTGCAAAATTCTATAATATCAACAACAAAAACAACTGTATAAAGCAATATGATCATGTCTGGCTAATTAAATACAGATAATAGTGCTTATTTATTTAATCAACATTTTTACGCACGTGAGTGTCATTTCTTTGTGGTAAAGTTTTCGCAGCGCTTGAATTAAAAATACTTATATTTCACCTCATTACAATCAATTGTAAGCGCAAAGCATGTTGTCTGTTCATTGTAAATATATTCTGCATTCAAAATTTACATACAGTACTGGTAAAATAGTTGATACTATCATTAAAATACTATTTATTACGAATTTTATATTAGAGTCAATAGCCTTTTATCGTTTTAAATAGAGCTTACGATTTATCGAACTTGTTCGAGAAGAGATTTCTCGCCAGTGTTGCCTTCTCGCGAGATTCTCGAATCTCCAATTACTCGTAATACTCGCGAGCTTCTCGACTTTAAATTCTCGCGAGATTCTCGAATATCGAAATACTCGTGATATTTGCGAGCTTCTCGACAATTAATTTAATCGATTTATTGGCTGTTTTACATATAACTTACGATTTCTTCAGGAGCACAGGCGAAAATTTCCACAAAACCACAACTAAAAGACACCGAAATGTATGGAGTACTGCCAATGCAGCGACTGAATTAAAAGTAGAGAAGCTCGCGAGTATTACGAGTAATTCGAGATTCGAAAATCTCGCGAGAATTGAAAGTCGAGAAGCTCACGAGTATTACGAGCAACTCGAGATTCGAGAATCTCGCGGAATTGAAAGTCGAGAAGCTCACGCGTATTACGGGTATTTCGAGATTCGGGAATCCCGCGGGAAGCCGTGTTCTCGATGTCTCGTTATAAAAATAAAATATTGTGAACAAAATTATACGTATAATAAATATGTTTTAAATTAAATGTTATTGGAAAGCAATATAATCAAAAACAAGTAAGGACGGCACTGTCTTCACTTCATACCTTTCATGAATGGGGCTGAACAATAATCTTATCCCATTCGTAATCTCCAAATAATCGGATGTATAAGATATGAAATATATAGTGAACAGATGTACATACCTAAACGATTTTTAAGACAAATATAAAATAAAAAATGGCAAAAAACCGCCTTATCTGAACGATCAGTTGTATGGGATATATATTATATATAACTCCGATCGAAATGATTTTTACAGGAAATCTTCTATGATAAATTAGAACAAATATCACCAAGTTTAACGTTTTTATGTTGGAGATTAAGGGAGAAATTGCCAAAAATCTTTCTACCTGAACGATCGGTTGTATGGGATATATACTATATATAGCTCCGATCAAAGTTATCTTTTCAGAAAATCTTCTATGATATATTAGAATATATCACCGAGTTTCACGTTTATACTTTCTAAATTGCGGCAGGAATGACCAAAATCGTCTTATCTGAACGATCGGTTGTATGGGAGATATATGTTATAGTGGTCCGATCCTACCGGCTCCGACAAATGTCTAATATAATACAAAAATACATACTCGTGCCAAATTTCATTGAGATATCTCAAAATCTGAGGGACTAGTTTGCGTTCAAACAGACAGACGGACATGGCTATATCAACTCAGTTCGTCGCCCTGATCAATTCGGTATACTTAATGGTGAGTCTTGTTGAGTCAGAATTAGTTGTCGCAATAATTAAAGTTGAAGCTGCAACTTTACTTAGGCCACCCTGCCTTCGCCGTGGAGGGCGCCGCATCCAAACTGATGCAATGTTGGTTAACTTACAGGGAAATGATTTACTTGGCGCAAATCACCGCCATTCTTCGATTAAATAAAGACCGCGCAACTTTATATATTTTTTATGCACTAAACTTTATTTAGAATAATATTTTTCCGAAGCACGTCCGATCTGGCCAAGTGTAAAATTCTTAGTCTTTTTTTCTATTTCCTTTGTGACGTGGGCTGCAGTTGCATTTGACATGCGCGTTGCCAACTACCTGCGCCTGTCAAATCGACTTAAGCTCACGTCACATAGACTAGCTTATATTATTATCCTTACAGTCTATCTTCTATATTTTCATCGTTACAAACATCGGACCAAAGTTAATATATCATTTCATGTTCATGAAAGGTATAAAAGCGAAGTGTATAAATACTTTTCATAGAGCAATTAAGTTTATGTCGAGAAGCTCGCGAGATTTACGAGTACTTCGAGATACGAGAATCTCGCGAGAAGTCGAGTTCTTGATTTCTCGGGTCTCGAAAATCTCGCTTGTGTTCGAGAAGAATTCGTAAGCTCTAGTTTTAATATTTAATAAAAATGTTACTCATACGCCATGGTGTATGAATACCCATTTTGGAGTTCCTGCGCTAATTGAACAGAATAGAAAGGAAGTTATTATTGTTTTATACCATAAATAGGTGCCCACTTCCTATACTCATATGCTCATTTTGTTTCTGTAAAACTCGTAGGCATTGAAATTTGAAATTTATTACTCAGCTATACTCACCTACAAGAAATTATATTAATAATACAAGCAGACTTCGCAGACGTTGTTAAGCTCTGGCTATGGTGTATCTGCATAACTTTTAAGCAGTTTTTGCCTCTTACTATCAATTCTCCTATCTCCCCCTTTTCCTTATCTTTTTGTTCACTCTTCCCTCTGCCTTTCTCTTTTTCTGCATCTCTTTGTCTCTCTCCGTATTTCCCCTCACTTTTTTCCGCTCCATCTATACGTATGTATCTCTGTATATTCGTCTAACTCCATCTCTTTCTCCTTCCCTGTTTTCTTTTCTCTCTAGTTCTTCTTGTTCTTCTCCATCCCTTGTCCAAGTCACAGTACCAGTCGGTCCTTGCTCCATTCCCCGAAATAAAATATCGTAAATACTAATCTAGGCAAAGAGCTACCTACATATATAAAAAATTGCATATAAATCGAACCATAAATAAAACTTGTTCGAACATATCGATCCCTGATCCACTTCACGGAAAGAAACTTCACAGTAATGCTATTCTATCTTTCAAGTTGGATCAAATTACACATGTTGTGCAAGTTTGATTAAAATCGGTTAAACTGTTTAGTAGTCCATCGCGGACAAACAACGTGACACGAAATTTACATATATTTAGATTGGCAGCTATGCCAAGCTTTCCAGGAGAAATGTGATATGGTAAGAAAAAATGTTAAGGGACCCTCTTTTCCAAATCGTGTCACTTTTCTCCACTGATATATCACAAGACTATACGCCTCATAGATATCACATTAGATATCTCATCTTTCATACGTTGATATATGTATCAGATGCCGCACTACTCTTCCCAATGAACCCCAATTTTCGTTAATATCTTTGACCTTAAAAATGATGTGGAAAGAAGAATTTTTTGAAGTAGAACATCAACTTTGGGAGGTACAACACCCACTTTTCAAATTTCACGGATTTGACACCATTTTAACATATGGTTATAGCCTTTTAGAAGCGGTTCGTGACATATATCGCCCTACTAGTTCAAATGCAACTGAGTGAAGCATATGTAAGAGTAGTGGTGACTATTTAGTACTCTATAAACCTTTTATGGGTTGGTCTTAATATAATTGGGGATATATCGCAACTTGTATTTTTATTTAATTATTTTTATAAGCCTTATGATCATATCCTTACATATAAAGGGGAGTTATGGGAATGACAGTTGCAGTAATCAAAAGCAAATATCTGCAAAACAGTCGGGAAGTTCAATTTCAATGAAAATTTTATATAAATAGTTACTTACACACATACAAAAATATATAGTTGTTTTCCGTTGTATATGAATTACTCACCCATCAAAAATCTGTGAGCATTATTGTTTTATATTGTTCTTTAAGTTGAATAAAAATATACGTCTTTTCCATAAGAAACGTGTTTGTAACTTTTGTGTGGCCACTAGTGTAATAAATGCAAAACAGTGGCATCAATAATATGTACTAACCTACTGCGAAATGAAAAACAAAAAACACAAATGCCTTTATCGCTATATCATCGGTATTCGTTAGCTTATTTATAATTATTTATATACATTTTTTATTTTATTTATTTATTATTAATATATATCTGAACATATATGTATGTATGTACACTAGGGTGGTCCTTATAAATGAAATAAATTATTTTTGCCAGTCTCACCCCTTTCAGACGGTAATGCGTAGGTCAGGTATCACATATAAATTTTGGTCCTTTTTTCAGATACGAAACCAGGTAGTCTGCGTTCCAAGTGAACCACCCAAACATGCAGCTGAAATAAGCAAATTTCACATATGAGTTGAAATAGCGACCTCTTATAGGAAATTTTTGAAAAAGAGGCTTGGCCCCGCGCGCTGCTCTCAAGAGTGTATTTTAACAAGAAAATTAATGAGTGGGCGTGAAAAAGCCCATTTTTTGACCAAACATTTGAAGAAAGATGACCTTGCATAGAAAAGCAAAACTCGGTATATATATTTCCATCTTAATCCCCACTTTTTTCAAACAAAATGGTTGAAATTGAATAAAGACCATGCCCACTTTTATGTAAAAGATTTCTAAAAGAATCGTAACAAAACCTAATAACCAATAAATATGCTAAAAAATAACTTTAAAACATACCAGTGTAACAAGAAATTGGAAAAATTACAAATATTTGAAAAGGAGGGAAAAGGAGGGGACTCTCCTTTAGTCACACAAGACTTTATGTTTCGGAAGCCATAACTGAAAAAAAAAATTAACTTGTCGTGAAAAAACTGGATAAAATTGCTTGCTTTATAAATAAGAATGTTTCTATTAAAAGTGGGAAAAATCGTTTAATAAACACGCCCACATTTGGTATGCCCAGTGACAAAAAACTGAAACTAAACCAACTGTACAACAGAACCTCTCAGCTTAGTATATAGTATTCTGTTACTTGTAGCGTTTTCTTTTCTGAAATAAATTGTTGCCAAAGTAAATGGTAAAGTCTTAATAGAGTTACGCCTACCCCAGAAAATTTTCAACATTTATAGTGCATACAAAGAACATTTCAACTCACCATATTCCCTCATATTAACAGAGTATATGTGGAACTTAAGAGCTAATTGAGAGTTTCACAGAGTTGCACTGCCACACCGCCATTTTATACAGGGTAAAAGGGTAATGCTTTTGCGTTGCGAACAGGCTACTGCAGTTTCACCATGTGATTCACGGTTCGAATCCCGGTGAAACTTTTGATAACATTACAAAATTGCCTGATGATGATTACGTTGGCGGTTTTCGAAATGGGTCCATCGCAATATGCCAGTAAATGTTTCTTCCTTTTCAGTTTCTCTTAGAAAACATAATAATTGAAATTCAATTATTATAAGCCGGTGTTAAGCTCATGAATTCTTAAATATAAGTATAAATTGAACACACCATTAAACAAACATACATTTTTTGTTTTTTTGTTTTTTCAATCAACACGTGAACCAATTGTTGTCGGTGTCGTCCATATTTGGTCAGGTTTGTGGCTCACTTTCTGTTTTAATATTTATACATCTTGTTTGTTCTTCAATGCTTACCTTAGAAACACCTTACCAGCAAGTGCCAAATGTATTTAAAAACAAGTAAGCAAGGCTAAGTTCGGGTGTAACCGAACATTTTATACTCAGCTGTCAAATTACAGTTTGCACAACTTTTAAATTACCTTCTTCTAAAAGTGGATGGTGCCACGCCCATTGTCCAAAATTTTACAAATTTTCTATTCTGCGTCATAAGGTCAACCCACCTACCAAGTTTCATCGCTTTATCCGTAATGAATTATCGCACTTTTTCGGTTTTTCGAAATTTTCGATATCGAAAAAGTGGGCGTGGGTGTAGTCCGATTTCGTTCATTTTAAATAGCGTCTCATATCGCCCATAAACTTACATACCACATTTCGCTAAGATACTTCAAAATTTGCTCAAGTTATCGACGGACGGACGGACGGACATGGCTAAATGAATTTCTTTTTTCGCCCAGATCATTTTGATATATAGAAGTCTATATCTATCTCAATTAGTTTATGCCGTTACGGGGTACATGCCTACATTGATTTAAATATGATTTTCTGCTGCTTGCGCGACAGAAAATATTCGTTTATTGGCGTTTTTGTTCTATACACACTATGCACATATGGGTAGGTTAGGTGCACCTATGGGTCATTATTTTACAAATCGTACGGATTTGTAGAAAAAAAATTTTCACTTTTTTAAAAGACACCAAATTTATTTGTTGGAATCTTTTCGCAATTTAAGTCAACACATATATATATCAGGATTTCCTCGAAAAAAAAATTTTTTTTTTCAGAGATCTGCATGTGCTCAGATTCGATGGGTAAGCAAACTTGCCCACATTCAAAATGCTATATATTTGGTTCCACTCGTCGTATATTATTCATTTTTGTTTTGTATACAGCCAACGCCTGCCTGTGTATGCATGCATGGTCAACTTAACTACACCATACATATGTATATGTAATTGTAAACAAAAACCAAACGTCGCTACCAGTTTCACTGGGTACTTCGCTGAAATTAATATCATCTGCTTCTTTCATCATTTCAATAAAGTAAATATTGTTACCTTCAAAATAAAACAAAAATTAATAAGATACGACGAGTGGAACCAAAGATATAGCATTTTGAATGTGAGTAATTTTGCTTACCCATCGAATGTGAGCACATGCAGATCTCTGAAAAAGAAATTTTTTCGAGGAAATCCTGATATACAGGTATTTGTTTATTTCGTATGAGCAACCTAAAAAAAGTTTTAGCCGAATCAAAATTATGAAATCTCAAAAGTTGTTCGATTTGTAAAATAATGACTCATATATAAGTAGACTCATTTGAAGATTAACGTCATTAAAATAAGCAGCTGTGACAAAGGCAAATCACAAATGTGCTTTTTATAAATATATATTTTTTCATACACTCAGCTCATCCCTAGACAATCTAGTCGCTTTGGCTTTGACTTAAAAAAGCCGACGGTTCACAAAACACACGAGACATTTTAACAACAATTTTTATTTGTACATACATTACATAACAAAAATAACATTAGTTTTGCATATTTCTGTGGAAATTTTTCTCTTGTGATAACGTGATTTTATGTGTGGAAACTTTTATTAAGATACCCTGTAGAAATATTGGTGAGTGCAGAGAAAACAACTAAACTCAAGATGCTGTGCATTCAAAATTCGCTTCAGCTGCGCTTTTAGAAATTTGACACAAACTGTTGAATTTGTTTGCTAATTATTTTCTTGATTATTGCATAAGCTTCTTCTTAACGCTGGTTTCATCATCTTGAGTTAAGTTAGATTTGACCAGAATTGTAGCAATGTAGCAGATAGCTTTATTTGAAATTTTCGTTTTTTTGTAAAACAAATCGCATTGTGAATACACGCAAACTAGCCAAACAGCTGGGTTTTGTTTACATACTTTCTGGAACTTGGCTGAGATGCAAAGCTCCAGTAAGCATGGAGATAACGAATATTTCGATAACTTATAGATAAGTAGCTAACTTGGTGAAAACGGTCCTGACTGAAGATGTTGGAAACGGCCCTTAATTGACAGTTAAGCATTTGGGGCCGTTCGTTGCTCATGTGTTCGTGGATGGTTTTTACCATCCCTAGTTAAGTTCGAATTTAATTGGAAGACAACAATCTTATAGATAGTTTCATTTTAAATTTTAGTTTTCAACAGAACAGGATAATCAACCTCAAGTTGAATGGAAAAATGGCAATATTTTGGTGAATAAATCACAAAAATCTATTGTGAATACATGAAAATAAGCAAATCAACTGACTTTTGTTAACATTTTTTCCTTCTTCCTTGACAGGCAGAGCTTCGGCTTGCAGTAAACGAAAATTTCGATAACTTGTGAAATAAGTGATTTACTGATGGTCGCGTCACAATGAAATTTGTCATGTTCAAGAGTTTTGATGCAAAATCAAACATCGTCACAATCGCGCAAAATTATGCATTCGTAATAATAAAAAGTAAGGAAGGCTAAGTTCGGGTGTAACCGAACATTACATACTCCGCTGAGAGCTTTGGAGACAAAATAAGGGAAAATCACAATGTAGGAAAATGAACCTAGGATAACCCTGGAATGTGTTTGTATGACATGGGTATCAAATGGAAGGTATTAAAAAGTATTTTAAAAGGGAGAGGGCCATAGTTCTATAGGTGGACGCCTTTTCGAGATATCGCCATAAAGGTGGACCAGGGTCTCTCTAGAATGCGTTTGTACGATATGGGTATCAAATAAAAGATGTTAATCATTATTTAGTTCTATAGGTGGACGCCTTTTCGAGATATCGCCATAAAGGTGGACCAGGGGTAGCTCTATAACGTGTTTGTACGATATGGGTATCAAATAAAAGATGTTAATCATTATTTAGTTCTATAGGTGGACGCCTTTTCGAGATATCGCCATAAAGGTGGACCAGGGGTAGCTCTATAACGTGTTTGTACGATATGGGTATCAAACTAAAGGTACTAATGAGGGCTTTAAAAGGGAGTGGCCCTTAGTTGTATATGTGAAGGCGTTTTCGAGATATCGACCAAAATGTGGACCAGGGTGACCCAGGACATCAACTATCGGGTACCGCTAATTTATTTATATATGTAATACCACGACACTGTTCCTGCCAAGTTCCAAGGTCTTTTGATTTTGCCCTGCAGAACTTTTTCATTTCTTCTATTTAATATGGTAGGTGTGACACCCATTTTACAAAGTTTTTTCCAAAATTATGTTCTGCGTCAATAAACCAATCCAATTACTGTGTTTCATACCTTTTTTCGTATTTGGTATAGAATTATGGCATTTTTTTAATTTTTCGTAATTTTCGATATCGAAAAAGTGGGCGTGGTCATAGTCGGAGTTCGGCCATTTTTATACCAAGATAAGGTGAGTTTAGATAAGAACGTGAACTAAGTTTAGTAAAGATATATCTATTTCTGCTCAAGTTATCGGGCCGAGCTGAAGGACAGATGGTCAACTGTGTATAAAAACTGGGCGTGGCTTCAACCAATTTGGCCCATTTTCACAGAAAACAGTTATCGTCATAGAATCTATATCCCTACCAAATTTCACAAAGATTGGTAAATTTTTGTTCGACTTATGGCATTGGAAGGTACTTACTGTATCTCGGCCTACGGAGGATGATCAGTTCTATATCTTCCAAATAAACAAGCAGGCGGAGGATATTTTGTACACGCAGCTTGGTAAAATGTCCTTTGGCACTGGCAAAATTTACATGCGACTCAGGAAAAGAAGTCCCGAGGATAAAAAGCATAACACGCTAGAGGTGGGCGAAGTCGAAAAGGACCTCAAAAGCCTAAGGGAAAAAAAGACAGGTCGAGGTCCCCGACGTCACCACGAACGTGCTAGAAGAGGACCAACCGCTAAATGGTGCTGTGACTCGCACAGAGGAACACCCTGCACAACAGTCACGAGAGGCTGAAGGGGACTCGAATATTCTAAACCAAAAGGGCAAGGGGAGGACGACGAAGGTGCTGGAGGGGGACAAACAGCCCAATGGCGCTGCGAGTCCTACAGATAAAACTCCAACACAGTAAAGTGGCGTCGAGCGAACTCCTCCTAACCCTTGAGGAGGGTTCGTATGACGTGGCGCTGATCCAGGAGCCGTGGCTCTCATCGGGAGGAAAGGTTTCTGGACTTAGCGCGCGCGGGTTTGGCGTTTACTACGCGCAAACGGAAGGACGGGTGCGAGCTGTAATAATGGTAAGGAAACACCTGCATTCATATATGCTGCCTAATTACACAACTGAGGATCCCGTAGCGGTGGCCGTTGAGCAAAAGAATAAGCAGGCATTTATCCTGGCGTCCTGCAACATGGCCCATGCTGCGGAGGTCCCACCGATGGAGTGCAAAAGGCTAGTACAGGAAGAATGGCGCAAAGGGCGGTTGGTTATAGGCGCAGATGCAAATGCGCACCACAATGCGTGGGGAAGAGCAGATACGCACCCCAGCGGGTTAGGGGATCAGAATATACCCGCGGTAGGTATGCCTGTCGTAAGAGGCGACTAAAATACCAGATTCAAAGGGCTGTGTAGCGCAACCTTTTAGGTTGCCAGCGCAATATATAGCTTCTCCAAACCCAATTGTCAACCTCACCTATCCGCGGCGAATCCTGTTTCACCAACAGACGAGGCTCTGGCGACCCCAAGCTCCTCATGGAACTTGGGGGTAGGGAGGGAGGGAATGGCCTGAAGGTTTAATGTGGCCACATAAATCGTTCCCGAGATGGTCGGGCTAGCACCTTAATGGTGCTGTGGTACCGGAGCGTACCGGATTTGTATCCGGCAAAGGACCATCACATCGATAACACTCCCCAAAGCCTTCGGGGAGCAACCTTATCGCTACAACAACAACAAGAGCAGATACGAATGAGAGAGGCGAATCTCTGTTTTGTTACATCCTGCAAACCAATTTGCAGATAGCCAACAGGGGAAATGTCCCTACATACATTGGTCCAACATCCAGCAATGTTCTGGATATTACATTGAGCTCCGAGCGTGATATATCAAGGTATGATTGGATGGTTCTTGATAGACCATCCTTCTCCGACCATGCGTATATCAGCTTCAACATCCCCCTAAAGAGGGTAGAGAAGGGAAGAACCTTTAGAAACCCTAGGTCAACGAACTGGACTAAATTCCAGAAACATGTGGAAACAAAACTGGGACAACCCAAAGAGGTTGCTAATGTAGAGGAACTGGAGGAGTCGAATGAATTCCTAACAAGGACGCTTATGACTGCGTATAACAAAGCTTGCCCTCTAAGAAGATTCAGAGGAAAAGCAAAGCCGCCATGGTGGAGCAATGAGCCGAGTCTTCTAAGAAGACAGTTAAAAGGAATGTTTAAGCTCGCAAAGACCGTGGAAAGCGAAGCGTGTCGGGACGAGTACAGGGATCTACTGAGGATCTACAAGCGTGAAATTACCAGGGCGAAGAGAAACTCATGGAAAAGTTTCTGTACGGACATAGAGTGCTCCAGCGAAACAGTACGGTTGAAAAAAGTCCTAGCAAAGGGAAACATAGTCCAGGGACTAATAAAGAAAGAGAACGGGGAATGGTCACGTAATAGTGAGGAATCCCTTGAGGTGCTTCTCGACACACATTTCCCATCGGGAGACGGTTTAGAGGAGCCAGCAGACATCACTCACACTTCGATCACGGAGCTAGTAGAGCCGGGCTTGGTGACCGATACCAAGATCGAGTGGGCAGTGAAGACGTTTTCTAAGTTTAAATCGCCGGGCCCAGATGGTATATTCCCGGCCATGCTACAAGTCTCAAGTAGGGCGGTCGTGGAATGGCTTAAAATAATATTCGATGGGTGCATACGACTGAATCATGTACCGCACTCTTGGAGAACAGCTCGTGTAGCTTTTCTACCAAAGGCGGGGAAGATCGGTCACGTGTATCTCAAAGACTATAGACCCATTAGCTTAACATCATTTCTGCTCAAAACCTTTGAGAGGCTGATAGATGTGTACATAAAGTCCAACGTGGATGAAAAGCTGCTCTCCACAACACAACATGCGTACACCAAAGGCAAGTCGGTAGACACCGCATTGCATAGGGTGGTAATAAGCATAGAGAAATCCCTGGAATATAAGGAGTATGCTCTAGGAGTCTTCTTGGACATTGCCGGGGCTTTCAATAATGTTGCAAAATGGGCGATTATGGATGGTCTTAATTACATTAAAGTACATCCTGCCTTAATCAGATGGATCGGCTGCATGTTAAATTGCAGAAAGATTACATCACAATGGGTATTGTACGAGGCCACGAAATCGCACTTTTTCGGTTTTTCGAAATTTTGGATACAGAAAAAGTGGGCTTGGTTATGGTCCGATTTCGTTCATTTTAAATAGCGATCTGAGATGAGTACCCAGGAACCTACACACCAAATTTCATCAAGATACCTCAAAATTTACTCAAGTTATCGTGTTTACGGACGGACGGACGGGCATGGGTAAATTAATTTCTTTATTCGCCCAGATCATTTTGTTATATAGAAGTCTATATCTATCTCGATTAGTTTATGCCGTTACGGATTACCTTTATGCGAACAAAATTAATATACCCTGTGCGCTCTGCTCAGCAGAGTATAAAAAAATTTTGCGAAGCACTTTTATATACATTCATACTAAGTATACAAGAAAAATACTTGCTTACATATCTTGTCTCCTATTCTTGTGTTAAAGTGCAGTTTTTAATTGCGAAAAATGTTTAAAAAAAAAATACCAACGAGTGGGAAAAAGAATTACACCTGCAAGGTCTGAAAGCACTCATAGTCAAAAGAAATGTCAAACTCTGCTTCTTATGCTTTGCTTGCAACAAAAGTTGAAATTGGGCCAGTTTTTCATGTCAGATGTCGCTGGTGATGCGCTGCTTTCGCTCTCCATGCATATACATTAGACTAGGTCGATTTATTAACCGATATCGCACCATCGATGTTTCGATAGGATTTGGGCTCAGGGAAAAAAAGTTCCACTACGCATACCCAAAAAAATAATTTTCGAGGCTGCGAAATTTCATTTTTTTTTTTACTTTTTTCGACTTTGATTTTTAATGTTTTTTTCATGACCTACGAAAAAAATGTTCATTTTTTTCAAGCCATTGTTATCGACAACGTTTTTTGCATCCAAAATCGTATGCCATGGGGCTTTTAAGACGGCGAAAACATCCCTTAAACGATTTAAATGCATAACCGTGACCATCTTAGAAATATCTGCGAAAGACTTTGATCAACTCAGATCCTACAGGGTACTTTTTTGTAAGCAATTAATGTGCAAATTAGTTTTTGAGTTGAACAACAAACAAATAACAAACTGCGAAATTCCCAAACGCATTAGTCATGAGCCGGTAGTGAAGGAGATCAACAACGTTTAGCGCATGTTTTATAAATTCATTTAACTATACATTTGTACAGATGTATGTATGTGTGTTCGTAAATATAAGCAATAAATCTGAGAAATCAATGTCGGCGAAAATTTTATTTTTAGATAAACACGTAAAACGTATCAAAATTTGTTTAAAAAAAAAAAAATTGGGGTTTTATTCATGGTTGAGTGTTGGGCATATTTGGTTTGTTGATACGACTTACCAAAAATGCGACTGTCATTTACTAATGGCGTTTTCTTTTCTGAAAAGAATGCCAGCCTGTTGGTCCTTCTTTGTCCACTCGTAAATTTGTATGGCCTTTACACAAAATATTTCCCTTTGACTTACACAAAGCCTTCCTTTACCTCCAAATTAAGCCATTTAACAGGGCGCTAGGTGATTGAGTTAAGAGTGCATCATGATGGTAACATTTTTGTTAGAAAAGAAAAGGCCATCAGTGTGCAGACATACCCTTGCATCATTTTGTAAATTTCGAACATGCGTGACTTTCATTGAATGTCAAATTTGAGAGTATTAAAGAATAAAAAATTTGTTTTTTCAAATGATGCAATAAAACCAGGCAGGTAAAGTCAGGGCCCGTATTACGTGTTACGATCAGTGACTCAAAACCATTTTCACTCAAGCGATAACTATGCAACTGTTAAATTTTTTTTTTTTTAATTATAATAAATAATGGATCTACCGAGTACTATTTGTCGCTAGTACAAATATGCCATTAATCCGATACACCTTTTCAGAGCTATTGTGTTTTAAAAAATGAGTTTCGATTACGGATCGTAACACGTAATACGGACCCAGTATTACCAAATGGAGTTACATATGACAATACTCGCGCTCATAACTTGAATGTGTTGATTCTTGATTTTTTCTGCAGCATTAATTTGTTTTAGTATTATAGAAAAATAGTACATTTATGCCATTCCGAAATATGAAATAAAGCAGATAATGCCTGCGTTCCATATTTCCTTCTGTGGGCGAGTGTTATTCCTTTTTAGTTTAATAAATAATGTCTGTTGGCATTGATTCCTTTTTTCAGACGTTCATTCCGCGGGAATTCTTTCATTGCACCAGAATTTCGTAGCTACCGAGACGAAATGAAAAATTTCTTGTCAACGGAACTGAATTGCTGGATCTTTAGATTATCACATTAACATAACGCTAACGTCAATAGGATAACTGGCGTTCTGGAACAATGTCATGAAGTTGCGGATGGGTATCTTGAGGGCTACCAAAACCCAGCATTTACATATGTAAACCGGACGTTAAGAAATTTAGCACATAAGCTTGTCTGAACTCCAAAAATATATTGGTGTTGGTAAATGGTCTAAAAATCTAAAACTGAGACAATGCATTAAAAAATACTGATAAATTGGTGAAACTTGGTGCGTGAATAAATGTATGTCATAAATATGCATTAAGGGCCAAATTATGTATGACGCCGTGACACTTCGTGTCGCAGTCACTGGTGTTCACATTCACTACTATATAATATCAAAAATTTCACAAAGGCAATCAGGTTCACTGTCACTCACTGAGGTGAATGAATGCGCTTAAATCGTACGAATGTTGGTTCACACGAAAAAATTCGACTCGTTAGGTTAAACATAATATGCCCCTAAGTGAAACTTTGAAAATTGCGCATTGTGCCGCATTTAGTAGAAGGAAATTCAAAGGGTTTGAATGTCGTAAATCAAAATCATTGATTCATATTAATTTGGGTATTATATCTTGATTTGAGCAAAACTGGTTGAGAACCATGCCCACTTTAAAAAAAAAAGTTGCTTAAAGATTTAACCACCACAAAATTGGCAATATATAACTACATTGCTATTATAGATATGTCAGTGCAAAGTACGAAAAGGTGATACGACAACTGAGAGTATAAAAGCAGCGCAAGCTGAGGATTAATCAGTCAGTTTTATTTTATCACGCTATAAGTGAAGTATGCGAGTACTTAAATTGTGAGGTACTACTAAAGTAGTGTTGTACATAAAGAACATTTTACTATACTAAATGTCTGAGTTATATATTCGACAGTTTAGCGACTCGAAAGATTAAAAAAGGTGTAGAATGATCAAGAATTCCTACAATTTGTAATAATATGTTTGGGAAATGCTACTGTGCGTGGTTAACGCAGATATGAAGATAGTGCAGCGATTAAAAACGCAAAAGGTTCGCTAGATAAGTAATGTTAAGCGAATGGGAGAATACGCTACGGTAAAGAAAGTACTTCAGTCGATACCGCAGTTTGAAAGCAGAAATAGGGGGAGACCTCCACTAAGTTGGAAGAAGCAGGTGGATGATGACTTGACTTCGTGTGGTGCTTCCAGTTGGCGTCAACTATCGCCAAAGGAGGGATAGCTGACATGACGTGTTACGAAACGGCCAAAATCGCTTAGGCGGTTAAACGCAAACTAATGATGATGACGATGATATGCAACTGTTTATGCTTGATACGGGCTCAAAAATGGTAGTAAATTTTTGTAATAAAAATTCAATAGGATAACTATAAATGTTGAATTTCACATTTCCGTTCATTTGCAACTGTTTTACCAATATTATTATTTACATAATTTCAAGTGCGCAGTTTATATGCGACTATGTAGTTTTATGTTAATCTATTGATGGGTAGCAATCATTATTTGAAATTCTCAACGCGTGATGAGCTATTAAAATTTTTTGTTATTTTCGTTTTAACAAAAAATACAAAAAAAAAAAAAAAAACTCAATTGTTACTATTGTTGTTATTTGTTCAAAATGATTGTACATACATACAAACAATTAAATAAAATTTATGAAGAAAATTTTTAACTGTGTCACAATGTCAACACTCAAAACATGATTAAACAAAAATAAAAACCATAATAGTAAACAAAAAAGAAAAAAGCTGAAACACGTTTCGTGTTAAATTCTATAAACTAAAACAGCATAGTCAAACTTTAGACAGTGAAAAGTATTTTAAACGCGCTTTACTTTAATGCATTAACTAGCATGCATTCGTATTTATAGCAAAAAAAATTAAAAAGAATAAAAATTACATAAATAAAATACCTTACTTACTAAACATGTAGCAATTTTGAGGTTAGCAAATTTAAAATTTTTAATCGTACTTATACAGCCACGAACAGAAAACTAGTACTGGTAATTTATTTTAAATTTCCTTGACTTAATACTTCTATTCTCATTTTCGATATTTTGGGAAAAAAAATTCCATGATTTTTATAACTGAAACTGTACAAACCAATCTTAAAAACGTTTTCGAAAAAATCTGAAAACTGAAGAAAGTTTTAAATTTTACCACATTTTTAACTAAATCAGTTTTAGTCCCACAAAGTGCAAGTTATTGATCTTTCAATACTCGCATTGATTTTGGAATTTTTTTCCGAAGTTTGTTTCAAATTTGCTTTCATATGAAAAAACACATTTTAAGTAGAGGAAAATATAAAAAAAACCCATCGGAAACAAGTAAAGGTGTCTAAGTTCGGGTGTAACCGAACATTATATACTCAGCGTGAACTTCAATTGTACATTTCATTTCAGATAAATTACTTTTCTACATAACATAAATTAAAGATTAAAAATCTTTAACCGATCTCGTCCATTTTTTCTAGAAATATTTCCTGCTATATGGAAAATTTGTGTACCAAATTTTATTACGATCCCTTAAGTTTTCTTCGAGTTTTGGCTCCCGAAACATAGAGAATTGCTTAGTCATAAAAGGGGCGGTACCACGCCAATTTTTTAAATTTGAGGTTTTTCCTATTTATTGTTATAAATGCACTTGTGAAATGAAACACCATTGATATAAAGCTCTTTTTTGCAAAGATATAGCTTTTTTAATACGTCCACGACACTTTTATATAAAAGTGGGTGTGATCCTTAACCGATTTCGTTAATTTTTCTTCAAAGTATTCCTTATAGTAAAGGCATCCTCTCTGCCGAATTTAGTTACGATAGATTTAACGATTTTTGATTTATAATTAATAATATTTGTAAAATTGATTTTATCACAAGTGGGCAGTGCCACGCCCATTTAAAAAAAAATTCAAATTTTAATCAAGAGTCTCAATATCAGTCCACACGTCAAATTTCAACATTCTAGGTGTATTATTTACTAAATAATCAGGTTTTTTGTGTTTTCCAAAATGTTATATATATAAAAAGTGGGCGTGGTTATCATCCGGTTTCGCTCATTTTCACTACCAATCTATTCTGGGTCCAGATAAGCTCGTGTACCAAATTTGGTGAAGATATCTCAATATTTACTCAAGTTATCGTGTTAACGGACAGACGGACGGACATGGCTCAATCAAATATTTTTTTTTTCGATACTGATGACTTTGATATATATATCTATCTCGATTCATTTATACCTGTACAACTAACCGTTATGCAGTCAAAGTTAATATACTCTGTGTGCAAAGCACGCTGAGTATAAAAATTTTAGTATGCACTATACTCAGTTCTCTATTGTCCACTTTTACGACCGAAAAGGGTGTGTGTACACTATTCATCGCCACCAATTAGGCTATAGGTTAAAAACTTTGACCATGGTCAAATCTGGAGTGGCAAGAGAACTAACATAAAAATACTTTCGACGAGTTCTCTAAAGTACGGTTGCTCCTCGGTAGTGGGTTGCCAACACCTTCGAATGTATTTATGACATGAAAAGTTTCCCAGCAAAAAATTTATAATTTAAAAGCAGCACATCAAAAATTGCAAGAGAAGCTTGGTCTGGAACTGCTCACAGATATATCGCGCAAAAGTTCTTTTAAAAATTTTTGCCGGATTAGCATCGCTGATGCTAAATCAGCTTGCGGTTAAAAGCATCAGTTCCCTAACAAGTGTTTTCTACTTGTCGTTTGAGCCTTTGCCATTCCAGAATAATGAAAAACGGCAAGGATAATCCAACTATTATATATTATATATTATATTATTTCCTTAGCCAGTAGAGCACCTATGGAAATCGATCTGCTCTTCTTTATTAAAGGCAAATATTCAGCTAGCCGGCCATCAGCATGGCTCCCGTAAAATGCATATCAATACCACCGCCCGAAACGCCATCAACACGTCTTCTTATGAGTCCTGAACACCACCTTCATAGTGAGCCAGAAGATATCAACTTAAAGGAGCATAACGAAACTACGAGTGAAAAGTTTTTGCTGAAGCGGGGCATCCGAGAAAACAACTACAGCACCTACCAACTCTGCCGGTAGTTCCAGATTAACATAAGGAGGCCCTTAGTCTAATCCACAATGTCGGGCCCTGTGAACTGTGTTATCAATTTCAATTTGTATGATATTGGTGTATAGAATTTTACGAATTTTGGAAAATTCCTGATAATTATGCACCTTCTGCTAACGTTCAAATCGCTGAAATGTTGAATAAATAACTCCAATATTCAGTATTGCAAAATGGTCTTTATTTAGACCACTTGGGGAGTAGTACTTCACAATTTCAATTATACTTCACTACTAGCGTGTTTAAATCAAACTGATTATTTATTCCTCAGCTTTTTTATACTCTCTGGTGCCTCGTTCGCATATTTCTAGACTTTCCACGAACCCGCCTTCGGGAACAGTTGTGTATCATACTTGGTTATTTAGCTATATGCGTGTGTATATGTGAGCAACAACTTCTGCTTTTAGCTGGTGACTACAGTTGTGTATGTGAGATAATCTCTTTGCTTTAACCCTGCAAAAATTGTTTTAATTGTTATGCAAAAATTGTTTATTTTTAACGATTGTAATCACTACACGATGTTTATAGGACTGTGGGTACTCCATGGATTACTCTGATGTAATGCGACGTTCGATTATATGGTCCAGTCCTAGGATATCGCAATGTTAATTGGATCATATTTTTTGTATGAATTGTGGTTAATTTTGGAGCACTCGCTTGGTCCATAGCGAGTACTCCATACATGCATGCATGGAGTAGTCGCGATTTTTGCAGGGAAACAGCTGGTTATGTGTGTGGAGTATTCTTCGTTGACTTGTACATAAGTGTGCCTGCTTGATTTAATATACACATGTACATATCTGTGGCTGCTTTTTTTTTTTGTTGTTGTGATTATTTACTAACATTATAGTGATGCTAATATTCGCCACAATAATAACTAGTATGCCATCTGGTATAGTGCTGGCGCAGAGGCTGACGAGTGCGTCAATTGGTATGACCCTGATGCATATACTGACTGGTATGGTATCTTGTACGATTCTGGTGTACGATAATGGCTATTTTGTCAACTGATATGATGCTGATGCAGAGAGTGGAAAATTATGTCCCGGCTGGATAGCTTACTAATGTCTATATACGGATGAACAAGAATAAACAATACTTCCTAACAAATTTAATATATTTAGTGCATTCTCAATTCGCATTCTCAACTCCAATTACATTTTTCGATAAATTTTTTGTTTTTTGCTTTTTTTAAATTTTAAATTTTCATAAAGGCAATGCTTTGTTTAATTTACGGTGCTTTACTTGGTGGTTTTATTTTAATTTTATTTTCTTGCCTAGCATGCACTGCAATAATTTATCATTCTAAAAATGATATAACTAAGTATGTTTTTTTATGATTTATAAATTATTTCAATGTCCGCTTAATATTGTCTGGTGAATGGAGTGCACGGTTTTTTTTTTATAAAATGCAAAGTCATTGCTAAGTTTTGCCTATAGTTATTTTTAGTAAACACTTTTTTCAGTAATAATTAATTAAATTTGTTTTGTAGTGACTGTTTTATATTTTTATTTAGAATTTCATCTGCTTAGTTGTGCCGTTCGTTTGTTATTAAAGTGATTAATAACCTGGGCTACTCAACCATAGACCACATTTAAGTACGTATTTTATATACTAGCTCAAATATATATAATGCAGCCGCCGTGATGTGGAGGTAGCGTGCTCAGTCTACTACACTAAAGGTCCTGGATTCAGATCCCTGACAAGGCAACACCTCTCTGTTTGGCAAACACTACGAATGTTTTTCCAACATGATAAGGTTCTCAGTCAAAATGGTTATGCCTTGCAGCTACCGTTCGGCGAAGGCATAAAGCATATAGGTCTTGTACCTAGGGAAAATACATATAGGTCTTGTACTTCTTGTACCTAGGGAAAATCAAAAAGACGCTAATTGAAAGAGAAGCTCGGCCTATATCTGATCTTTGGTGAATCCCGCCAAATATTTTTTATACTCAGCGTGCTTTGCACACATAGTATATTAACCCTGATTGGATAACGGTTCGTTGTACAGGTATAAAGGAATCGAGATAGATATAGACTTCCGTCTGTCCGTTAACACGATAACTTGAATAAGTTTTGAGGTATCTTGATGAAATTTGGCATGTAGGTTCCTGGGCGCTCATCTCAGATCGCTATTTAAAATGAACGATATCTGACCATAACCACGCCCACTTTTTCGATATCGAAAATTTCGAAAAACCGAAAAAATGAGATAATTCGTTACCAAACACGAATAAAGCGATGAAAAATGGTAGGTGGGTTGACCTTATGACGCAGAATAGAAAATTAGTAAAATTTTGGACAATGGGCATGGCACCGCCCACTTTTAAAAGAAGGTAATTTAAAAGTTTTGCAAGCTGTAATTTGGCAGTCGTTGAAGATATCATGATGAAATTTGACAGGAATGTTACTCTTATTACTGTACGCTTAATAAAAATTAGCAAAATCGGAGAAGGACCACGCCCACTTTTAAAAAAAATTTTTTTTTAAAGTAAAATTTTTACATAAAATTTAATATCTTTACAGTATATAAGTAAATTATGTCAAGATTCAACTCCAGTAATGATATCGTGCAAAAAAATACAAAAATAAAAGAAAATTTAAAAATGGGCGTGGTTCCGCCCTTTTTCATTTAATTTGTCTAGGATACTTTTTACGCCATAAGTCGAACAAAAATTAACCAATCCTTTTGAAATTTGGTAGGGGCATAGATTTTATGGCGTTAACTGTTTTCTGTGAAAATGGACGATATCGGGTGAAGAAACGCCCAGTTTTTATACACAGTCGACCGTCTGTCCTTTCGCTCGGCCCTTAACACGAAAACTTGAACAAAAATCGATATATCTTTACTAAACTTAGTTCACGTACTTATCTGAACTCACTTTATCTTGGTATAGAAAATTACCGAAATCCGACTATGACTACACCCACTTTTTCGATATCGAAAATTACGAAAAATAGAAAAAAATGCCATAATTCTATACCAAATACGAAAAAAAAGATGAAACATGGTAATTGGATTGGTTTATTGACGCAAACTATAACTTTAGAGAAAACTTTGTAAAATGGGTGTGACACCTACCATATTAAGTTGAAGAAAATGAAAACGTTCTGCAGGGCGAAATCAAAAGCCCCTGGAATCTTGGTAGGAATACTGTTCGTGGTATTATATACATAAATAAATTAGCGGTACCCGACTGATGATGTTCTGGGTCACTCTGGTCCACATTTTGGTCGAGATCTTGAAACCGCCTTCACATATACAATTAAGGGCGACTCCCTTTTAAAACCCTCATTAATACCTTTAATTTGATAGCCATATCGTACAAACGCATTCTATAGTCACCCCTAGTCCACCTTTATGGCGATATCCCGAAATGGCTTTCACCTATAGAAATAAGGCCCACTCCTTTTTAAAATACTCTTTAATACCTTCCGTTTGATACACATGTCATACAAACACATTCCAGGGTTACCCTAAGTTAATTTTCCTACATGGTGATTTTCCCTTATTTTGTCTCCAAACCTCTCAGCTGAGTATGTAATGTGCGGTTACACCCGAACTTAGCCTTCCTTACTTCCTTTCGGCCATACCAAGATAAAGTTAGTTTCGATAAGTACGTGAACTAAGTTTAATAAAGATATATTGATTTTTGCTCAAGTTATCGCGTTAACGGCCGAGCGGAAGGACAGACGGTCGACTGGTCGCCCTTTTTCACAGAAATAAGTTATCGTCCTATAATCTAAGCCCCTACCAAATTTCACAAGGATTGGTATATTTTTGTTCGACTTATGGCATTAAAAGTATCGTAGACGAATTAAATGAAAAAGGGCGGAGCCACGCCCATTTTGAAATTTTCTTTTATTTTTGTATTTTGTTGAACCATGACGTTGAATGTTGACATAATTTACTTATATACTGTAAAGATATTCAATTTTTGAACTTGAAATTTGACTTAAATTTGACTTTTTAAAGTTGGCGTGTTCGTCATCCGATTTTGTTAATTTTTATTTAGCACACATATAGTAATAGGAGTAACGTTCCTGCCAAATTTCATCATGATATCTTCAACGACTGCCAAATTACAGATTGCAAAACTTTTAAATTACCTTCTTTTAAAAGTGGGCGGTGCCACGCCCATTGTCCAAAATTTTACAAATTTTCTATTCTGCGTCATAAGGTCAACCCATCTATGAATTATCGCACTTTTTTGGTTTTTCGAAATTTTCGGTATCGAAAAAGTGGGCGTGGTTGTAATCAGTATGCCTTGGCTTGATTTCATAACCGTCTGGAGAATGATAGCATATGTACGTATTAGTCGCCGTCACTAATTATGGGCTTGAATTAGGTTGTTAGGTTGCCAGGCGTGGCCGTATGTGAGAAATATAATTTGCTGACTCAGGGAACATGTATTGGCCATCCGTGGAAACGTGGCAATAAGGGCAACTGGAGCGTGTTAACTTATATGATGAAATATACATATTAGCAGTTCGCAAACAGATAAAACTAATTAAGTACTACTAATTGTACTTTCCATTAAAAACAGAGTCATTGTACAAATGTTTAATTAATAACAGAATTCAACTGCGCAAATACGTATGGGCAATTCCTGGGTAGGCGGACACGACACTCGGACGCATTTCAACCAGCGGATATTAAAATATTTGAAGCAAAAATTTTGTGTACCTAAAAAGGTGAGTATATATGTACGACCGTATAAAATGCGGTTCGGAGCGAAAAGAAATAGAAGTAGTTTTTTAATGCTTGTGAAAGTATACAACACTTAACGAAGCTAAGGGGAAACTTTACATTCCTTTAATGAGAGAATAAAGGTGAACGAACACCCAATGCCCGTAGATTTTCATAATCTGGAAAATCTTTTTTAAGTCGCTGTATATAAGCTTAAAGCCAGGCTGCACTTAAAGCGCTTGGATCGGTCACATGTAAGTCCAGGACAGTGGAGAAGTGCCGCAAATCCCTTAACGAGATCGCTCAGCAAACTTCCCTCAGTCTGGTATGAGTGCCTGGACACTCGGAAATACCGGGAAATGAGATGGCTGACGAACTTGCAAGAGGGGGCACATCCGTTCCGCTTTCGTCTTCCTGGAAGGCATGCCGCTACCTGTAAGCTCACTTTGAAAAAAATTTTCCTTAGGGAAACGGGTGTGAGATGGAGCAATCTCGTATCCTGCTACCACACTAAGCTCGTGTGGCCTGAATGAGACGCGAGACGTACAAGAAGTTCCCTACTTCTTAGAAGGGGGGACATATCTCTGGTGGTTGGACTTATAACCGGCCACATAGCAATCGGGAAGCATGCACAACGGCTGGGTGCTCCTTATAATGACTACTGCAGGAGCTGCAAAGACGAAGAGGAGATAGAAACAGTGAAGAATTTTCTGTGCGACTGTCCTGTGCTTTGCCGCAAGAGGAAGGAATCTCTGGGATCTCCCTTCTTTGACGATCTTTGTGATCTAGTTAAGTTGGAACCTAAGCAATTCCTGACATTTGCTGAATCGACCTGCTGGTTTGAGTAGGGGAGAGATCCACGTGGTACCACAATGGAACCTTTTGGGCCTAAGTGCACTGGTGCTCGCACCGGTGGCCACTCTAACCTAACCTAACCATTTAAGCTTAAATACGGTTACGAATGCGACACTAAATAACATTGAAAAGATATTCTTTGCGAGAAACACCTCAAGTTTTAAATCTAATATCTACATGCCTAGAATTTCGAAGACGACCTCAAAGTCCGGGCTTATAATAAAACTCAACGAATAAATACCCTCCAAACCCCGCTCAGCCGACGTGAGGGTTGCATCCGCATGACGCACGTATTTATTTTTACCGAGTTGTTGATAGGCGGGGGTTTGTTAAGCGTCAAGCTACAGAATAAAAATCATCAGCAGTATTACATAGCAGTTCGAAATTACACATATGCTACTTTTTTAATCAAGTGAACATTTTCCGTACGTAAAGATTTTTTATTTTTTTCTGTTACCAGTTAAAATAGGATGGACAGCTTTCTTTATGTTAAAAAGTGAATCCATTATATGAAATGAGTTAGAATGAAAGTTAAAATCATGAGACAAACATCGAAAAGGGCCATTTAGTTAGAAATTAGTTTCATAATGCCTAGGATTGCAAGTTATTTCCCTTTTCATCTTACAGATGTACGTATTATAGCACTTTTGGTATAACTCAAAATATTTATGACGCAAAATACACTACTTCAAGTGATTAGAGAGCCCGACCTTTTCTACAACTTGAAGTAGAGCGATTTTTGGTTTTTTTAAAGACTTCACCTCTTTAGTAAATCTTATTTAGACTGGTTCGGTAGACACGCGTTTTCGCTTAAGTAAGTATATTTCCAAACTAACGTAAATGGTGGTATAAAAGTCAGAAACACCGTATTTGGGTCAAGCAACTGTAGATATAATTTAATTAAGTTTACTAGTGTTAGCCTTCGCAAAGTCAGATACAACAATTTAAATTTGCGCCAAATTCGCAAAACCGATGAAGCCTTTCTTGAAATCAGGTTTATCTGTCCAGGATAAGTGTACCACTGCACTAAATCTTGCTTACTGCACTTGTAGTTTGCATTAGCTGTAGTCAGCGTTGACATATGAAAGAATAAACTATTTAATTTCCACATCATATACACTAGGGATATACGCCGCCGCCGCCGATTAGGGTCGATTTTCGCACGCCGCCGCCGAATGTCAAAAAATATCGGCGCGATGGCGGCGGCGTCCGGCGCGTTACTATATTTTCTACTCGTTTAAGACTGTTTAGACCATTTATTGTTAATGTCGAAAATTGGTCGGATATGGTCGAAAGTGGTGTCAACGGATGCGATTCACTGCCATTTATAGGAAACTAATTGCGAAATTTAACTCTTTCTAACTGTTACAGGCGTTTTCGATGTCAGCTTAACACGGACTTTGAATCACCCAATTCACCAAGTTATTAAAACAAAACACTAAAAGAAAAGTTATATAATAAATTTATATGCTCACTTTGCATATATTTTTCAAAAAATTAATAATGAACAATGAATTCAAATAAAATGACGTTTCAAATTCTTTTCCAATTGTCCTCAAGTTGTTAAAAAAAGCAAAAAAGGTGCCGATTTTTTTTTTAATTTTATATTGCGATTGGCTGAAAGAATAAGCCAAATCAGTGATGCAAAATCCTTAGGAGGTTCTAGGGGCAAAAACACTCCTTTCAAATGATTCTTACCTAATACTTAAGTTGAGGATATATGTACGCATAAGAAGGTTTTGAAAAATCATTTGGGATTACATTAAAAAATAGCGTCTGAAATGTTAATTTTAATTTTCACACTTCACCCTTCAATACTCAAGTCTCCCGGTTCGACATAAAGTTGGCGGCCATATCCAAACTATTGCCTTGGAGTGAATCACATTGATTATAGCCTATCAACCAAGTTTAAATATCTCCTACACGTTACGGTTCCTTTTACAAATGTGAATACATAGGCACATCTAATTACCAGGTGAGGCTTTGTCCTTCGCAAGAACACTCAAAGTGGTAAAGCAAAAGCATTCCCAAGACAGTCGAACTAGTCTGAAAACTGAAGCTACGCGGTCATCTATAATGAGCTCTTATATCATAAGGCCGGAAAACAGCAGTAAATATCTGTCAACTTAAAATCGGTCGACTTTCATTCTAAAATATCGTTTTGATTTAACGAACACTATTGAAATCAATGATGTGAACACAAACGTCTGCAAACTTTGGTCTACATTTAAAAAATTTTATCCAGGGTCCTTGAAAAATTTGAATTATGTAGATTGCTTATGATTTCGAAGGCGGCATTCTTGGCTGAATAGTCACTCCTTAACGTTTAAGGTGTTTCTCTGGTTCGCCAGCATAGCGCGACAAAAGCATCCGTTGGAAAGTCTTCAGAGCTACACCTAGAGCTTCTAGGAAAGTGACGTCAACGAAGGTATGAGTTCGATGTCACAGTCCTATAGCTTCTGTGCTGGCATATGGCGTGAGGGTCAGGAGGCGTGGTAGCGACTGGGAATTGCACATCGGAAATCGGGAATTGTAGCTCTTAAAAACAGCTGAAAAAACTGGAGGCAGGCGCAGCAGTACCAATTCCAAAGACCGGGGTTAGTTTCGAAGCCTCTCTGGAGTAAGTGAAAGGGAACAATCCCTCCGCAAGGAGCTACTCCTGAAAATTTTTGAACGGCCTGCGAGATCTTGAGGCAAAAACCCCTGATCTTTCCGAAATGGCCAACATATTGATTTCCTTAAACACATACAAAGAAAACCTTTCCTAAATACTATTTTTTTAAATAGAAAAGTCAAGCTTTTTAAAGTAAGAACACCGGCGTACGCCGGCACGCCGCCCACGCCGCCACCGCCGGTATATGATAGAGCCTACGCCGCCGCCGCCGATAAAGTGATCGGCGTAAACCTCTAATACACACATTTGACCTTTACTTCCAAGTAATAGAAATAAAGTCGGACCACTTTTGACTTTCGGTTCGTGGTGGAACTTATTTGGAATCGCCCGTATATAAAAAAACAATTGCAAGGGAATTTTGTTTTGATAAAGTATAGCAAAATGTTTTGTCAAAGCTGCGCTTATTTGATTTCGCTGTTCTGTTTGATTTGCTAATTAATTTTGAATGGAAAGTTTTTGGTTATTTTTTATTGACACGACTCAATTAAGTATAAATAGCGCCCACCAAATATAGTTTCACTGATTCCTTAGTCAGTATGAGAATGGTGGTTACAGTTGTACATTTCATATAAGCGCAGAACTGAAGAACGTCGATCCAGCTGGTGTAGAAAGTAGACGTGAAATAAACACAGGAATGGAGCAACAACTCAATGCGATGGATATACGTTATCCTTGTGATTATGTACCAAAAAAAAATTTATTAGAATACAGAACTGTGGTAAAAGTGAATGGAGTCATTAATCCGAAGGATAAAGTAGAAGCAAAATCACTTTGCCGTGTCCGATTAAGACGGCGCAAAATGCTACTAGTTGATAGAAGGGATTCGGTACCTGTAAATAATCAAACTCCTTCTCCTCTTCTCAAATCTGTGATAGTGGATATAGTAGACAAAAGAAATTGTTCGCATGGATCAGAAACAACCATTTGTGCTGGAAGTAGAGATGAAGTGTGCCTTGTATCTTCTGGCGCACCGGGCGTTGACGATTGACAAATTTGTGCGGTGTAACAAGGTGGTTGTAAGGGCCGCCATTCTTCAGGCTTATTTACGGATTTACTTACATAGAGTTAGTAGTTATTTTAATATTATTATCATCTCATGATCTATTTATACACACTTAAGTCATTTACTTGCGTCACACTTTTTTTTTAAACAATCAAAAATATTTATTTACTTACAATTATAACAATTTATTTGTACATTATACAAGAAAAAAATATCACTATTTCGAATGCTGAGTGGAATATAACTATATCTCAACTGCTATTTCGAAAACGCTCTATTTCAAAATGTTTCTTATTCTATCTTATGAAGTTATTAAATTTTTTAGGTTAAGGCATCAATAAACGATACCAATATACATTTATCTATGGTTAAAAGAAAATATGTGTAACAATCGTGCGTTATGAATATATTAAAGAGCCGATATTTTACCAAAACAGTGTTTTACTTTAGCAATAGGTGTCGCTGGATGTCGAACTGATCCTACGAAATTTACACCTAAAGTTCGCTTTCACTTTGCGTTGTGCTTCTTTTTTGTGTTCCTTACAGGTTGAAGGAACGGGACCTACAGGTTTAATGCCGACAGAAATACACTGGGAGTGTTTGCACTGCCGAGTTGTTATCTCGCTTAAAAGTACTTCTAATCTAATTGAAACAACCTTGTTCGAAGTTGTTGTTGTTGCTTTGTGCGGGACTTTAGCACAAGGCCTTCAGTGTGTTTGGCGGAGCACCCTATCACCATCCAAGCAAACGCAGTATCTAACGTTAGAAAAGTATTCTGATTTTATATTAGAATTTTAATGTAGTACTCTAGTGTATCTCTAATCGAAAGCTAAGTTAGAGAATTAGGTTAGAATTCGATTAGAGAACTGTTTGAGAAACACTAGAAACGCGTTGCTGTCACAGTTATCGATTATTTTTAGGACATAATCACTTTTCCTTAGTGTTATACAAAAGTATTAAAAATGGTGAAACGTTTTGTCAAAATATTGGTAGTTCCAAAATCAGTTTTTCATTTATAATAATTAAAATTAGTAAGCGAAAATTAATAAAAACAAGTAAGGAAGGTAAAGTTGGGTGTAACCGAACATTACATACTCAGCTGAGAGCTTTGCAGACAAAATAAGGGAAAATCACCATGTAGGAAAATGAACCTAGGGTAACCCTGGAATGTGTTTGTATGTTATGGGTATCAAATGGAAGGTATTAAAGAGTATTTTAAAAAGGTGTGGGCCATAGTTCTATAGGTGGACGCAATTTCGGGATACCGCCATAAAGGTGGACCAGGGGTGACTCTAGAATGTGTTTGTACGATATGGGTATCAAATTAAGGTATTAATGAGGGGTTTAAACGGGAGTGGCCCTTAGTTGTATATGTGAAGGCGTTTTCGAGATATCGACCAAAATGTCGAACAGGGTGACCCAGAAAATCATCTGTCGGGTACCGCTAATTTATTTATATATGTAATACCACGAACAGTATTCCTGCCATGATTCCAAGGTCTTTTGATTTCGCCCTGCAGAACTTTTTCATTTGCTTCTACTTAATATGGTAGGTGGCACACGCATTTTACAAAGTTTTTTCTAAAGTTATATTTTGAGTCCCTTTTTTCATATTTGGTATAGAATTATGGCATTTTTTTCATTTTTCGTAATTTTCGATATCGAAAAAGGAGGCGACTATGACGGACTTCGGCCATTTTTTATACCAAGATAAAGTGAGTTCTTCACCCGTTTTCGCATATTTTCACAGAAAACAGTTATCGTCATAGCATCTGTGCGCCTACCATATTTCACCAGGATTGGTAAATTTTTGTTCGACTTATGGCATTAAAAGTATTCCATACAAATTAAATGAAAAAGGGCGGAACCACGCCCATTTTGAAATGTTCTTTTATTTTTGTATTTTGTTGCACCATATCATTACTGGGGTTGAATGTTGGCATAATTTACTTATATACTGTAAAGATATTAAATTTTTTGTAAAAATTTCACTTTAAAAACATTTTTTTTTTAAAGTGGGCGTGGTCGTTCTCCGATTTTGCTAATTTTTATTAAGCATGCATGTAGTAATAGGAGTAACGTTCCTGCTAAATTTCATAATGATATCTTCAACGAATGCCAAATTACAGCTTGCAAAACTTTTAAATTACCTTCTTTTAAAAGTGGGCGGTGCCTCGCCCGTTGACCAAGATTTTACTAATTTTCTATTCTGCGTCATAAGGTCAACCCACCTACCAAGTTTCATCGCTTTATCCGTCTTTGGTAATGAATTATCGAACTTTTTGTGTTTTTCGAAATTTTCGATATCGAAAAAGTGAGCGTGGTTATAGTCCGATTTCGTTCATTTTAAATAGCGATCTGAGATGGGTGCCCGGAAACCTACATACCAAATTTCATCAAGATACCTCAAAATTTACTCATGGCTAAACGGACATGGCTAAATGAATTTCTTTTTTCACCCAGATCATTTTGATATATAGAAGTCTATATCTATCTCGATTAGTTTATGCCATTACGGATTGCCGTTATGCGAACAAAATTAATATACACTGTGAGCTCTGCTTAGCTGCTTAGTGTCCTTATCGCTACAACAACAACAACAAGCTCTGCTTAGCTGAGTATAAAAATCAAAGGTTTAATACATATAAATTACTGTTCAAATTTCATCAATGAAAACTATTTCCAGTATCTACAGCAAACAATTAAAACCATTGTGAAGTGCACGTAAAATTTAATCACATGTTTTCGTATTTTTGTATGAAATCGCTTATTAATTATTACTTGTGTAATAAAAGATTTTTCAATACAATTCCCCCGAATAAAAAACATCGCACACGCTATCACATCACCCAACAAGGCACATCAGTAAATAAATTAACGCCCAAAGTAATGAGTAGCCAAATAACACAGGCGTTAGGCGAGACCTTTAGTCAGACAATTTAAACATTTATTTGAAGAAGTCATGCAATAAAATAATTATAGCATATTCATCTGTGGTGTTGTTTTTGAATCAATGCGGGTACAATTCAACACATTTTATTTCCAATAAAATTATAAATATTGTGGTACAGAGCAAACTGATCATATTATGGTAAAAACAAACTAAATTAAACCGAATTACTGGTCAATTCTACCGAAATTTCTGTTAATTTCTACACTGAAAGAAATGGTGCTAGTAAAATTAACAAATCGGTTCTATGGTTCTTGACTTAACGGAGATTCGGAGAAATTAATCGAATTATGGTTAATTCGACGAAATTCTTTGTCAAGCGAACAAATTAGTTCAGTCATTTCAACAGAAGAGAAATTGTCGCTCTTAAGTTAACAAAATTCTGTAAAATTGACAGATTCCTAATCAATCTAACTGATTTTTTTGTTAACACAACTGATCTCACTGGTCATTTCAACGGCTATCAACAGTCAATACATGGGCAAATTTCAAAGAGAATTTTACGCTCACTGCGCTCTCTACTTTGTACTTATGTATGCTGTGTACTAAATATATGCACATATTTACGTATGCATATGGCGGCCGCCGGGGTGTGATGGTAGCGTGCTCCGCCTACCACACCGAAGACCCTGGGTTCACACCCCGGGCAAAGCAACATAAAAATTTTAGAAATAAAGTTTTTCAATTAGAAGAAAGTTTTCCTAATCGGCGTCGCCCCTTGGCACTATTCGGCAAGCACTACGAGTGTATTTCTGCCACGAAAAGATCTCAGTGAAAACTCATCTGCCTTGCAAATGCCGCAACATAAGTTCTTTCGTACAAAGCTGTCGCAACAACTTTTTTTGTTCAGCTGACTACTAAAACGGTCAATTATAAATCAACGATTAGTGCGCAGTTGATTCAACATCTTGTTGCGACGGATAAAAATTGATAGAAATTTCAGTTGAATTGACCCGTATTTCGGTTGATTTTACCAGTCTTTTTCTTACAGTGTATCCATCGCAAATGGCTGTTAAATCAAAGTCCCAAAAATAGTTGAATCTGAATTGACTGTTTCAACAATCAAATCAACAATCAAATCAAAAATCATATACGACCAAAGATTTTCCCCTGTGCAACGCTACTGAAGACTCACGTGGAATTTTTTTGTCATTCCTACAACAAGATCACCAAAATTGTCGTATTATACCTTATTTATGTAAAAACTTCGCTAAAGCAATGGTATTCTAAATTTACAAGAATTGTTGCTGTTTTTCCATAAAAATCAAAAACACTAAGATTAGAGGAATTTTACAGTTATGGATTGTAATTTAGAATATATGAATCCGGCTCGCTTCGGATCAGCAACTTCTGGTTCTAGACTGACTGCTATTATATCCCCTAAAATATTTTAGTGAATAATAACTTGGTAGCATTAGTAATACATCATGAATTCAACTGTCAGGAAATTTTGGTGGATCTTCTGATAAAGTTTGTGTAATATATTAGAAAAGCATATGTTTTACTTCTGAATCTCAACGACAAATCAACGGATCAGATGGGTATTTCAATGGATTTTTAGGGATGGAAACACATTTAAAAGCATTACGACTACTTCCAAGGGTGACTGTAAAACTTTCAACTGCAGTTGAAGTCAGTTTACTTTGGCCGCATCCATTGAATTTTACTGCTCATCACAGTTTATGTGGCCAAATTGTCGTTTATTTTTATTTTTATCCTATGCTAAAAGTAATGTAATGGACCAGTGCGAGCCTTTGTATCCCCTTTTGCATTGACGTTAGGTGGCACCGATATGCTGCAAAAAAACAGTTTCTGTAATGGATTTCGTGGCATGGTATTTATTATGCCCAGCGTTCTTTGCACACAGAGTACAATAACTTTGATTGGATAACGGGTGGTTGTACAGGTACAAATGAATCGAGATAGATATAGACTTCCATATATCCAAATCAGCAGTATCGAAAAAAATTTGATTGAGCCATGTCCGTCCGTCCGTCCGTCCGTTCACACGATAACTTGAGTAAATATTGAGATATCTTCACCAAATTTGGTACACGAGCTTATCTGGACCCGGAATAGATTGGTATTGAAAATGAGCGAAATCGGATGATAACCACGCCCACTTTTTGTATATATAACATTTGGAAAAACACCTAGAATGTTGACATTTTTTTTAAATGGGCGTGGCACCGCCCTCTTGTGATAAAATCAATTTTAGAAATATTATTAATAATAAATCAAAAACCGTTAAACCTGTCGTAACAAAATTCGGCAGAGAGGTTGCCTTTACTATAAGGAATGCGTTGAAATATTCAAACGAAACACCGCTGCATAGCTAAATGGTTAGCGCAGCGTGCCTAAAGCGTGCTGATGATGAAGGCTTAGCACCCTTCGAAATGGATCTATCTGCGCAGCTATGGCAGGTATCTAAAAATTTTATACTTACTATTCCAAAAACAAAATACAATTTTTCAATTATAGAAAAATTAAAAAAAAACAATAATCATTACAAAAAAATATTGTTCTGGCGTTGAGCTCGTTTCGAACCTTGAATCCTTTATCAATAGGCCGATAAAACAAAAGCAATTAATTTATTATATTTTAATTTTTTCCTTCTGCTTTGCTATACTTCTTCTTCATCTATGCTTTTCATGCAAATCTATTTTGTGTCGTTTTTATGTGGAATACATTTTTTTCTGTTGTTTTTGCAAATGACTTTTTGTTATTAATTTGAACTTGAATTTTTTATGCAAATAAAGCGAACACACGCGCGCTCATGTCAAATTTTTTTTTCAGCTTTCGCTTGTTTTTTTTTTTTTTGTTGTAGCTAAGAATATAAAAAAAACTAATGGGACTTTATTTTCTGTTTATCAATTCGCAATTTATTAAAGTCGACACAAAAATTAACTGAATGTAGAAGCATTAAAGCATAATTTTTTGTTTTGCGCCCGCCGTTATTTATTGTATCAAATTTTATTGTGAATGTGGTTTCATTCTTTCGGTGGTCCAAAAATGCTAATTTCAGGTTTTTTGCCTTCTTTTTATCTGCCAATTTATTATTGCTTTTGTTGCTCGTTTTCAGTTGCGTTTTGCTTCGTTGGATTAGGTATTTGTTTATTTATTGTTTCTTTTTTTGCGTCTATGGTTTTGAATCTCCCCAAAATTATTTTTATATATTTATTAAAAATTTTTATTTTACAAGAATTGTACTTAAACTCGTCCCCACGATGACATCTACTACCGTTATCGTAGCATCGTACAGTTACTTACCCTTTGATACTAACACGGAACAAATATGTCGAAGTGGTTTTAAAAACATTATAGACATTCTTTCTAAGTAATCCGTAAATAATTCCAAAATGATCCCGAAGTGATTCCTGAACTATACCATAGTGATCGCAAAAACAACCTTAAATGATATCAAAGGTATCACGAAAAATATCTCCAACTATTCCCGAATTGATCTAAAAAATTATTGGATCCCAAAAAGGTATCGCAAATACTGCGAACATGATACCAAATGGAAACGATCAGGGACTGAAACACAACCTAATTTTGTGCAAAAAACAACAACGAAGCTTTGTAGACCAAACTATCTTCCCCGCTATCCCTGTTTTGCGATAACTGGCGCCAATTGAGAGCACCAAGCGTAGTCAAGTCTTCCTCTACCTTACTCTCCCAATTCAATGGAGGTGTTCCACTTTCTCTGCCTCCAAAATGCGGTGTTGACTGAGGCTTGGGTTTTTGCTCGCTGCACTATCGTCATATGAGCTCATACAGCTAATCATTATACCTCCTTCTATACTTGCCGTCGGCATCACGGACAGGACCATAAATCTTCCAGACAACTTTTCTTTGAACACTCCAAGAGTCATCGCATCTTCTTTCAACATTGTCCATGATTCCGCGCTATACATCAGGAAAGGTATGATGAGCGGCTTGTAGGCGATGATTTTTGTTCGTCGAGAGAAGACTTTACTTTTCAATTACATACTAAGTTTAAAGTAGCACTTGTTGGCAAGATTTATTCTCCCTTTGTATTCTAGGCTGACAGTGTTATTGCTATTAATGCTGGTTCCCAAATAGACGAAGTCTCAAATATAGATTTGTTATAGAACCGTTTGAATCGTTAACAAATTTTATCGATTTTTTACGGACGAGTTATCGATTCGTTACAGAAAATTTGTCGACTTGCTACCGGAAGGTGGTTGATTTACTATCGGAATGCTATAAATTTTTTATCGGAGTGTTATCGGTTTTTTTCGAAAATTTGTCGATTTGTTACTGAAAGCTTATCTCTTTACGCTATCAAATGTCATCGATTTACTATCGAAAATTATTTTTTGGCCTCGAAGTGTTACCAATTTTTATCGGCTAGTTATCGGCTGGTTATCGAAAAATTATCGATTTGTTACTGAAAGTATATCCCTTCGTTATCAAAAGTCATCGTTTAACTATCGAAAAGTTATAGTGATATCGAACTGTTACCAATTTATTATCGACGACTTATCATACATATGTATATACTACATTCTATATATACTTACTCACTTTCTTAACCGTTTAAACGGTTATGGCCGTCCAACAAGGCGCACCAGTCGCTTCTTTTCTGACTATACATGACAGGATATTCTCTGATTAGCTGGCGCCAATTGGTCACACCAAACGAATTTAAATTTTTTTCATTTTTCATTTTCCATCTGGTCCTTTCAGCGCAGTGTGGGCGCCCTTTTCCTCTGTTTTCATAGGCGAGTTCCGATAAAAAATACTTTCTTAGCCGGAGCTGCATTCTGCATTCGCATAACATGGCCTAGCCAGCTTAGTCGCTTCGTTTTAATTCGCTGGACTATGTTGATGTGTAAAGCTCGTACAACTCATCATTAAATCTTCTTTGGTACTCGCCATTGCCAATGCGTAGATGTCCGTAAATTTTTCGAAGATCTATGCATACTAATAATATCTTTAATGTAACTACATATGTACATCAACCTTTTATAATTCATTAGGTCTCTTAAGCTAGCCCAACCTTTTCAGCCCAATCAAAAAACGAGACCGTACTAAATTGCACAACATTTATTACTAATTTAGTACCGATTAATTAAATTTATTACCCTTGTATTTTAAAAAATATCGAGGGTTGGGCTAGCTTAAGTTTAAGCCAGCCCAACCCATATGCACAATCAAAAAACGAGACTGTACTAAATTGCACAACATTTATTACTAATTTAGTACCGATTAATTAAATTGATTACCCTTGTATTTTAAAAAATATCGAGGGTTGGGCTAGCTTAAGTTTAAGCCAGCCCAACCCATATGCACAATCAAAAAACGAGACCGTACTAAACTGCTCAACATTTAATACTAATTTAGTACCGGTTAATTAAATTTATTACCCTTGTATTTTAAAAAATATCGAGGGTTGGCCTAGCTTATGTTTAAGCCAGCCCAACCCATATGCACAATCAAAAAACGAGACCGTACTAAACTGCAAAACATTTATTACTAATTTAGTACCGGTTAATTAAATTTATTACCCTTGTATTTTAAAAAATATCGAGGGTTGGGCTAGCTTAAGTTTAAGCCAACCCAACCCATATGCACAATCAAAAAACGAGACCGTACTAAACTGCAAAATATTTATTACTAATTTAGTACCGGTTAATTAAATTTATTACCCTTGTATTTTAAAAATCAAAAAACGAGACCGTACTAAACTGCAAAACATTTATTACTAATTTAGTACCGGTTAATTAAATTTATTACCCTTGTATTTTAAAAAATATCGAGGGTTGGGCTAGCTTAAGTATAAGCCAACCAAACCCATATGCACAATCAAAAAACGAGACCGTACTAAACTGCAAAACATTTATTACTAATTTAGTACCGGTTAATTAAATTTATTACCCTTGTATTTTAAAAAATATCGAGGGTTGGGCTAGCTTAAGTTTAAGCCAACCCAACCCATATGCACAATCAAAAAACGAGACCGTACTAAACTGCAAAACATTTATTACTAATTTAGTACCGGATAATTAAATTTATTACCCTTGTATTTTAAAAAATATCGAGGGTTGGGCTAGCTTAAGTTTAAGCCAACCCAACCCATATGCACAATCAAAAAACGAGACCGTACTAAACTGCAAAACATTTATTACTAATTTAGTACCGGTTAATTAAATTTATTACCCTTGTATTTTAAAAAATATCGAGGGTTGGGCTAGCTTAAGTTTAAGCCAACCCAACCCATATGCACAATCAAAAAACGAGACCGTACTAAACTGCAAAACATTTATTACTAATTTAGTACCGGTTAATGAAATTTATTACTCTTTTATTTTAAAAAATATCGAGAGTTGGGCTAGCTTAAGTTTAATTAGTAATAAATGTTTTGCAGTTTAGTACGGTCTCGTTTTTTGATTGTGCATATTGGCTTAAATTTAAGCTAGCCCAACCCTCGATATTTTTTAAAATACAAGGGTAATAAATTTAATTAACCGGTACTAAATTAGTAATAAATGTTTTGCAGTTTAGTACGGTCTCGTTTTTTGATTCTGCATATGGGTTGGGTTGGCTTAAACTTAAGCTAGCCCAACCCTCGATATTTTTTAAAATACAAGGGTAATAAATTTAATTAACCGGTACTAAATTAGTAATAAATGTTTTGCAGTTTAGTACGGTCTCGTTTTTTGATTGTGCATATGGGTTGGGCTGGCTTAAACTTAAGCTAGCCCAACCCTCGATATTTTTTAAAATACAAGGGTAATAAATTTAATTAACCGGTACTAAATTAGTAATAAATGTTTTGCAGTTTAGTACGGTCTCGTTTTGTGATTGTGCATATGGGTTGGGCTGGCTTAAACTTAAGCTAGCCCAACCCTCGATATTTTTTAAAATACAAGGGTAATCAATTTAATTAATCGGTACTAAATTAGTAATAAATGTTGTGCAATTTAGTACGGTCTCGTTTTTTGATTGTGCATATGGGTTGGGCTGGCTTAAACTTAAGCTAGCCCAACCCTCGATATTTTTAAAATACAAGGGTAATAAATTTAAATAACCGGTACTAAATTAGTAATAAATGTTGAGCAGTTTAGTACGGTCTCGTTTTTTGATTGTGCATATGGGTTGGGTTGGCTTAAACTTAAGCTAGCCCAACCCTCGATATTTTTTAAAATACAAGGGTAATCAATTTAATTAATCGGTACTAAATTAGTAATAAATGTTGTGCAATTTAGTACGGTCTCGTTTTTTGATTGTGCATATGGGTTGGGCTGGCTTAAACTTAAGCTAGCCCAACCCTCGATATTTTTAAAATACAAGGGTAATAAATTTAAATAACCGGTACTAAATTAGTAATAAATGTTGAGCAGTTTAGTACGGTCTCGTTTTTTGATTGTGCATATGGGTTGGGTTGGCTTAAACTTAAGCTAGCCCAACCCTCGATATTTTTTAAAATACAAGGGTAATCAATTTAATTAATCGGTACTAAATTAGTAATAAATGTTGTGCAATTTAGTACGGTCTCGTTTTTTGATTGTGCATATGGGTTGGGCTGGCTTAAACTTAAGCTAGCCCAACCCTCGATATTTTTAAAATACAAGGGTAATAAATTTAAATAACCGGTACTAAATTAGTAATAAATGTTGTGCAATTTAGTACGGTCTCGTTTTTTGATTGTGCATATGGGTTGGGCTGGCTTAAACTTAAGCTAGCCCAACCCTCGATATTTTTTAAAATACAAGGGTAATAAATTTAATTAATCGGTACTAAATTAGTAATAAATGTTGTGCAATTTAGTACGGTCTCGTTTTTTGATTGGGCTGAAAAGGTTGGGCTAGCTTAAGAGAGCTCTTCTATTCGGACATCATTCTCATTTTAGTGAACTCGCTATGCCATAAATTATACAAGTCAAAGCTTAATTGGTCTATTAAAAGCAAACATTAGATAAGTTCTTTATTAATTGTATCTATGTATGCAAATATCTAAAATATATATTGCAATTAAAAGTCATTTAACGCATTCACAGCAATTTAGACCGTCACAGACACCAGAAAACTGCATTCAATGCTCAACAAGTAGTAATTTAATGCCTTTTTTTAAGATACCAAATAAAGATACGTCAAGATTTAGGGGTGCATAAAAGTGCAAGCGAATGCTGTTTTTACAGCGATAATATCAAATTTGTATTTACATATATATAATTCTAATTTTATCATTGAATAAGTACTTATGAAGCAGTTTGAGCGTATGAATATCAAAGTAAAGAATAAAAAAAAAAAAGAGTAATAGACTAGGCGCCATAGAATTTCCTTTTCACTTCAAGATTAAATAGTTTTTTTCAGATTTCTACTCTTGCAAACATTTCGCGTATAATAAAAAAAAATATTTATTATACCAGTCAATTGGAGATTTTCGCAATAAAAATTTGAACGATATAAGAAAAGTTATTTGTTAACATTTATTATAACGAAATACTTCATAGATCTCTTATACAGCTCAAGAAAATTTATTGTGCAAATAAAAAGAAAACAATAGTTTACAATAACAGAAGTAGTAACAGCAGAATTAACCAGAGTATCCGTCAGACTTTGTTCTGTCCGAAAATCGGTTTACCTACATTTCAAAAGTGAGCCTTGCTTACTCTCTTCGTTCTCCATTTCATTGTCTTCTATTTTATCTTCTATTTTTATACTCAGCTTTGCACACATATATCAAAATCATCAGTATCGAAAAATAAGTAAGGAAGGCTAATTTCGGTTGTAACCGAAATTACATACTCAGCTGAGAGCTTTGGAGACAAAATAAGAGAAAATCACCATGTAGGGTAACCCTGGAATGTGTTTGTATGACGTGGGTATCAAATGGAAGGTATTAAAGAGTATTTTGAAAGGAAGTGGGCCTTAGTACTATAGGTGTGCGTCTTTTCGAGATATCGCCATAGAGGTGGACAAGGGGTGACTCTAGGATGTGTTTGTACGATATGGGTATCAAATGAAAGGTGTTAATGAGTATTTTAAAAGGATGTGGCCCTTAGTTCTATAGCTGGACGCCTTTTCGAGATACCGCCATAAAGGTGGACCGGAGTGACTCTAGAATTTGTTTGTACGATATGGGTATCAAATGAAAGGTGTTAATGAGTTTTTTAAAAGGGAGTGGGCCTTAGTTCTATAGGTGGACGCCTTTTCGAGATACCGCCATAAAGGTGGACCGGAGTGACTCTAGAATGTGTTTGTACGATATGGGTATCAAATTAAAGGTGTTAATGATTATTTAAAAGGGAGTGGGCTTTAGTTCTATAGGTGGACGCCTTTTCGAGATATCGCCATAAAGGTGGACCAAGGGTAACACTATAACGTGTTTGTACGAAACGGGTATCAAATGAAAGGTACTAATGAGGGCTTTAAAAGGGAGTGGCCCTTAGTTGTATATGCGAAAGCTTTTTCGAGATATCGACCAAAATGTGGACAGGGTGACCCAGAACATCAACTGTCGGGTACCGCTAATTTATTTATATATGTATATCCTGCCAAGATTCCAAGGGCTTTTGAGATCGCCCTGCAGAACTTTTTCATTTTCTTCTCCTTAATATGGTAGGTGTTACAAAGTTTTTTCCAAAGTTATGTTTTGCGTCAATAAAACAATCGAATTACCATGTTTCATCTCTTTTTTGATATTTGGTATAGAATTATGGCATTTTTTTCATTTTTCGTAATTTTCGATATCGAAAAAGTGGGCGTGCTCATAGTCGGATTTCGTCCATTTTTTATACCAAGATAAAGTGAGTTCAGATAAGTACGTGAACTAAGTTTAGTAAAGATATATCGATTTTTGCTCAAGTTATCGTGTTAAGGGCCGAGCGGAAGGACAGACGGTCGACTGTGTATAAAAACTGGGCGTGGCTTCAACCGATTTCGCCCATTTTCACAGGAAACAATTATCGTCATAGAATCTATGCTCCTACCAAATTGCACAAGGATGGGTTAATTTTTGTTCGGCTTATGGCATTAAGCGTATTCTAGACAAATTAAATAAAAAAGGGCGGAGCCACGCCCATTTTAAAATTTTCTTTTATTTTTGTATTTTGTTGCACCATATAAATACTGGAGTTGAATGTTGACATAAATTACTTATATACTGTAAAGATAATCAATTTTTTGTTAAAATTTGACTTTAAAAAATTTTTTTTTAAAAGTGGGCGTGTTCTTTATTCGATTTTGCTAATTTTTATTTAGCACATATATAGTAATAGTAGTAACGTTCCTGCCAAATTTCATCATGATATCTTCAACGACTGCTAAATTACGGCTTGCAAAACCTTCAAATTACCTTCTTTCAAAAGTGGGCGGTGCCACGCCCATTGTCCAAAACTTTACTAATTTTCTATTCTACGTCATAAGGTCAACCCACCTACCGAGCTTCATCGCTTTATCCGTCTTTGGTAATGAATTATCACACTTTTGGATTTTTCGAAATTTTCTATATCGAAAAAGAAGGCGTGGTTATAGTCCGATTTCGTTCATTTTAAATAGCGATCTGAGATGAGTGCCCAGGAACCTACATACCAAATTTTATCAAGATACCTAAAAATTTACTCAAGTTATCGTGTTTACGGACGGACGGACGGACGGAAATGGCTAAATGAACTTCTTTTTTTGCCCAGATCATTTTGATATATGGAAGTTTATATCTATCTCGATTAGTTTATGCCGTTGCGGATTACCGTTATGCGAACAAAGTTAATATACTCTATGAGCTCTGCTCAGCTGAGTATAAAAAAACAAAATGAGTTGCTAACTTGATCGGATTGGTGTGGGTGTTGCACTAGTGCAAAGATAGGGGAAGTAGGTTGCACGGACCTTTGACTATACCGACATGGACTAGATTAGGACTCATTCGGACGGACTAGTGTCAGGATTTGGAGCGCTGTAGAATGAGAGGAGCCATTACAGCGCCCATAACTTCAAGCGCGCCGCGCCGAAGAAGCTGGGTAGATTCCAACTGCGGGACAGGACGGGCATAGTCTTTTCTGTGTTTTTCTGATTTCTTTCCTCCCTGTCACAAGAACGTTTCTAATATGGCATTACACAACTATTTTTTGATTACAAAGCTGAAGGCTGGGCTGGTGGAAATTAACCCCTCCCAACCGACGAGTTTTAGATGGGCTCGCCACCATGCCACGTGCCACCAACAGCCTGTTATGTAACAAATTTGAGTCGTGTTCCTTTTAATTCTTCCTGCAAAATGGCGGGACAATACCTACTACATACATACACTTTATGCCTACTCCGAACGGAATCTGCAAGGCAGATGAGTTTTCACGCATGGCAGAAATACACTCGGAGTGCTTTCCAAACACTGCCGAGGGGCGACTCCGCTCTAATTTAAAAAACTTATTTCTAATATTTTGATGTTGCTTTGCACAGGGCGTGTACCCAGCATCTTAGGTAGGCGGCGCCCGCAACCATCACACCACGGCGTTCGCCAATATTAAAAGAGGCGATAAAAGCCGTCCGCTACAACAACGCCCCTTGCTGTGGTAAGGCCATCATTACTTCTAGAAGCGGTCCGGTATGGGGAAAGCTCCCTTCTGAAAATACCCCCTGGTTGCAATTCATTTAATAGTGACCGTGCCTAGCATCCTTGATTAGGAGGTTGGAGAGATGTCAATTTTACCTTGTTCAATATTATAAATAGCGATAAGTACTTCAATTAGTAGGGAAAGGTATTCATTTTTCGTGAACTCATAATTGGTGAAATAGAAATAAATGTATGAGTTTGGTTTAAGTCAGTAAAGAAAGTAACAACTTAATTTATCACGAATTCAATATAATATAATATAACCAAAACTTTTTATTAAATCGCATTTTCTAGATAATACCATAAAAACATCGCCATTTCGACTTCTGAGTGGAATTTCACGCTATCTCAGCCACCATTTCGAAAACGCGCTACCTCTGCATAAATTTAAGATGTTTGGACGTGAGCTGAGGCATTTATACAAAAAATCCTGTAATGGGGCTTTCAGGCGAGATAGGGCGATGTTCCAGTCAGCAGTCATTTGACAATAAAAAATTATAATTTAGGTAAATTTCCTTATGGAAAAGAAAAACGAAAACATTTTGATAGAAAGATATGAGCACTCTGATGTTTGCGAGTGTTTCGTCTCTGTACTATTTATTCAGAAGTATTAGATAATTTTATGACAGACAGCATTTAATTTATAACACTTATGAACATCCCGTTCTTAATTTTATATAGTGTCGAGCAATACTTCCTTTAGATAAATTTGTATATGTATTTGACGAAGAGCACACACGTGATGCCAGTGCACAAAGAGCTCCGTCCACAATGCCCGGTGCTCCATTATCTGCTAAACCTTGTAAACCATATATAGCACAATCCGTTCCTGTAAAACGTTTCCTTACCACATGGATATAAGGAGTACAACATTCCTTCTTTACTATAATTTCGACAGTAGAACAGATCTTATCACTAAATGAATACCATCCATGAACATGCATTTCCATGTCCGGTCTTAATTTAGTTTTGCAAAGTTCTATTGTTCCTGCTGAATCTTGGCCAAAGGCGGGGCACACTTGAATTATAGTTAAATCTATTTCGTAGCTGTCCCGGGGTGTCATTAGAGCACAGGCATTGCGAACATCCCCACCTTCATATATACTTTCTACTACACCAGCTTTAACTGTAGTCAATTCCAGTAGGGCTTCTCTCAAGCATTCCTCACCTGTAAGCACGTATTCCAAAGTTATCAATGATCCAGTGGAAACATATTTTTTGGCATGATATACTGCCACCAGATATGATTTATCCTCTGTAACCACAGGACGGCTAGAACTGCTACCTCCATGGCTAGAACTGCTACCACCACCGCGAAATTCGGCATTCGTGTAAGTAAAAGAAAAAATATGCGCGACCAACAGTACGAAATAATTTCTTAAACTCATTTTAAATTATAACTTTTTGAGACGCTTGTTAAATATAGAGTAAATCAAGATCAGTTTTGTGGGCACTATTTATACATTAGTGGGATGTGAGAATAAGAAATAAGTAGAAACTTCTAGATTCAGGAAATAGACACGAATCAAATATTTTGCTGTTTTCAAAGAAAATTTCCACGTGATTTTTTTTTATATATTTGCACAGTTTAATTGTGCTATTGAATTGAGAAAGGCCATGTGATATAATGTTTGTATTTTTAATGAACAAACACAGAAAAGTACAAAAGCTACACTAATTAGTTGTATCTGTTGGTATTTCTAATGAATAAACACTAATTAGTTTTATCTGTTTCGAAACTGCTAATCTGTCTATTTTATACCGCCAAAACAACAGAGTGGGGAGCAGTGCACCAAGTTTTGAGCAGCAACATTGCTAGAAGTTAAAAGGGCTGACATCATCAAGATCCTGTGTTAAGTGTTAATGAGACGTTAGTTGGTTTTGGACTTAAACGTCTGTTCATCCTTCCCATATTCGTAAAGTTTAGAGATTTCTATAACAAATTCACACTGAGGGTTAGTGAAATATTTAGCTAATTTTTCTACATTAAAGCCCTTGATAAACCCAATGTTCCATACAAAACACAAATTCTTAATTATCTCATTATTGCTTTATTGAGTGCCTAATGGAGTAAAAAATCTAGACGGTTTTGTGGCGCTATTTATGCATTAGTGGATTGTGTGAATAACAAATAAGTAGAAACTTCTAGATTCAGGAAATGGGCACAAATCAAATATTTGGTTGTTTTGGTTTATTGACGCAAAATATAACTTTAGAAAAAACTTTGGAAAATGGGTGTGACACCTATCATATTAAGTAGAAGAAAATGAGAAAGTTCTGCAGGGCGAAATCAAAAGCCCTTGGAATCATGGCAGGAATACTGTTCGTACATTCTAGAGTCACCCCTAGTCCACCTTTATGGCGATATCTCGAAAATGCGTCCACCTATAGAATTATGACCCACTCCCTTTTAAAATACTCTTAATACCTTTCATTTGATACCCGTCATACCAACCCATTCCAGGGTTACCCTAGGTTCATATTCTTATGGTCATAGCCGGATTTCGGCCATTTTTTATATCAAGATAAAGTGAGTTCAGATAAGTACGTGAACTAAGTTTAGTAAAGATATATCGGTTTTTGCTCAAGTTATCGAGTTAACGGTCGAGCCGAAGGACAGACGGTCGACTGTGTATAAAAAGTGGGCGTGGCTTCAACCGATTTCGCATATTTTGACAGAAAACATTTATCGTCATAGAATCTATGCCCCTACCAAATTTCACAGGGATTGCTAAATTTTTGTTCGACTCATGACATTAAAAGTTTTCTAGACAAATTAAATGAAAAAGGGCGGAGCCTCGCCCATTATGAAATTTTCTTTTATTTTTGTATATTGTTGCACCATATCATTACTGGAGTTGAATGTTGACATAATTTACTTATACACTGTAAAGATATTAACTTTCCTTTTAAAATTTGACTTTAAAAAATTTTTTTTTTAAAAAGTGGGCGTATTCGTGATCCGATTTTGCAAATTTTTATTTAGCACACATATAGTAATAGGAGTAACGCTCCTGCTAAATTTCATTATGATATCTTCAACGACTACCAAATTACAGGTTGCAAAACTTTTAAATTACCTTCTTTTAAAAGTGGGCGGTGCTACGCCCACTGTCCAAAACTTTACTAATTTTCTATTCTAAGTCATAAGGTCAACCCACCTACCAAGTTTCATCGCTTTATCCGGCTTTGGTAATAAATTATCGCACCTTTTCGGTTTTTCGAAATTTTCGATTGATTGATTGAGCCATGTCCGTCCGTCTGTCCGTTAACACGATAACTTCAGCAAATATTGAGATATCTTCACTAAATTTAGTACACGAGCTTATCTAGACCCAGAATAGATTGTAAATGAGCGAAATCGGATGATAACCACACCCACTTTTCATATATATAACATTTTGGAAAACACAAAAAACCTAATTATTTAGTAAATAATACACCTAGAATGTTGAAATTTGACGTGTGGACTGATATTGAGACTCTTGATAAAAATTTGAAAATTTTTTTTTAAATGGGCGTGACACCGCCCACTTGTGATAAAATAAATTTTACAAATATTATTAATCATAAATCAAAAATCGTTAAACCTATCGGAACAAAATTCGAGAGGTTGCCTTTACTATAGGGAATGATTTGAAGAAAAATTTACGAAATCGGTTAAGGACCACGCCCACTTTTATATAAAAGATTTTTAAAAGCTTGTGGACGAATAAGATAAGCTATATCTTAGCAAAAAATAATTTTGATTCAATGATATTTCACTTATCAAGTTTTATTGTAAGAGGAAATGGGGCGAAATTTTTTTAAACGGGCGGTGCCACGTGTTATGTGGAAAAGTAATTTATCTGAAATGAAATGTACAATTAAAGTTCACGCTGAGTATATAATGTTCGGTTACACCTGAACTTAGACACCTTTACTTGACGTGCGTAAAGCTGGCAGACCCAAGTGCTCAAAAATAAGTTTAAGTTGTTTGAGAATTAAGTGCATTTTAGGTGCTATTTAGGGCCACAAAAGATAATTTAGGTGCTCATTTGGTTTTCGAGATATTCGCAAAAAGGTGTGGGTCTGCTAGGTTAACGTCAAGCTAGCAGACCCACAACTTAAATTTCATTTTATTTTAAATAAAAAATATATCAAAATTAGGAGCTATTTAGGTGCTTTTTAGGGCCACAAAAGATAATTTAGGTTTTCATTTCGTTTTCGAGATATTCGCAAAAAGGTGTGGGTCTGCTAAGTTAACGTCAAGCTAGCAGACCCATAATTTAAATTTCATTTTTTTTAAATAAAAAGTATATCAAAATTAGGAGCTATTTAGGTACTAAACTGCAAAACATTTATTACTAATTTAGTACCGGTTAATTAAATTTATTACCCTTGTATTTTAAAAAATATCGAGGGTTGGGCTAGCTTAAGTTTAAGCCAACCAAACCCATATGCACAATCAAAAAATGAGACCGTACTAAACTGCAAAACATTTATTACTAATTTAGTACCGGTTAATTAAATTTATTAACCTTGTATTTTAAAAAATATCGAGGGTTGGGCTAGCTTAAATTTAAGCCAACCCAACCCATATGCACAATCAAAAAACGAGACCGTACTAAACTGCAAAACATTTATTACTAATTTAGTACCGGTTAATGAAATTTATTACTCTTTTATTTTAAAAAATATCGAGGGTTGGGCTAGATTAAGTTTAAGCCAGCCCAACCCATATGCACAATCAAAAAATGAGACCGTACTAAATTGCACAACATTTATTACTAATTTAGTACCGATTAATTAAATTTATTACCCTTGTATTTTAAAAAATATCGAGGGTTGGGCTAGCTTAAGTTTAAGCCAACCCAACCCATATGCACAATCAAAAAACGAGACCGTACTAAACTGCAAAACATTTATTACTAATTTAGTACCGGTTAATTAAATTTATTACTCTTTTATTTTAAAAAATATCGAGGGTTGGGCTAGCTTAAGTTTAAGCCAACCCAACCCATATGCACAATCAAAAAACGAGACCGTACTAAACTGCAAAACATTTATTACTAATTTAGTACCGGTTAATTAAATTTATTACCCTTGTATTTTAAAAAATATCGAGGGTTGGGCTAGCTTAAGTTTAAGCCAATCCAACCCATATGCACAATCAAAAAACGAGACCGTACTAAACTGCAAAACATTTATTACTAATTTAGTACCGGTTAATTAAATTTATTACTCTTTTATTTTAAAAAATATCGAGGGTTGGGCTAGCTTAAGTTTAAGCCAGCCCAACCCATATGCACAATCAAAAAACGAGACCGTACTAAATTGCACAACATTTATTACTAATTTAGTACCGATTAATTAAATTTATTACCTTTGTATTTTAAAAAATATCGAGGGTTGGGCTAGCTTAAGTTTAAGCCAGCCCAACCCATATGCACAATCAAAAAACGAGACCGTACTAAACTGCAAAACATTTATTACTAATTTAGTACCGGTTAATTAAATTTATTAACCTTGTATTTTAAAAAATATCGAGGGTTGGGCTAGCTTAAATTTAAGCCAACCCAACCCATATGCACAATCAAAAAACGAGACCGTACTAAACTGCAAAACATTTATTACTAATTTAGTACCGGTTAATGAAATTTATTACTCTTTTATTTTAAAAAATATCGAGGGTTGGGCTAGATTAAGTTTAAGCCAGCCCAACCCATATGCACAATCAAAAAATGAGACCGTACTAAATTGCACAACATTTATTACTAATTTAGTACCGATTAATTAAATTTATTACCTTTGTATTTTAAAAAATATCGAGGGTTGGGCTAGCTTAAGTTTAAGCCAGCCCAACCCATATGCACAATCAAAAAACGAGACCGTACTAAACTGCAAAATATTTATTACTAATTTAGTACCGGTTAATTAAATTTATTACCCTTGTATTTTAAAAAATATCGAGGGTTGGGCTAGCTTAAGTTTAAGCCAATATGCACAATCAAAAAACGAGACCGTACTAAACTGCAAAATATTTATTACTAATTTAGTACCAGTTAATTAAATTTATTACCCTTGTATTTTAAAAAATATCGAGGGTTGGGCTAGCTTAAGTTTAAACCAATATGCACAATCAAAAAACGAGACCGTACTAAACTGCAAAATATTTATTACTAATTTAGTACCGGTTAATTAAATTTATTACCCTTGTATTTTAAAAAATATCGAGGGTTGGGCTAGCTTAAGTTTAAGCCAACCCAACCCATATGCACAATCAAAAAACGAGACCGTACTAAACTGCAAAACATTTATTACTAATTTAGTACCGGATAATTAAATTTATTACCCTTGTATTTTAAAAAATATCGAGGGTTGGGCTAGCTTAAGTTTAAGCCAACCCAACCCATATGCACAATCAAAAAACGAGACCGTACTAAACTGCAAAACATTTATTACTAATTTAGTACCGGTTAATTAAATTTATTACCCTTGTATTTTAAGTTTAAGCCAGCCCAACCCATATGCACAATCAAAAAACGAGATAGTACTAAACTGCAAAACATTTATTACTAATTTAGTACCGATTAATTAAATTTATTACCTTTGTATTTTAAAAAATATCGAGGGTTGGGCTAGCTTAAGTTTAAGCCAGCCCAACCCATATGCACAATCAAAAAACGAGACCGTACTAAATTGCACAACATCTATTACTAATTTAGTACCGATTAATTAAATTTATTACCTTTGTATTTTAAAAAATATCGAGGGTTGGGCTAGCTTAAATTTAAGCCAACCCAACCCATATGCACAATCAAAAAACGAGACCGTACTAAACTGCAAAACATTTATTACTAATTTAGTACCGGTTAATTAAATTTATTACCCTTGTATTTTAAAAAATATCGAGGGTTGGGCTAGCTTAAGTTTAAGCCAGCCCAACCCATATGCACAATCAAAAAACGAGATAGTACTAAACTGCAAAACATTTATTACTAATTTAGTACCGATTAATTAAATTTATTACCCTTGTATTTTAAAATATCGAGGGTTGGGCTAGCTTAAGTTTAAGCCAGCCCAACCCATATGCACAATCAAAAAACGAGACCGTACTAAATTGCACAACATTTATTACTAATTTAGTACCGATTAATTAAATTTATTACCTTTGTATTTTAAAAAATATCGAGGGTTGGGCTAGCTTAAGTTTAAGCCAGCCCAACCCATATGCACAATCAAAAAACGAGACCGTACTAAACTGCAAAATATTTATTACTAATTTAGTGCCGGTTAATTAAATTTATTACCCTTGTATTTTAAAATATCGAGGGTTGGGCTAGCTTAAGTTTAAGCCAGCCCAACCCATATGCACAATCAAAAAACGAGATAGTACTAAACTGCAAAACATTTATTACTAATTTAGTACCGGTTAATTAAATTTATTACCCTTGTATTTTAAAAAATATCGAGGGTTGGGCTAGCTTAAGTTTAAGCCAGCCCAACCCATATGCACAATCAAAAAACGAGACCGTACTAAACTGCAAAACATTTATTACTAATTTAGTACCGGTTAATTAAATTTATTACCCTTGTATTTTAAAAAATATCGAGGGTTGGGCTAGCTTAAGTTTAAGCCAGCCCAACCCATATGCACAATCAAAAAACGAGACCGTACTAAATTGCACAACATTTATTACTAATTTAGTACCGATTAATTAAATTTATTACCTTTGTATTTTAAAAAATATCGAGGGTTGGGCTAGCTTAAGTTTAAGCCAGCCCAACCCATATGCACAATCAAAAAACGAGACCGTACTAAACTGCAAAATATTTATTACTAATTTAGTACCGGTTAATGAAATTTATTACTCTTTTATTTTAAAAAATATCGAGGGTTGGGCTAGCTTAAGTTTAATTAGTAATAAATGTTTTGCAGTTTAGTACGGTCTCGTTTTTTGATTGTGCATATTGGCTTAAATTTAAGCTAGCCCAACCCTCGATATTTTTTAGAATACAAGGGTAATAAATTTAATTAACCGGTACTAAATTAGTAATAAATGTTTTGCAGTTTAGTACGGTCTCGTTTTTTGATTCTGCATATGGGTTGGGTTGGCTTAAACTTAAGCTAGCCCAACCCTCGATATTTTTTAAAATACAAGGGTAATAAATTTAATTAACCGGTACTAAATTAGTAATAAATGTTTGGCAGTTTAGTACTATCTCGTTTTTTGATTGTGCATATGGGTTGGGTTGGCTTAAACTTAAGCTAGCCCAACCCTCGATATTTTTTAAAATACAAGGGTAATAAATTTAATTAACCGGTACTAAATTAGTAATAAATGTTTTGCAGTTTAGTACGGTCTCGTTTTTTGATTGTGCATATGGGTTGGGTTGGCTTAAACTTAAAATACAAGGGTAATAAATTTAATTAACCGGTACTAAATTAGTAATAAATATTTTGCAGTTTAGTACAAGGGTAATAAATTTAATTAACCGATACTAAATTAGTAATAAATGTTGAGCAGTTTAGTACGGTCTCGTTTTTTGATTGTGCATATGGGTTGGGCTAGCTTAAGTTTTTGTATTTTTTAAAATACAAGGGTAATCAATTTAATTAATCGGTACTAAATTAGTAATAAATGTTGTGCAATTTAGTACGGTCTCGTTTTTTGATTGTGCATATGGGTTGGGCTGGCTTAAACTTAAGCTAGCCCAACCCTCGATATTTTTTAAAATACAAGGGTATTAAATTTAATTAATCGGTACTAAATTAGTAATAAATGTTCTGCAATTTAGTACGGTCTCGTTTTTTGATTGTGCATATGGGTTGGGCTGGCTTAAACTTAAGCTAGCCCAACCCTCGATATTTTTTAAAATAAAAGAGTAATAAATTTCATTAACCGGTACTAAATTAGCAATAAATGTTTTGCAGTTTAGTACGGTCTCGTTTTTTGATTGTGCATATGGGTTGGGTTGGCTTAAACTTAAAATACAAGGGTAATAAATTTAATTAACCGGTACTAAATTAGTAATAAATATTTTGCAGTTTAGTACAAGGGTAATAAATTTAATTAACCGATACTAAATTAGTAATAAATGTTTTGCAGTTTAGTACGGTCTCGTTTTTTGATTGTGCATATGGGTTGGGTTGGCTTAAACTTAAAATACAAGGGTAATAAATTTAATTAACCGGTACTAAATTAGTAATAAATATTTTGCAGTTTAGTACAAGGGTAATAAATTTAATTAACCGATACTAAATTAGTAATAAATGTTGAGCAGTTTAGTACGGTCTCGTTTTTTGATTGTGCATATGGGTTGGGCTAGCTTAAGTTTTTGTATTTTTTAAAATACAAGGGTAATCAATTTAATTAATCGGTACTAAATTAGTAATAAATGTTGTGCAATTTAGTACGGTCTCGTTTTTTGATTGTGCATATGGGTTGGGCTAGCTTAAGTTTTTGTATTTTTTAAAATACAAGGGTAATCAATTTAATTAACCGGTACTAAATTAGTAATAAATGTTTTGCAGTTTAGTACGGTCTCGTTTTTTGATTGTGCATATGGGTTGGGTAGGCTTAAACTTAAGCTAGCCCAACCCTCGATATTTTTTAAAATACAAGGGTAATAAATTTAATTAACCGGTACTAAATTAGTAATAAATGTTTTGCAGTTTAGTACGGTCTCGTTTTTTGATTGTGCATATGGGTTTGGTTGGCTTAAATTTAAGCTAGCCCAACCCTCGATATTTTTTTAAAATACAAGGGTAATAAATTTAATTAACCGGTACTATCGATATTTTTTATAATACAAGGGTAATAAATTTAATTAACCGGTACTAAATTAGTAATAAATGTTTTGCAGTTTAGTACGGTCTCGTTTTTTGATTGTGCATATTGGCTTAAACTTAAGCTAGCCCAACCCTCGATATTTTTTAAAATACAAGGGTAATAAATTTAATTAACCGGTACTAAATTAGTAATAAATATTTTGCAGTTTAGTACGTCTCGTTTTTTGATTGTGCATATGGGTTGGGCTGGCTTAAACTTAAGCTAGCCCAACCCTCGATATTTTTTAAAATACAAAGGTAATAAATTTAATTAATCGGTACTAAATTAGTAATAAATGTTGTGCAATTTAGTACGGTCTCGTTTTTTGATTGTGCATATGGGTTGGGCTGGCTTAAACTTAAGCTAGCCCAACCCTCGATATTTTTTAAAATACAAGGGTAATAAATTTAATTAACCGGTACTAAATTAGTAATAAATGTTTTGCAGTTTAGTACGGTCTCGTTTTTTGATTGTGCATATGGGTTGGGCTGGCTTAAACTTAAGCTAGCCCAACCCTCGATATTTTTTAAAATACAAGGGTAATAAATTTAATTAACCGGTACTAAATTAGTAATAAATGTTTTGCAGTTTAGTACGGTCTCGTTTTTTGATTGTGCATATGGGTTGGGTTGGCTTAAACTTAAGCTAGCCCAACCCTCGATATTTTTAAAATACAAGGGTAATAAATTTAAATAACCGGTACTAAATTAGTAATAAATGTTGAGCAGTTTAGTACGGTCTCGTTTTTTGATTGTGCATATGGGTTGGGCTGGCTTAAACTTAAGCTAGCCCAACCCTCGATATTTTTTAAAATACAAGGGTAATCAATTTAATTAATCGGTACTAAATTAGTAATAAATGTTGTGCAATTTAGTACGGTCTCGTTTTTTGATTGTGCATATGGGTTGGGCTGGCTTAAACTTAAGCTAGCCCAACCCTCGATATTTTTTAAAATACAAGGGTAATAAATTTAATTAATCGGTACTAAATTAGTAATAAATGTTGTGCAATTTAGTACGGTCTCGTTTTTTGATTGGGCTGAAAAGGTTGGGTTAGCTTAAGAGACCTTAATTCATTATATGTGCAGACTATTTGTTTTTTTTTTTTTTTTATGATGGAAAAACCGAAAATAGTTAAGCATACTGGCTCATATGATACCTATTTCGATCTCTCCAATTATCTATTCTTCACCTTTGTATTTTTAAATAGGAAATTTATCCTCTTTAAGTTGAGACTCATCTTACCAGTACCAGTACCATTATCATATCATAATTAATTGCATTGGCATTTCGAATGTAAAAACGAAACTTTAAACAAATTGCTGCTCAGATTTCTTCAGACAGAAAAAATAATTAATAATACACATATACATAAATTTCATATAGTATGCATGTTAGTAGTTAAACTCTGATATGAAGAGCTCTAAGGCCAAGGTTTACAAATTTTTGTGATCCTCACTCCCATACGCTTTTAGCTTGCAGTTTTTACCATCAGAGTTTGCCGCCTTGGTGGGTTGCAAACTTGAAACATGTGGATTGCAAATATAATACACTCAAAACGCAATATCCTATATTGGTTCCCATCTGTATACATTGTTATCTTTCGTTTCATTAAATAAGCGACACTAATTGATGAACTCTGCACATGCGACCTTGAACATTCGAATACGAACATACAATTTTTGATTTTTTTTTTTTTGTTGATGACAAAACAGTGCAACTAAAATCATTACTTACAAAAACCGCAAAAAAAAGAGTAGCAGATATAAAGCGGAGTGTTTGATTCAGTAAAGTTAGGAAAACAAAAAGCATTAATATATCATTAACAGACAAGAGAAATATATGTCATTAGTCTCAGACGATGTGCAAATGCAGTTCGTTTCACCTGTTTGGCTATTTCGGTGATTGATCGATGTTTTAATTTTAAATCTCACAGAAGGCTCCGAAGTGATTAAGGTTTTTAGTGGGGTTATTATTTTGTATATAGTATGAATTCATTGAAAATGCTATTCTACTTGTTCGATAACAAAACGATATATTGTCGATAGCAAGTCGATATGTTTTCAGTGGCAAAACGATATATTGGCGATATAATTTTTATCATAAATCGTTATTTTTTCAATAATTCGCCAATAATATACCGTTATATATTCGAGAACAGTTATAATCGATAGCAAGCCAATAATTGGCCATAACAATGCTATAATAGTAAAAGACCAATAATTTTTCGTATTCATAATTGAATTGTTCAGAACCCTGCTAAACAATTCCCAAATTGTACAAAAATTATCCCGAAGTAGTCATTAACATAATCCCTTTATTATTTCGAAATGGCTACGGCATGATTCCAAGATGATTCTACAATGATATCAAAATAGTCACAAAGTGATACCGAAATAATCATGCAAATAACCCGGGATTGTCAAACTGATCTTCAAATAGTACTTAAAACAATCCCGATATGATCTTAAAATAGTCCTGGAGTTATCCCAACATTACTACAAAGCTGCCTCGAAGTGGTCGCAAAATAATCCCCGCACAGTGCAAAGATGATTTTAAATTAGTACTGCAAATAGTCCCTGCTTGAGTCCAAATTTTTAAAATCGGGACGTAGTGTGGGTTTTTTGTGTTAAATGTTAAGTTTACATCATATCATGTTGAATCGAACAGAGGAAATGAGAAATTTATCATTCCCGTAACCTAATTCTGTGCCAAAATAACAGTTTTAAGAAAACCTTTGTCAAACAAATCACGACAAACGATCTTAGTGATAACAAAAAAACATTTAAAAATAAAAATCAATCACTAAGAAAGACCGAAGATATTCAAAAATAAACATATCTCACTGCGAAAACCCTTCTTAATTTTTGGTACCGGTGTTATCCGTGTTAAACTGAATTGTTTTTTCTCAATCTCTGCTATATTCGTGTTCGCTGCTGTATTTCGAACACATTTCCTCCTAATGGTAACTTTGTGCCACTTGTATGACCTTTTCAACCACACATTTTCAGGTCTTTCAGTACTCCCCTACAATCTCGAGAAGTGTTTTTGCCGTTCATACGACAACAACAACCAGTGTACCTCGTAAGTTATGGGATAATTAAAAAAATAAAATAAAACAAAATAAAAATAATTCAATCATTTTTTGACAGCCATGATGATTGCGTTTCGCCGATTTATATTTGTTTGACGAAAATAATTGGAACTTATAACACGACCTTGCAAGATTTGTCCGTCACTTTTGGTTGTTAAGAAATTAAGTTTTTTGTTTTCAACTATTTCTCTTATTTCATTTAACCCAGTTTAGTTTACTTACGAGTATTTATTGCAAATTAAAGGCCTTCGATTCTGTTTTTCCACTAATTAGTTATCTGTAGAAACGGTGATTACTGTATATATGTATGTTTGTATGTATATATGTAACTAGCTATGCATGAATGCGGAACTCATTAAGAATGTTGCCCAATATGAAGTATGTATGTCGATACATTTTATATAGCATTTGAAAAAAAATAAAAATAATAATAATAATAAAAAAGTAGCATGACTTTTGTAAAAACTAATTATCGCACAATTTTAAAAATTCTCGAGCAGGGTTAATTAGTTTATTAAGAATGTAAATACAAAGTGTAATAAACAGCATTTACTATATATGATTTTTTTTTTTTAGAATTTATAAGTAAGGAAGGCCAATTTCGGGTGTAACCGAACATTACATACTCAGCTGAGAGCTTTGGAGACAAAATAAGGGAAAATCCCAATTTAGCAAAATGAACCTAGGGTAACCCTGGAATGTGTTTGTATGACATGGGCTTCAAATGGAAGGTATTAAAGAGTATTTTAAAAGGGAGTTTGCCATAGTTCTATAGGTGGACGCCATTTCGAGATATCGCCATAAAGGTGGACCAGGGGTTACTCTAGAATGTGTTTGTAAGATATGGGAATCAAATTAAAGGTATTAATGAGGGGTTTAAAAGGGAGTGGCCCTTAGTTGTATATGTGAAGGCGTTTTCGAGATATCGACCAAAATGTGGACCAGGGTGACCCAGAACATCATCTGTTGGGTACCGCTAATTTATTTATATATGTGATACCACGAACAGTATTCCTGCCAAGATTCCAAGCGCTTTTGATTTCGCCCTGCAGAACTATTTAGTTTTCTTCTACTTAATATGGTAGGTTTCACACCCATTTTACAAAGTTTTTTCTAAAGTTATATTTTGCGGCAATAAACCAATCCATTTACCTCTCTCTTTTTCCATATTTGGTATAGAATTATGGCATTTTATAATTTTTCGTAATTTTCGATATCGAAAAAGTGGGCATGGTCATAGTCGGATTTCGGCCATTTTTTATATCAAGGTAAAGTGAGTTCAGATAAGTACGTGAACTAAGTTTAGTAAAGATATATCGATTTTTGCTCAAGTTATCGTGTTAACGGCCGAGCAGAAGGACAGACGGTCGACTGTGTATAAAAACTGGGCGTGGCTTCAACCGATTTCGCCCATTTTCACAGAAAACAGTTATCGTCATAGAATCTATGCACCTACCAAATTTCACAAGGATTGGTAAATTTTTGTTCGACTTATGGCATTAAAAGTATCCTAGACAAATTAAATGAAAAAGGGCGGAGCCACGCCCATTTTGAAATTTTCTTTTATTTTTGTATTTGGTTGCACCACATCATTACTGGAGTCGAATGTTGACATAATTTAATTGTAAAGATATTCAATTTTTTGTTAAAATTTGATTTTAAAATTTTTTTTTTTAAAAGAGGCCGTGTTCTTCATCCGATTTTGCAAATTTTTATTTAGCACACATATAGTAATAGGAGTAACGTTCGTTCCAAATTTCATCATGATATCTTCAACGACTGCCAAAGTACAGCTTGCAAAACTTTTAAATTACCTTCTTTTAAAAGTGGGCGGTGCCACGCCCAAAATTTTACTAATTTTTTGTTCTGCGTCATATGGTCAACCCACGTAATAAGTTTCATCGCTTTATCCGTCTTTGGTAATGAATTATCGCATCGGCAATCACATTTTTTTTCGATACTGATGATTTTGATATATGGAAGTCTATATCTATCTCGATTCCTTTATACCTATACAACCAACCGTTATCCAATCAAATTTATAATACCCTGTGTACAAGTACAGCTGCGTATAAAAAAATGTGTGCACTGTACCTAACTATGGCATTTATCACTGCAAGTCAAAAAAAATCAGTGGCGTTTATTTTGTAAGAAGAAGAATATAATTTAAATTATTATATTGTAACGAATTTACTGCAATTCCCCTTATTTGCAATCTTCTGCTAACGTTCGTATCGCTAAACTGTTGAATAAATAACTCCAATATTAAATAATGGAAAAATGGCTTTTATTAAAGTTCTTCACAATAACACTTATACTTTGCAACTAGCTTGCTTAATAACCAAGCTGACTGATAGCTTAAATGAAACTGATCTATTGCCCGACAGATAGCGTGCTTAACTGAAACTGCGCATAGCGCCTCTACCGGTGATGCTTTTATACTCTGTGATTTCCTCGTGGCATCTTCTAGGCGCTTCCAGAATTTACTTAGTTTATTATAAATTTCTCAGCTAAAACTACAGATGTATAATTTTTATAGCTTCTCTCATACTCCATGCGCTTGTATGTCTGAGCGACACTTCCACAATCACAATTGCATACCTTTGGGAGCATTTCAGATAAGATATCTGAATGTGCTTGTGCGTTGCTCTCAGCTGCGTGTACCTACATATGTGTGACATAATGATTGATTCGTATATTTAGATACATAATGATTGATCTATGGATGTTCATGCAAGGCGCTGCTTAGCATCGGCTTAGAGATGGCAGCACCCCTTAGTTTTGCTAATATTCGTAACAATATTTTTTTTTAATTTTAGTTATAAGAATTACTAAAAGTTTACATCAAGGTTCTAATCACTTTTTTATTCTTATTTAATTTCAGGTAACATTTTTTGCAACTAAATGCTAAGCATCTATATTAGTTTATATTTCTGAGGAAAAGAAAGTTGCGGTACAATAATTAATGTGAGTGAAACACAAGAAATGGAAAAACTTAAAAAAAATAGGGACGTTTTATCATTGTCACAATGTAACATCATTGAAGTTACTTCTTTGTGAGGTAGAAGGAAATTTTTAAGCCCCTAGCGGCTCTTGTAGCAACATTCTCCGAGTGTAGGGTTCTTCTGCCCTTCTGAAGGGCAAACCTTGCATTATTTTGGCAGTCGGCGCAAGTTTTAAATTACTTCAGCTCTATTACCTTCTCGTTTGGCTAGAGTTAAAAATTCTTACATATTTGCTTACAGGGGATTCCATTGTCTAGTATCACACCTTGATGAAAGTATGGCGTATGTCGTCTACCTTATCTTAGTAAAAGATCTATCTATGGATAATATCCATAACAGAAACAGTTTGGGTTGTCAATCTTTTTCCCTCGAACTTGTCGTTAGGGTCGTGCAACGGTTGACACCTGCTCGCGCAATAGTAGTTCCCTGTTCCACTTTTACACAGTCCTGCTGTTTGTTGTTGTTGCTATTTTAGTTCTTTTTGTAGCAACAATGCACTTCCTTAATGTTACGGATGTACGGATATGGACAATCTTTAGTCAGTTCGGTATCGAGTTTGCTCCGGGAAGTTGAGCTTGCTGTCTAGCCTAATCTAAGCTTCTGAACTACATATACATTTTTTTGTGCTTTAGGTTTCAGTTTGTAAATCCTAGCTGACGATATTGAGGATGTATCGTGAAGATTTTAGAAAACATATTTGCTCGATGGCATGCAATTTGCTGGGCAATACAAGACCGTTGGGGTTTTCAGCCTTCTCCAGTTAACATTTGTAAGTGAAAACAGCCGGAGATATAATCATATGATGTAACAGGTTCCAGCAATAAGAGATCTACTATCGGCCTGTATGGGGAGATAAAAATTCAATGCCAAATCAATAGAGAGTTAGTACTGAAAATAGTCACTTAGCTATCCGGGAATATCGTCTTAATTACGAAACTTATTCCGAAATAAATTCGCAGTGCTTCGGAGATAACCCCACATAATTCAAAACCAATCTCGAGATAGTTCTGAAACTACCCTGGGATCGTTGCTCATGAAATGTTTGATGAACTTGAGGCCACAAAGTAAAAAAAAAATATTTGTTTTTGTATAAAACTTCTTCGATAGACTTCACTCTGAAGTAATCCAAAGTGTTCTGAAGATATTCCCTAAATGATCCCAAATACAATGGCGAAATAAACGTAAAGTGATAATGCTGGAGAAGATAATTCGAGCAGAACTAAACCGTGATGGTACAATCTATATAAGAGCGTACAAATACTGGCGCACGCGCTGTGAGCTCTGGCTTTTCTGGATTAGAAAAAGAAGCAAAAAAAATGGGTCCTGTGGTAAATAAGACAAGACGAAGTACTTGCTCTCATCCAAGAAAGAGTCGGTGCATCAGCGCCTTGTCAGCCACGTCACTGTTGACGGATACTTCCACTGAGTTGGGAGAGGCAGGTGGTGGAACACTTCACCGCGCTTGATCCTTCAAATGGGCGTTAGTTATCGAGAAACAGGGATAGCTGGCGTGACTTGTTACGAAACGGCCAAAATCGCTTGGGCGGTTAAGCGCCAATTAATAATGATGATGATGATCCCGAACTGATTCCGCAGTCACGAAGTAATCGCAAAATATTCCATAAAATAGTCTCTGCATGGTGCCCAACCCACACGATCTGATTCGTTAACAAAACTTGACAGTATTTAAAAGAGTTCCAAGCAGCCTCGTTCATGCTTACAATTTGGAACGTGGTAACCCAGCTACATTGGGACGCAGGATATACACACAAACATCCATGCAATAGTTTTAAGCTCAAAAGCAATGCATATAAATCGATTGCTCGTTTGTTTGGCAGCTCAGAAACGTGACAGCGTTGGCACATTGAAATAATTCAATTACTAAATAACTACGCATTTAGCTGCTAGTACGCCTCCATAGACAGCATACCACCTACTTCTAAACAACTATTTATTTATTTGCACACATGCGTATTTACAAACGTTAGAGCATTTTTACTATACATATAGACATATGAATATAGGCTGTCTTCTGGCGCATGTTACCATCTTTTGTGATATTTTTCAGAGATCTCAACACTTTTAGGTTTTTACAAAAATCACTTTTCGAACGACATGGATCTTCGGTGTGTTAACATTTAAATTTTCTTGGTACTCGTCGTCGCCTACGCGTAGAGATTCGTAAATCTTCGATTCGTCGATGGTTTCTCTCGAAAACTCTCAGAGCCGCTTCATCTGCTGTTGTCATGGTCCATGCTTCTGCACCATATAGCAGGATGATAGCATTTTTTGGCAAGAGTGATTCTTCGCTGGATTTCAGAGCCGATGCCGTTTGTGTTAATGCTGGTTTTCAAGTAAACGAAGTTACTATTTCAAAATTATGCCCGCCAATGGTGGCGTGGTGGCCAATGGGCAAATACTCTGACTCTTACGCTAGTAAATGTACTCCTTTTTGACCAAGAGCGGTTAAGTTCACCCTGTCTGAAACCTCGTTGAGTTCCGAGCGGCTCAGTAAGGTCCTTTCCAATTCTCACTGAGCTGATGGTGTTGCTCACGGCGGGCCAGTACAAACTCACCTAACGATGTCTGTGTAATAAGAAATGTGCTGGTGGTTTTTTTTATGCAGGTGGCATTGCACCTTCAGTCTGATCTTTGTGGTTAAAATTTTGGTCAGTACCAGTTATTTGCTAACCCCGTTATTGTTGTCGTGTATGCTTTTTCTTACGTTTATTCCTGTTCAACAGAGAACGTGACTGGCAGCTCTCGTAGTTGCAGGTGAACAATTAAATGTCAATTGGTTCATCTGCAAACTAGCATAAGTTAGAATTAACGCAAATACCTATTTGTGATGCATATACATATAAACATTTGGTTGTACATTAGGGTGTTCTTTGTTATTCAAATTCTCAGGTTTTCATTCCTGTAAACGGTAATAGCAAGGGTATGTTCCATCGTTACGGAATCAGTTCGTGAACTAAATAAATTCGTGTTAAAGAAAATTCTAGGAATTTTTACTTTTCAAGGCTTTGATTCTGATTTAAGGGCCATGAAAACACCTAATTTATATATGTCGTTTTTTAATTTAATATTTCTACCGGACATTATCAGTTTATTTATCTCTGTTAAGCTTATATGGCGTACTAACAATACCAATTTTTTTAGCAAATATTTCTGCATACTTTTGATAAAATTTAATATCGTTAAATGTTGCAATTAATTAGATTTGTTGAGCTTTTGGTCCAAAATTTAAATTTATGAATATAAAACAAACCAAAAGGAAGTTTTATTCAATACCGCGTCCTTTCAGCTCAACAAATCTAATTAATTTCTGCATACTTATCACGGGTGGGACATAATTTGTGATTGATACATTCCTCCACAATTCTTAGGATGTGAAAATTAAATTTTGCGATATATTTAAAATCAGTTTCTAACATTTTATAACAATTATCAAACAATAGAAAGATAAGAAAAAGATAAGATAACAACTTTCGACTTTTTTTGTTACCTGTGGGACACAGCTAATACCGTTCGATACATCTTATAATAAGAGTATAGTATAAATTGTAATTTAAATCAATTTGATTAAAAAAAAAAGGAATTACTGTAGTTATCTCAAGTGGTAGTCATGAGTTGTTTGACAGCTCTTTGAAAACAACCTATTTCAAGCTAATTGTAATGCTGAGTAAAAAAATGTATTGAAAATTCATTTAAAAATTAAATTTGATATTTTTCGCTTGATTGAAGGTTTTAACAACGCTTGTATCCATACTGTCTCTAGTTTTATAAGAAACGATGTATATTGGAACGATTTTCCGTCATCCCTTGTCAAATTTGGTTTTGAGACAAACCGGTTTCGGCGTTGTGCCATCGTCAGTGTCGATTTTCGTTCTGATCTGTTGTTGTCGTTTGTCCTCTATTTATAGTTCGTAGGTACATGAGCAGGTACTGTTAAAATTCATGCTTGTGTATATTTAGTTATGTGTATGTGCTGTATGTTCATTCAGAACCGAGGGTGGTTTACTAATTGATTTGTGTGGCTGATTGGGGTAGGTAAAAATCCGTAATTTTAGTCTTTTGACCTTCTTTGTGGATTTGTTGTTTTGGTGTGTTAATTGTTTTGTGTTTATTTGTTGTTGTGTGTTTGTCTGTTGTACCTGTGTGATTACTTTGTTTCTTGTAAAACAAGTTTTAAAGGCTCGAATATTGTGTCAGAAATTGTGTTTATCTGTTCGTTTATTATTCTATCGTCGAGTGTTTTCTGTTTGTACTACCGTCGAATGTTTTCCGGTTTGTCTCAAAATCAAATTTGACAAGGGATGACGGGAAATCGTTCCAATATACATCATTTATCCACCCTGTCGGAAAATCAACAAAACAAGATAAGTTTATAAGAAACATTATATCCGCACCAAAGTGCACTTTCTCATAGAACCTTCTCTATGGCCAAAATTATCACATGCAAATTTTGGTCCCAGTTGGAAACGGCGTATGGCGCTGGCGTTGAAATATGAACTTTAACCACACTGCTAGCCGGTTCCAGTATAAAATTTGTGATCCGTATATGTATTTATATAATGCCACTCATTATAATATTATCGATTTTTGATATAAGAATATGAAAAACTAAATTGTTATATTTTGAGAGTCCATAGAGAAATCTTATCTTTGACCCCTGTGCGACAACTCTTAATCACCTCGAATCAGGACCAAATCTCACACATAGAGAAGAGAAAAAAATAGGTAATTTGATTTATAAGAACTACCCTAATGCACATTCATAAATGCAAAAACTTCTTTATCTTTTTGCCCATTTGCCTGTTAATTTGTTTGTTGTTGTTGTTTTACCTGCCTTTCTTTAGCTTAACTATTTTCAGAATGTTTACAATTCTTCCTTTAGCATACTTTTGTATCGATTATTTTGATAAAAAATTTTATACTTAATATAGAAGAACAGATACGTATACCCGAGTACCGTAATATTCATTTGTTGTAGTCTTATTATTTTTATTGTGCCGTTTTATAGATTACATAACTTTTTTTAACTTCATAAAAAACAGCAAAATTTAAGCTTGTTTTAAATATAAAATCTCTATGAAAAAATACAATTCTTAGTGTTTCTACTTCAGCAATTACCTCTTTAACGGTAAAGTAATTGTCACAGCTCATTTGTTGTGCTCGTCATTAATTCTTCAATAAACGAAACCAATTTTCCTTCGATTGACCGTCCACATTTGCACTTGTATAATAAAACATATTCTTAATTTGTTATTTTGTTGCTTTCCGTTTTTTTCCCATATTGGAAAGAGCTACAGCAAATTTTTGATTGTAGTGCCTACTCTGAGTTAACGTGTTTCAAAAATTTTCACAAATCGGTATAAATTTCTATAATTGTCATATGGAAATCTAAACTTAAATGGAATTCCTATAAATCTATGTACTAAACACTGTTTACACATATTTTTAGAGAGTTCAAAAAGGTTTCGAAAAATTAATTATTTTTTTATCTTTTCAAACTTTAAACAATCTGCAGCCAATTATCAGGCCCAGCAGATGTTGTTCTGCATAACTTTTATCTCGTTCACTCTTCCTACCGCTTTTCTCTTTCTCTGCGTCTCTTACTACCTCTCCGTCTTTCCTCTCAACTCTTTTCCGCTCTACCACTATATTCTATTTTCGCTTGACTCTATCTCTTTGACAGTCTCTTTCTCCTTCTCTCTTTTCTAGTTCGTATACTTCTCCATCCCTCATTCCCAGTCCCAGTTACAGTTACATGTACAGTCTCAACCCAAGTCCAAATTCATGTCCCAATCCCATTCCAAGTCCCAGTCAGTCCCTGGTTCCGAAAAAAAGTGTCGTGTTGTGCTATCTTTATACCAAATTTCAGGCAAGATCGGTCCTTGGTCCACTTCCCTGCAAAAAAGTATCGTAATTACTAATCTAGGCAAAGGGCTTATGTATATACCAAATTACATGTAAATCCACTTACCGGAAAAAAAAACTTCACACGAACACTCTCCAGATTGCTGAGAGGCTATCCTCCAAGTTTGACTAATATCGGTGGAGTTGTTTCAGAGTCCATAATCATCATATATTTGTAGATAACAAAAATGGGTAGGCAATTGAAAAGCATAGTCCTCGCTCGGCAAAGGAAGATCATGCTCTACTAGTCAGTTATCGTACCCGTCCTGCCATATGGTGCATCCGGGAGCGTTCTTCAAAGTATTTACGGTACCAAAGAAGATTTAATGATAAATCAACATTGTACAGCGAATTACATCACAGCGGATATGCTGGATAGGCCATGTTATGCTAATAAAAGCTGATGCTCCGGCTAAGAAAGTATTTATATGTATATCGGAACCCATCTAGGAAAGCAGAGAAAGAGAACGACCTCCACTACGCTGGAAGGACCAGGTGAAACACGATTCAAATTCCCCTGGTGTTACCAATTGGCGCCAGTTAGAACAGCGAAAAAGCAACTTGGACGGCCCTACCAGCGTCAATTAAGTAAGACTTAAAAAATGTTACGTATACGCACTGGTACCCGTAGTTACAGATGGTGATCATATTTTTGCTTGCACTTGGTTGGTTTTTAATAAAATGCCACGTTGTTTAAAATAAAATTATGAAAGGTTCAATTTCGAACTTCATAGGTCATATCTATATTTTGAAGGCTAGCTTGTACAAACGGAGAATTTTTGTTTTTTGCTTTTGGCTTAATCTTTCCAAAACTTATTTTTGAACAACATCCAGCTGGCTGCTGCACTATATAATTTATTTGTACCAAATAATATGTTTACTTTTCTTAATTTATAGTAAGCTTAAAGTTAGCTTAGCCTGCTTGTTGCAGAATTGATATTTTTCCCACCTTGGCCACAATAATTTGTTGGTGATTTCAAAAAGAATTTAACAAACCTCATCTGCGCATCGAAATGCTACTTGTATCAAGTTTCTCATCCAATTATCAAGTACATTGCCCACAAAATTAAATATATTTGTATGTAGTCCAATATTTTTATCTTACTTAAAGCATCCTCAATTTAATCTTCATTTTAATTGAATCAATTTCAAAAAGACGTACCAATACATATGTTTGTACAACTGCAAAAAAATATATATGTATGTATACAAAGCATAATAATCAAATAAAAAATTAATCACATTTATCAACTATGCTCCCCAAGCTGTCAACCTTGGCTTCGCAGCAGTCTGTAAATGAATATATTTATATGTATGTGAGATTTGAAAGCCGTAAGTTCGCATATGCGTTTATATATACATATAGCGATTAAATGTACATATGTATGTGTACAAATTGATAAGTTTATGCATGTTTGACCTTTAACAAATGCAAGCCTCTACACATTTAACTTTAACATAACGAGTTTGGTGCTTCGCAAAACCCAACCCCAATCATGTTTTTGCATTTGTTTTGTTTTTATTATTTTCTATGCTTAAGTTTTGTTTACTTAACGCCCACTAACAAGCCAAAAGGAACTGCCAAGTGTTGCTTCTCAAACGTTTGTATGTGTCAATGTGTGTGTGTGTGTGTACTATAAATCAGCTCATTTACTTACTCACATTTGTTATGAAAATAAACGTGATATCCCTGAAAGAGTATGAATACGAACATTAATAACAATGAAAGCAATAACAAAAAATATTACTATTATAACAACAACTAACCTTGGCCTAAACGTCCAATCGCGCAAAAATCTTTGTTTTTAAATAAGAAGCTGACGCTGGACAGGCAAGTAAGCATTTAGGCAGATGTAAAATGGACAGAACTGGATGGGTTTTGCAAAAGCTCAGTACAACCAGAGGCAGTAAAACTCCGCTAAATTGAAGTTAAGCTTACATTTTGTTGCTTGACGCTAAACGGTTCTTGCTTTCAATTAAGATTCAGAATACTGACACAACATTTTGCAACTTAGCTATTAAATAATTTTGGTTTTAAAGTATTTTAAAAGCAAATTTTATTTTATGCATATAATCGAATGAGATCACTTAGCACAATGCTCGTCCTTCTTGTTTCCTTGTTAAGAATTCATTTATTAAATTAGTAAGTGTAGTAATTCCTGCTCGGGCGCCAGCTATGAACTATTCCTTTTTATTAAAATTTAGCTGACACTCGCTAAATTCAGGTTATATACACGTTGATTTCCTTCAAACCTACACTCTACGAAACATAGTATTTATGGTGGCCGCCCTAGTGGGGTGGTAGCGTGATCTGCCTACCACACCGAGGGTTCTGGGTGCAACTCCCGGACAAAGCAACATCGAAAATGTAGAAAATACTTTTTTTAAATAAGAGGAAAAGATTCAAGATTCGAACTCGATTAGAAGAAAGTTTTTATAAGTGGGGTCGTCACTCGAGAGGTCAAGCCTCGTCCAATCAGTGTAGTTCTATCCCTTCCTGTGGTTACAAAAGCGGTATTCTATTAAAGTAATTTCTTGACCGGTATCTGTCCATACGCATAACGTGACCTAGTCAGCAAACCTTTGGGCTTTTATTCATTGCATTATATTCAAATCTGGGTAAAGCTCATAGGGCTATCATTATACCTCCTTCAATACCGACTGTCGCCATCAGCGGCAAGGCCATAAATCTAGAGAAGAACTTTTCTCTCGAAGACTCCAAGAGCCATTTCATCTTCTCTAGGCAACGTCCATGATTCCGTGCCACACATCAGAACAGGTATGATGAAGGCGATGTAAATGTGTTATAGTTATAGATGTGTTATCGAAATTATCGATATGTTAGAAAAAATTATTGATTTGTTATCGGAGTGTTACTTATTTGTTATCGATTTGTTGCCGAAAATCTTTCGATGTGTAATCAAAATGTTAATATTTGGTTATGAAAAAGCTATCGATTATTTAACAAAAAGATATCGATATGTTATCAAATAGTTAGCGATTTGTTATTGAAAAGTTATCGACTTCTTATTGCAGTGTAAACCAATCTGTTACCTTACCTTCGATTTGTAATTGAAAACTTGTAGATTTTTTATTGAAAGTTATTGATTTGTTATCAAAACGTTTCCGATTTTAGATGAAAAAGTTATAGATCTCTTTTCAGGGCGTTACCAGTTTGTTATCGGCGCGTTGTCGATTACTTATCGGTTTGTTATTAAACAGATACAAATTAAACTTCAATATGAAATCGTTGATACATCTGTAACTCATTGATAACAAGCCGCTAACAATCGATAACTCGACGATAATAATTTGCTTTCGCTAATGGGCCGATATTGAAACAATACCTTTGCGGTTTCGGTTGTTAACGATAAAGAGGCGCCGAAGATCTTCTAAAGAAACCAGAAATTGTTTGGCTTATCCCTCTTCCGCGTTATGCTGATGCAGCCACACTCATAGGTCTACGCTTTCACGTTGTTCTATAGGCAGCTCGTTTGCTTTACATTGGAAGTTTCTTGTAAGGCCGCTGTAATGCTACCATGTCCTCAGCGCGGAATATATTAGAAATGGAAGCACGTTAGTCACACCTCCCAGTACTGAACAAACCTTCAGGAGCTCTTAGGGCAGGTATGTCGTAGTAGCTGCAGTAAAGCTCCCTTTCTTTCTGCTTTTACTCAAACCCTAGCAAAAGAGATTGGACGATGGATTGGTATACAAAGCTCGGTATTAAGTACAGTACTGCAACTGTACCAGCTCACTCAAAGGTACAAACACGGTACATTGCATTCGCACTCCGATTGCAACCTACTGTTTCGCCTCAACTCGGTTTTACTGTACAAGAATGCATTGCAGCAAGACATGTGTATGAGGGGTCATCTTGAAACCGAAAAAAAAACAAAGAATAAATCAGCTTTTATTGCTATGATTATTACGTATTTTTATCTCACGATTGGCTATTCGAAGGCATGCAAAATATTGCAAACTTTTTGAGTTTGCGTTTGCATTTGTTTTTGTAAGTTTATGTGTGTCCATATGTATGTATGTATGTGTTTATATGTATAATATTAACTGCATTCATATGATAGGTTTAAATGTGTTCGGGAGTGAATGTACGACTTGCTTATGGATAGTTTTTTTTTATGTATGTATATGTATTTTTTCTTGTAATTTTGTTTTTTTTTTATTTTTGTTGCTTTTTGTTTTTATTATCTTCTTGTTTTTTTTTTTTTACTTCCTGTGGTGCAATGATCCGCATGCAATGATCCATCAAATTAAATTTAATGCGATTTTGCGAGTTGCTTATGCCACTCGCATTGTTGTTATGTTTGCAACTTGAGCTTTGATACATGTGTACTAGTTTTGGTTGTTGTTTTTTTTTGCTGTTGTTGTTATACTTGTTGTAAACATGTTATTGTTTGGCGGTTGTGTGGTGAATGGCAGGCGCTTAACATGCCATGTCTGCACTGCACTCACGCTCGTCAGTCCGTTAAACTGGCTATCAGCGCGCAGAACAGTGGAGTGTTTTGTTGAAATTTTTCTCAAAAAAAAAAAAAAAAAAAAAACTTTAGTTTTATTCTTCATAAACTATCCAATAGGTACGTGGCTGCCATTTGTTATGCTCTCTTGTTGAAATTCAAAAACGCGCATCCCTACTATTTCAAAATCCATATATATATATTGTAAAAACATTTTTGCGGGTGATTGGTTCGAAATGCCTAATGAATTTGGCAGCTGAGGGAGGGTGACTTCATTTGAGCTGAAAAAAACAGATGAAAAACGACTTGGTCTCCCCTCTTCGTCTAAACTAGCGTTGCTAAGTAACGAGAATTAAGCACAAATTAATGATGATGCTGATTTTCGTCACTCCAATCTTACTCCCAAATAGTTGACTTACTTTCTGACTTTCGAAGCCAATTTTGGGATTTTTTGTTGAAAGTATCAGCGCTTGTTCTTTTGCTACCAGTTTTCAGCCTTGAGAAGCTCACCAGTTCTTGTCTGATGGCGCTAGTCTAAATTTATTTCTCCAGCTCCAACCGTTTTTGTCAGACAAATTCGCAGACGATTGGGTCTCTGTATTTCAAAACCGGGTTTGAAAAAACCGACCAATTTAGAGAAATTTGGTAAACACGTGCCTCTGCATATTATCTCCATAAAAAAGTTAATGGCCGCAGAAAAATAAATTAGAATTAGAAAATCGAATCAAACTTCACATGCAAAAGTTAGAGCTTATCACGAAAGTCGTGCAGAAAAGGCCGACAGGCCATCACTAAAGTCGCATATAGAGCTACAATATCAGCATTCACTGACTTCTTCAACGATGTGTGCAATAAGTCTGTTTAATCGGCAATAGAAAAGATAAAGTCAGGTAGATTTGCTGATAAGGTATACGGACGGTCGTACTCATTCAGACGACTTTCAGGCTAGAGTTGCTAGGAAATATTATCGCTATTATAATTAAGCTCCCACAGGATTCTAGGTGACTAGTCAAATCAGATAAGATTTCTTTAATGAAATCCATAAGAGATCCTATCCAAACAGTTGTCGAGCCTACGTAAAAATTCGCTCTGTGTCAATAATTTCAATTAGATGCAAATGGTGGCTGCGCTACGAAGCGAAGGCACTCACGTTTTTTTGCTGATAACCTGCTTTCTTCTCAGAATATTTGGAAGCTAGTTTAAAAATAAGGTACTCATCATTGACACGGATAGAAAGTCCCCCTGGGATCTGTTTTCGGGCCAACGCTAAAGGATGCGAAGGTGTTGTAAAGATCGATCTACCACAAAAAAATTGTCGGCTATGCAGATTACAAGTCAGACTAGATATGCTATAAGCATGACGTAACGATTCCCAAGAAAGAAAAATGCAATCGCCGACGAATATGGCGCTGGGTATTGCCATCCTTAAAAACAAATATGATTTTCGTGAGTTCCAAATCAACTCAAAAAATCGCATTAAATATTTAAAAGTTTACACTGAGCAATTCAGAGAGGTATGAGAGAAAGTTGCTTAAGTTAGCGGAGCACAATCAATTATTGTCCACCGTAACCAATACCAATCCCCATGATACACAATCCCAGTGTGTAATGAATCTAAACTGAACCAACAACGAAACATTATAGCATCGCCTTACAGTTAATCGTTGTTTTCTCCCGAAAAGTCCGGCGACTAAAATCTACAAACCAATATGGTTAGATGTGATCTTAGCAAACCTTAGCAAGCTGTATTGAAGCTTATAAATATTCCTCGTTGTCGCTGTGAAAGACATACTATGTACAGTGCATACAGAGCGGCTTCCCATCAGCTTTTTTTGTGCCATTTGTCCCGTGACTTCAAACATGGATCTTGTTATGGTAGGCCAACCCAGTATCCTAGTAGTAGAATAGGAAACCACAGCTATTGATATCGGTGTTGAATTTTAAGAGCGACTTCATCAAAACACCTCATTGTGCACAGCTTTACAAATACACAGATATTCACATGTACTCGCACACTCACACACATTCATAAAATATGCAACGCGCGATCTACATGACTGCCTCGGTGTTTCTTTGAAATGCAACATTTCAAAAAAAATTAAATTTTTTCTGTTTCGCTTGTTGTTGTCTATGTAGTAATTGTGTTATGCTGACTGACAGACTGACTGAGTGACTGCTACTTTGGGGTGTTATTTTCTTTTGCTGTTTTTGTTGCTAGGCGTCTTGTCACGGTACTTGTATAGCACATTTTCATTCACTCGCTCACCAAAGCCGCTTGTAAAGTATTAGATTTACACTGAGCAGAAATGCGGAGCGTTGCTAACAAATGTTGCAAAAAACAAATAAAAAAAAAAAAACAACAGTAGCAACAACAAACAAACACAAAAAGCAGCAGCAGTAAGCGAGAGCAACATTCTGCGTTCGAGCATATTTATTGGGTCATGGTCGCTTACTAGACTTGTAGTTGTTGTTGCTACAAGTGTTACTGCTAACATTACTTTTGCTTTATTGTTTTGTTATTGCTTTTTGTTGGCGTTAATGTATTTTAGAACTTGTTGTTTTGTTGCAGTTATTTTTGTTGTTGCTGTTACACTAGCTTTTTGTCTTTGACAACTGTTGCTGCGCTCTAACTGGCGGCTATTGTTGTTGCCATTGTTTCTGCTGCTGCTGCTGCTGCCACTGTGCTGCACATGTTGTTGTTGTTGGCCACATCACTCACTATGTCAGCGTGTCAGGCGTTCGTTGTCTTGTAAAATAATATATTTGAGTTTGTAAAAGTACAATGTACTGCATGTAGCTTATGCGCATGCGCTTAGATTTCACATGCCTAGTTCGTGGTTGTTCATTGTACGGCAAGTGCTACATATGTATGAATATGTTTGTGCACATGTGTTTGTTTATAAGTTTGCAAGTGGATTGCACGTTTGCCACATGAAGCGTGGCAGCAGCAGGTAGCGTAGTATCTCATCCGCTATGAAATACCGCACTTTTGAAGAATTTGTTATTGTAACGAATTTTGGGAAATTCCTGAATTCTGTTAACGTTCGAATTTCTGAACTGTCGAATAAATAACTCAAATATTCAGTATAGCAATATCTTCTTTATTTACAAACTTACTGTAGTAGTACTTCACAATTAAAATGTTCGCGTACTTCACTAATAGCGTGTTAAAATCAAACTGATTCATTATTCCCTAGCTTGCGCTGCTTTACCACACTCAAATACCTTGTTAACCAATTTCTCCGAAGGTCTAGACTTTTTGCGAACAGCCGCTTATTTATGATCCTTTATGTATCTGACATTTACGTTTCTCTTCTAGTTATATACGTGTGTATGTGTGAGTAACAACTTCTGCTCTTAGCTGCCGACTACATATGCGTATGTGAAATATTCTCTTTGCTGTTAGCTTAGCGGTTTAATTGTATGTATGGCTGCTTACTTTGTTGTTGTTATGCATTTATTTACTAGCAACATAGTGATGTATAGAACTGCTAATATTCGCTACATTATGTATGTCGGTAATATGCTCCAAAATATTATATTTAATTTTTTTATTATTTTAGTATGTTTTAATATTCTCTAAGACATATTTTCTATAAAAGCGTGCAATTACTGGCATATGCTGATGACATTGATATCATAGGCCTAAACACCCGCGCTGTTAGTTCTGCTTACTCCAAGCTGGAAAAAGAAGCGGTAAAGATGGGTTTGATGGTGAATGAGGACAAAACGAAGTACCTGCTGTCATCGAGCAAAGAGTCAGCGCATAATGCGCCTTGGCAACCACGCTACTGTTGGCAGCCATAATTTCGAAATAGTAAAAGACTTCGTTTATTTGGGAACCAGCATCAACATCAGCACTGAAATCCAGCGAAGAATCAATCTTGCCAATAAATGCTACTTTGGACTAGGTAGGCAATTGAAAAGTAAAGTCCTCTCTCGGCGAACGAAAATCATACTCTACAAGTCACTTATCGTACCCGTCCTGCTATATGGGGCAGAAGCATGGACCATGACAACAGCAGATGAAGCGGCTTTGGGAGTGTTCGAGAGAAAAGTTCTTCGAAAGATTTATGGACCTCTACGCGTTGGCGATGGCGAGTACCGAAGAAGATTTAAAGATGAGCTGTACGAGCTATACGCAGACATCAACATAGTCCAGCGAATTAAAACGCAGCGGCTGCGCTGGCTAGGCCATGTTATGCGAATGAAAGATGATGCTCCGGCCAAGAAAGTGTTTCTATCGGAACCCGCCTATGGAAGCAGAGGTAGAGGGCGGCCCCCACTCCGTTGGAAGGACCAGGTGGAAAACGATTTAAACTCCCTTGGTGTGACCAATTGACGCCGGTTGGCGGAGCGAAGGAGCGACTGGCGCGCCTTGTTGGACGGCCATAACCGTTTAGACGGTTAAGCGCCAATTAAGTAAGTAAGTAAGTTTTCTAGGCATGCTTTTTCTTCTCTACCATCAAATTACGAAATTCTGCATACCTACACTGAAAGAAATGGTGCTAGTAAAATCAACAAATCGATTCTGTTGTTCTTGACTTAACGGATATTCGGTGAAATTGATCGAAGTATGGTTCATTCGACCGAGTTCTTTGTCAAGCGAAAAAATTAGTTTAGCCATTTCAACAGAGGAGAAATTGTCGTTCTTAAGTTAACAAAATTCTGTAAAATTTACAGATTCCTAATCAATTTAACTGATTTATTTGTTAACACAACTGATCTCACTGATCATTTGAACAGCGATCAACAGTCAATACATGAGCTAATTTCAAAGAGAATTTTACGCTCACTGCGCTCTCTACTTTGTACGTATGTATGCTGTGTACTATATGTATGCACATATTTACGTATGTATGTATATGGCGGCCACCGTGGTGTGATGGTAGCGTGCTCCGCCTACCACACCGAAGACCCTGGGTTGACACCCCGGGCAGAGCAACATAAAAATTTTAGAAATAAGGTTTTTCAATTAGAAGAAAATTTTCCTAAGCGGGGTCGACCCTTGCCACTGTTCGGCAAGCACTCCGAGCACATTTCTGCCATGAAAAGATCTCTGTGAAAACTCATCTGCCTTGAAAATGCCGCAACATAGCTACTTTCGTACAAAGCTGCCGCAACAACTTTTTTTCATTTGACTACTAAAACGATCAATTACGAATCAACGATTTGTGCGCAGTTGATTCAACAACGTGTTGCGATGGATAAAAATTGACAGAAATTTCGGTTGAATTGACCCGTATTTCGGTTGATTTTACCAGTTTTTTTCTTTCAGTACAGGAAAGAACAGAAAATACAACAAATTTCAATATTAAAAAAAAATTGATATGTGGCACAACTATACTTTGTCATGATATGAAGAATGTCCTGTTTAAAAATTCGATTGAAGAACGTCATATCTCAGAATTTTAAGAATAGATAAGGAATTATGTGAAATAAATTCGTTTGTCAGATTCTGGGATAGAGCATTCTGATACGGGTTTCTTCAAACAAAATCTATGTAATACTAGCAGACCCGGCAGATGTTGTTCTGTCCTAAATTTAGCCTATCTGCATACATTTTAATAAGCTTTTTCCGTCTAACTCTGCCCTACCCCTCTACACTTTTTCCTAATCCTTTTATTCACTCCTCCCTCCGTCTTTTTCGCTTCATCTCCATCTTCGTCTCATTCTATCTCTTTCTCAGTCTCCTTCTCTCTTTTCTCTTCTCTCAAGTTGTTCTCCTTCTTCTTCATCTCTTATTGCCAGTCCCAGAGGGTGGTATGTATTTTGTTCAAGTCCCATTCCGGGTCTCAGTCCCAGTCCCAATCCGAGTCTCAGTCTCAGTCCCAGTCCTAGTCCTAATCCCTGTCCCAGTCCGTCTCTGGTATACTTCCTTGAAAAAAGCATCGTAAATACTAATATAGGCAAATTTATATACGAAATTTCAGGAAAATCGAATAGGACGTATGTAAATAGGTGTGTGGGTATTATTAATTCTTGTCTTTATTTCGGCTTCGCATGCATATTTATCAGTTTTGCCAGGTTGATGCGACTAAATCGAATATCCCAATGAACTTTAGAGCTCTCAGCAACAGCTTTCTTTTGATGTCCATAATACACACATTCTAGGGGTATCCGGGTCCATGTTTTGGCCTATATTTTGAGACCCTAGTCACTCAGCGGTATAAAACGTACTCTGTATTATAGCACACATCAACAGCTTCAATTTGATACCCATAATGTAAAAACATATTCTAGGTATATCCGGGTCCACGTATTGGGCTATATCTCGAGACCCTAGCCTCCCAGTTGCATGAAAATTATCCTGTACTATAGCACTCATGAACAGCGAAAGGAAGTTAAAAACGGAAGCGATCCTTACAAACAACAAAAGTAAGCTTACCTATAACGTATGGAGGCCACCGTGGCATGGTGGTAGCGTGCTCCACATACCCCACCGAGGGTCCTGGGTTTAACTTCCGGACAACAATTAGAAGAAAGTTTTTCTAAGCGCTGTCGCCTGCAGTGATTTGGGAAAACACACCGAAAGTGAATTTCTGCCATGTAAAACCGTTCCGCCAATTTCTGGGGAAAATTAAAAAAGGTACACGACGCAACTTGGAAGAGAATCTCGACCTAAATCTCCTCAGAGGTAAATCGCACCAAGTTTTTTCTTTTTATTTTTTAATTATTCGAATAAAAACTTATAAGGAAATTATTGAAAGCTTATTTATTCATGAATAGTAAATTTTTGATAGATAGTTTATTTTTAAAATTATTTTGGGATTTTTTTTTCAGAAACTCATAGTTTACTCATTTAAATTTGAAACAGTAAAAATTATTTTGGTTGTATTTTTTTTAGTTTTTATTCATTACTCAAATAAAGTTATTATCGAAGGCGAAATTATAGTCGAGTTTGTGATCGGCTTGTTATCGACGATCGATAAGGAATCGATATCACGTTGATGAGTTTTACACCGCTCATCGATATCAAATCGATGAAATTTCAAAAACAAATCGATAACTACTCGCAAATTACTTGACAAAAAGTCGACAAAAGTCGATAGAACATCGATAACTCATCCACAAGAAATGGATAACACGCCCGTTTCCCATTGATAATAAGCCGATAACTCATCGATAACAATCTGTTAGCCCTTCTATAACAAACTGCTAACAAGCTGTCCAGTTTCGGTTACGCCTTGGGTTTTGAATTCTGGAACATAATTGTGTAAAAATCAGAACTTTCTCTACGCTTAGTGTTCCAAAAAGGCGTTTGGTATAACAAAAGATTGCCTAGACAGGTTAAGCAACAGTTTATGAATGAACGCTTTTTTTATTTGATATAACTACAACAACAATTCTCTTTTGTAATATTGCATTTCTGTTTGTATTTTTTCATTCACACAACATATTATCAAACGAGCAACCTATCCGCTGAAGCTAGTAAACTCCACCACGCCCAATTTTTATATATATACTAGCAGACCCGTCAGACGTTGTTCTGCCCTAAATTTGGCCTATATGAATACATTTTAATAAGCTTTTTCCGTCTAACTCTACCCTCCTCCTCTTCACTTTTTCCTAATCCTTTTATTCACTCCTCCCTCCGTCTTTTTCGCTTCATCTATCTCCATATTCGTCTCTTTCTATCTCTTTCTCAGTCTCCTTCTCTCTTTTCTCTTCTCTCAAGTTCTTCTCATTCTTCTTCATCCCTTATTGCCTGTCCCAGAGTGTGCTATGTATTTTTTTCTTGTCCCAGTCCGTTTCCGGTCTACTTCCCGGAAAAAAGAGTCGTAAATACTAATATAGGCAAATTTATATACCAAATTTCAGGCAAATCGCATAGGACGTATGTAAATAGGTATGTGGGTATTATTAATTCATGTCCTTATTTCGGCGTCGCATGCTTATTTATCAGCTTTGCCAGGTTGATGCGACTAAATCGAATATCACAATGAAAATTACTTTAGAGCACTCAGCAACGGCTTCCATTTGATATCCATATTACCCACACATTTTAGGGGTACCCGGGTCCATTTTTTGGCCTATATCTCTAGACCCTGTACGTCGATCGCAACCAGAGCTAAGTAATAACCACCGCGTGAGGTATACACAACTTGTGTGAAATCGACCGACGCATCTCTTCAAACACCGGCGACCAACTAACACACATATTTTAGCCTTTCGTTTTATATATATAGATTTTTATTGTTCACACTTCACTATAATATTAAAACGAAATGCAGATATTCGTTGCTTTTGAAATTCGGCTCAAAAATTGCACATGGAACAACTAAAGACTCTCCTGAACTAGAAAAAATGTCTAAGTACCTTTAAGCCGCGGGTCCCCTCAGAAACCCGGGGTCCGGGGGTAATCCCCCCCGTCTCGACGGGCCTGGTGATGTGCTATACTTGATATCATTCGCTATAATATTTTTTATTGATAAGCACGTTGTTTAATTAAACACCAACCAATTACACGGAAGTACCACCTGAAAATATGAGTGCCGGTGCGTATACGTAACATTTTATTAATACATATAAACATTTAAAAAAAATTGCAATAAAATAATATTGTGACTATAAACTGAGATATAAACTATCCTATATTTCAAGTTAGATCAAACTACACACGGGATGTAAAACAAATTCAAAATCGGTTCAGTAGTTTAGGAGTCCATCGCGGACAAACATAGTGACACGTGATTTTTATATATAAAGATATACTTTCCCTTATTCTACCTGACCAATATAATCTTTTTTTTTTATTTGTTGTACGAAATCTATTATCATATTATGCTGCCTTGTGTAAGCCGGATTTTTATAGTATCTTGTGAAAAAGCCTTATGTAACTATAATTTAACTTTGTTCATAAGTTTTATAAAAAGGTTGCAATATTTTACCTACTTAATGGCTTATAATAATTCCTCATGTAAGCCTTATTTTATATGGGCATAAGCCTTATAAATAACGTTATCTTTCAGATAAACCGTATGCTTGATGATATAAGTACAGTTCAAAACATGAAGTATTATATTAAGAGACAATGTTATAAGCCTTTTGGCCATATGACATAAGCCTAATAAATTTTTTGCTAATTATCTGGCACACGCAGCACTTCTTTTCTAAATCAACGTTTTACTTTCGCTTTATGTCTTTGCCTAGAAAGGCTTAGCAAATATGAAGGTTAAATAACTTTTGAATACTTTTTTATTTATTAATGACTTATGTATGTGTACAACCGCATTTTTATATGATTACTTACTTTTTGAAATTTTTTTTATATTTGTTTTTGTGTTTTTGTTTTTTAAAATCGCTCAACACAATTAGCTATGTCATGAAGACAGTGCAAAAAATTCTTGGAAAAGCGCAAGTAGTCGGTTCTGATAAGATACGTTAAGTGAATTTTTTCTTTCATTAATTTTAGTAAAAATTTTGCTAGAAAAATTGCGCAATCAATTAGAAAGTATGTACTGTAATATGCATGCATCTAATCTCTAAAGGAAATGCCAATACTCTGACTTCCTGTGTACAACTAAAATTCGTGAAATATTTCTTTATTTTCATTTATAAGTATAAATTGAGATGAATGCTCTCGAAAAAATATCACTATCATGTTATTATACTCTCCTGTTACTCACTCTCAGCGTATATACTTATCAACACCTGAGCCTTCTCTTTGTGCTGCACGAGGCTATCATGAGTTTCTTTTTGTCCACATTGTGGACTTCCCGAATACTTAGCATCCTTATCATGTCTATCCACTAAGGTGAAGAGGGCAGCATATTTGAGATTCGCCAAGCATCAGCCCACTCTATGATTGCAGCTCATAATCATACACTGCTGGTTAAGGGCTTAGAATATTGCAACAATAGACCATGCCCTTCGTAAGAAGAGACTGAAATCCACGGACTCGAACGAGTTTTAAGGGATCAAAAAAAAATCGTCCGCGTCAGGCTAGCACCAGAAGATGTCAGTAGCAGTGCGTACCGAATTCAATCCGGCAAAGTACTACCCATATCATCAATCAATTTCCTACACTCTCCAAACCGCCGAAAAATGTTTTCGCGGCCAAAGCAACAAGAGCAACATCTTCCGAGCAGCTACAGCAGCAAGGATTCTACGATATGTTAGGATGCATCGCACGGACGTTGCTCTGACTTAACCCAAATCATCAAAGGCAAATGAACACAGTGAACCCACGAGTTCGACAGCGTACCTATTCCAAGAAATCAGTTTGACAATTTTCATTCCCCGATCTTAAAATAGTGCGTATCTTTCAAAAGCATGATTAGGCAAACTAAGACCACCCTCAATCACATCACTTTTTAGCTTAGGGCAGTAATTTCCACCTCTATGATAGTAGATCACAAACTCCTTGACCATCATTGGCTAGCCCCCAGCGGATTAGGGGGCTTAGAATATACCCGAGGTAGGTCTGCCTATCGTAAGAGGCGACTAAAATACCAAATTGATTCAAGGGGTTGCCAGCGCCATATATATACGTAGCTTCTCCAATCGAATTTTCAACCTCACCTACCCGTGGAGAATCCTGTTTAAAAGCCGAGGCTCTGGCGACCCCAAGTTCCTTATGGATCTAGGGGGATTGTGCTTGTTACCGAAACGTACCGGATCAGCAACAACAACAACATCGTACCATTTTTTATCACAGGCACTCCGGAATTCCATAAACAACTTTATGATGGGACAATGGAAGCTCGTATTTATTTAAAATAACTGCCATAGAAACTTGTTATGAACGCAATTAAGCTGCTATCTTCCTAATTAACATTTTTTCACTAAGCGTTCTAAATATTTTATAATAAAATTTTTTTAGCAAAGCAGTAGCAAACTTGCTGCTGATAACAAAAGTTAATATGAAAAAAAAAACAAATAAAAAACACACTTCAAATACACAAACAATAACAACAATGTAAACACATATGTATCAATAATAATAATAGAATACATTGGCAATAGATGTCATTAACTTCTACAACAACTTTAAGTACCAAGTAGCCGCATATTAAAAACAACCAATCAAATACAAAAAATCAAAGGAAAAACAACAACAAATGCTAGGCAAACGAAAGTGCATTTTCAAGCCAAGTAAATGCTTGTATTGATGTTTTGTCGATCTGACCAGCTGTCAGACGGATTTGTAGGTGTTTTTACAATACATACCTGCAAAAAATCGTGCGATTAATCCCTAAGGAGAGTGGTCTGCGGTTGATCTGTTTTGTCCATATTGGGGTATAATTGATCCCCTCTAGTCCATTTTGGGTATATTTGGCATCAGTCAGTTTGAAATTTATGTAGCCAATTGAAAAAATAAAAAAAAATTAAAAAACAAAAAGCAAGGAAATGAATAAAATAAAAAGATTAAATGTGACCGAATAGAATTATTTAAAGAAAATGCGGAACTTTATACCGAACCTAAAATATTAGGACCATATGTTCCACTATCGTAATATTTTTTATATATACCTTTCATGAACATGAAATGGTATATTAACTTTGGTCCGATGTTTGTAACGTTGAGAAATATAGAAGATGGGCTCACCATTAAGTATACCGAATTGATCAGGGCGACGAATGAGTTGATATAGCCATGTCCGTCTGTCTGTCTGTTTGAACGCAAACTAGTCCCTCAAATTTTGAGATATATCAATGAAATTTGGCACAAGGTTGTATTTTTGTATTATATTAGATATTTGTCGGCTCCGGCAGGATCGGACCACTATAACATATATCTCCCATACAACCGATCGTTCAGATAAGACGATTTTGGTCATTCCTGCCGCAATTTAGAAAGTATAAACGTGAAACTCGGTGATATATATTCTAATATATCATAGAAGATATCCTGAAAAAATCACTTTGATCGGAGTTATATATAGTATATATCACATACAACCGATCCTTCAGGTAGAAAGATTTTTGGCAATTTCTCCCTTAATTTCCAATATAAAAACGTTAAACTTGGTGATATTTATTCTAATATGTCATGGAAGATTTCATGAAAAAATTATTTCGATCGTAGCTATATATAATATATATCCCATACAACTGATCGTTCAGATAGAAATATTTTTAGCCATTTATCCCTTAATTTCCAATATAAAAACGTTAAACTTCGTGATATTTATTCTAATATATCATAGAAGATATCCTGAAAAAATCACTTTGATCGGAGCTATATATAGTTATATCCCATACAACCGATCGTTCAGATAGAAAGATTTTTGTCCATTTCTCCCTTAATTTAGAAAGTATAAACGTGAAACTCGGTGATATATATTTTAATATATCATAGAAGATTTTCTGAAAAAATCACTTTGATCGGAGTTATATATAGTATATATCACATACAACCGATCCTTCAGGTAGAAAGATTTTTGGCAATTTCTCCCTTAATTTCCAATATAAAAACGTTAAACTTGGTGATATTTATTCTAATATATCATGGAAGATTTCATGAAAAAATTATTTCGATCGTAGCTATATATAATATATATCCCATACAACTGATCGTTCAGATAGAAATATTTTTAGCCATTTATCCCTTAATTTCCAATATAAAAACGTTAAACTTCGTGATATTTATTCTAATATATCATAGAAGATATCCTGAAAAAATCACTTTGATCGGAGCTATATATAGTTATATCCCATACAACCGATCGTTCAGATACAAAGATTTTTGGCCATTTCTCCCTTAATTTAGAAAATATAAACGTGAAACTCGGTGATATATATTTCAATATATCATAGAAGATTTTCTGAAAAAATCACTTTGATCGGAGCTATATATAGTATATATCCCATACAACCGATCGTTCAGATAAGGGGGTTTTTTGCCATTTTTTATTTTATATTTATCTTAAAAATCGATTAGGTATGTACATCTGTTCACTATATATTTCTTATCTTATACATTAGATTATTGTTCAGCCCCATTCATGAAAGGTATGAAGTGAAGACAGTCCCGTCCTTACTTGTTTTTTATTATTGTACAACACCAATACGAAACAAAATTTTGAATATGATATTAAATTTTAAAAAATTGTAAAATCCGTAAGAAATCCCGTACGAGGACTTGTCCAACAGTACCCATTGGCGAGCAAAGATAATATGTCCGACAATACCCGTAGGGGTACAAAGAGGAAGTGTCGAACAGTACAAAAAGGATCTGTTCGACACTACCCGTTCAGGCATAAACAGGTAAAATTGGTCGCTCCATAGGACATATGCTCAAACAAAAGGATCACTCCAACCCATATAAAGAGTTCAGAACTGGCTATATTCGCATATTCCTTTGCGACTCATCCGGGACTCATCCTAGACTATTCGATTTTTTTGTAGGCATGTTTTGGTGATAACAACAACATGTGCCCTCACACATACATTCATACATACATATTTGGGTGCTAATGATTAGTAGGTGGGTGTAAACAAATGAAAGAAAATGGAGTGAGTGTACTAAGTAAATGTATTAAGTTAATGCCTTAAAAGCTTTCCAGACTTCAGCAGCCACAGGCAGGCGGCACGCAGGCGTCTATTTGTTGATTATGCACCTATTTAAGTACATATGTGTGTGTGTTTGTGTATGTGTATGTATAGACAGCTGGGCAAAGCGATTGCATGTTTTTGAGTTCATTGTTTTGTTTATGCGGCAACTGTTATTTATTTTTAATGCAAGTAGAACATCTGCTGCTGTTTGTTGTTGTTAATAGTACTACTAAGTATTGCATGTATTTGTTTTTTCCATGCCTGCATTGTTTGTAAATGTGTACTTTTCAAACATATTTTTCAATCTCTTTAATGCAATTTATTTACCAATAACAAGCTGATAACGACAAATGTAATAATTTTATATATAAGTAGCAATAAAAAATGCATTAAAGAACATAGCAACAGCTGCACCCGTAATATAAGTTGAAGCAAATGCACTGAAGATGTTTATTGTTGAACAACCAAACACCGATGGTGTTGTACTTTCTCTTGTTTGCAGTGGTTTTGTTGTGTTTAGTGGAGTCTTTAGCACATAAACGTATAAACTTAAATTTTTACACTCGCAAGAAGCAAAATACTATTGAAATAATGTTTGCATGCAATGTGTTGAAGAGAAAGCATTGGGATTACCTCTCTATTCGTACAGCTCTATTGCTTTGTAGAAAATATGTACATAATTGCTTAGGCGGCTTTGCGCGTCTATATTCGCTGCTACTTACATACATATGTATATGTAATTACGAAAATTATAATTTCTGTTGCAATGTGCAACCGCAATGAGTCAGCGTGTAACCACTTACGTCAGTCATCGAGTCAATTAGTCTGTGAAATAATCAGTCAATAATTCAGTCAGTACTTGTTTATGAGAATTATTCAATTGTTCAGTATTCAAGCAAATATTTCAACAATTTTTTTCAGAATACCCGAAATATTACGCTACTCAATCGAATTAAGTTACAGTAAAATGGTGCATTGATGAAATGTCAGTGTACTAAAGTGTGAGGCAATAAGTCTATGAAAGTTTTCAGCGTTAGAACTTTGCGTAAGTGATCAAAGTGTTCAAATGCCACACAGAGTCTTTACTAGTTTAAAAATATACCTAAAATGTATTGCATAGACTGAACTTGTGATCATCAACTGAGTATTTTACATATACAGTGAAATTCCTTATAACCGCATACTCACCGTCGCAGTGTTTTTGTCCGGCTATGGGAGATGTCCGCTTATAAGGGATGAACAAAATATATACCACACATATAAACTGTATTGTACATAGTTTATTTAAGAAATTTTTGGAAGTAAAGAATATTTGCATACTTTAGTATTACATATAAATACATATACATACATATATGATTAAGTACATTGTACAAGTCTTTACATTTCAATAATAGTTTGATTGAAAAAATTGGGTAATGCTTTATTGCTTAAACATTGATTGCTTTAATTTAAAATGTTCATTTTCAAAGTGACTCTCGATATTTTTAATATGCTGAAAAACTACATAATCATTTTTTGCATATTGTTTCAAGCGCGCAACAAGTTTTAAAGCCTCATCATATGATCATATGATAAAATTCATCTTCTGAATCACTTATGTCCATAGTATCATCTTGTTGGTCAAACTGAATTTCTATATTGAAAAGATTTTGATCCATTTAGAGGAAACCTTCCAAATCATTTGCCAAAACTAGTCCTTCCTGAAGCCTAGTATAGATTGCCGGTGAAATGTCATCTTCGGGATCAAAATCTGGAAGATCCTCATAAGTTTCCAAAAATCCTGCTTTACGGAAGCAATTTCGGACGGTTGTGGCTTCCACTTTATCCCAAGATGCTTTGATGAAATACACAGCTTCTGTACATTAATCGATTTTGAGAGCTCTGAGGCTGAACTTGTGTTGTCAATTTTAGATAACAAGTGTTTTAAAACTAAGCTTCTATACAAAGTTTTAAAAGTTTGGATTATACCTTGTTCAAGGGGTTGGCTAACTGCCGTTGTGTTTGGCGGCAAGAAAATAATTTTTATGTTGGTTAAGTTTAATTCCTTTGGATGAGAAGCAGCGTTATCTAAAAACAAGACAATTTTTCGATTCTGGGCTTTTATTCTTCGATTGAACTGCTGCAGCCATTCTCTAATTACTTCTCGAGTCATCCATGCTTTTTTATTAGACTTCCAATCCACTGGCAGTTTTGCGATTGGAACATGTTTAAAAGATCAGGGACGGGCTGCTTTACCTATAACCAGAAGCTCCTTATCTCCAGCCATGTTAGCACAGAACAAAATTGTGAGTCTTTCCTTTGACAGTTTACCACCCATGCCTTTTTCAGATTTAAGAGCGAGGGTTTTGTCAGGTAAGGCACGAAAGAAAAGCCCACTTTCGTCTGCGTTGTAAATGTCTTGAGGCTTGTAACCGGTCAACAGAGATGGCAGTTTTGTCCTACGCTGTTCGACACCATCCTGGTTTACATTTGCAGCTTCACCAGATATGCATTTGAAAGCAACATTATTCCTTACTCGCCATTTGTTTAACCATCCACCTGAAGCATTAAAATTAGGTACACCCAGTTTGCCTGCAATTTCCATTGCCTTTGCTTTCAAAATGGGATCACAAATCGGAATGTTTGGACTTCTAGCCTTAGAGAACCAATTAAAACACATCTTGTCTATTTCAGAGCCGCCTTCTTTAAGAAAACTTCGCTTGTGATGAACATTAACTCCAGCCTTCAATTTAGAACGAATTTTTTCTTTATTTTTTTGATTTCAGCAGCTTGTGTTTTGCCAATATTGATCCTTTCAAAACAAAAGAAACGTGTATCTACTACCATTAAATTTTTGGGCTCACTATACTTTACCCTTTTGCAACTCCACGTACTAATAATTTATCTTTTTCGAAAACATTAATAATTTCCATTTTTTTCTTTAATAGAAAGTACCTTCTTTTTCGGTGCCATATTATTACGAACTTTGAAGGCAACCATTCGCATGCAACTGATTAACAAACTGAATGGAAAACTACCCTTAATTTGAAACACACGGCTTGAATATGTGCATACATGTTAAAAGGGGAATCACCTATTTCATTTTTATAATGAACAACAAAGCTTGCTTATGATATTTTTGAATTTTGTCCGTTTATGAGAAATGTATTCTATTTTATCTATGCTGCCGTCCATAGCAATAAGGCAGTAAAGTTCTCTTACTGCCTTTTAGGAATTTTGATGCCAATATATTTGTACGACACCAATTTACTCATTAACTTAAAAATGTATCATTAAAAATTAACAATTTTTGTTGTTATATCGGCCTACTGATTTTAAGATCGCGGGTTCGAATCGAGCTCAAGGCCTAACAATAATTTTTTATCATTATTATTGTTATGATAAATTTTTTCTTAATTGAAAAAATTTTTAAATTAGAATAGAAGAAAGAAAAAATTTTAGACAACTGCCAAAGCTCGTTGTATAGATCCATTTCGGGAACTGCTAAATTCCTTCATCGGCAACGTTTAGGCGCCGCTGCTATAACCATTCAGCCATCACAGCGGTTTTTTGTTCGTCTTCATTAATCCTACTTCTATTCTGTTTCGTGCCAATTGATATTCACAACACTGCGACATCTGTTGCAGAATGGCTGTGAAAATTGGACTTGTTTGTTGGCAACGCCGCCATAGTGTCATAATTTATTGACACTTTTTTTCCCCGTGCTCTGGGATGTATTAACAATTCTTGTTGTTATATCGGCCTACTGATTTTAAGATCGCGGGTTCGAATCGAGCTCAAGGCCTAACAATAATTTTTTATCATTATTATTGTTATGATAAATTTTTTCTTAATTGAAAAAATTTTTAAATTAGAATAGAAGAAAGAAAAAATTTTAGACAACTGCCAAAGCTCGTTGTATAGATCAATTTTCAATTAAGAAAAAATTTATCATAACAATAATAATGATAAAAAATTATTGTTAGGCCTTGAGCTCGATTCGAACCCGCGATCTTAAAATCAGTAGGCCGATATAACAACAAAAATTGTTAATACATCCCAGAGCACGGGGAAAAAAAGTGTCAATAAATTATGACACTATGGCGGCGTTGCCAACAAACAAGTCCAATTTTCACAGCCATTCTGCAACAGATGTCGCAGTGTTGTGAATATCAATTGGCACGAAACAGAATAGAAGTAGGATTAATGAAGACAAACAAAAAACCGCTGTGATGGCTGAATGGTTATAGCAGCGGCGCCTAAACGTTGCCGATGAAGGAATTTAGCAGTTCCCGAAATGGATCTATACAACGAGCTTTGGCAGTTGTCTAAAATTTTTTCTTTCTTCTATTCTAATTTAAAAATTTTTTCAATTAAGAAAAAATGTATCATAACAATAATAATGATAAAAAATTATTGTTAGGCCTTGAGCTCGATTCGAACCCGCGATCTTAAAATCAGTAGGCCGATATAACAACAAAAATTGTTAATACATCCCAGAGCACGGGGAAAAAAGTGTCAATAAATTATGACACTATGGCGGCGTTGCCAACAAACAAGTCCAATTTTCACAGCCATTCTGCAACAGATGTCGCAGTGTTGTGAATATCAATTGGCACGAAACAGAATAGAAGTAGGATTAATGAAGACAAACAAAAAACCGCTGTGATGGCTGAATGGTTATAGCAGCGGCGCCTAAACGTTGCCGATGAAGGAATTTAGCAGTTCCCGAAATGGATCTATACAACGAGCTTTGGCAGTTGTCTAAAATTTTTTCTTTCTTCTATTCTAATTTAAAAATTTTTTCAATTAAGAAAAAATGTATCATAACAATAATAATGATAAAAAATTATTGTTAGGCCTTGAGCTCGATTCGAACCCGCGATCTTAAAATCAGTAGGCCGATATAACAACAAAAATTGTTAATACATCCCAGAGCACGGGGAAAAAAAGTGTCAATAAATTATGACACTATGGCGGCGTTGCCAACAAACAAGTCCAATTTTCACAGCCATTCTGCAACAGATGTCGCAGTGTTGTGAATATCAATTGGCACGAAACAGAATAGAAGTAGGATTAATGAAGACAAACAAAAAACCGCTGTGATGGCTGAATGGTTATAGCAGCGGCGCCTAAACGTTGCCGATGAAGGAATTTAGCAGTTCCCGAAATGGATCTATACAACGAGCTTTGGCAGTTGTCTAAAATTTTTTCTTTCTTCTATTCTAATTTAAAAATTTTTTCAATTAAGAAAAAATGTATCATAACAATAATAATGATAAAAAATTATTGTTAGGCCTTGAGCTCGATTCGAACCCGCGATCTTAAAATCAGTAGGCCGATATAACAACAAAAATTGTTAATACATCCCAGAGCACGGGGAAAAAAAGTGTCAATAAATTATGACACTATGGCGGCGTTGCCAACAAACAAGTCCAATTTTCACAGCCATTCTGCAACAGATGTCGCAGTGTTGTGAATATCAATTGGCACGAAACAGAATAGAAGTAGGATTAATGAAGACAGACAAAAAACCGCTGTGATGGCTGAATGGTTATAGCAGCGGCGCCTAAACGTTGCCGATGAAGGAATTTAGCAGTTCCCGAAATGGATCTATACAACGAGCTTTGGCAGTTGTCTAAAATTTTTTCTTTCTTCTATTCTAATTTAAAAATTTTTTCAATTAAGAAAAAATTTATCATAACAATAATAATGATAAAAAATTATTGTTAGGCCTTGAGCTCGATTCGAACACGCGATCTTAAAATCAGTAGGCCGATATAACAACAAAAATTGTTAATACATCCCAGAGCACGGGGAAAAAAAGTGTCAATAAATTATGACACAATGCGGCGTTGCCAACAAACAAGTCCAATTTTCACAGCCATTCTGCAACAGATGTCGCAGTGTTGTGAATATCAATTGGCACGAAACAGAATAGAAGTAGGATTAATGAAGACAAACAAAAAACCGCTGTGATGGCTGAATGGTTATAGCAGCGGCGCCTAAACGTTGCCGATGAAGGAATTTAGCAGTTCCCGAAATGGATCTATACAACGAGCTTTGGCAGTTGTCTAAAATTTTTTCTTTCTTCTATTCTAATTTAAAAAATTTTTTCAATTAAGAAAAAATTTATCATAACAATAATAATGATAAAAAATTATTGTTAGGCCTTGAGCTCGATTCGAACCCGCGATTAAAAATTAACATTTAAAGATAAAACAAGATTTAAAATTTGCCTAATATTTCTATTATCTCAAATTTGTCAACCAAAAAAGCAGTAAATCGATTTTCCAAGATAAGAAAGCAGTATAAAGTAAATATTATTGCTTTTTTTTGCTGAAAGTTGGTTATACAAAGAAAACTTATATTTTACCATTGTATTTATACTCAGCTCAGCAGAGCTTACAAAGTATATTAATTTTTAATCGAGATTGATATAAACTTCTATATACCAAAATGAACTGGGCGAAAAAAGAAATTCATTCCGTACGTCCGTCTGTCCGTAAACACGATAACTTGAGTAAATTTTGAGGTATCTTAAATGAAATTTGCTATGTAAGTTCCTGGGCACTCATCTTAGATCGCTATTTAAAACGAACGATATCGGACTATAACCACGCCCACTTTTTTGATATCGAAACTTTCGAAAAAACCGAAAAAGTGCGATAATTCATTACCAAAGATGGATAAAGCGATGAAACTTGGTAGGTGCGTTGACCTTATGACGCAGAATAGAAAATTAGTAAAATTTTGGACAATGGGCGTGGCCACCATCCACTTTTAAAAGAAGGTAATTTAAAAGTTTTGCAAGCTGTAATTTGGCAGTTGAGAATGTAATGTTCGGTTACACCCGAATTTAGCCTTCGTTATTTGTTTTACTTCTGTTCCTAGTTTTTGTCGATTTTCCTATTTACAAAAGTTTTGCTTTCATCTAAGCTCAATATCGCAAAAATGTCTGCAGACCCTTTGGTAAAATTTTTTGTCAACATAATACACGTTGTTATCTTCGAACCAATTTCAGGAGATACAGGCGTAATGCTCTGTAGTAGGAATAATGGAAGACATTTTTGAAGACACTCGGTCACGTAAATTTCTGTATTGATAGTTCCCATCGTTAAGCAAGGCGTGGATTTATGCTCGCATCCAGAAATAACTTTCCAAATCAGAATCTTCCTTCTAAGCTTTCCTATCTGGACGTTCCTTTCCGAATCAAGAATGTTCTCTTCAGACTGCAAGCTGTAAAACTGAACAATGTTCTCATATCCACTTTCAAATACTTTTCGTTGTCCATGGTAAGGTTAGGTTGAACCGTAGTGTTACCAGAAGTTTGTTTACCGACCAAACTCTTAAGCCCTATCAAAAACCAGGACCTATATTATAAAATAGCTTCGTCTTCTTGGCAAATATAAGCAGCTTGCTGCTTCTAATTCTGACAGCCGTATCACTCCTAATAGTTGGTGTCATAGCCTGGCATGAACATAAGAGGTCGTTCCCTCCTCTAACCCGAACTTTTTACCTCTGCTATCACTGAGCATACCTAATTTAAAGGCATATGACGCCAGAAGGCAGTGTCCAATCAGAATACCATTCATAAGTGTACATTCCTCTCTTTTTAATGATGGGAGCAACTTTGTTAATCTAAGGTTGTAAGACCTACACATAATCTTCGAAACTTTACAGCTCCGCGCTTGAACCCACGCCTTTCCCACTTGGTGGATCATCTGCACCTCTCGCCTTCTCTTTATCTCATCCAAGCGAATTGGGACGTTTACGGAGCAAGCTTCAGGGGATGCACCCTTTTTAGCTAGTTTATCCAATTTTTCAATCCCATCTATTTACATATGTGCTTTGACCCAATATAAATGTATGCATCTCCCTGTCCCGATTCTTTCAAGGGATTTCTTATACTCTAACACGCTTTTAGATGCTGCGCTATATGAGATTATTGCCTTAATTGCAGCTTGGCTGTCAATATAAAAGTTGACACGGCTGCAGTTAAAGCCATTTTTTTTTCAGTGTTTCTACTGTTTTGGTTACGGCTAATACTTCCGCCTGAAAAACGTGGTGGTTATCCATAATTTCACCAAAAATCTCTTGTTTACATGAAACAGCTTTTCCTAATTAGGGTTATAACACTAGCCACCAATAGAGCGTCTGCTGATCGCTTTGGGCGACCACCTGTTGGCTTGTCCTCACTAAGCCATCTTCGTAGAAGCGAAATCCCGTTCTGCAGGCAGCGTCATATAATGACTTTAAAAGCCAATATATTTTTAAATTTTAATTTAATTTCTCATTACTAAAAAACTTGTAGGGAAATCTAAGTTGGCAGACCTTTCTATACTAGTCCAATAGTTCATAGATTAGATCGTTTTTCGTGTCTGTTTCTGGTTACAAGTTTTGAATTCTGGTACTTTTATCGCATATTCATCTTCAACCCTACACAAACTTAAAGATATTGTAAAGTATCCTAAGAGCGGTGAACTTCAGATTTTCTACGTAAACTGCTATCACGAATAGGAATTTCAATGTCTCACCCGTTAAATTGATGCCCGGATATGAGAACGGCTATTTGTAGTAGTCTCCTACCACTATTACATAGACCACGATGTTCGAATAAAAATGTTTTTCATGCTAAATGAACTTTAAAAATAATAAATATCATATGAAAAACAAGTTAAAACAAACAAATACACCAACATTACATTCACATTTCGCCATTAACTCGAGTTAGTGGGTTATTTGTGTGTTTAAGGCCTGCTATGGAGTTAACTCCAAAATGGCCCATAAACTCGAGTTTTTGGCGCAATGCGGGTCTAATGCATTTGCGCGAATTCCTTTAAACTCGTCTCTGAGTTCAACTCATTGTTTTCGCCATGGTTTAAGGGCCAATAGTGACTTAAAACCATAAAACCATAACCAGATAGAACAATTGATCGAACCTTATGGAAATCAATGTAATCGATTAATGGTGCCATACCATAACGCTAACGGCATAACCATACCATAGCCAGGCAATTGGCTTTTGGTTTCTCGCCATATCCATAACCTAAAAATATTTGAGTTAGTGAATTTAATAACTTTTTGTAGATTTTATTCATTGTTTTGGATACGTTATGACTAAGAGACTTATTTTTTGTGGAATATGTTTGTAATTTTTTGCGTTTTCTTCATTTTTATGAAATTTTCACGATTTTTAAGTTAAGGCATCATTAATCGATCACGTTGGAGATGGTTATCGATATGGGTGTGGTTACGACTATGGCGTTAGGGTTAAGGAAGTTTAATTGGCCCTTTTCGTTTAATTATTTCACCATACATATGTATGTAATAGTACCCATTCGCCCTTTCATTTTCATGTATGATAAAATCAACAACCCACCCACATGACAAACTGATTCATTGACTGAATAAGCGAAGCGAAGTTGATTAACGACCCACACAATTACACTTCTTGCCCCTACAGCACTGAACTTGCGTTTGCCCGTAGCATTGCCGTGAAAAGTGTAGACAATTTTAAAACTTCCTTCTTCAATAATCCAGAAATAGATGGACTATTTAGCTAAGTAGCTCTCCTCGTAGAGCTAAATGTATGAATTTGTTTAAAAAACGTTCTGGCTCAATACGCTAAGTAGTGCCGGAGATTACCTATTTGAAAAATTTAAGACTTTGAATTTTAATATGCTAAGGTAAAGAATAACATTGTTGTTATAATTACACAGTCTCACAGAAAAAAAGTGGGATGTTCAACGGACAAAATATAACAACGAAATTTAAATAGTCGTAAAATGTTTAATTCTTAAAAACCATAAGGGTAATTAAAAATACACATGATTTAATATCTTGAAATGTTGAAAATATCAAATCTTTGTATTTTATGAAAAATGAGTAATTAAATTTATGCATATTACTTTTTACGTAGTTCTATCGTTCATTTGAAACTTAATAAATTTGAACATATTGTAACGAATTTAGGGAAATTCCGCTTATTCCAAATCCTCTACTAACGTTCGAATCACTGAACTGTTGAATAAATAACTCCACTATTCAATAATGCAAAATTACCTTTATTAAAGTACTTCACAATAACACTTCTACTTCTCGACAGATAGCGTGCTTAAATCAAACTGATCACTGATTCTCAGCTTTACCTCCTTTTATACTCTGTGATGTCTCGTTCGCATACTTCTAGGCGTTTCTATTCTAGAATTTACTACTCGTTTACCGGCTATAAATTTCTCAGCTATAACTACGATTATTATAGCTTCTCGCACAGCCCATGCGCGTGTATATGTGAGTGATACTTCCACAGATGATAGCCTACTTTTGGGAGTATCTCAGATATATGCATGTGTTTGTGCGTTGCTTTCCGCTGCTTGTATGGATATATGTATAGACATAATAATTGATTTGTTGATTTGCATACAAGTCACTGCTTAGTATTGGCTTGGAGATGATAGTATCCCTTAGTGTTGCTAATATTCGTCACAATATATATGTACAGCGTTACATTAAAACAAAACATTTTGTTGATGTTTATAATAGAAGGTTAGTGGCTCATTTCCATTGGTTATTTGTATAGAAACCTAAAGAAAAATTATTCAGTCTAATGTGGACAAGAATTTGAATAGACATAAATTGATGGATTGCTTAGAGGTTACTCAAGACCAAACGAATTTCAGTGGCAAAGTCAACATTACTTACTTACTTAATTGGTACATAGCAGTTGAAACGGTTATGGTCGTCCAACAAGCCGCGACTGCGCTTCTTCGCTGGGTAAACTGTCGCCAATTGGTCACTTCAAGAGAATTTAAATCGTTTTCCACCTGGTCCATCTAGCGGAGTGGGGTGCCGCCCTCTTTCTCTGCTTCCATAGGCGGGTTCCGATAGAAATACTTTCATTCGAAAATAACATGACCTAGCCAACGCAGCGGCTATGTTTTAATTCGCTGGACTATGTTGATGTTTGCGTAAACCTCGCACAGCTCATTATTAAATCTTCTTTCCTACTCGCCCTCGCCAGCGCGGGAAGATCCGTAAATCTTTCGAAGAAATTTTCTCTCGAACACTTCCAGAGCTGCTTCATATGATGCTATCGTTTTCCATGCGTCTGCACCATTTAGCAAAGCCGGTACGATAAGTGACTTGTAAAGCATTATTTTCGTTTGCCGAGAGAGCACTTTAGTTTTTAATTGCATACCAAGTCCAAAGCAGCATTTATTGGAAAGAGTGATTCTTCACTGGATTGATGTTGTTGTTTGTGTTGTTGCTGGTTCTCAAATAAACGAATTAATTTATTTTTTCGAAACTACGGCTGTCAGCAATGACAAAGTTGCCAAAGCGCAATTGCGCTGACTCTTTGCTCGATGACAGGAGGTACTTCATTTTGTCCTCATTCACAATCAAACCCCCTTTTTCGCTTCTTTTTCCAGTTTATTCCAAAAAAGGAATTTACGTCGCCGATGTTCAGGCCAATGATATCAAAGTTGTCAGCATACGCCAGTATGCCAGAATATTGTTCCAGAGTGGTTAAGTTATGCAGCTATGTTCTCCAGCATAAAGTCGAAGAAATCGCACTATAAGAGATCACCCTCAGAAACCTCGTTTAGTTCCGAACGACTCAGAAAGAACCTTCCCAACTCTGACTGAGCTGATGGTGTTGGTTAACGTCATTTTGCACAGCCGCATAAGTTTTGCGGGGAAACCAAGTTCAGACATAGCGGCATATAAACAGAACCTTTTCGAGAAATCCAGAGCCGTAATAAAATCCTCAAATCCCTTGCTGGCAGTACTTGGGGAAAAGACAAAGAAACGCTCATTACCACATACAAAGCAGTTGGTCAGCCGATTGCATGCCACGCGTCTCCTATATGGTCGCCAAGCCTAAAAACTACTCACTGGAAGAAGCTACAGGTCTGCCAAAATACTGCTCTCAGAACCGCCACGGGCTGTCTTCTTATGTCCCCAGAGCACCATCTACATAATGAGGCGAGAATACTCCCCATCAGGGAGATAAATGAGATGCTAACCAAACAGTTCCTGTTGAATACCCAGAAACCTGGGCATCCCAACAGACATCTGATTGATGAGCCAACACCGCCTAGGGGCTTAAGGAGTCATCTCCGTAAGCATTATGAGGAAATACGGCACCGGCGAACTCAGCCATATGAAGCAAAAAAACACAAGCAGGTCCTCAGTGAACTCCAGAAACAGGCGTCGGACTTTTATGCCAGGGATTGTCCGGTGAATCCAGTACTCAAAGAACAGTACCCAAAACTTGCGGAAGAGGAACGCATACTCCCCAGGGAAACGCGAGTCACTCTAGCTCAACTTCGATCTGGCTACTGTAACAGGTTAAACTCTTACCTATCCTGAATCAACCCCGACATACAAAATGTATGCCCCTCTTGCAATGTGTCCACATATGACACCAATCATCCTTTAATTGTAATGTGGAACCAACTCCTCTAACACCCCTTTCATTATGATCCACCCCTGTTGAAGCAGCAAGTTTCCTTGGACTCACGTTAGAGGATATTGATGACAATTTGTGATCGATCGCACCTATTAGGTGGGGCGAAGCACTGCTACAACAACCTTTTCGTGGTGATAAGGTCCAATCAGCTGATTAACGGTGGGATTCAATCTTTCGTACAATACACTTGACAGGACCTTATATGCGTTATTTAGAAGGCTGATATATATAGTTGACCCATCATAATCATATTCCTGCAGAACGTATGAATGGGACACGATTAATAGCTTTCGTCTAAGATGGGCTTTAATCGAACCGCACTAGTCCTTTGTCCGTATAGACAAGACTAGTCGTATGTTTTGCTGTGTTCGACATAATCGTATGCTTATAAATTTTTCACTCCATTATATTAAATTTTTTTGTAATTGCATTTTGTAAAAAATGCAGCTACAGCGTAACTGTTACTACAAATTAATTTTCCATATTATGCTCGTTAGACATGCAAACGCATTTTGCCAACCTCTCGCACAGTGTGACAATTGCTTACTTTTTGTGATAAACAAAATAACCGCTGAAGGAAATGCGAGTTGAGCACTGCTTTGGAATAGTTAAGCATGTGAAATATGACTTCAGGTGCGTTGATGTTTCAAATTATCACCAGTTAGTATACATACATGAGAGAATATAATGCTTACTTAGTTTTTATAAGTTCAAAATGATTGACATCAAAAACTGCCTTAAAGTGGCCCGCTGGTCATTTGGTGTCAAATGCGTTTCCATTCCATCATATAATCGACTGGAAGTTGATAAAGCAGTGTGTGGTAAAAACCAGTCTATATTTATGTGCGCATTTATTTCACAACGCCTTTTAACGTTTCCCGTTATATGACAAGCAGTTTAAATTGATATGACCAAGTTTATGGTCAAAACTGACCTTATGAAAACCAAGTTGAATGACTTACATCCAAAACAGATTCAAGCCATTTCGCTTGTAAGTTGGGGCAAATGCGTTTCCGTTATGTCACATGACTGACTCGAAGCCGATAAAGGAGTGCCTGGTCAAAACCCACGCTAAAATTTGGTGTTCATTTTTTTCCGGTGTTTCACAGTATGTGTCTTTATTTATTGATGGGTCGCCAGTTGGCCAGCGAAAATAAAATGTCAACATGTTAGCAAATGAAATTTGAATGTCAAATTTGCCATATCGTTGAGTAATTGTAGTTTTTACTCTTTTGTCTATTTTACGGTCACTTTGTAGTCAAAACTTACTGCAAAAGCGTTTGACAGTGCAAGACAAGCCAGGTTTACTGATATGGCCAGGCTTTGGTTAAACTTGATCTATTGAAAACCAATAATAAGCTATTTTAATTAATTTTGAAGAGGTTACTAACTTTGAAATTAATAAATTGCATGGAATTAAGAACAACGGAAGAAACTGAAAAAAAACTAATATACCAAGAGAAATCTCAAAGATTCCATATTATTATGAACTACCATTTAATAAAAATATCTAACAATCCGCCTTTCTTCTTTTTGCAGGTAAATAACACCTTCAGTCGTCGTCGGTATATCTAGGATAACATCATAGGCAAGTTTATCATGTACACAACTACTCAAGTGATTATTTCAGCAACACACAAAATGTTATTTCAAAGAATTTGAGAAAATAATAATAGGGGAGTTCAGGATTATTAAGAATTCATGAGCTTAACACCGGCTTATAATAATTGAATATTCAATTATTATGTTTTTCTATTCTAAGAGAAACCGAAAAGAAAGAAAGAAACATTTGCTGGCATATTGCGATGGTACCATTTCGAAAACCGCCAACGTAATCATCATCAGGCAATTTCGTAATGTTCAGCATTTTGTTTAAATGGTCTAGCATCATTGTATTTGCAAACTGGTGTAGTATTTTTACACAAAACACCAAAATATATGTTACGTCATGGCAAATAACCCACATCAAAAGCCGTAGCTTATTTTTTCAATTTTGAATAGCAAATTAACATCTGTCAAAACAAAACAAAGCAAACCAAGCAAAAGTATAAAACGAAACAAAGTTGTTCACGATCCGTAGCTTTCATTTGCTATAGCAAAGTTTACAACACCAAATACACAAAATTCTGAACTCCCTTAATATATTTGATTTATTTATATATATTGCATAACCGAGCAGGCTCGTATTGGTTTACACAATTTTTTATTCTTGTTGTACAGGCATCTGCCTTAAACCTGTATGAAAGCAGGTGTACTGGGGTTCTAAGCTCAGCACCCAAGAACCTAGCTGTAATTCAGAACCATGTCTTGTTAACCATCGCCTTGGAAAAGTTTTGAAAAGTTTAAAAAATGTACAGCGGGGCATTCAAATGACTGATTGGATAGAGACCAAATACACAAAACAGTATGATTGCAGGTGTACTCGAATTCAAAAGTCAGCAGCCAAAAAGCTAGCTGATGAAGAAATGAAAATAAGAAATATTTCCAACATCGCCGTGTGCAAGATTTGTAAAACAATTTTCAGAAACAAAATGCAATGCAGACATGACCAAGTAAAATTGCTTGAAATAATAGGGACTTAATCATGTCGAGGCTACGTATGAGCTGGAGCTGAGCACGTTCGGATTTCTTATTTCTTAAAATACCGAATACTGAAAAACCCGGTTTTTTGACTTCGGTTTACCGGTTTTTCACAAGGTTTATAAAAACCTTTCGAAGTTTATCGAAATACGGCAACATGTTAACTAATTAATAATGATCTTGTTTTATTGAAGCGGCAACAACAATATTCATGTGAGCTTATGTGTTTGTATGGCAGCACTGAAAACATATGATTGCTTATTTTACTTCCGGACACTCCTACCCTTCTTTCGATACATAACTCTCAGGAGATTGAGAATGCAGTACCGTTCAGAGCAGACAGCCGAAACTAGGTTTCGAATTTGTTTGTATTAAAGATAATTGGGTATATTTGACAATTTAAACACAATTTTCTGAAGATGGGATGTACCATGCCCACTTCTAGCAATAAGCTATCCTAAATGTGATAAAGACGAGGATGGAATTGAAGGGGAAGATGTAGTATTGTGAACAGGAAATATTTAACAAAATAATCTATCTAATAATTCTTCAATAATTACATTCTAATACTTTAGTCATATTTGTCTCCTCCGTGACACCGTGCCACATCGTGGCCAATACCTACACTTGCCGCTAATATTTTAGTAAACAATTTTAACACCAAATCTCGTAGAAGGAGGAAAAAACATTTCAAGTCGCCAGTACGGCGCATACAATACCGGTAACACGTACTAAATTTTTATAAGGGCTGACCGAGCAGGAATGTTAGCCCTCACTTAATGGCTTTTAGTACAACAGCACGCGGTCATAATTACTCATACGGCGGCGTGCATGCAATAATATTAACATATAATTAAATTCTAACAGGTCGATGTCTATTGATAAGAATGGTGCTTATTGGACCCTCTGAATAAAAATCAGCAGTTTTTAAAATGTGTGTCTGTCTGTATATTTGTACTCACATCAATTAGAAACCAATGCATAGATTTGAGTTTAACTTTCACTGTGGCATCAGCCGAAGTGAAAGCTGCTGATTAGGGTTTAGTACAAAGCGACATCTCAACCCGCTTACGAGATATAAGCTTAAATGTATGTGGTTCAGGGGTATTATTATAAATCTTTATATATAAAAATCACGGTCACTATGTCTGTCCGCGATGGACTCCTAAACTACTGAACCGATTTTGAATTTGTTTTGCACCCCGTATGTAGTTTGATCTAACTTGAAATATAGGATAGGTTATATCTCAGTTTATATTCGCAATATTATTTTATTGCAATTTTTTTAAATGTTTTTACGTAATAATAAAATGTTACGTATACGCAGCGGCACTAATATTTTCCGGTGGTGCGGATATACTTCCGTGTAATTGCTTGGTGTTTAATTAAACAACCTGCTTATAAATAAAAAATATTATAGCGAATGATATCAAGTATAGCACATCGATTTTGTTCAAACGTGGACCAGGGTACCCCTGGAATGTGTTTATAGGATATGGATATCAAATGAAAGCTGTTGATGAGTACTTTAGTACAGAGTAATATAGTATACCGCTGGGTGACTAGGGTCTCGAGATATAGGCCAAAACGTGGACCCCGATACCCCTAGAATGTTTGGGTAATATGGATATCAAATGAAAGTTGTTGCTGAGAGCTCTAAAGTAATTTTCATTGTGATATTCGATTTAGTCACATCAACCTGGCCAAACTGATAAATATGCATGCGAAGCCGAAATGAAGACATGAATTAATAATACCCACATACCTATTTACATACGTCCTATTCGATTTGCCTGAAATTGGGTATATAAATTTGCCTATATTAGTGTTTACGATCCTTTTTTCCGACCAGAGGCGGACTGGGACTGGGATTAGGACTAGGACTGGGACTGAGACTCGGAGGGGGACTGGGACTGGAACAAAAGAGATAGACTGCGAGAGAGATAGAATGAGACGAAGATGGAGATAGATGAAGTGAAAAAGACGGAGGGTGGAGCGAATAAAAGGATTAGGGAAAAGTGAAGAGGGGAGCACAGAGGTAGACGGAAAAATCTTTTTTTAGGGCAGAACAACGTCTGCCGGGTCTGCTAGTTAAACTATAAATGAGGTCGCTACATGAGAATTTTAGGAAGTTAATCTTAAAATCCGCCAGGGTTTAGATTACGATTACAACTGGTTAATAGCTCTACGAGATAATCAATGGAAGCTTACACAGTGCTACAAAAAAGATAAAAGTGAAAATACCTGGAAGTCATACCATCTTTCTAGTAGATCTCGAAGATCTAAGAATGAATACATACAAGATGTTCCCCAGACACTCGTGAGTTACGGCCAAAAACCTGGTTTTTCGTGCCTTTGGACTCTTGCGAAAAATTGTTATTATTTATTATTAGAAAAACTGAAAATCGGATTATAGCCAACAAAGTTGTGGGCTCAAAGGTACGAAAACGCGATATTTTTGCCTGTAATTCACGATTTTGGGGGTGTTCGGGAAAAATCTTGTTTGCAATCATTCTTAAATCTTCGAGATCTATTAGAAAAATGATACGACCTCCAAGGTATTTTTTTGTTTTCACACAGTGTTCTTCCTTCAGTGCAGCAACTTATTTTTCTCTTTTACGGTAAGCGTAGCAACAATTCTTGGGGTGTCAACTATAGAGACCTACGCCCAAAATTTAACAAAAAGCTAGCATATTACGAAAAGCTTCTTATCTAAACAATCGTTTTGTGTGGGACATATACTATATATACGACCGATATTTAGGTTTTTTTCATGCAACAATATATGCTATATACGCAATCATTTAGTGAAATTTGAAGCGTCAATCTGATAAATCGGTTGTATGGGGGATATATGCTAGAGTGGTTCGATCCGATCGTTTCCGACAAATGTTTAATCGGACACACAAAAATGTAATGACTAGTTTGCGTTCAAACAGATAGACTGGCAGACGGACATAGCTAAATCAGCTGAGCTCGTCATCCTGATCATTCCATTATTGCTGGGTCGATCTCTTCTTCTTTAAGGACTTACAATTTTGAGATTCGTGACAAACTTAATATGTCATTTCATTTTCATGAAAACTAAAACAGAAAGAAAAAAATAAATAGAAATATACTTCAAGTAACTTGCTTTTAAATATTTTATAAATTTAAGAATATGTATGACTAAGCTCGTAATTGAAATTCACAAAAAAAAAAAAAAAAAAAAAAAAAAAAACAATTAAAAATGTTATCTAGAAGACATTGAAATACTGTTAGAATTACTTTATTCTTTTCATACTAAGCAAACATTTTTTAAACGCATGAGCGTATGTCTGCCATACTGTTTTTAATTAATAGTTTGTTTTTTTGTCGCTTGTGACACTCACATAAATTTGCATTCTAAAGTTTTCTTTCAACATAGTACTTTTATTTTGTTCTGAAATTAGTCGTTTGTTATCGTTTTAAATTTGCGTAAATTAATACATTAAATAACGTTTTCAATAACAAATAGGCCAACAGGGTGTCACAATGCGGCATATCAACGAATATGGAGCTAAGTTCCACCTTGGTTCACACATAAAAAATTGACGGACTTCGATAAAATTTTGAAGAAGATGTAACTATATCGTCTACTCTTGGACCATTTGCTGACTACTGCGGCACCGTCTACAAGATCGCTGCCGGAATATTTTAGGTATCATTTCGGGACAATTTCAGGATCATTGCATGACTATTTCGAAGCCATTTCGGCTCGAAATCGAAACAATTTCAGTATCACTTCGGGACTAATTTAGGTAATATTATTGCAAAACATCGGAATCATTTCGAGATACTCTCCCGCATTCAAAAGCTATTTAGAGTCAAATATTAACCTTTACGGAAGCGCCTACACTTGAGAGAAAAAAATCCCCTAAACTGAGTAAAATTACTATTGTGAAGTAAGAGAAAATGGAGTGAAATGTTTTCCGTAATCTATTCATGAAAATGCTTTTATGAATCCTTCTAAGTACTTTTCTTTATAAGCAAGCTGTTTTATTAAAAACTAATCAATTACACGCAAACATATCCGTTCGATCTAAAAGGACAGGAACCGATGCGTATACGTAACATTTTTTTTAAATTTGGTATAAAGCTCACTTTTGCTTATGAGGAAAAAGTTTTAAAAGCGGGCTCCCTAGAACAACGTTTTCTTGGGTTACTAAAATAGCTACATTGCTTGACAGAGGGTCAAATATAAGCATTTGCCTTTACTTTGTTCATTTCATACTTTGCAAAAAATTTCGAAGTGAAGTTATCGTTTCCTCTATTGGTCATAACTTCTTAACAGGTAAAGATATTTTGACCATTTTGGTTTCGAATAAATCGTAGAACTCTATACTTTAAGCAAAAGCTTTTAATTTTGCGGTAGAACTACTATTTCTACCACTTAGCAGTTTTTTATGCAAATTAGCAACAAAATATTCAGGCGTCAACCTTACCCAGCCGAAGACAGTCCCTTCCTTACTTGTTAGTACTCATTTTATGCGCAACAATTCCATGAGTGTAGAAAAGCTTTGCACTTAGCAGTCCATATAAATTTTAAGTGCATATGTATATACATGTTAAAATAAAATTAAAGAAAAAAAACTTTTTTAAAAATAAACTTTTATTATTGGTTAATAAAATTAACTAAAAAGTAAAAAATAAATTGACTGTACAGAAATATTACACTTTATAAGTTCACACGGTCCTAATTTTTCTAATAAAAGCGTGTTACATTGTGATAGCAAGAAAAGGAGGTCCTAAATGTTCTTAATTATACCATCAAAATTTAATACGCTTTTTATTAGAACAATTAGGACTGTGATATAAACTGTAAGATTTAATAAGTTAGGTGTAAAGTTTTAATGTTAAATATATATAGTTATGTACAAAATGGAATTTTTTTGTCGCAGACAAAGAAGCCTAATTATCGTTAAAGGTTACAATGAACTTATAAAGTGTTATATTTCTTTACAGTCAATTTATTTTTTACTTTTTAGTTAATTTTATTAACCAATAATAAAAGCTTATTTTTAAAAAAGTTTTTTCTTTAATTTTATTTTTTACTTTTTAGTTCGTTTTATTAACAAGTTATAAAAGCTTGTTCTTAGAAAAGCTTTTTTCTTAAATTTAATTAAAATATCAATTTTTTTAAATTTTTAGTAGGGTAAAATATTGTTTAAATTATTTATGTAATCTTTACTTAGTTATTTGTAACGTTTCTCATCCTACCCATTTCCTTTAATGCATGAACATTACAAGGTTTCTTCGAAGTCAACTTTGAACAGTCAAGTTCTTCGATTCGAAGACCTGCTAAAGATCTAACTCGGCTTAAAGCCACATAAGCTTGACCAGCAGCAAATAATTTGCAGCCTAGATAAATAACAGCATGATCTATAGTAGTTCTCTGCATTTTGTGCACAGTTGAAGCCCACGACAAGACAATCGGGAGCATTCCTCTTTCAGCTGTGCCGTGATTAAATTTAGAAGGAAATTGAACTGATTTCGGCTGTACTATGTGAAAGACATCGTTACCAAAGTCTACGCGAACCGATGGTATATCGTTATGGTATAGTTGAGCACGTCTGTAATATGGGCATATAATTTCAGTGATGCGACCTATTGCTCCATTTACAAGTCCCTTAGCAACGTCAACGTTAGATCTCAACATAACTTTAGCACCAACAAATATTTCTAATTCTTTTGGAAGACCTCCTGTTTTGTTAATGTCTGAATGTATTATATTATTAACATCAATCTGGTCATTGCTTTTTGTTCCATCAATTAATTGATCTTGCTAATAATCAGTTATCAGCTGAGTGAAAGAAATTGTGCTTTTGGAACGATACGTTGAGCCATATGTCAACAACCAATCGATAAAAACGTTGAGTGAATAGCGCAGAAAACTTTTATGCACACTAATTTGTCGTAAAGTTGCAACTGTGCGTTCCAAGAGAAGTTATCACTAATCAACTTCGCCAGCAGTTGTGCTTTTGGAAGGCGCCCCATGCTTTGTTCAACTCATTCAAATGAATTTGTATATATGTGCATACGCATGTTCACGTGCTCTTGCAACAACAAAACGTTAAATAGATACATACATACATATGAATATACAGATTTTCGAGAAAACAATGTGTATGCCAAAAGTGGCTTCACTTCGGATATCAGCATCTTCGGTTGTCAGATCTTTCGCGTTCAACGCTAACGCGGTGTCAGGATGAAAAAGACTCTCAACCAAATTACTGATACGAATCGCTACGTTTAAATAACCCTGACTGATTACACGATTTTTATATCATGATCCGAATATATTGGATCATATTCATAATCGAAATTAAATGTGACTAAGTTAGTTGAAGCATTTTTGACAGAGAGCACATATAAAATTGTGTCCAACAGTGCTAACTAACTTAAAATCATATTTTATATTGTGACTTTTCCTATGTCGCTTTCAGTTTACTACTACTCATTGCAGATCTCTGCTCTGTGGGTTAAATCTGTATAACAAAATCAAATGCACAGAAAAGTATGCAACATTGAGCGATAACAGCCTAACTTCTACGTTCGTTGTATACACAAACAAAGCGAAGTTACCACGTTCTTGAGCCGCTGAGGTTATTCATCATCCCTCTAAACAAAGGACTTGGGCTTTTATTCCCTTGTGAACACAAATTTTTACCGATAACTCTGATTAATTTATCGAATTCTCGCAAAGTAATATTGCATTGTCATCGGAGTTACACAAGTGTGCAAAAGTTCAGCTCAATCGGACACCGGGAAGTGTATCAAATTTAACTTGCAAGATTTGATTACAAACAACAACCAAGCGAAAGTAAATAAAAGCTTATAAAAAGCGCAGCTATTATGTAAGTCGGGGATGATTCTGGATAGGTTATAGTTTAACCTGTTACAGTATTCAGATCTAAATTGAGCTAGAGTGACGCGCGTCTTCATAAGGCTGAGTTCTCAGGTACCGTATTTCCTCATAATGCTTGTAGAGATGAATTCTTAAGACTCTGGGTGGCGGGACCACTTCAATCAGATGCCTGTTTGGATGTTCATATTTGTGGGTATGCAACAGAAACTTTTTGTTCAGCATTTCATTTCTCTCCCTTATAGGGCGTACTCTCGCCACACTGTGGAAATGTAGTGCAGCCCCATTAATGTTAATTACTTTATTCCTTTATTAAATTGTTTTGAACTAATCGTACGATAAAAAACCAAGTTGGTAACTAACGAACACCCTAATGTGTGTCCATATTTTTGATAAGAAATACTTACGCATGCACACAAATACTTAAGGGAGCATTTGAAACTAAATTGCTTTATACAAACTCGTGCAATTTCCCACAGCAATTGAGTTATTATGAAAAATTTATATGAATCTATAACCGTAAAATAATTGCCGTTTTGTAAAAGCAATAAAATTTTATTACAATTAATTTGGAATTCATGTTTGATTTATATGCACGATAATACCAGCTGAAAAATTCGTTTTACCATAGTCTTTGTAGGCTGATGACGTGCACTGTCACCGTCTATCAGCGGCGCCCGCTGCAGTAAAATTCGTACCGTCAGAAATGTACACCTTTAAATCAACAACAACAATATTATCAACAGGTATGCAGTAAAAGTATAATGAAAAATGAGAACAAAAATAACTAAATAGAAAATAAATAAAAACCTAAAATGTGATGTGAGCATCGATATTCGAACATACACAGAAACAATGATGGGCCCAATGTACAGCAGAGCAAGTGTAAGAATAAATGAAATGTCGAAAGACAAATATATGTAATAAGACAGGATGTTTAAGTTCTGATGAAAACCGAAGACTATATACCCAGCTTTATATATTAGGGATTCCTTATGTATATATATAAAAGTACTTGGGCGACAGAGCTTTGCTCGGCAACGTTTCATTGTGCTGAGGAATATTTGTAATAGTAATCTGTGAGAAATTGCAATTATTCATTTAAAAGAAAATTATTTAAAATTAAGTCGAATTATGTGTAAGATTTTTTACGAAGATTTTTAACTTTAATGTTCTCCTTTTTTTTTTTATTTATTTGTTCTCCTTTAAAGCTTTAATAGAATATGAGTAAGTAGAGTACTATTTCGTCTAACTACCCCAACCATAAATGGCAACCCTACTCAAAAATGTCCCTATTGTAATGCGGAGTGAAATACCTTTCGTTTGATACCCATATCGGCATATCTCATGCAATTTTTTTTTTAATTTCGAATAGGTGGCAACCTTGTGAAACATTCTGAGTGGCAACACCTAGATAGAAAGTCTTAGAAGGTGATACATTATCTCTGTGCCAAATTTCATTTAAATCGGTTGAGCCGTTCCCGAGATCGTTCGGCTATACAAACAAACAAGAATTGCTCGTTTAAAGTTATAAGATTATGTGGAGCCTTGCCCATTTACGAATTTAAGAACGTCACAGAGTTCGAATTTTTTTTATCAAACTTTGTATGATATGGATTCCAGTGAATTACACCAAAGTTAATTTTCTTGAAACGTTTGCTTCATGGTTCGAAGAAGATAAGAAATTTAATTAAAGGTATGTTCAATTGTGAACAAAAGAACAAGATACGGCTATAAGAAAGTTTTTGTTTTGTGTATATTAAAAATTTTTGGAGGGGGACCAAACCCTCCCCCCTTCGCTTATCCTCACTGAAGCGGGGTAAGGCATACAAACATATTCACTTGGTTTTAATGAAATATATTCATATTTCAGTGAGTTAGCGTCTAAATCATGGAAAAATGCCACTGTGCGTCGCTCACCCACTGACCACTTACATATAGATTTAGGGTGAGGCTCCTTTATTTACAATTTTTTAAGAGCCTTCTATTGTTCCTGCTTCTCACTGGCTTTGCCTCACGTCTGGGCGACTTGGCCGCTTTCCTTCAACATTATCGACAGTAATTTGGTCGAATATGTGCTCGTGCATTCGTCGATTCTGGCTCTATCTTAGTCCATTCTTTGTAGATATTTCCTGTCCCAATGGTATCCATCTCCTTCATTGTGCTTCCACATTTCCAAGCAGTATTCCAATGTGTCTTCCTTTATATGCCACCGTAACCGCTGAGGTTTAGTTCATTAAACTACATCGATCACTGCATAAAGCAAACGCAGCTCGTCATTAAATCTTCTTCGGTACTCTGCCTTTACACTGAAAGAAACCGAAATACGGGCCAATTCAACCGAAATGTCTGTCAATTTTTATCCATCGCAACAAGATGTTGAATCAACTGCGCACAAATCGTTGATTCGTAATTGACCGTTTTAGTAGTTAAATGAACAAACAAAGTTGTTGCGACAGCTTTGTACGAAAGTACCTATGTTGCGGCATTTGCAAGGCAGATGAGTTTTCACTGAGATCTTTTCATGGTAGAAATACACTCGGAGTGCTTGCCGAACAGTGACGAGGTGCGACCCCGCTTAGGAAAATTTTCTTCTCATTAAAAAGCCTTATTTCCAAAATGTTTATGTTGCTTTGCCCGGGGTGTGAACCCAGGGTCTTCGGTGTGGTAGGCGGAGCACGCTACCATCCCACCACGGCGGCCGCCATATACATACGTAAATATAAGCATACATATAGTACACAGCATACCTAAGTACAAAGTAGAGAGCGCAGTGAGCGTAAAATTCTCTTTGAAATTTGCTCATGTATTGCTGTTGAAATGACCTGTAAGATCAGTTGTGTTAACAGAAAAATCAGTTAGATTTATTAGGAATCTGTAAATTTTACAGAATTTTGTTAACTTAAGAGCGACAATTTCTCTTCCGATGAAATGACTAAAGTAATTTGTTCGCTTGACAAAGAACTCGGTTGAATTAACCATAATTCGATCAATTTCACCGAATCTCCGTTAAGTCAAGAAGAACAGAACCGATTTGTTGATTTTACCAGCACCATTTCTTTCAGTGTACATTTTTATTCGCTGCACTGTACAAAGCTCATCTTCTTTCAAATCGTTCCAAGATTCCGATTATTTTTGTTCATCGAAAAGGAGGTACGCTTACAAATTGCCTACTCTGTCCAAAGTAAGACTTGTTGGCAAAAGTTATTCTGCGTTTGAGTTCTAAGCTCGCATTGTTTTCTTCGCTGTAACGGTGTTTTCCAGATAGACGAAGTACTTTACAGTCTCGGATTTATATCCATCAACAGTGATTTGGCTGCTAAGCCGCGAATGTGCCGGTTCTCTCTCTAATGGCAGAAAGAACTGCGTCTTGTCATCATTTACCGCAAGATCCACTTTTTTCTCCTTTATCCAACCTATAAAAGTCCAAACTCAGTGCGCACTTGGTAAGGTCGATAATATCAATATCATCAGCATACGTCAGTAATTGTACGCTCTAATAAAAGATTATGCCATCGCTGTTCAGTTCTGCTGGTAGAACTATCTTCTCTAGCTTTAGGTTACAGAAATCATACGTAAGAGAGTCATTATGTCTTAAGCCTCGTTTGGTTTCGAATGGCTTGGAGATGTTCTTCCCAATTCTGACGGAGCTGGTGCTGTTTGGCAGAGGCTTATTAACTTTGGAAGAAACTTAAATTTAGACATAGCAGCATACAAGCAACTTTTTTTTCGCAACCGCTTAGGCAAAGTTCAAAATTGCTTAGGAATTCACCTTTACCTGTTTCGCGATAACTGATGCTAGCACCAATAGAGGAAAGGTATTTCTGTGTCAAGTTCATACATCTCGTCATGGAGTCTTCTTCGATAAATACATTTGGGATCACTTAAAAAGCCACACTACAGAGCCATTTCTTGTTTTTTTGGCAGCTCCCCTAATTAAGAGCCATAGTTCGGGACATGTTTTATCTGAGAATTGTAAAACGTGATTTATGCTCTACGACAGAGCACTTCACTTTTTAATAGCCTTCCCAATCCACAGAAGTTGACAAGTGTAATACTTCCAATCACTAGTTGGTGTATCGTGAGAATTTGATCGCGTAACTGGCACATTTTCTTATGCTAGACAGAACCTTATACAATGCGATAGTTTTACAAATGGCGGGATCGCCCTCTTAAAAATTAGGCAGAGCATAAAGTTCAACCTTGAATCGTGCGTCCAAACACATTTTTTCATTCTTTCACAGCTCGGCCATGTTTTTTGTATTCGGATAGTAGGCCATATTTTTCGGCGTCAAGTATTAGATTATCGGATTCAACATGGCTTTCTAACTATGAGACGATGTGTTCCCTCCAAAACTTTCTGTGACAGCTGAGTATTAAAATGCGAAACATCAGCGCAATACACCGGAATTTGAATAAAAAATAAACGAAAATGAACAAATAATGAATAAAAAAGCAAGCCGAGAAAATGAAATAAAATTTTTTAACAGAAACGAGATAAACAACTAATGAAATGTAAATAAACGAAAAAACAAACCAAACATCCGCAAAAGCCGCATCATGCTTTTTAATATTTATGTATGAGTACTGCCTACACCTGCGAGCGAAAAAAAAGCTGGGAGAAAAGTTTCTAGTCTGCTATATGACTTATTTTAAAATTTTCTCACTTAAAAAATACACAGTAGCGAACAAAAAGACAGCAAATATAAATTTTTTCAAATTTCGTAAATCGCATTTGTTTTGCTTATTTAGGACAAAATTGTTACTGAAACTGTGAAAACTAGAGCTTACGATTTCTCGAACATGTTCGAGAAGAGATTTCTCGCGAGTCTCGCCTTCTCGCGAGATTCCCGAATCTCGAATTACTCGTAATGGTCACGCGATTCTCGAATCTCGAATTACTCATAAGGCTGGCAGGATTCTCGAATCTCGAATTACTCGTAAGGCTCGCGAGCTTCTCGATATTCAACTTAATCGATTCATTGGTTGTTTTATATAGAGCTTACGATTTCTTCTGGAGCACAAGCCAAAATGTCCCCAAAACCACGAGTAAAAAACACCGCAATGTTTAGAATATTGCCCATGCAGCGACTGAATTCAAAGTTGAGAAAATCGCGAGTATTACGAGTAATTCGAGATTCGAAGCCGTGTTTTTGATGTCTCGCTGAAAAATAAAATATTGCGAACAAAATTATATGTATAATAAATATGTTTTGAGTTAAATGTCATTGAAGCAATATAATCAACAAAAAGTCATAAGTAAAAAAACCAAGTGTATAAATATTGTCCATACAGCGATTAAGTAAGAATGTCGAGAAGCTCGCGAGATTTACGAGTACTTCGAGACACGAGAATCTCGCGAGAAGTCGAGCTCTCGATTTCTCAGGTACCGAAAATCTCGCTTGTGTGCGAGAAGAAATCGTAAGCTCTAGTGAAAACCAATCTGAAACCCGTTTTCAAAAAAATTTAAAAATTCAAGAAAATTTTGCGAAAATATCGAACAATTTATTCAGAGTTTTTTGAAATTTTTTGAAGCTGCAGTTTTCTAGCCCATTCAATTTTAGCCTAATAAAGTACAAGTTATAGGTCTCTCAAAACTTGCATTCGTTTTTGACTGTGAACTGTATTCTTCCAAATGTAGGGCGTGTAGCTAAAATTTCTCTGAAAGAAAATCTGAAACACCCTTCGAAAATCAGAGTGAATTTTTAGAAACATCTAATTTATATTTTATAAAATTAAAATTTATTGGGCTATAAAACTGCATACTCAGAAAAATTTAGAGAACTCTAACTCTAAACTAGCAGGATTTGTGTGGAATAGTAGGATGTTTCACTTGTTCGCGTAGAAGCCTAAGACATTTCAACTTCTCGCGTGGAAGGCTAACGCGTTTCAGTTGTTCGCGTGGGAGACTAGGACAGTTCGATAAGAAAAGCTTAAGCCCAATTTGCAGGTTCCTTCAAATATTTTTAGCAAATTTATGCATAAAAATATATTGTTATCTGTTTAAATCAATATCTCGGGAACCATAAGTAGTACATGAAAATTTAAACATTCGTTTTATTCATGATAAAATTGTCCACATTTTTTACTTTGATAATTTTTTTATACAATAAATTCGTAAAAATTATTACGGCTATTTCGCCATCAGTAATAAAATCACAGAAGTTGTTTCCTAAGTTAACGAAACATTTCCGCTGCTATTTTCGTGTTCGCTGCTGTATGTATGTATATAAAATAATTTCGAAAATGTCTTCGAAAAAATTCGAAAACTCCAGAAGTTTTTAAAAATGTTCGTAAAAGATATCAAATTCTATTAAGAATGTTAATGTAATTTTTAGTATACAGGTTTTTAATCCAATTCATTTCTAATAAAATTTTGAGGTCTTCCGAAATTAGCAGTATTACAAAAAATACACTTTGCTTTAAAAAAAAATTTCAAAAATTCCTTGCCAAAAAAGATTGTCAAAAATCACTTCAAATCTAGAGACATTGAGAGGTTGTACTTTATTGACTACAAAACTCTTAACGCAAAAAAGTTGCTGAAGTTCCAAATTAGCAATTTAAAAGAATAATAATTTTTAACCCAAGTTCATAGCCAGTTTTTGTTATGCCGCAAATTTAATTTTTTTTAATAACGAAAATACAAAAAATTATTAAGTAACTTAAAAAATTCCTCAATAATTTTGGCTGCTATTTTTGTACTCGCAAATCAACATTCATACAAATAAAATACGCATTTGCACTTGTGCGAGTGATGGGAACGGCGCCGTTATTGTAGACGTCGGCATCTCTGCCATCGTTTAAACAATGTGTTCGTACGGCGTCGCTCTATTGGTCGAGAACAATCTAGAAGAGGCGCCAGAGATAAAATACAGCATTAGAGGCTTTTTGTACAAACCCAAATGCACGTATGTACATACATATTTAGATACATATTTACATATACATATACCGCTAACCAATAATCGGTTGTCTCCGTACAATTAAAGCATAAATATTTACCTACTATTTATTTAATATATATGTACATGTCTTTTTATTGTGTTTGTTTTTGTAGTAAAAGTTAAGCCAGTGTATGGCAAACCCACACGCTGAGTATGCACATACGACACTCTTACACATGCAACAATCATTGGAGCGTCCTCACATTTTATTTATTTATATTATTTGCCCCATCATTGCGCTCCCAACACTATAATTGTAACATACATGCATACATACATACCTAAAAAGATATGTGTATACATACATGTATGATGCCATATCCATCATATTCGCATGCCTCCCTGTCTTCCACCGTTAGTGTGACGTCAGTGCTGCGCGCCTTTCTAAGTTACCTCCACTGCCGCCTTCATACTCGCTGCTTGTATCATTCCATCTATACAATATTTGTATGTATGTACTCATTTTTATTTTGCACGACAGCGCCCCAACGAGGGCAATCTTATTCAGTTTCGTTCAAATTTTGTTGTTTTTTTTTTGTTTGCGAAATTCGAATAAACTTGAACAAACTCAAAAGCTTTGGAAAAATATAAGTGGGCGATCATTGACTGCGACAAACTAACGAAGGAAAAAAAAGAATTTGTTAAATGTAATAAATAAATGCAAGCGAATTTGCACGAAAATGAGAAAGAGAGCTAGATATAGGGAGAGAAAATAAAATGAGAATTTAAGAAAGTGCAAGTATTTTATTCGAGCAAATCGCTTGAGTACAGAAACTTTTGAGTTTTTGGTAGCACCGGAGCGTATGAGCGACTAATTTTGGAATGTTGATGGAGCGCTTGAGTGCTTTGTCTGAATTGAGTGTGGAATGTACTAGCTTCAGCGTATAGGTTGCTCATTTGAAAATATCTTGTTTGAATGAAAAAAATACAAACAGAAGTGCACTATTACAAAGGAGAATTGTTGTTGTAGTTATATTAAATAAAAAAAGCGTTCATTCATAAATTGCCGCTTAACCTGTCTAGACAATCTTTTGTTATACCAAACACCTTTTTGAAACACTAAGCGTAGAGAAAGTTCTGATTTTTACACAATTATGTTCCAGAATTCAAACCGAAGACGTAACCGAAACTGGACAGCTGTTATCGAAGGGCTAACAGTTTGTTATCGATGAGTTATCGGCTTATTATCGATAGCAACGGGCGTGTTATCCATTTCTTGTGCATGAGTTATCGATATTCTATCGACTTTTGTCGACTTTTTGTCAATTAATTTGCGAATAGTTATCGATTTGTTTTTGAAAACTCATCGATTTGACATCGATGAGCAGTGTAAAACTGATCAACGTGATATCGATTCGTTATCGATCGTCGATAACAAGCCGATGACAAACTCGACTATAATTTCGCTTTCGATAATAACTTTATTTGAATAATGAATAAAATCGAAAAAAAAATACAACCAAAATAATTTTTACTGTTTCAAATTTAAATGAGTAAACTATGAGTTTCTGAAAAAAAAAATCCCAAAATTATTTTGAAAATAAACTATCTATCAAACTCTATTAACTATCTATCAAATTTACTATTCATGAATAAATAAGCTATCAGTAATTTTCTTATAATAAGTTTTTATTCGAATAATTAAAAAATAAAAAGAAAAAACTTGGTGCGATTTACCTCTGAGGAGATTTAGGTCGAGCTTCTCTTCCAAGCTGCGTCGTGTACCTTTTTTAATTTTCCCCACAAATTGTCGGAACGGGACCTACATGTTTTATGCCGACTTCGAACGACATCTGCAACGCAGATAAATTTTCACTCCGAAGTTTTGCATGACAGACATACACTTTCGGAGTGTTTTTCCAAATCACTCCGGACGACACCGCTTAGAAAAACTTTCTTCTAATTGTTGTTCGGAAGTTAAACCCAGGACCCGCGGTGTGGTAGGTGGAGCACGCTACCACCACGCCACGGTGGCCGCCATACGTTACAGGTAAACTTACTGTTGTTGTTTGTAAGGATCGCTTCCGTACTTAACTTCCTTTCGTGTTTTGTAATACGTGTGGTATGACTTACATTTCGTTTTGCGCTCGCTTTTCTAAAAAATAATGTTACTCTTACTGCACTGATATTTGATTTGCTGAAATTCACTCTTTCTCGGCGACCACTACAATAACGTTTTATATTACATAGATTTTGTTTGAAGAAACCCGTATCAGAATGCTCTATCCCAGAATCTGACAAGCGAATTTATTTCACATAATTCCTTATCTATTCTTAAAATTCCGAGATATGACATTTTTCAATCGAATTTTTAAACAGGACATTCTTCATATCATGACAAAGTATAGTTGTGCCACATATCAATTTTTTTTTTTAATAATATAGAAATTTGTTGTATTTTCTGTTCTTTCCTGTACTTTGCGCACACTGAAAGAAAAATACTGGTAAAATCAACCGAAATTTCTGTCAATTTTTATCGATCGCAACAAGACTTTGAATTAACTGCGCACAAATCGTTGATTCGTAATTGAGCGTTTTAGTAGTCAAATGAACAAAAAAGTTGTTGCGACAGCTTTGTACGAAAGTACCTATGTTGCGGCATTTGCAAGGCAGATGAGTTTTCACTGAGATCTTTTCATGGCAGAAATACGCTCGATGTGCTTGCCGAACAGTGGCAAGGGTCGACCCCGCTTAGGAAAATTTTCTTCTAATTGAAAAACCTTATTTCTAAAATTTTTATGTTGCTTTGCCCGGGGTGTGAACCCAGGGTCTTCGGTGTGGTAGGCGGAGCACGCTACCATCACACCACGGTGGCCGCCATATACATACATACGTAAATATGTGCATACATATAGTACACAGCATACATACGTACAAAGTAGAGAGCGCAGTGAGCGTAAAATTCTCTTTGAAATTAGCTCATGTATTGACTGTTGATCGCTGTTCAAATGATCAGTGAGATCAGTTGTGTTAACAAAAAAATCAGTTAAATTGATTAGGAATCTGTAAATTTTACAGAATTTTGTTAACTTAAGAGCGACAATTTCTCCTCTGTTGAAATGGCTAAACTAATTTTTTCGCTTGACAAAGAAATCGGTCGAATGAACCATACTTCGATCAATTTCACCGAATATCCGTTAAGTCAAGAACAACAGAATCGATTTGTTGATTTTACTAGCACCATTTCTTTCAGTGTAGGTATGTAGAATTTCGTAATTTGATGGTAGAGAAGAAAAAGCATGCCTAGAAAACCCATGTTGTAAAAAACAAATTTTTAGGCTATCTGTATCGAATTGGTGTTCATATATTTATACTCGATGGTTGACCCATAAAAGATTGAGTCAGTTTTTTGGCAAAAGCCATGCAAATCATAGATTTTAACTCAATTTCGTTTTAACTTTACTGTTATTACTTGTTGTCATAGATAAATGAAATTCACTATTCATTTTTACTATCATATGAATCAAACAGGTATCGTGATTACGTTTTTTGTACAGATACCTACTGTTCTGTTATTTTTTTTTTTTTTGCAACAAAACATTCTTATTGAAACAAATTATCTGAAGTACTCATTCACATATTTTTGACTTGTCGTCCTGGCAAACATTCACCTATATGATGCAACACTCTCAACCGATTAGCACCTGCTCCTCAAAATGCACAAAATGAGCAACAGAATTTAACACAAAAACATTTTCGCTCATATTCAAAGTATGAGTGATACTCAAGTATGAGTAAAGAGAGTTTAACGACTGAGTATAAATTCTTGATGAGTGTACTAAAAAAACTCAAGCTTTTTTTCAACCTCACTCAAACTCTCATGCTTTGACGTCCATTCTGTTGTTCATTGGTGTACTTAGCACAACAGCCCAATGCTAACAACAGTACGATTTGGAACTCGCACGGCGTAAGTTATTTACTGCTATTGTAGACGCGGTCGTATAAACACATACATTGAAAGAAAAAGTGCCAAGTTGCCAAAATACAAAGCGCCAACGGTTTTTTTTTTTTTAATAATTTGGCTAACGGTACAACAATCAACCTGTACAGAATAGCAAATTAAAAAAAAAACGATTTTGTTTCATTTGTTGTTTTTGAAATATTTTTAGTAGTGTTGCATAGCGCACGTCATCATAATAAACAACAACAATTACAAAACTCATATAACAGCATTTCTACAGTTGTAGAGCAGCTGGTGTAGTAGTCGTCGATAAATCGTAATCGTCGTCATCTAAAAAGTGTGTATATATGTAGTGTATTTTATATTTCTTCACCCAAAGCTGATTATTTGAAGAAAAGTGAAATAAGAAGAGCGAAGCAAAAAACTTACCAACAAAAATTTGTATTTGAAAATTTTCGAAGCTGCTGAAGAAAAAATAAAATTGCGTGGCAGTGCAAAAAAGCACTCATATTCTGCGAAATTGTAAATTTTTAGCTACTCAAAAGAAAAAAAAAAAAAAAATTGCAAAAAAATCGCCGGAAACAAGTGCTCGAACCATTAAGCTTATTTAAATGCCACTTAACAATTTTAAGAGCTACGCAAAAACAACAAATTTATCGAATTTAACGAATTTATTGCTAAAGTAGCAAAATTTCACAAGTTCGCGACATTCGAAAATTGAGTGCATGAAAATAGTTGAGAAGAAGATTTTTATTTCTCAATTCTGTAAAACAAATAAACCAATTAAATTAATTTAATTGATGTAAAAAGTCTTGTGCGAAAAAAAACAAGAAAATATTGTAAATTTAGTAGACAGCTGGCACATTCCTAACATATGTACATACATATGCACATACGTGCGAAATAACTACGCATATACAAACAACAACAAAATATTTGCCACTTATTACTTGAAAGCGAAAATTCAAGGCAAAAAAAATTTTGTTTTGTGTTCAACGCAAAAAATTTTGAAATATTAAAGAAATTTGGATTTATGATAAGATCAACGTAGAAATAACGGAAAATAGTGCAGCGTAGAGTGAATTCATTGGTAGTGTTTGTGCAGATTCCTGCAATAATTTGGTAGGTGCATTTTTTAAATAATATTCTTTTTTGTTATTTCAAAAATAGTTGACTGAAGAAAAGTTAAGCAATAAGAAAAAAAGAAAAAAGAAAAAATAAATTTAAGTAAAAGTTGAATACAAAAATATATCAAACAAATTTTTATTAATAAAATGCAAGTAAAAATCAAGAAAAATACCAATTTTTTATCTTTCAATTAAAAATTTTTATTTCATATACATATATAAAATGAGAGAAATACAGAACTAAATAGCACACATTGAAGATAAAATAATAATAAAAAAGAAAAATAGAAAACATTAGAAAGTTTAAAAAAACATATTTAATAAAAAAAATTTATTTTTATCTAAAAATTTTATAAATGAAAATCGTTAAACTAAAAAATCAAATTTAATTTTAAACAGTTTAAAAACAAAATAAATGTAGAAACTCAAAATGTAATACTAAAAAATTGTACTTTCATACTTTTTTTATCTTTCAATTACAATTTTTATTTCATATGTATATCGTGGTTAATGGTATACCAATAAAATTTGTAAAAATTATTCTGCCATTTATACTGAGTACCTTCACACACATCATCAACCATTGCATCACAACTTCTCGGTTTCCTGAATCGTGGAAATGTGCTACGGTAAGACCCGTCCCGAAGAAACGGCTTGCAAACTCGGTCTGTGATTATCGACCCATTAGCATATTGCCCGCGCTGTCGATAGTTTTTGAAAGGCTGCTAGAAGAACAAATAATTTTGCACATTTCTAGAAATAACCTCTTATCACCGCACCAATCGGGCTTTAGAGCCAAGCATAGTTGTACAACGGCACTACTTAAAATTCTTGATGACATACGCATACCTTTTGATAAAAACCAACTAACTCTGCTTTGTCTATTAGATTTTTCTAAAGCTTTTGATTCTGTTGACTATGCGTTACTTTTTTATAAACTTAAAACAGTGCTCTGATGGTAATGGAGAGTTACTTAACAGGAAGATCACAACTTGTTAATACTGATTGCGAAATATCGGGGATCAAACACTTACCCCGAGGTGTTCCGCAGGGTTTAATTCTTGGGCCTTTGTTATTCAGTATTTTCGTAAAAGATTTCTTTTCGGTTTGTCAGCACATGAAAATGCATGCATATGCAGATGACATACAATTATATTTGTCTGGTAATTTCACGGACGTAGCCAACCTCTGTCTTAAAGTAAATAATGATTTATTTTCAGTACAGAACTTGGCCAATAATAATGGTGGTCTCTGCCTTAATGCAACTAAATCGTTCATCTTGCCCATTTCGAAGAATAGGTCCGTTGATGCCATTGCCTCACCAATATGCATTGGTAACACAGCTTTACAAATTGTTTCTAGAATTAAAAATTTGGGTTTCGTTATCAACTCTAATCTAACTTGTGAAGACCATATCAATACAGTCATGGGTGAAGTGTATACCACTTTGCGTAATCTTAGGCAATCTGCACCTTTGGCACCTCCGCATATTAGAAGAAAACTGGCCCTACAACTTCTTTTGCCAATAATAAACTATTCAGAGCTCGTTTATAACAAGTTGGACTCATGTCGCCTTTAATCATGTAACTCGTTACGTTTTCGGGTTACGAAAGTTCGATCATATTTCGGCTTGGAGGTCCAAACTATTAGGATGTAACATATTTGACTACCAAAAAGCTAGAAGTGTGATTTTTTTATACCGCTTGATTGTCACAAAATCACCAGCATATCTTTTCGAGAAACTGACATTCACTAGGTGTCTCCCAGGACGAGTAATCTAGTTGTGCCTAACTTTAACTTCGTTGCCTCGACAAGGCTGTTTTTCGTCAACACCGTACGTATTTGGAACTCTATCCCAGCTGCAATTAGGAATAATGTAAACCAAAGCAACTACAAACATATTATTTTCAGTTATTTTTGTAGTCAACAAACTTAAACTGGGCATTTATTTTATTTTTATTTTACCTTAATCTAATTTAAACAAAATTTAAAAAATTAAAAATTTTAAGTTTTGTAGTATTGTTTTGATATGCTTGTTATCTAGCATCTTTTATTTATTGATTTATATACAAACATACATATTTTTTTTAATCATACATATTTTAATTCATATATTTATTTAGTTTTCCATATCGGTAACATGTACTTAAATATTCTGACTTACTTTACGTTATATTGAGTCTTTGTAATATGATTCCCTTTAGTCGTTATGAATTATGTTTGTTGTACTACAAAAGACAATTTGTCTTACTGTACTAATGTATATTCTCTGAATAAATGAAAAATGAAATAAAAATATAAGATGAGACAAATACAGAACTAAATAGCACACATTGAAGATAAAATAATAATAAAAAATAAAAATAGAAAACATTAGAAAGTTTAAAAAAACATATTTAATAAAAAAAAAATTTATTTTTATCTAAAAATTTTATAAATGAAAATCTTTAAACTAAAAAATCTAATTTAATTTTAAACAGTTTAAAAACAAAATAAATGTAGAAACTCAAATTGTAATACAAAAAAATTGTAATACTAATAAATTTACTTAATGGCGTACGTATAGAAATAAAAAACAAAAGCTAATTAAAACTAAAAATTTAAAAATAAAAAAAGTTAAATTAAAGAGCGATAGTTATAAAAAATTTAATACCAAAAAAACCTCAAAGGAGTTAATTTCGACAAATAAGAAAATATTAGAAAATGAATTTTTTTTTGTTTAATCAAAAAGAAAAGGTTGTATGTAATCAAAAATATTCTGAAAACACTAGAAAGAAACGTAACATAAATATGATTCAAAAAAATGTATTAATTGAAAAGTGATAATAAAAAAATAAAGGTTGAAAAAAAATCATAAGCAAAAAATATATTAATATAAAAATAAAAATTAAGAAAATGCGTAGTATTTGTTGAAAAACATTATTTTTAAGAATTAATGAGTTTAACAACGGTAAATAATAATTCTTATTCAATTATAATTTTCTTGTATTGGGGAAAGCAGACAATTTCGTAACGGTTTTCCAACTGGTTTCCTCGCAGGATCGAACCAAGATTATTCCGCTGAAAATTACAGGTGCCTAACCAGGTGCCTAACCTAAAACAAAAAATAACCAAAACAATTTTTCGTTTTGTTGACTTCCAAAAAAATTACAATTACAGTTTTGATGATAACAACAAAAAAAAAAAAACAAATAATAATAAAATAGCTTCAACCTGAATACTTGGTCACTAACGTATAGAGTTTATCAGTATCGCACGCTCTTAGGAATAAGCTTAGTGAAGATGTTAGAACTAGATTTGCAAAACTATCGTAAGTGCTTTCGAAATAATTCAAATAACTATCGAAAGTCTTTGATGGTGTACAAGAAAACAAACCATCGACAGGATTATCGTATAGGAATGGTTTCTAGGATGATACACTGTTTTCAATTTGTGCAATAGTAATGAGCAAAAATTTATGCAGAAGTGAAGTGTAAAATTATCGATAGCACACAAAACAATCGATATTAAAAGATGGTTTTAAAAAACTATCGATGAACTTTGATAGTCTCAAAAGAGAAAAAGCAAACCATCGATAGTTTTGCATACTTTAGAAGCAACTCAAAGAAATATATTGGTACGAGGTCCAAATACAATAAAAGATGTCTTAAGTAGAACATAAAGAGGAGCAACTATGTATATAAAAAGGTATTTTCACATACCATTTTATATACATGAGCCACATGTAAGGGTTCGGGATCTAACTTTCTCTTTCTGCGTCTGTTCGATGAAACGACTGGTGTGTCAAGCTAACGTAAAGAAAGCAAATACAACACCGTAGCCCAATGGTTAGACGACTGTGATTTTCAGCGAGGTGGTCGTTGTCGTGGTTCGATTCTCGGTGAAACCTGTTGGAAAAAATATTACGAAATCGCCTGACGAAGATGACTTGGCGGTTTTCGAAATGGTGCCATCGCAATATGCGAATAAATGTGTCCTTTTTTTCAGTTTCCCTTAATAATAATAATAAAAAATAATGAATAGCAATTTTTTGTTAAGCTCATTGATTCCTAAAAATATTTAGTAAAATTGAACAAACCAATAAACATACAAACATATAAAGAAAAAATTTTAAAAGTGAATAAAAATAATTATAAAATACTATAAACAATGTAAAAAACTAAAAATGAAAATAAATAGATAAACAAAATAAAAAATTTACTAATAATGACAACAGTAAAAAAATAAAGATAAAAAAATAAAAACAGAGAATCATGAAAAATAAGAAAACATTAGAAAATATTTTTTTTTTCTTTTAATGAAAAAAATTTAAATAATAAATTAAAAAAAAAAATTATTAAAAAGCTTTGAATAAAAGAATTTAAAAACACTGTAAAGAACATAAAATTAATATATAAAAAATTAAAAAACACATGGCGCGATTTAGTTCCAAGAAGATTTAGGCCGAGCTTTTTTTCCAATTTGTGTCGGTCGTTGTCTTTAATTTTTTCTGCAAATGATGGTACGGATCCTAAATATAAAAAAACGTTAAATAGTTATAAAAAACCCAAACTTAAAAACATGAGTAAAACAATTAAGAAAACAATAAAAAATTAAATTTTTTATTAAATAGAAATAAAACTAAACAATTAATTTTAAATACAAAACAAGTGTATGAAAAGCTAATTAGAGAAGATTAAAAAATTTTAAAAACTGAATAAAAACTATGCATTTTCTTTTAAAAAGGCTTGATTTTAATTCGAAAATGGTAATTCAAAAACTTAAAAAATTATATTTAAAAAAAATTCAACTTCAAATTTGAAATAATATAAATACTAAGATATACAATTTAGAAAATTTAAATTTAAATCTTGAAACGTAAGCATAAAATAAAAAATTTAAAAATGAATCAATTAAAATCAAATGCCAAAATTTAAAAGCATAGTATTAATATTTACAAATACACGTACATATGTGCGGTATTTCTCTTGAGTACATTCGTACATAAGTTGATTAATAGCGCACCATTAAATTTGTGACTTATGGCAGTGAATCAAAAAAGAAAATTCAAAGTCAACCATTTTTTGTGTGCCCATTTGCGATTATTCATTTAATTTATTTCGCTACCAAATTGTGTTAATATATACATTCATACTACGTACATTTGTACATGTGTATATATTTTGATTTTTATTTCTTTATTTTTTTTTTTTTTTTTAATGTCATTAAATACATTTATTTAAATTTTTCGGTGAATTAAAACTTTGTCCTTCCAGCTAGTAAACAAAATAATTACATTGATGCGGCTGTTTATATAGACAAAAAATCGGAGTGAGAAAGGTCATTATTTACACGTAAAAAGTTTAAAATGATTGAAGAATATCAAATAATTATACTAAATGTAGAATAAATATTGTAATATCAATCTCTCACAGAGAGATAATGAAATAATCAGTCAAGTTTTCTACATTAAAGTACCTATTGAACTTTATCTTCCATACAAAATACAATTCCTAATTTTCTCATTATTGTTTTATTGCATGCCTAATAGAGTCGAAAATCCTAGGTCAAGTGGTAGCTGCCATGGTAGGGGAAGCTCACTTGAACAACATAAAAGTTCGTTGGAACACCACATAAAATAAAGAAGGCGTAGCGGGTTAGGGGGATTAGAATATAGCCGCGGCAGGAATGCCTGTCGTAAGAGGCGACTAAAGTACTAAATTAATTCAAAGGGTTGTGTAGCGGAATCCTTTCGTGGGATTGTCAGCGCAATATATAGCTTCTCCAACCCAATTGTCAACCTCACCTATCCGTGCCGAAGCCTGTTTCTTTATCAGCCGAGGCCCTGGCGCTCCTAAGTTCCTCGTGATCTAGGGGGTGGGATGGTCATACCAAATCGTTGAAGTAAAATAAAAAAAACATTGTGTGTGGTATAAATAAATTTTTACAACTTGCAATCAATCAATCGAAAATTGGCTAAACTAAATTTTTTCAATTTAATCAATTAATATTTAATAATCCTATAACAACAAACAGTTTTCACATAATCTTAAGGTAATTATTTTGTGACTTATATGAGCGATATTATCGCAACTAGATTAAACTAATTAAAATTGGATCAACTGAACTTAATTGAAATTTTTCCAGTGAAATATAAATGCCTTAAAGTAACATAAATTTTACAAATAGGAGATTGATTAGTTGTATACATATGGACCATTATCAGGAAGATAAAGTGAAATATTTTAAAATTAAAATTAATCCCATAACATCATTTAAAATAACTTCAAATACTTCGAGCAAATTCTTGAATACCTTATTTATAGCAACTATCTTCAGGTAATTCCAAATTAAGTTGAAACTCTCAAATTTGTAATATCCCCAAGTTGCCTAATGTATATCCTATCTACGGAAAATTTTTGCGAAAGCCGTCAATTTTGAAACTTAATATAACATCAGTCATTCGCTTCAATTTCAACATATATGCAAATAATACTTATAGTTATTATAATCAAGAACATATCGAAGCTCCCTTCCGTACCAGAAGTAATAATCATTGTTTACGTAGGCCAAAGACTGTATGATAATGTTGAAGAAACAGCGTCTGCTAAATTCCCAGAAACCTGGGCATCCTAACAGAAAATATTAAGGAGCATCTCCGTTAGCACATGCCTGCCTACAAGAATACAGCCGTTTGAACCAGAAGAGCATGAAGGACCTCTGCGTCATCCATACTCAGTCGGCAAGGTCTTATGCCGATAAATTCCTCATAAACCCCGTTCGCAGAGTTGAACATCACAAACTCACAGTATAGGAAAGAAAAATTTTGCCTGAGAACACTCTCTCACAACTCGAATTCGGTTACTGTTGTAGGCTACATACGTGAAATATGTCCCGTATGTAACATATCCTCAAATAGTTGGTGTCCCAGCAAACACAGTTTCTAACGTTAGAGAAATATTGTAATTTTACATTAGAATTCTAATGTAGTTCTCTAATGCATTTCGAATCGAAAAATAGGTTAGAAAACTAGGTTAGAATTCGACTGTGAAACGATTCGAATAACACTAGAAATGCGATGTTATGATAACTGTCATAGTTATCGATTCTCTGCACGACATGATCACTCATTCTTAGTATTATAAAAACAAAATAAAAATAGTGGAAATATTACAAGTTGCGAAATAAGTTTTTTTATTTATAATAAATACTAGTAAGTGAAAATGAATCAAAAAAAGTTAAAAAAGGAAAGCAAGCATATTATTGAAGTGCTATTTGGCATGAGGAAAACGCTTCCTCATCCGTACCTCAAAACAACGCTGAGCTCAATATTTAAGTACGGGTTTAATTTATTATAACAGAAAATGCCTTTGAAATATGTTCATTCTTAATACATAAGATTATAACCAAATAAACGTATTTGATATAATGAAACAATGAAAATTTCGCTGATTTTAAATAATTGAACTTAATTGCGCATCACTTCAAAATTCTCATTAGAAACTCTTTAGAATTTGGCGTTAGAATTCGATTAGAATTCTAACCCTTTTTTCGATATCGAGAGCGAAGTCCCCTTTTTGTCGAGAATGCTATAATTCGCGACAGTTTCGCAAATCGTCCTCTAACCTTCTACCTTAGAAAAATACATTAGAATTCGATTCGTCTTCTAATCGTTTTCTAACCTAAATGTTTGTTGGGGTCATTTCGTCAACGGATGCTTCTAACATCTATGTCTCTTTGGTCCGACCCTAATGAAACTACAAGTTTATATGGACTTGCGTTAGCGTATACCGATGACAATTTGTGAATGATCGCACCTATTGGTTGGGGCAAAGCACAACAACAAAAAAATACTATAAAAATCCGTATCACAAAAAACACAGTAGGGGTATTCACGTACTCCATTCACTAAAAAGAGGATAAATGGTTACAACTTCCCGGAGAAATTCCTTTTGATATCCTTGGAATAGAGAAAATAAATTTTAAACGCAAACGTATAAATTTAAGGTGATTCACAAAGTGTCATACCACCTCATAGTGTCACAATATCATAAATTTTGTTAACTTCTTATAATATTTAATATTATGACAATAATATTATGCATGAACTAGTGAGTACTCTTCTACAGCCATCACTTGGATTTGAAAGGGCTCACAAGTGTTTGCGTATGGTACAACATGACGTGTTATAACAGTTTGTGTATGCTCTAATTTAGTTTATATTTATTCGCATGTTTACCGGTAAATAATCTGCAAATATTTTATCTAAATTGAAACTTAATGAGTTTCTGAGAATTGTGTTTTTTTGCATTCCCCTTACTGCGCATAAATTTTAAAAACAAGTGCCAGTTCATTGCCAACAATAACTAATTAAAGAGTTTTGTGTCACAGTGCTCCATGCAAAACTAAGCGAAGAAATTGAATTTTCGTTTTTATTAATTAAAAACTTAAAGGCCAATTATATTTTGAGAATTGTATAATATATGTAGGAAATTGGCAATTTTTTAAAGACCAGCAAACAGCGAAAGAATTTGTATGAATTTAATTTTAAATTTTATGCCAAATTAAACCTGCTTAGTTATTGAAATATTTGAAACATTTTAATAAATAATAAAGTAATTATTTCTATTTATTTTGTGCAAATATTTTTCTTAGTACGTCATTTTTCAATCGAAATTTTTATATATGCATGGGTTTATAATTAAAAGATATTAATATATTATATTATATATTATGCTACCTTAATATATATAAATTTCGTGTCACGCTGTTTGTCCGCGATGGACTTCTAAACTGTTTAACCGATTTTAATCAAATTTGCACACCGTGTGCAGTTTAATCCAACTTGAAAGAGAGGATAGCGTTTCTTTGAAGTTTCTTTCCGGGAAGTGAACCAGGGGCCGACTGGGACTGCGACTGGGAACAAGAGATGGAGAAAGGTAAGACGAACTAAAGAGAAGTGGGAAGGAGAAAGAGATAGAGTTAGACGAAGATATAGAGATAGGTAGAGATGGAGCGAAAAGAAGTGAGAGAAAAGACGGAGAGGAAGAAAGAGACGTAGAAATAGAGAAAGGCAGAGGGAAGAGTGAATAAAAAGATAAGGAAAAGGTGTGGAGAGGGGAAGGGAGAGTAAGAAGTTATGCAGATAAAGGAAAAGGGGTGGAGAGGGGAAGGGAGAGTAAGAAATTATGCAGATACCCCAAAGCCAGAACAGAAAAACGTCTGCCGGATCTGCCAATATTATATATACTACACATTGTACTATAGTATACCTGCAACATTTTTTTAAAAGAACTTAATTTAGCTTAAGAAAGCGCTAATAAATTGGCTAATAATATCATAATCTATTGAACATTCCGCGAGTCTACACCAGAGCTGCACAACGTCAGCAGAGCTTCGAATACAAATACCACTTTCTTTCTCTGTCCGGCGTTAAAGTGTGCAAGACAGCGTTGCCTGGGGGCTGCCTTTTTGAGTAATTTACGCCAGGCCGTGGAGTACGACATTAGGGTTTTGGTAGCTTTTATTAGGTTACCGAAATGGTTCGAAGAGCAGAGATAATGGTGTTTTTTTGTGGTATCACAAGGGGCCTCCTTCCACTGACCTATGTATGTATGTGTGCTTCCGCTGAAGCCACTTCAACCTCGCCTAATCTAACCTCCTTTGTAGCAGTATGCGTGTAAAAAAATGTTTGAGCTTACAATTCACGTATGAGATGTTTACTGCTTGAGCTACAAGATAAAAGTGATTGCTTGCTTTGCTGATTCTCCGTCGCTGCGCTCACACGACGACAAATTTTCCGAAGCTGTCAATGACATCTTCGATCTATCTGTACCTATCCCTGGCTCACATTTAGGCTGACTTCTTATGAAGAACGTAAGATCTTGAGATAAAAGCCATGTGACATGTTACTGTAGCTAATTCATTGTACCTTTGATATAAAAATATCTGTATTGAGGCTCTCTACAGCAGTTTTCATTTAATAATTATGTTTATTCAAAAAACACATTTGAATGATACCTGGGTCTACATATTACAAAATATTTCCTGAGATGACTGAGACTTTAAGCATCTTAAATATATACCAAATTTCAAATCAGGAGCCGAATCGTAACTAACTAACGAACGGTGATCGATTGACGTTTTTTAAAACACAATAGCTCGGAAGTGGGGTACTCATTGTGACTTATTGAAATTGTGTGTATATTGATGAACAACGCGTACTCCCAAGATCCATAATATATTAAAATTTTTTTTTTAAATAGTTGAATGGCCTAATTTTAATCGCTTTAGTGAAAGTAGTTTTCGATCCGTGATCATTTGTTACGATTCCCTAGAAGATTCTAGCAATACAATCATGGAATCGAATAGTCGATTAGTCGAGTAGCAACTTATGCATTGACTGAAAATGGACTAGTTGGTATTAGATTTTAACATAGCATGCAATCGACTAACTGTGATCATTTGAATACTCATGGTTTAATAAACTCAATTTAGCAATTTTGAAATTTCATAAACTAAATTTTTGTCTCAAAAATTACTAAAATGAGTTTCTGAACAATTAAAGTAGTCGATTATTCGAATAGTCGATTATATAGAGCTGTTGTGATGCATGTGCAAGCATACAAACAGACAGACAAAGGTTCTAAAAAGTGTTAACTTGTATAAATTTTCACTAATAATCACCATCGTCGCCGTAGTGTGGTGCTAGCGTGCTCAGCCTACCACACCGAAAATCCTGGGTTCAAGACCTGGGTAAAGCAACATTGAAAATTTAGAAAAAAATTTTCAATTAGAAAAAAAGTTAACCTAAGCGCAGTCGCTTCTCGGCAGTGATTTTGCAAATACTCGGAATGTATTTCTGCTATCAAAAGCTTCTCAGTGAAAATTCATCTGTCTTGCAGATGCTGTGCGGAGTAGGCATAAAACATGTAGGTAAAGTCCCGTCTATTTGTAGAAAAATTTGAAAGGAACATGACGCAAAGAAGCTCGGCTCAAAATCTCTTCGGAGATTATCACGCCTTGCATTTTTTTTATTTATTTTTTCTGATAACACTGGGGACTCATTCATCCTATGTGAATTCCTCACAAAGTTAAAGCTGTTTCCTTGCCTTTAGAATGATGAAATTTTAACTCATCAGTCAATTTTGCTCATAATACAGTCTGTAATTTAAATTAATTATTTTTCATTAAAACATGAACTGTCATTGATTTATTAATGTAATACATATGCGCAAAAAATCTGTTAAATAAAAAAAAAATCATAATGTAGCGTACAATAGCCGTGTTTTGTTTTACACGAGTATACGTTTCGTCTGTGCGTGAAAACAAAACGTCTATCCTCGCTTAGATAATGCTTAGGAGACCCATCTAGCGGCAGTGGTTAAACAACTAGCTACACCAACAGGGTGTACCGAAAAGCGGAGACACAACCCTCTGTTGTATTTCTGTGTATAACATATAGCTGAAGTTGTGATAGATAGTGTACGCGCATAGAATACATGGAATTAGTGCAGAGGGTGAAACGTGGACACATATTTCAGTTACATCTGAATATAATGCGTATTGAAATTTAGTAGTACTGATTTTATGCGTAGCAATTTCAGAGGTATATTTAAAGTTTGTCGCTTAGCGGTCCATATAAAGTTCAAGCGTAAATGTTTATAAATAAATAAATAAATGTAAGGCGCGATAACCTCCGAAGAGATCTAAGGCCGAGCTTCTCTTCCAATTTGCGTCGTGCTACACTTGCTTTTCCCTACAAATTGGCCGGACGGGACCTACGTGTTTTATGCCGACTCCGAACGGCATCTGCAAGGCAGATGAGTTTTCACTGAGAGCTTTTCATGGCAGAAATACACCCGGAGCGCTTGCCAAACACTGCCGAGGGGCGACCCCGCTTAGAAAAATTTTCTTCTAATTGAAAAACCTTATTTCTAAAATTTTGATGTTGCTTTGCCCGGGGTGTGAACCCAGGGCATACGGTGTGATAGGCGGAGCACGCTACCATCACACCACGGTGGCCGCCGACGTAAACGTATATGGACGTGAAAAAAAAACACAGCTAATATCATAAAGAAAACAACAACAACAACTAAAAGTCAGATAAACATACATAACTAAAAGTTAGCCACACACAATTTTAATTGAAAGAAATCTGAGACGATGACTAGTCACTATCTCCAACCACAAGCTCTATCTATCAAGTAGGCATGCTTACAGATAGACGGACAGACAGACAGACAGACATATGTACATAAGCGTACAAAAGTCAATATATGCATACATGCTTATGTAGTACTGAAGCAACATGCACATACATACATACACACGCTTATTCGAACATTGATTTTTGTATAAAACCAGAATGGCTTTTTTTAATTTTTTCTTTTATTTTCTTTTCACCTTTTTAATGCAGTAAATGTTTATATACAATTGTATATATGTATAAGTGTCTATATGAATATTCATAAAGCCATATATATGTGGACGGACGATTAACATGTAAACAACAGCATTGCCATTTTTTTCTTCTTTCCCCTCACATACACATATGCAGTGATTATATAGGTGTGTATAATTTATTTCTATATAAAATTAATTCGCATAACTTAACAAAGTTGTTGTTGTTGCTATGGAATAACTTAGCTAAGTTGAACCGCAGTGCGCTGATCAGTAAACGAGCAAATAACAAATACGAGATAGATTAATATTGACAGATATGTATGTATATACATTAGTTAGGTTCGCAGGGGAAGATGCAGAGAGGAAACTTGTTTTTTTTTTTTTCGAACAGAAACAAACAGCAATTCCACACAGTTATTAATGGAATTTGGGCTGAGCAATTTCGCCGGTGCGCGAATCGGTTCCATCTCAGCTTTAGGTATACACATAAAAGGATTCATCAATGATCGGGAAACACAACCAGATCATTTATGTTTCAATAGGCGGACGGCATCCTTACAGTATTTTAGATAGTCGCGCGATTTGAGATCCCTACATCTAGTCGGTACATTATATCGCCACATCTCTGTGAAAGCACTTCGAGCCAATGCCGAGAAAAATGTTGGAATTGGAGCATCTTGGACAACGAAGACTATTGTAAAATGTACCACATATACACAACGTGTTGACATCGAATGCAACGAGAGGAGTGTGTGAATGCTGCCATAAGTTGAAGAAGAAAGCTAGGAAAATTTTCACACAGTATGAAGAGTTTCTTGCCAACAGAATAGCGCCCAATTTTGCTACCAAATTCGCGAATAGGGTTAGGTTTCAACCTAAGGATGCATTCCCATAGAAAACGATGACCTGATAACTCATGCCAAGAAATTAGTTAGATCATGAAGGTAAGACTATCTACCCTCTTAGCCGAAGGCATCAATCAAGCACCCAGGTGTACCGAGCCGATAATCTGAAAGCGGAGAACTAACGTATGCTTTTTAGGACAATTCAGAAATAAAGCCATGTCTCTGCAAACGAAAATCTATTTATATAAGTCACTTTTCGTTCCCCTTCCGCTACATAGTTCGGGGTTAGCTGGGTGATCCGAGAGAAAGATTCTGCGGGGGATTTGTGGATATTAGTGTGCTTGCTCTGGCCCCAGTTTCCTCCTTCCGTAGATCTGCCACTGTTGGCCCGTCAATAAAGGGTGATCTTAAATTGCGTGTACATATTTTTGAGACTTAGACGAACAAAAAGTTATTGAAACATTTTTGAGTTCCATACAACTTTTTTCAAGAAATCGGTGCTCAAATCTACGTCAGCCGATTATCACTGATCGCATCAGGGTCCATTGCGAGGATATTTATTATCATAGAAAGAATATATATGGCGAGTTGAAAGCAAAAGATATTAGCGATGATCACAAAAATAATTCGTAAAATTTGGAAAAAATTTAAGTTTTTGAAATAACTGTCAAAATATTGATTTTTTTTCAAACTTTTTTATTTATATTTTTATCACCAAAATCAAAAAATTAAAATTTTACTAGGCGTCACCAGTCGTCTTTTTTGTTGTATCTTTGTTTATTTGATCGCTACGAAATTCGCTTCGATTCAAGTCTTTGTACATATGAGTCCTTGCTTGTGGTGGAAACTCGGCAATACTAACCCGCCACACATCTTTGAATTTCTTAAATAATGGGATGCAGTAGTAATAAAACTCATAGCTTAAACACCGTTGCTGACACCCTGTTAGTTTTTTTTATACCTGTCATGAACATGAAATGGTATATTAACTTTAGTCCGATGTTTGTAACGTTGAGAAATATAGAAGATAGACTCACCATTAACTATACCGAATTGATCAGGGCGACGAACTGCGTTGATATAGCCATGTCCGTCTGTCCGTCCGTCTGTCTGTTTGAACGCAAACTAGTCCCTCAGATTTTGAGATTTCTCAATGAAATTTGGCACAAGGATGTATTTTTGTATTATATTAGACATTTGTCGGATCCGGTAGAATTGGACCACTATAACATATATCTCCCATACAACCGATCGTTCAGATAAGACGATTTTGGTCATTCCTGCCGCAATTTATTAAGTATAAACGTGAAACTCTCTGATTTATATTCTAATATATCGTAGAAGATATCCTAAAAAAACACTTTGATCGAAGCTATATATAGTTACATCCCATACAACCGATCGTTCAGATAGAAAGATTTTTGGCATTTTCTCCCTTAGTTTCCAAAATAAAAACGTGAAACTTGGTGATATATATTCTAATATATCATAGAACATTTCCTATAAAAATCATTTCGATTGGAGCTATATATAATATATATCCCATACAACCGATCGTTCAGATAAGGGGGTTTTTTGCCATTTTTTATTTTATATTTATCTTAAAAATCGTTTAGGTATGTACATATGTTCACTATATATTTCTTATCTTATACATTAGATAAATTGGATATTACAAATGGAATAAGATTATTGTTCAGCCCCATTCATGAAAGGTATGAAGTCCCGTCCTTACTTGTTTTTTTTTTTTTGTTTTTTTTGATAACAGCATCAGTATGTATTTTGTTGCATTGCTGAACGCGCAATTCTTTTTACGTAAAGAAAAAGAACTCGCCCCCACAGAAAGGCGAAAGACGTTTCGATCACAGACTGTACATCTCTTCAAGTCCTTTTCACCCGGAAATCTGACTCGAACCCGTACTCCTGTGATGATCAATCTGTTAACAAACAGATTTAACACAAGCCATGTCTTGTTGTTATACAAAAACTTCCCAGGTACCTTCTGCTGCATATGAACAGGTTTTTGCCAACACACATGAGGGTATAAATATGTATATGCAGCTGAAGGTAACTGGGAAATACTTGTACAACAACCAAATATTACTTTGATCGAGTATGGTTGTCAACAGACAACAGACTTTAAAAAAAATTACATGGTATAACAAAAACTGTTGTCGCCTTGTCGTCCTGATGTAGTCATGGTTGTTTAAATTTTCCCCAAAATATTTAATAAGTTGAAGGTATAAAATTGATTTAAAAATGTATTCATACTAAGCAACGACAACTGCTTAATAACACTCAGATTTAGCTCTTCACTTCACAACACCATAGTCAAAACAACATCATCATTCTCATCATTAATTGACCACCTAACCATTTTTGGCTGTTTTGTAACAGGTCATGCCAAAAATCTCTTTTTCGTGATAACTGACGCCAATTTGGAGCACCGTGTGAGGTAAAGTGTTCCTCCATTTACGTTTCTTGGTGGGATCATCTTCGTCCATTGGCATTACATGACCGAATAATTTCCTCATATCTGCGTAAAGCTCATACAGCTCATCATAATACCTCCTTCGTTACGCGCCGGCGGCATTACGGACAGCACCATATATCTTCCGGAGTACTTTTCTCTCCAACACTTCAAGGCTCACCTCATCCTCTCTCGACACCGTCGATGACTCCGAGACATACATCAGGACAGGTATGATCGGCGACTTGTAGAGTGTGATTTTTGTTCGCCGAGAGAGGGCTTTACTATTCGATAGTCTACTCAGTCCAAAGTAGCACATGTTGGCAAGAGTTAAACTCCGTTAAAATTCCAAGCTGACAAACAGACAAAATCCTTCACATTCTCGAATTTATATCCGTCAATAGTGGCGTGGCTGCCAAGGCGCGAATGCATTATGCCTTAGAATTTCCGCTTAAGAGAGCGTTTTTTGGGCTTTTAAGCTTTTTTGTCAATAGAAGTTTAGCAAATATTCGGCACACCTTTTTGATTTAAGAAAAACGAAATAGTAATTTGGCGATCTTCATTTTGAACAAGATAACTGTTTTCTTTCAAAATCTTGGCTAACGATATGACAAATACAAATTTTATCAACTGTTTTTTACTGAATTTCTGTTACCAGAAAAGAGAAAAGGATATTTTTGTAACCCGCTAATATATCCCTGCAAAAAATTTAATTAGTCTAGGATTAATACGGGATTAGTCGCAAAGGAGTATGCGACCAATGCCAGTTTTGGTCTCTTTGTATGAGTTGAACTGTTTCCTTTTGTTTGAACATGCCCTATGAAGAGACTAATTGTACCCATATATACCCAATCCCCTTTGTACCCATATGAGAACATGTGGAGACTAGTCCCTTTTCGGTTTAATAAGGACTCAAATGTGGTCCAGTCGAATTTTTAATGCAGAAACACGATCGAAGGGTTTTCGAAGCCACCAAATCTATTTTATGTAAGTTGTTCGCCCGCTTTTCAAAAAGTAGTAAAAAATATGCTTAGAAAATTTAACCCTAAATCCGGCGTAGTCGATGCGTCCTAGTAATTTAGGTTCGGTATAGTGCTCCGCATTTTTCTTAAATAATTCGATTCAATCACCTGTAATCTTTTTCATTTTACTAACTTCGTTGCCGGTTTTTTTTTAATACTTCTTAAAATGGGCTACATAGATTTCAAACTGACTAATCCAACTGTACCCGAAAGAGACTAAAGGGGATGAATTATGCCCAAATGTAAACAAAAGAGGACAATCGGAGACCAATCTCTTTAGGGATTAATTACGCGATTTTTACAGATATACTTAAGATGTGTACATATTTGTGACTTTAATATATATACTGTGTATATTCCTTATGTGTACACTTTCGCATACATCCTTATGTGTATGTGCATTAGTGTGTGTTGGTTTTGCCCATGTAAGCGATGACGTTCAACTCTGTTTACTATTTACGTCCATTTAAGTCCATCATACATCTGTGAATGTTTTTGTGTGTGTTTGTTTGTTTGTTCGCCAGCTTAATACTGTTAAATACGTAAAATAAAAGCGAGAATGAAAATGAAAACGTAATGAAATTGCGAAAAGACGCTTTAATTAGTTAGCAACGAAAAGAAGAATGACCACAAAAAACAACAAAAGTAATAATATAAGCAACAACAATCCCATTGAGTCAAAGTTGATTATTTGCAGTACAGTTTGGTTCGAACATTTGATTGTTTTAAAATTCGAAACTGTGGTTTTTATTTCTTTTAAATGTCGGTATACATATACATATTTATATTGTTTAATTTTTTATGATTTTTATACCTTTCATGAACATGAAATGGTATATTAACTTTGGTCCGATGTTTGTAACGTTGAGAAATATAGAAGATAGTCACACCATTAAGTATACCGAATTGATCAGGGCGACGAACTGAGTTGATATAGCCATGTCCGTCTGTCCGTCCGTCTGTCTGTTTGATCGCAAACTAGTCCCTCTAATTTTGAGATATCTCAATGAAATTTTACACAAGGATGTATTTTTGTATTATATTAGACATTTGTCAGATCCGGTAGGATCGGACCACTATAACATATATCTCTCATACAACCGATCGTTCAGATAAGACGATTTTGGTCATTCCTGCCGCAATTTAGAAAGTATAAACGTGAAACTCGGTGATATATATTTTAATATATCATAGAAGATTTCCCGAAAAACTCACTTTGATCGGAGCTATATGTATATAGTATATACCTATCCCATACAACCGATCATTGAGATTTTTTTTCCTCCCTTAATTTCTAATATAGAAACGTGAAACTAATATATCTAGAAGATTTCCTGTAAAAATCATTTCGATCGGAGTTATATATAATATATATCCCATACAACTGATCGTTCAGATAAGGCGGTTTTTTGCCATTTTTTATTTTATATTTATCTTAAAATTTTTTAGGTATGTACATCTGTTCACTACATATTTCTTATCTTATACATCCGATTATTTGGAGATTACGAACGGGATAAGATTATTGTGCAGTCCCATTCATGAAAGGTATGGCGAATACAGTCCCGTCCTTACTTGTTTTTTATTATTTTTTATTTATTGCCTTCAAATTGCTTAAAAGTGTTGAGTATCGTAAAACTTTGCATAAATTTTGTTTTTTTTTTTATACTTTTAAATGAGCTTAGATTGATATTAAAAATAGTTCGCATGAAATTTATTTCGATTACTTTGAAATTTTTGGAAAAAAATCAATAAATTAAACAAATGCTTAAATAAATACACATTTGAGTAATTATGTATGTGCCATGTACGTATGCATGTATGTATGTATGTATGCATTTAAATTGCTTTTGCTCTCAAGGTTGCGCTGGTAATTTAATATTATTGTGTATTAACAAACGACAACATTTTTTAACAATATAGCATAATTGGGCTTTTGTAATAATGATAAATTAGACCTTCATACCAAAATTGGATCTCTGTGAATGGGCTGCTTGTAGTTTCAATCTGCTTGATTTTTCCTCAAATTTTTTTTAATCTTTTTTAAATTTTTTGTTGTTTCAACAATAACAAATCTAAATTTAACGTTACTAGGCATGTGAATTTTACTAAAATTTCTCATATTGGTTTTGTCAAGTTAAGCCAAGGCATTAAGAAAGGTGAGAGCTTTCACGTTTTGTGGGACGACTTCAATGTAAGAGATCTAAATAGTTCAGGCTTCTGGAAGTATTGGATTCAGTTTCAGACCAATTTTATTATTATCCTTTAGTTTCTTTATATGCGAGATCTGCCGAAAAATTCATGTTCGGTTGGATACTTTCTTTTAATTGGTGTCTTGCCAATAATTTCTACTTTAGTTTTAGAAAATGTTTCCTTATATCGTTTTCTCAGTTATAGTCGTTGTGCAGGGCTTCGTGCCATCCAATAGATCATCCCAACTCGGTCTACATAAGGGACTTAGACTGAGAAAATGCTTGCAACGTGGCCCCACATTATACCTACCATCTTTTCAATTGCAATGTGGAACCAACGCCTGCCTCTAACACCCCCTCTCATAATCTGTTCGCAAAGACTAGTGCCAGAGAGGATCAGTTTCGGGATCTGTATCCGTTGAAGGATTATAAGCATCGATAACAGTCCCTCAACCCTTCGGGTATTGTTTTTATAACCATTACAAGAATCCTATGCGGCCGCTGTGGTGTGATGCTAGCGTGCTCCGCCTACCACACCGGAGACCCTGAGTTCACCTCTCTGAAGTTGGCAAGACTACTTTTACGTGGAAAAAAATTACCTATTGGGAAAATTGCCGTGATTTGGCCGTAATTTATCCGTGAAACAAAAAAATTTGCGCGGCCATATTTTAGAAAATATTGGGTGGCACGCCAACTTCGCGTGAAGTTAGTGGGATGTTTTCTTGCCAAAGTGGCCTGAGGCAAATCCATTAGAGTCAGCAGCGGTAGCCAATCAGCACAAAGTACATCTTAAATTTTGTGTTAGTTTTATCGTTTATGTAAATTGTCAAATTCCCGTGCAATAATTATTATATATTATATAACTGGTGTCTAAGCTGGTTTTCGAAAGGTTCATGTGAAGTTCGCGTTCCACCCTATATTTTCTAAAATTTTTTTGCTTCACGGATAATTAGGGCAAATTCACGGCAATTTTCCCAATATGTAGTTTTTTCCACGTAAAAGTGCCTTGCCAACTTCAGAGAGGTCCTGAGTTCACGCCCCAGCCAAAGCAACAACAAAATATTTGAAACAAGTTTTTTCAATTAGAAGAAAATTTTTTTAAGCGTGTTCGCCCCTTGGCAGTTTTTGGCAAGCACTCCGGGTGTATTTCTGCCATGAAAAGCTCTCAGTGAAAACTCACCTGCCTTGCAGATGCCGTTCGGAGTCGGCATAAAACATGTAGATCACTGCCCGCCAATTTGTAAGAAAAATTAAGAGGAGCACGACGCAAATTGGAAGAGAAGCTCGGCCTAAAATCTTTTCGGAGGTTATCGCGCCTTACATTTATTTTTTTTTTTATTTTATTTGAATTAATAAAATTTAAATTTAATTTTGTTTTATTTCATTTTATTTATACATTTGTTTAACCGGCTTTAGGTCCAATTTTTTTAGTATTAAAACACCAAAAATTGTTTTATTTTATTTTTGTCTTGTTTCATTTCATTTCCCTTACTTTATAACTTATATGTAGACTATTTTCTTTTTACCCATATCTGTAGCCAAACACTGGAAGAAATGGTGCTAGTAAAATCAACAAATCGGTTCTGTTGTTCTTGAATTGTGGTTAATTCGACCGAGTTCTTTGTCAAGCGAACAAATTAGTTTAGTCATTTCAACAGAAGAGAAATTGACAGATTCCTAATCAATCTAACTGATTTTTTTGTTAACACAACTGATCTCACTGGTCATTTCAACAGCGATCAATAGTCAATACATGAGCAAATTTCAAAGAGAATTTTACGCTCACTGTGCTCTCTACTTTGTACTTATGTATGCTGTGTACTATATGTATGCACATATTTACATATGTGTATGGCGGCCGCCGTGGTGTGATGGTAGCGTGCTCCGCCTACCACACCGAAGACCCTGGGTTCACACCCCGGGCAAAGCAACATAAAAATTTTAGAAATCAGGTTTTTCAATTAGAAGAAAATTTTCCTAAGCGGGGTTGCCCCTCGGCGCTGTTCGGCAAGCACTCCGAGTGTATTTCTGCCATGAAAAGATCTCAGTGAAAACTCATCTGCCTTGCAAATGCCGCAACATAAGTACTTTCGTACAAAGCTGTCGTAACAACTTTTTTTTTGTTCATTTGACTACTAAAACGGTAAATTACGAATCAACGATTTGTGCGCAGTTGATTCAACATCTTGTTGTGATGGATAAAAATTGACAGAAATTTCGTTTGAATTGGCCCGTATTTCGGTTGATTTTACCAGTCTGTTTCTTTGAGTGAAATGACATTCTATCAATCTCGCGGCTGCACTACCAAATTCGTGTCGACTTTTCTGCCGGAAATTAAGTTGCAACGCCAAATTTGTAAAAACACTTTCTCACTTCCGTAAACACCAACAACGAATATTTGGTCCGCAATAGTTTGCGCAATTTTGAGGTCAAGTTCTCACTTTGCCAAAGTAAAATCCGATAGCATTATGCGATTACAAATATTTACATACAGACACATTTTTACGAATACACGTAAACGTGCATAAAATATATGCCAAAGCGGTAAGTTTTTGTTTTTGTTTTTGATGTCATCGTCGCACTACTGACCAACAAAAACGTGAAAATACTTTTCCGTTGTATCGCAAGTTGGCGATTTTAGATGGCAAATTCTTTCACATGCCAAGTCAATACATACAAATGTAAATATGCATACATGGGGGACTGTATGTATGTATTAGGGCGGGTCGATTTAAAAATCGCTCATTGCTCATTGTAAAAATCGTATTGTAGGGATCAAAATAAGAAACTTTGCCGAAGGAACCATACCTCTAAAACGAATTCTGATGTCCCCCCTTAGGGTCGAACTTTTGGGTAGGGGCAATTTCAATTCTACCTGCTGTGTCTTGTGGTGGCTTAACAACACAAGCCATTTTACGATCTGCAATTGTGTCACAGTGATACCTTCATTTTTTAAAACGGTTGAATAAAAAATCCACACAACTATGTTTACGACATACAAATGCATCACAGTGATGCCTTGGTTTTAAAAGGGTTGTAAAAACGCTAATTTCTAATAATTTTTTTTAATTTCTTTTCTATTACTAAGTTAAATTCATTTTTTCATTTACATATGTTCTGACTAAATAAATTTCTGAAGAGAAAAATAAACTCCAAAAAGAAAAAACATAGGCATTTCAAAGTGGGGTTTTTCAAAATTTGCCCCTACGACCCAAAGGGGGGGACATCAGAATTCGTTTTAGAGGTATGGTTCCTTCGGCAAAATTTTTCATTTTGATCCCTAGAATATGATTTTCACAGAGCAATGGGCGATTTTTTTGCCTCCCCTCAAATCGACCCGGCCTAGTATGTATACATATATGTATATTTTATAAATATACAAACGACACCCACAACAACCGGCGCCCACAATGTTAACAAACATTCATACTTTCGTATTTACTTTTTATCCAATCCCCGGCTGCATTTTTGTGTCTGTTATATACATACATGCATGTACTCATAAACGTACATGCTATTATGTATAGATGTATTTATTTTGTTACCATCGTAGTCATTGTTGTTGAATCACAATTTAAGCTGCTGATTCCTATAACATCCACTTTGGCTGCTTGTCAAATGGAATAGTCATTTGGTCGGCCAGTACGACAGCCAATTAAACATACTTTTGCTGTTCACATAATTTGTGAATACTTTTATTTTTATATACATACATGCACGGTTGTTTGCCGTTATGCATAACAATTATCTGACAAATAAAAGCCACGTCACATAAGAGGATGCGTTTTACTCAATCTTATGCATTATGAGTAGATTGCATGTATTTTTATGGAGGACAGTAGATTGAGCGACACTGGCGCCATCTGATATGGAAAAGAAGCCAACTCCCAGCTTTTTTTGCAAGCAAAGCATAATAAGAAGAATTTGACATTTGCTTTGGCTAAGGGTGCTGGCACACTTTGTATGTGAAATTATTTTTCTCACTCGCTGGGAACTTTTCTAACATTTTTCGCAATTAAAAACTGCAATATAACAAATTAATAAGAAAAAAAATATGTTAGCAAGTATTTTTGTTGTATCGGAAGAATGTTTATAACAGTGCTTCGCGAAATTTTGTATGCGAAAGAGCAAGGCGAAATAAACGTCAATTGCCAAGTCTGAAGTTCCTTCATTTTTATAAACGCAACAACAGGGTTCATTGTGGCGATGTTACTGGAATGCATAAGCTTGTGCTAAACGCATCTATATGAAAAAATTCATTGTGCCGCGGCCTTAGGCATTGAATATGGAAAAAGCGAATAAATATTTGAATACATACATAGTGTTATGATGAATAATCCAAATGAAATTGAGAGTGCTAAAGAAATTAGCATTCAATTGTTGATTCGAGTAAAATAAATAATAGAAATAAAGTGGGTAAATATCCCATAATTTGAATTCTTGTGCATACATACAAATTTGTTTATAGGAAGTTTGCAGCAGTCTGGCAACATTTTACAACAAAGTAGAATTTTTGATTTTGTTTTCCATATACTTGCTTATATTACAACTGTTGTTTCGTAAATCTTTTGTTGACGTAATTAAAAACGCCAGGAGTGAACCCACAATATCTTTGATTATCAGCCTATTATCTAATTATATTTTTCTACTGTATGTGTGATGTGACTAAACTCCTCCTAAACTACTGGACCGATTTAATGAAATTTTGTGTGTGTGTTCAAGAAGATTTTAGATTCATAATTTGGTCCGTGAACCAGGGGCCGATCTCTTCCAAAAAATCTAATTTATGTTGCGATTTGCTTGAAATCCGCTACAGGGCTACCTCTTTGGCCAAGTTAATATTTGAGAAACCTTTAATTCCGGGTAATGGGCAGGGTTCAACGTATTCTTAAAAATCTTATTTACGATGCGATTTCCTTGACATTTACAACAGGAGTACCTTGACCTGCTTATTATTTGAGAAGCTTTCCTATTTATGGATAAATTTGCTTGAAATTTAGTACAGTAAAGGTAGGAGTGGGAAACGGAGAGGGAGATAATGAGAAGAGTGAGAGAGCAAAAATAGTGTTGGGGAGAGAGGAAAGAAACTGGGAGCAGGAGAAAGTGCGAGGGAAGATAGTAACTAGAAGAACGTGGAGAAGGGAAGGAAATGAAGAAAAATAGAGGAAGGTTGAAGGATAGAAATTAAGTGGGAGTAGAAAAAGGAAAAATCGGGAAAGTCAAAGGTGGTAGGCGAATCAAGCATGGCGAGCAGGAGGGAGAGACAAGAAGATACAAATTTTTTTTTAGAAGTGCGAGGGGGACCAGGAGTGGAAATGGGATTGGGAATGAGGGGGGTAATGGAAGTAGGAATAAAGTGTAGGAATAGGAATGCGAGTAAAAGAAGTATCGGGATAAGGAGTGAGAGTGGGTGCGAGTGCGGTAGTTGAAGTTGGAATGGGTTTGGGAGGAATATAAATGAAATCAGGGATGGACAGGAATAAGAAGAAAAGTGAAAATAAAATAGAAAAGAATGCAATAGAGAGCGAGGAGGGGAAGCGACGCTCACTTTTGAAATGTAGGCAAACCAATATTCGCCCAGAACCAATTCTGCCGAGTGCTCTATAGCACATATATAAAGAAGACATTGAAAGGAAATAAATAAATGAAAAGAAGATGAAGCAGAAGCAGAAAAGCAGGAAGAAAAAGAACAGTATAATAGCAATGTCGATAAGGATGTGGATGATAATATGATGCTTACGATAATCGTAACGTCTGCGCAGCCAAGGCAATTCAAGGAAAGGAAAGAAAAAGGAAAAGGAAAGAAGAGGAGAGGAAACGAAGGATTAGAAGTGAAAACCGAAGCTTGAACCGAAACCGGACGGCATGTTATCAATTGTATATCGAATGCTAACGACTTGTTGTCGAGGATTTGAAAGTTTGCTATTGAAAAATTGTTGATTTAATATGAAAAACTCATCGATATATCACTAAAAAGATATCGATAAGCTATCAACTTTTTTTTGTCAAAATGTTATCGATTTGCCATCGTAAAGTAGGTAGTCGATTTACTATCGAAAACGTATCGATTTTTGTTTCAAAAGTTATCGTTTATTTACTGAAAAGTTAACATCTGTTAATTACAGATCGATTTGTTATCAAAAATATGTCGCTTTGTTATCGAAAAGTTATCGATTTTTTATCGGAGTTTTACCAAATTGTTACCTGAATATACCGATGGCGATAAAACTTAACTATAAAATCGCTGATCCATCTGTAAAAAGCTGATAAGAAACCATTAACAAGCCTATAACACGGCTATAACAAGGCAATAACAAACCGATGACTCGACGATAAGAATGCGCTGTCGATAGTAGTACCATAATCAAACAATTACTTAGATATCTGTTATTACGGAAGCCGACGAAGCTTTTCTTAAAAAGCTCGAAACTATTTTTTTCTGGTAAAGTTGTGGTTTGACCTCAACTCCTGGACGAGTGTAGTTAATAAAAAAAAACATTAGTTTTCTACAACCTACACTTGTACCTTTACATCTGTTTTATTCTACCCAGTAAAACAAAGGAAGTTCTGTACAGTAGTAGCTTTATCCAGTACAAAGTAGAGCTTACGATTTCTTCGCGAATTCAAGCGAGATTTTCGAGACCCGAGAAATCGAGAACTCGACTTCTGGCGAGATTCTCTTGTCTCGAAGTACTCGTATATCTCACGAGCTTCTCGATTTATACACTTAGTTTATTTTTTACTTGTGACTTTTTTGTTGATTATATTGCTTCCTACGACATTTAACTCAAAACATATATTATATATTATACATATAATTTTTTTCGCAATATCGAATTACTCGTAAGGCTCGCGAGATTCTCGAATCTCGAATTACTCGTAATACTCCCGATCTTCTTGACTTTCAATTCAGTCGCTCCATTGGTAATATTCTATACATTTCGGGGTTTTTTACTTGTGGTTTTGCGGACATTTTGGCTTGTGCTCCAGAAGAAATCGTAAGCTAAAACAGCCAATGAATAGATTAAGTTGAATGTCGAGAAGCTCGCGAGCTTTACGAGTAATTCAAGATTCGAAAATCGCGCGAACCTTACGAGTAAATCTAGATTTAAGAACCTCGCGAGAAATCTCTTCTCGAACATGTTCGAGAAATCGTAGGCTCGAGTACAAAGTTTAACGGATATTTCATGGCATCATTTATCTATCCATTTGTCGGAAAATATGTTTGGAGTATGCAGTTTTATAGCGTATTTAATTTCAGACTAACATAACTTAACTTAAAGAGTGTCACAAAATACGCGTTAATTTATCAGGAAAGGGAAGTGCTTTACAGTGGGATACCCCATCCCACAAACTGAGTAGACCTGAGATCGCAGCAGCAATTCGATAAGGCATGTAGTGGAAACGCACACTTGTAGACTCAGACTATGTACTTTCTAAGGCCCATTCTTACAGTGTTGACTAAGCTAAGCTTAAACTAAGTTTGCGTAAAGTTTAGTCAGATTTAAACTCCAGTTAAACTACTGAGCAGTTGTTCAGTCATAGTTCAAGGCCGCCTTTGGGGTATGCGTTTTTGTGCGGCAACTTTGGTTTTTTATTATCTATATAGTTTGTAGATACGACAACAGCTGGATTTTGCTTACCCAACAAACATTTAAAAGATATTTCTCCAGCGAAATATACATCTAGTTCCAGAGGTGATATCCAACATCATTATCTAGTTATTCTTAAACAGATAGTTCTCAAGTTGATATTCAACTTCATTCTCCAATCACTTGGAAAAGTTTTTAAAAATTATAGTTCTCGAGTTGATCTCCAACGTCATTAGCATATTCAAATTATTATCTAACCTTTGAGAGACTTTGAGAAATGTACAGTTCTCAAATGAAATTCAAAACGTTTATACAGTTGATATCCTACATTGGATATAGAGTTGAAGTGAAGTTGAAAAAAAATCTCCAAGGTGCTACCACCAAAGCCAACATCTATTTATTATGAGAAATAAACACATGATTGATAGCATTAATGATTTATATATATTTTATTTTATTTTCGTGAAAATACTGTAGTATTGGAATCTTACACTTGAGTACAGCCCAAATGCTTGTTGGGTATATTCGACGCCATTTCGAACGAACGCAAACCACCGTTAGTTTAACTAGAGTTTAACCCTGACAGGTCGGCCGCTTAAGCTCAGCTTAAACTTCAGTTAAAGTAGACTGAAAAACTGCAGAATAAGTTTAAGCGCAGTTTAACTAACAAACAGAGTTGAACTTGTACTGAAAAACCGGGCCTTACAGCTATTTTTATATTCCTTATTATACATAAAAATTGCATAAATCTACATTTAATTAACCAAACTTAGTTACAATAAAACAAACTTAACCAAAATCAGTTACAACAAACAAAAAAATGTAATGTAATATTCTAAAAATAGTGGTTCTGAGTAAGTTTATGTCAAAAAAGGTGAAACGACGATACTTAATATATGTAAATTTCAAAATTAATGTAGTGCACCATTTATTTATTTTATTGTTTTATATTTTTTAAATTTATTACACTTTAATTTGTATTCTAGTATTTTATTTATTTAAAACTTTTTTTTTTTATTTGTTTTTAACTTGCTTTATATATTTCCCTTGAATTAAATATATTTTCTCCATCCATTCATATTTTATTTGTTTGTTCTGCCACGCTGTTTTTAACGTTGTTAAATAATTTGTATCTGTTGACATCATTTTTACAGATCCATAAAATTTTTATTGTTTTTTTTTTCTTTTTGTTGCTGTACTATTTTCGTTGGCATAACATTTTGTTTATTTATGATATTTTTGCGCTTTTGTTGTTGTGTCTGACACCTTTTTCTCAACCTGTCTGTAATTGCATTTAGCATGCCAGGGAAATTTTCTTTTATTATATTGTTTTTGCATCTATTTTGCACTACATATTATCTGGTGCATAAAGCACAAGAAATAAATAATAAATATTATAGTAATTATATGCTGATTTTAGTGGGATTGAAAAGAAGTAAAGATTGGGCAAACTGTTCTGAATAAATTTGTTTAAGGTACTTCTTAGCTGTTACGAATTGATCTACACTCAAAAGAAAAAGTTATCATAAGGGCATGCCATCTAGGCATCAATGTACACTTTTCGCTTATCTTTTTTTTATCAATAATCTTATATGTTATTGACATTTTCGAAATTGTGAAAATTATATTTTCGAACTTTTCAATTTGATACTAGTTGTTATCAATTTAATCAGGGCTGTCATGGAATCCAATTGTTGCCGGAATCGGATTTAAAAACGACAAAATAATTACTTTGGTGTCATGAAATCCAATGTTATCGGTTTAATATTCGAATTGGAATTATTATCGGTTTTAGGTGTCATAGAATCCGATAATATCGATTTTGCTATCGGAAACAATCCAATCAGTTAAATGCTGTTGGATTTCATTTTTTCCTAGTTGTATTTCCTTGCAGTTGAGTATTTTTTAAAAATGTAAGTAAATAGAGGTTTATTTTATAAAAATAAATGTAAATTTACATATATTTTCATTCTTGATAGGGGAAAACATAAAAATTCAGTGCAAAACAGTATTTGACTGAATTTATGTAGAAACATCCAGATATTGCGAAGGGCTTCACGAAGCACGTAATCTAAATTCGTTGACACCGTGCTTCTACCTACACTCATCCTAGAATCCTTGCTAACTGATCTTTGATAGGGTCCTTCAGCTAAAAATCGTAACGTAGCTGCTAGTTGCAGGACTGGCAGAACTTTCGAGCGAGTTAAGCGTCCTTCAGTGCTGTCCAATACCATTCGGAAAGCCTCTTTGTTTATGCGATAGTATGCAATGTAACTGCAAATACATTATAAATATTTAGAAACCCACATTAAGAAATATTTTTAATTACGCTGTCTCTGGAAACTCAAGTGGATTGCTGCGATCTCTCAACATTTTCCTTTTGACCTTCTCGCAACTTTCTTCTTCCAATAAAATAAATGCTACAACTGCTGATGCCATTTTGATGTCAATAAATTTCTTTATTTCTGTTTAAATGCACAAAACAACTATTTTATAAAATTTTGCCAAAAAAATTAACATCAAAATTGCCGGTGAACCGCAAAACAGCTGATGCGAACATCGGTTTTATTTACATTCGAAAAGAGCAAAACCAATACGGTTTTATAACACCAATTTAAATCAAGATTGGTTTGTAATTCCGACAAAACGCAAAACCGACTTGGATTCCATGACAGGCCTGAATATATTTTTGATAATATCAATTTGATACTGTCTGTTATAGAATTGAAACTTTTTGTATCAAAACTTAGTATCAATACGATTCTTGTGTTTATTTAATTGATACTCACTTTTGTAAAATTTATACCATTTTTTGTTGCCAATAGAATTGACCCCTTCCCAAACAGAAACTTTTTAGTACTTCAATCCAATTTAAAAAAAAAATGTTTATAGTTTGGTCCATTATAAACAAATTTTTCAATTATAATATTTTGAAAGTTTTCGTTTAAATTTGACAGTGCGTATGAAAAATCGGACGTTTCTATATTACAAAATACTGATTTGTGTATCTCAAATGTATCTTCAAAGCCATTCTCGCGTTGTCCTAAAAATGTTGTAAACTTTTACTGCCGCTTTTAAACTTAATGAATATGTAATGTTCTTTCTACACATAATGTTTCGTGAATAAATTTTAGCTCCTCTGTGTTTTGCTTCAAATCTTAAGTTCCAGGGATGCTTTGGAGGACCACCTTTTCTAATTACTTCTAGATAATGCGTAAGAAAATGAAATTTGGTTTAAGAGATTGATTAAACAATCTTTTGTTTATCTTTAACAGCTGTTTCTCGCAATTTCTTTTTTGAGTCATAAGCCACCTTTTCATAGACCGGGTCACATATTATGAATCCGAAAGCGAAAATTAAAAATTTTATTTGTCAAAAATTATTGCGGTCCAACACCGGCTACGCGAATCACAGAATTTCTGGGCAGTACATCTCTCTGCATTAGTGTGTGTGTGTTCGACAAAAATCATGCATAGTACAAAAACTACATGAAAATCTAGCACTGTTTTTTCGCTTCCGTATTCTTGTTAAGAGGGTCAAAACGCGTCTTTTGATACCCCTCTAGACAATTTCACATAAAAATTATGGGGTGCACCGTCTTGTAAAATGGAAACAAAACAAACCTTTGAACTGTTTTCAGATGGATAATAGTTTGATTCTGGCCACGCAGATGTACCGTGACACAATTTCACTTCAGCATACGTTTATTTAAAAATGTTGCAAATTTTTTGCGTGTATTGTAACGCAAAGTGTGTAATAAAAAACTAAAAATTTATTCAGATGATATAATTTGGAATATTTCAACAGATTATTATGTTTGCTGTAAAGAGAAAGAGTTTCCAAAAAAGGTGTCAAGAGGCTGAAGAATCCAATGGCTGGTTCGAATTCGTGCCGGACGATACATTCAAAGCATTTTGTAAGGCGTGCAATGCATCGTTTCAATTTTCACTCAAACATTTTCGTTTGCTCTGATTCCCTTTCTTATATGAAAAAAGCATATAGCATGTTTCGATTCTATTAATTTAAGTATTAAACTTAGCTGAAGATATAGCTTCTGTAGCTGAGCAGCTTTAGATCTCTACGCTTGACATACCGCTGCCTATCAATAGCGCGGAAAATTAAATTTTTTAATTTAGGATGTGGGAAATTAGAGAATTTTTTTAAATTTCTTTGCGTTATTTCACAGAGTTTATCTGGTATCGCCGATCTATCATAAAATGAAGTGAAGAAGCATTTACTTCTGATCGACATGCCTGTTAAGTTCAGCAATTATTGAGGTCTGTAGTCTGGTGACTAAAATCTTTTAGATTTTTTACCAGATCGTGCACTTAACATGCAATCAGCGGCATACAGTGCATCGACCAAGATCAATAGATCAGAAAACGTATCTGAGCGATAGTGAAAAACTGACGCATGCAATGAACTTTAACTCTTACTTCTCAAATCTTTAAATATATTTCAAAACAAAGCTAAATAGCAGGTTATATCACGTGCTTAATATATTAGCGTGTTGATTGTAATCTATAAAATAGTTAATATATAAAAGTACGCTGAAGCGAACTAATCACACATTCATACAAACGACTTAATAATGACACCCAGCATTTTCTAAGAATATATGTTTTTCATAAAGCCTAATTAATTATCACATATTTTATTTTAAAGATTCCAATGATAATAATACAACTTAACAAACCAGTGTGAAATATATTTCAATAATTCCAGCTCAGCATAAAAAATATTCAAAACTAAACATTCAAGTTTGAAATAACGATTAAATTTTTATTGGTTAGTATGTCAGTCTTAATTGCTTAATCAGTTTTCGTCTTGAAGACGAATTATTAATATAATTTTCGTAAACAGAGCAATAAAATAAACCAACATCATAAACGGCTGCCGCCATGATGTGGTGCTAGCGTGCTCCGCACACCACGCCAAAGGTCCTGGGTTCAAGTTATGGGCATGCAACAACTAAAAAAAAAGTTTTTTCAATTATGAAAAGGTTTTCTAAGCGGGCTCGCCCTTTAACAGTGGTTTGAAAAACACTCCGAGTGTTTTTCTGCCATGAAAAGCTTCTCGGTGAAAATTCACCTGCTTTGCCGCTGTCGTTCGGAGTCGGCATAAAACGTATAAGCCCGTCCCACCAAATTGAATGAAAAACTGAAAATAAGCACGACGCTATTTGGAAGAAAAGCTCGGCCCAAATCTCGTCGTAGGTAAATCGGGCATGCTCTTTATTTGTTTTTAATTAATGAATAAATTTACTGAAAAATATGAAATTTGAATGAGGTATAAATTTGTAACAAATATAAAGAGCGCTTACAACTAAAAAGTTTTTAGCGACAAAAGTAAAATTTTACAACAGAATAAAATTTTGTTATTAGTAAATACTTGTTATTATGTAAAATAATTGGATAATCAATACAAGTTGGAACTTATTATGTATTCTAATTTCCGTTCTTTCGGCTTCAATCTAATTAAAACTTCTAAAGAAAATAAGAATAAAACAAAGTGGGTTCAAAGAAATCAACACTAAATAACACAATTTTTTCATGGAACGCATTTCGCTTATTTAGGATACAGCATAAAAATAACAAAAAAGTGGTGTCGCTCATTATACCTGTATGTCTCAGAATCATGGAAGATATCGAGAGAAGATGAGATGGCTCTTGGAGTGCTCCAGAGAAAAGTTCTCTGACAGATGTATGGTCTTGTCCGTGATGCCGACGGCGAGTTTCGAAGGAGATATAATGATAAGCTGTATGATCTTTACGCAGATAAGAAGATAGTGCAGTGAATAAAAACCGAAAGGTTGAGAGTATAAAAAGACTTCACAAATGCATGAAATGTATAACGTTCAAAGTTTGGATCTGTGCTATCTGGTATTGATTACTTCATGCTATTACGAAAAATTGTTGTATGGTGTAAAATGAACGCTGTTTGAATGGAAATACGATTTAGGAAGGAAATGTTATTACATTTAATAAGATCGATCAGTGAAACTGCTGAAGAGTGGAATCTTGATAATGAGTTCAGAATGAACTCGAAATATCGACACTAATAAAGTAATGACATATATTTATTAATCAATCGTGTTTTTCTCCTCGCGACGTTTTTTGAGAACTTTTTGCAATTTAACAGGGCGCCGTATGGTGTGTTACGATTCGTATAGAAATCAAGTTTTCACTCAAACATTAAATCAAAACGGCTCTGAAATCGTGAGTCCGAATAACAACATATGTGAACTACTGACTTCGCGTACTAGTTAGATTTATAATTTGCCAAACTATTTAGGCAGTTTCATATTTATAAATTGACCGAAGAAGGATTCCGATAGTAATCGTAACACACGATACGGCCCCAGTTTCTGAAAAATTGCGAAAAAATATAATTTTGCGTCCAATGCCCAGGACTCATTTAATTTATTGTAACTGTAATAATAGGCTAACATATTTTGAGATCAAAATTAGATAATTAGTAGTTAGTTGATAAGTAATGCAGAAATATCGATTTCTCTAACTGTTTTGCGGCCATTGCCCTACAAAAGTAGTTTGCAACTTTTGTCAAAGAAACTAAACAGATAATAGAGCTCGTCAGTTTATTGGAAACCAACTTCTAGTAAGCTTGGATTTAGCTTCTTTTCATGCTGGGTAGGGAATAACAAATCACAATTGAACAGACCACATATTAAGAATAGATCCAAATAAGCATTCTATAGAAGGAAACTAGCAATTTCCAAAAGCACGTTTCCCACTATATATATGGCTATTTTAGAGGAATACCTCAAATAGAAATTTTTTTTTATTGGGAAAATTGCCGTGAATTTGCCGTAATTTATCCGTGAAACAAAAAAATTTGCCGTGGCCATATTTTAGAAAATACAGGGTGGCGCGCCAACTTCACGTGAAGTTAGCGTGCCACCCTCAGAAAACCACCTTAGAGACCAGCTAGAAAAATAATTCTTGCACACAAATTTGCCGTAAATTTGCCGTAGATAAGTGGCATATTATATAATTTCGAAAAAATAAAATTTAACTTTTTTTTATGGTGCACCGCCAACTTCACGTGAAGTTAGCGTGCCACTTTTCGAAAACCACCTTAGACACCAGTTAGGAAAATAATTCTTGACGTTGAATTTGCCGTAAATTTGCCGTGAATTATCCGTGAAACAAAAAAATTTGCCGCGGCCATGTTTTAGAAAATACAGGGTGGCACGCCAACTTCACGTGAAGTTAGCGTGCCACCCTCAGAAAACCACCTTAGAGGCCAGCTAGGAAAACAATTCTTGCACACGAATTTGCCGTAAATTTGCCGTAGATAAGTGGCATATTTTATAAATTCGAAAAAAAAATTTCAAATTTTTTTTATGGTGCACCGCCAACTTCACGTGAAGTTAGCGTGCCACCCTCAGAAAACCACCTTAGAGGCCTGCTAGGAAAATAATTCTTGCACACGAATTTGCCGTAAATTTGCCGTAGATAAGTGGCATATTTTATAAATTCGAAAAAAAAAAAAAAATTTAAAATTAAAAATTTTTTTTCGAATTTATAAAATATGCCACTTATCTACGGAATTTGAAATTTTTTTTTTTCGAATTTATAAAATATGCCACTTATCTACGGCAAATTTACGGCAAATTCGTGTGCAAGAATTGTTTTCCTAGCTGGCCTCTAAGGTGGTTTTCTGAGGGTGGCACGCTAACTTCACGTGAAGTTGGCGGTGCACCATAAAAAAAATTTATAAAAATTTTTTTTTGAATTTATAAAATATGCCACTTATCTACGGCAAATTCGTGTGCAAGAATTATTTTTCTAGCTGGCCTCTAAGGTGGTTTTCTGAGGGTGGCACGCCAACTTCACGTGAAGTTAGCGTGCCACCCTGTATTTTCTAAAACATGGCCGCGCAAAATTTTTTTGTTTCACAGATAATTCATAGCAAATTTACGGCAAATTCACGTGCAAGAATTATTTTCCTAACTGGTGTCTAAGGTGGTTTTCGAAAAGTGGCACGCCAGCTTCACGTGAAGTTGGCGGTGCACCATAAAAAAAATTGAAAATTTTTTTTTTCGAAGTTATAAAATATGCCACTTATCTACGGCAAATTTACGGCAAATTCGTGTCAAAGAATTATTTTCCTAGCAGGCCTCTAAGGTGGTTTTCTGAGGGTGGCACGCTAACTTCACGTGAAGTTGGCGGTGCACCATAAAAAAAATTTTAAAATATTTTTTTTTTCGAATTTATAAAATATGCCACTTATCTACGGCAAATTTACGGCAAATTCGTGTGCAAGAATTTTTTTCTAGCTGGCCTCTAAGGTGGTTTTCTGAGGGTGGCACGCTAACTTCACGTGAAGTTGGCGTGCCACCCTGTATTTTCTAAAACGTGGCCGCGGCAACTTTTTTTGTTTCACAGATAATTCACAGCAAATTTACGGCAAATTCACGTGCAAGAATTATTTTCCTAACTGGTGTCTAAGGTGGTTTTCGAAAAGTGGCACGCCAACTTCACGTGAAGTTGGCGGTGCACCATAAAAAAGTTAAATTTTATTTTTTCGAAATTATATAATATGCCACTTATCTACGGCAAATTTACGGCAAATTCGTGTGCAAGAATTATTTTCCTACCTGGTCTCTAAGGTGGTTTTCTGACCACGGGGAGTTAGCGTGCCACCCTGTATTTTCTAAAATATGGCCACGGCAAATTTTTTTGTTTCACGGATAAATTACGGCAAATTCACGGCAATTTTCCCAACAGGTAATTTTTTTCTACGTAAAAGTTGTCTTGCCAACTTCAGAGAGGTAACCTTTTGAAGAACATAATAAAATTATCTGACTTGTCTTATACCAACTTATAGTTACCTTCTTTTACTGCAGGGTTTTTAGGCGACACAACAGTTACAAGATTTAGCAAATACATATAATAGCATCTACACTCATATAAAAAGATTGATTTTACGCCATAGAAACACTCTTCTTAATCAAGACAAGTATGTAGTTCCTTAAAAACGGAGACGTTTTTTTTTCTTGGCCAAAGAAATAATTTCCTTAGAAATTGTAATTGTATTAAAAAAAAATAGAAAATTTATTTGTGTAGCTGTCAAGGCCGTGGATTTCTAGTCGAGGTCCGCAACTTTACCATCGAGTCCTCTTATTCACTGAGCTAACTCGTACAAGTAGGTATTGATTGAAAAAAATGAAGAAACATTTTTCCTTAAGTTGATGAAAAGCTTTATCCAAAAATAAGAAATTCTTACTCTTCACATTGAAATTTTTCTTAATTTAAAGAATTTTTTTTAGCCAATGTTTAGCCTCATTATAGATAAGTGTTTTTTGTTAGTGTGGCATTGCATTAAGTACTTACACTTGAATTTTTCTGAAATACATTTGGGCCTATCTTTGCCTATTTCTGAATACATTTCATCATTTTGGGATTTACTTAGGAATTTATTTTCTTGTGCCTTTCCCTATAAAATTAAAAATTCACGAATATTTTCCACGCCAGCCGGTGTTTCCAAGCTATGCATATCAACCGCTAAGAGTTTTCATTATAAAAGGAAAACAAATTTTTCTCATTGTGCCTGCAGAATATAACGTGCTAATTACGTGCACCTTTTCCTACAGTACAAATATTTAAAAAAATTTATTTTTAATCACATTTAAAAGCACCTAAGTACATACATTCCAACTATATTTATAAGTTTTTGTGTGTACTTTTAATGTTTTTTTCTAATTTTAGTATGCTTGCCTTAATATCTATTTATATACCTGAAGAGGCACCAACCAAAATATATGGGGGTTTAATGATGGCGCATCTTCTCTGTTGCTATGTTAAATACACTTGACTTTGTGCTATAATTAAATAATTTTTGTCTGTCATTTAATTTTCATTTATTTTTAATAATAATTTGTGACGACCTTTGCGCTTAAGCAAAAAAATATTGTCATACATATAAACACATATATGTGGGTGTATATTAAAATTACATGAATACTTTTGTTATTTTCATTATATGAAATGATTTTCAGCAAATATATCGAGTTAAGAGCTTTTTTAGAAGGTTAATAATTATGGAAGCAGTTTTGTAACAATTTTAATTTACAAATTACTAAAAAGATAAATTTGAAGAAAATTTGAAAGCAAATTGTTTAAATGACTTAAGCTGTGAAGGTTATATTTCATTATTTCATAAGCAACCCACTTATGAAATAAGTCCCAAAAGGGATCTTCACAGCATAATAAAGTAGTGGCAACAAGGTCAATACTTCAAAGCCTTAGCGTTCTTACTTGCTTAATTGGCGTTTAACTGTTTAACGGTTATGCTGCACCAGTGGCCCCTTTGCTGTGCCAACTGGCGCCCATTGGTAACACCAAAGGAACTTAAATCGTTCTACTCTGAACACATCTCCAATTTTAAGTGTATCGTTTCACTCTGAATTAGTTAATGTTCAAAAAAAATTGTTATAACATACGTAATAAAAAATAGTTTAATATTAAGATAGGCATGCAGTAGTTGTTCCGGCCTCACGTTCTTCTCCATGAGCAAATAATTACATATTAAAAACTAACTCAAACGAAAGTCACTCGCCGTATGATTTTAATTTAACAAATTAATGAAGTTACTTTAATTAATATTTTTCATTTATTTAATGTGCTTTATTTTTATTTAACTTTAATTATTTTAATATTTTATTTTATTTATTTTTTAATTTAAATACTTTTTTTTATAATTTTGTATGAGGTTAAAGTTGATTCAGTTTATCTTGGCTATATTAAGTTTAATTTGGTTCACTTAAGTTCTGTGAGTTATATAAAATTAAATGAATTACGGTTTGGTAAGATTTTAGCAATTCAATTAAGCTAATTAAGTTCACTTTTTATCTTAAAATTTTAAAAATCTTTCAAGGACTTTTTGTTACTTTCTTTAATATTTGTTTGGGTACACAAGTTTTAGTGTTTTGTTATCTGCCCTATCGTTTATTTTGTTTTGTTAAGTTTAGTTTAATTTAGTAGAGTTTAGTTTAGTTTGGTTTATATTAGTACAGTTTAATTTGGTTCACTTAAGTTCTGTGAGTTATATAAAATTAAATAAATTACGGTTTGGTAAGATTTTAGCAATTCAATTAAGCTAATTAAGTTCACTTTTTATCTTAAAATTTTAAAAATCTTTGAAGGACTTTTGTTAGTTCCTTTAAAATTTGTTTGTAAGGTACACAAGTTTTAGTGTTTTGTTATCTGCCCTATCGTTTAGTTTGTTTTGTTAAGTTTAGTTTAATTTAGTAGAGTTTAGTTTAGTATAGTTTAGTTTTGTTTAGTTTAGTTTGGTTTATATTAGTTTAGTTGGCTTAGCTTAATTTATTTCAGTTAGTTTTGCTTAATTTAGTTTAGTACAGTTTAGTTTGGTTTATATTAGTTTAGTTTAGTTAGTTTAGCTTAATTTAGTTTAGTTTAGTCAGTTTAGTTTAGTTTAGTTTATTGTAGGTTATTTTAGTTCAGTTTACCTTAGTTTAGTATAGTTTATTTTTGTTTAAATTGATTTGGTTTAGTTTAGCTAAGTTTGTTCAGTAAAGTGAAATTTAAAGTAATAAGCTTTGTTTAGCTGAGTTAAGTCAGTTTAGTAAATTTGAATTTCGTTTGATTAAGTTCAGTTTATTTAGTTTAGTTGAAATTGATGTAGATAAATTTGGTTTATTAATTATAACAATACTACATCAGGACATGTCTCTTGAAAGCCTTTGTTCCCAGGAGTGGGAGTGCACCCTTGCAATCGATATGTTGACGTCACCTCAACAAAGTAAACTAAAGCCAAATCTTGTTTTTATATAGATTTTTCTCATTCACCTTCTGCTAATTGCTTGCTTTTTGTTGTAGCAGGAGCTCTGATATCTTATCCAGTCAAATAGGCTGAAAATGTCACCTTATTTATATATGTATATCTTTTGACATTTCGATGCTTTCTCAACCAACTTTAATAATCTTCTTTTTTCTTCTCTTTCTCCCTTTCCAGTGCGGGACCTTAGACGCACACACCGAATCGTCATATCACTATCAACAGCGTTCCAACAGAATGGACGTCTATCAAATTGACGATGGTTTTCACTCGGACGGTGGCACTGAAACGCCACCGCCATCACCCAGTTCAGGCTCATCAATAGCTTCAGCATCTGATCATGGTTCATTGGAGAGTGTCGACACAGGTGGTACACAACGTTTGGCCGTACTCTCGTTTGAACAAGTACGCAAACTACACGATGTTATGGATGAAAAGGTGGCCATACATGGGCGTGGAAATTTTCCCACACTCGAAGTACCACTAAAAGATTTGGTAAACTTGGTTAGGCGCAAATTGGAGGCGGATGTTAGTGCAGGTGGCGCCGGTGTTATAGTCAAGGATGTGCGCTTAAACGGTGGTGCAGCTAGTCATGTTTTAGCTTCAGAGGATCAGCCATATAATGACTTGGATTTGATCTATGCCATTGAATTGACTTCATCACGTCATTTTGATCGTGTCAAGACAGCTGTGCTCAACACTTTATTAGATCTCTTGCCTGAAGGTGTGTGCAAGCGACGCATTATGCCGTGTGCTCTCAAAGAGGCTTATGTCGGCAAGATGGTTAAGGTTAACAATAATAATGATGGTGATCGTTGGTCGCTCATATCATTGGGCAATTCGCCGGGTCATAAGAATGTCGAACTGAAATTTGTCGATACAATGCGCCGTCAGTTTGAGTTTTCGGTAGATTCGTTCCAAATTGTATTGGATTCATTGCTGCTATTCTACGACTGTGCCGCTTTACCCATATCGGAGAATTTTTATCCTACAGTCGTTGGTGAGTCGGTTTATGGTGATTTTCAGGAAGCGCTCTATCATTTGCAAAAGAAATTGATCTCAACACGACAGCCCGAAGAGATACGCGGCGGTGGTTTGCTCAAATATTGCAATCTATTGGTGCGCAATTATAAGCCAGTCAATCCGCAACATATCAAAACTCTGGAACGTTATATGTGCTCAAGATTCTTTATAGATTTTCCTGATATAAATACGCAAACGAAAAAGTTGGAAGCGTATTTGTCCAATCACTTTTGGGGCATTGACGAGGAGCCATTACAATATCAGTACCTGATGCATTTACGTGAAGTCGTCGAAATTTCCACGGTTTGTTTGATGGGCCATGAACGGCGGCAAACCTTATTACTAATACAGACTTTGGCAGCGCAGGTGCTCTATAAGGAGCAACAAAAGCAACATCATGCGCAAGAGCAATACCATCAACAACAGCAGCAACAACATCAGCAGCAACAACACCATCAACAGCAGCAACAGCAAGCGGTTGAGTTACAAAAGGCACAGTCACAACAACAGCAGCAGCAGCAAGTAACGCTGGTCACAACACAACACCACAACCAACACCAACACCACCACCAACAGCAGCAACAACAAATGCAAGCGCCACCAACACAGACTATTTACGTGCAACAAGCTACAGCTGCGACGTCACCTCAAACCGCCGGAGGCGCTACCACAATATGCTGTACGACAACAGCAAGCGCCGAACAACAACAGCAATTGCAACTACAGCAACAACAACAAGTTCAGACGCTGCAAACACATGCCGCAGTGGGACAACCGGCGACCATTTTGGTTTATAACGGCGTCTATTATGCTCCTGTGATTCCGGCTATTTGTACATGTAACTCGACGTGGTTGAGTACGTGATTAACCGACGAGCCATTTAAAGAACAGGAAGAAGAAGAAGCTGCTACGGTAACAACAACAACAGCGAACACAAATGCAGCAGCAATAGCAGTACCATTGCCAATAACAACAAACACAACAAATGGACAACAACCAATAACAATACAGCTTCCGTCAGCAGCAACAACAGCACTTGGCTATCAGCAATTGTATGAAATAGAAGCAGAAACAGCATCACCTGACTACTTAGAAGAACAATCAACATATAACAAGAACAACAACAGCTACAATGCAAGCGAGCTTCATATGCCAACATCAACAACATCATTCACATCAGCGGCAGATGCAGCAACAATTATATGCGACTGCAAAAGCAAAAGTAATTGCACACTTGCGCCGAATTATGCATTTAACAACAACAATACCAACGACGTCTATACATGCGCTACAGCAGCAGTTAATCTGCCAGCATGTTTAGCTACAGCAACAACAACATCAACCGCAGCGTCGAATCAAATTGCTGCCTCACCGTGCTACGATGCACAGTGTATTTTGCAGCAAAAACAACAACAACATACACAGTTACAACAATTGCAATTGCAGGTAGCGCTACAATCAGAGCAGTGGCAGCAGCCACAACAACAACCACCAACAACACAAACACCACCTCCTTCATTTTATATGCAACAAATGCCGTTAGTAACGACAGCAGCACACACCCAATCCCAACAACAATCACAACAACAGTATGCCTTGCAATTGCAATTGCCATTGTTGGAGCAACAACAATTGCTTTTGCAACAATATGCGCAGCAAAACGTGCAGGAACAACAACAACAACAAACTTTCGCTGTTTATTTTGCTCCACAGCAATTGCTACCACAACAACAACAAACACAATATGTACAATTTTATCCCTATGAGACAAATGTTGTTGCTGCTGCTGCTGCCTACAGCAGTTGATGGGCGACATAATAAGGGAATTTAAAAAATAGTAGTTTTCGGTATGGAAATCTAGTTGATTTTAGTTTTTTTTTTTTAACTCTCAAAAAACCTTAAAAGTTGCGCGAACGTCAAAATATTAGTAAATTTATCAATCAAAACAAATTGCTCAAAAGCTTTTAGCCAAGTACATAGTTATATAGTAAAATTATTGTCCCAAAAAATTTAATTTTATAAAATTGCTTTTTAAAATTATGCATTTTTTGTGAATTGTTATGTGGAAAATATTTTGTTTTATGTACGCATCAATAGAGCTTTCAAAAAAATAGAGATTTCATAAAAAAATCAGTATTCCATTTAAAAATTTTTGATAATCAGGTCTGATCTTCAAAGAAGCTTAATCTTTAAAAACTTTAATTCGAACTTCAAGCGCTCTTCAAAACAGTTTAGTAGAGAAATTAGATTTTCATAATTGGGAGTTTCGCAGTTAATTTACATTCTATTCCACTTGTGCTTTTGAGTGCAAAGCTTTTCTATTAAAGCCGGGCTTTTGAAAAAAGTTATAAAAGAAAAGCTGACCGTGGTAATGTAGCTTTACTCGAATGAAAGCACAAGACATATGACATTTGAGCTTTTAAAATGTTTCCTCTATTTCAAAAACCCTAACTTTTGGCAATAAATTTCATTATAAAGCTCTTCAAAAATCTAATTTTTGATAATAAATTAACTTCAAAAGACATATCTTACTATATAAAGAACCAACTTCGAAAAACTAGATAAGTTTTTACAAAAAGCTATGGTTCTCAAATATATTTAGGAGTCTAGCTTTTGAAAAAGCACAATACCAAACACAAGTCTAATTTACTTAAGCTGATCTACATTCGTTGACGTATAACCAAAGATCTTTCCGAAAGTAGATTCAATATGTAACTTCTCAAAACCGATGCTGCAACGAGCTTTCTTCTGAACTCATACTTTATAGCGCAATTTGAAAAAAAGGACACAAAACAAATGCGTGATTCTCTACAAAAGGCCCTCCCGGCCCTCCGTTCACAGCCATAAAATTTGGCTTACTTAAAACGAAACTTCCCAAGAGAATGTTATCGGGCTTCAGTAAGCTTTTCGTGCCTGTATAAGGGGAGCCCACTTTAATCAGCGCTTTTACCTGATATGTGAATACTCGAAGGCAAAAACTTGCGATGTTTCGAAAATCATTCATCTTATTTGTATTTTGTAACTTAAATGAGAATGCGAATTAGTATCGTTAAATTCAATTTTTTTTCCAAAGTTAAGACTTTTAGCCTGCTTGCTGTGGCAAACTTGTACGCAGTTGATCACTGTGATTTTTGTCGAGTTCCAAAGACTGTTATGCTTTTTTGATCGAAGAGAGTTAAAGCTGAAATGGTCAACGTATTTACATAATCAGAAAGGGCTTTCCTAGCCGTTAGTACGATGCTACTACTTACTAAAAGATTAAAGTGGTACGAAAGCTTCAAAATTCCAGCATTTGTGACGATTAAGATTTAAAAAAATTTATATATGTATATTCTGAAAGCTTTCAGGACTGCCCAAAGTAAAAACGTAATGCGTGGACTCCACCTTTTACACCCAGTAATGAGAAAAAGTTAATTATTTGAGGAAATAAGCTTATAATGATAAAGGGAAAAGTAATTTTGAGAATACATAAATTAGTACTGAGACAGTTTTTTTTTTTAATTTATAAGCTAAACCATCGAACTACAAATTTTCCCTTTTCTCATTTTAAATTGATATTTTCTCATTATAAGTTTACGCTTTCTTATTACAAATTTATGAATTATCATATATTTCACTATATCAATCCGGTTTACGAATTCCGTTATGGTTTCTCTTTTTTTGAGAAGGCAAAACTTAATTGTACGTTCCATCAAAATTATTTCGGAAGCTGAGTAGGCTGGACTGCCGTCAATAGCATCTTATCTCAACAAAAGACCACAGAAAATTGCCTCGTACAAGAATTTGTTTCAAGGACATCCTAACTCTAAACTTTTTTCAATAATGCCATATATGCGAACTCTATTGAATATTGGTCCTATCTCAGAACTCGATTTAAAAATGTCATATTTTAGTAAATGAAAGTCCTATTTGAGTGTGAGTTAAATACATTTTCAACTGAAGTAAGACGTATAGTTATAAAAAAAATATTTAAAATTGGCCGTTCTTGAAACGAGTTGTTGTGGGATGTTGCGATTTTCAATGAAGGTCTGGTATAGACCAAAAGTCTGATATTAACCAAATTCTGAAAAAGCGTTTTCGAACTGGAGGCCAAGACCGTGTGATATAGCACTCAGCCTTTTATTTGTGGAAAACAAAATATCACACCTGTAAAAAAATGGAAACTTTTTTTAAATCACTACGTCAGTCATAGCGTGCCGTGCGTTACAGTTCTTACTCTCAATTTCTGCATAACAGTGCCTTTAGCTGCTTGAAGTGGTTTGCATAATTGCTAGGCTGTTGGTTTGCGTGTTCGCTAAGCTGCTGTTGGATTGTGTCCATGCTAAATACACAAGTGTACTGTTATTTGTGTACTTTAACTTTTTTATACCATTTACATATTATACCTATATTTCATAAATAACTGAATACATACATACATATACTATATAAATACTACAATACATATAATGATAAATTTATGTCTAATGTAACGTTTATGATAATAATGATTATATAGTGATGTTACTTTGATTTCCATTAATTTATAAATTTAAAGTTGACGCTACTTCATTGATTTATGTATGACTTCCTAACATTTTGTGCGTTAGGTTTTTTTACCTTTAAATAAAAATGTTTTTATTTTTATTAATTATAAACGAGAATGAATAACTTTACTACTCTGTACACACTAAATACTTACATATGTAATAGTGTTATACAATACAATAAAGAGGAAGCAAAGTTTAGAAATGATTTGAGAGAGATGAAAGAAATAAAAGAAAAAACGATATGTATGTAAATGCGATTGTCAAATTAATTAATTACTTATGTCATACTTTTCTAATTATTTTTATATTTATATGATAATTATTAAGAAAAACTTGCCTGTGCGCAGCAGTGTTATTAAAAAAAAAACAAACACACACACACATCCACATACATACTACAATTAAAATGCAAACTAAATCAAAAACAAAAAATTTTATAAATATTAAAAAGCGTTTAAAAGCAAATGTGTGCGACGTCAGTTTTGTTTTTATTAATTTTCCATAGAATTTAGTCTATTACATATGAACTACATTTACAAATAAATATATTTGCTATAAAAAATACATACATATATACAAATAAATATACTATGTACTACAATGTATGAATACGAATATGAAAAAAGGAAATTATGTAGAATTTTATTATATTTTTTGCGTTACGCTCAATTAGCATTGAAGCCTCAAATTCTTTGTTAATGTTTAAGAGATTTTAAATATTTAATAATAAGAAATTAAGAATTTTACTTTTACAATGCTTATATGTATGTACACATATGTGTGTGTTTGTAAAAACAAAACTACAAAAAACATGTAGAGATGTGAACTTTTGTAGGCCAAAAAAGAATGCTTTTGTTCGAAAAACTTGATTTCTATGCAAATTTGGAAGCTATTGAAAATAAAAAAAAAATAAAAATACTAAAAGAAAAAAATTTGTAAAAAAAAAAGTTAGCATAATATGAAAAATATTTAAAGCGAAAAACAAAACAAATGTAAACAAAATTCAAGAAAACACTATAAAACAATTTTAAAAAAGTAATAAAATTAATAATAGCGCTAAAATATATATCACATTAAATAATAAATTTCACAAATTTAACTACAAAAAAAGTAAAAAGCAAAGGGCAAAATAAGCAAAGTAAACAAAAAAAATTAAAAAATAAACGTGCAGCATATACTATAAAGTAAAAAAAATATTAAAATATTGCATAGTGAAAAAAAATGTATAAATAAATTTTGCTATACCAAAATTATAAAACTTGAAAATAAAAATTGTTATGCAATAAACCAGAATAAAATATAAAAAACGCCTGAAAGCGCAATTTGATATATATAAAAAAAATAATAATTTAACATAAAACATCAATGAATAATGTGAGGACATAAAAAATAAAATGAAAAATATGAAGCACATAAAAATTTAAATAAATTAAATTAACTACATTAAAAGTTAAGATCAAGTAAAATTAATTATATATAAAAAATTATTCAAGTATTAAAACTTAAAGTAATAAATTAAAAAAAAACTTAAAGGTAAAAGAATATCTAACTTTCGCAAAGTGTTAAAAAAAGAAATTAAGATGAAAATAAAATTTTTATTGTTAGAATTTTCTCTTCATAATAAGATCTATTACCTAAAAATTTATTTCTTTTAGTTTTAATACTTGAATAAGTTTTTTTTCAACATAATAATCACACAAAATGCATAACAACTAAAACTAAATTTAAATAAATTTTAACAAAAATTAAATAAATCTAAAAAAATTTCCCATGTAGCCTAAACAATTTGCTTAGCACGACAAAAAAAAGGGATGAAAAAATAATATAAAAACAGAATAAAATAAATAAATTTAAAACAAAATTTTTTTAAAGGCAAATAATAAAAAAATAATAATAAACTAAAAATAAACAAAACTAAATGTAAAAAATAAATAATTAAAATAATAAAAGAAATTAAGTAAAAACATAAAGTAAATGAACAAAAATACATTTAAAAATAAAATACTGTATAAAAATATTCAAAGCTAAATTAAAACAAAAAGCTGATAAAATTTAAATTAAAAACAGATTGTATGCAATAACAAAATAAAATAAAAGTTAAAATATTTATAATATTAAATTACAATAATAAAAAAAATAAATTTAAAGATTAAGTAAAAGAAAAAAACACAATATCAGAAATCAATACAAAAATATTCAAAGTTGATTAAAGTAAACAAGTTATAAAATTTAAATAAAAAAATAAAAATACAATAACAATAAAAAAAAATAAAACTAAAAAAAGAGTAATATGAAATTAAAATAATAAATAAAAACTTTTAAGAAATGAAGAAAAACATAATAAAAAAATAAACATGAAAATGTGCAAAGTTGATTAAAAAAAATATAAATTTAAATCAAAGAAAAAAATATTTTTACTACTAATATACAATATATAAAAAAAAAATTATAATTTAGAGGAAAAAGCTTAAAAATCACAAAAAATTTTAAATTACTCAATGAAATACAGAAAAAATAAGGTTAAAAAATAAAAAATAAAAATATGTAAAAATATAATTATTAAATAAAATATTTCAATTCATCAGATATTGTGTAGAAATAAATAAAGACAAAATATGCATCGGTTACTGAGCGGAATATTGGATATCCTAACTCGACTGCTGTTTCAAAACTGTCTTATCTTAGGAAACTTTTGAAAAACATCCTATTTAATAAATTGGTTTTAAATGACGCCCACTACAGAACTTCAAAACAACCCTATCTGAGTAAAAGTTTTATAAATTTCGACGTTAGATAAGGCGCTTATGAAAACAGCTTTGAAATAAGGTGTTCTGAGATTTGAAGGTTTCGAAACATCCTGAGATAAGATGTTCTTGAAAAATATTCTGAGATAGAGCAGTTTTAAAAACTCTCAGCCGAGGTAGGATGATATTCCAATTAGCAATCGATATACATATGTATAATTTGAAAATTTTAAATGAATTAATAAAAAATAAATAAATAAAATAAGATAACAAGTTTGTGTTTGAAAAATGAGCCTATCAGCCCAAACGTAGTGTAATCAACTATGTATTTTGGTTTTGGTACTTTCAAGACAAGCGTGGAATAGAACACCGTAGATATCCATGAATAACTATATATAAAAAATCTTAATTGCATGGGGAGTGAAATAATAAATTGCACGGGAAGTGAGAGCAAAAATAATAGAAAATTAGAGATAAGCGAAACGACCACTTTTTTTTAGCTTGGGGTTACACCATGTTTGCGCTAATAACCCCAAATAATACTAAACTTTCGTGATTATAAAAGAGACCAAGCAAACGTTTTTGCAATTGATAAATATTGATGACTTGTAGTCTATGTCTAGACTAACAATCAAAACTTTCGAAAGTGAACTTTCGCTTACACGTTCATTAACTAGTTTGAGCTTTCGATGGTTATATTTTTTACAAAATGACGGAATGCAATGGACTTATTTCTTAAAAAAAAACTGCATTGTTTTCAAAATTGAGCATTCGCTATTTAATATCTGTCGATATTTCTAAACTTTCGAAGAACAAAAATCTCGCATATTGGTACATTTTAATCGAAAATTTATAGCTCTAAAACATGCTACTGCGAAGTTTATCGATTATATTATATCATTAAGCAATTTCACCACTACGATAAAGGTGAAATTAACCTAGTAAAAGATAGACAACAGAAGATGCGAATGAGATATGTAGTTACAAGAATAATAGCATTGCCAGACTAGAAAACGCAGTAAGCAAAACAAAGCATTGCAAGCTGTTTAATTTAACACATTGGCTGACTGACAGTGTATCACTGGTGATAACACAAAGGAAAGCTTTAAAATTTACATCTAAACCAGAGTTCCAGTTATAATTTTGATTGTTCACTAATATTCTTGGGGTAAATTATTATGCGTTAAACAAAAACAAACATACATGGTAGCAACTGATAGTGGTAACTTGAAGTGATCACCGGTGGTACACTGGACTTCAACGTATTAAAGCTATAGAGATAAGTTTAAATTTGTAGTACTATTTTAAATGGTGAATAAAGTTAATTATTTGGAAACAGTATTTGCATGTATTTGACAATCAAGTGACACGAACCGATAATAATATATTGAGTTTATATAAAATAAACCAAAAAAATGAATTTTTTGAATTTTCAAGTTAATTTGTTTGAGCTTTTGTTATTCATCGCCTTAAAAATGAGATGTTAACCTTTTTTTGCAACGCAAAACCTGCCACCCTTCTACTAAATTTATTTATTTTTAAATTAATTTAAAATCGATAAAGTTTCATGTCGAACCGTTAAAGTTTTCCCTTTATAAATGCATGCACCCTATGTTGATCATTCAAATCGATTGTAAAACACGAACTTTTCTAGTTTTTTCCCCCCAAACAATGCATGTTTTAAAATTTTTTTATAAATTTATTACATCTCTTTAAAGTCTACATTGCTTGTAATAATACATTTGATGTGCTTTCAAAAATTTCTAAATAATTAAAAATTATTACAATTTGTCCTTCCAAAAGCTCGACTTTCGGCGCATCGTGCTTTTGTAGAATGCTCGATATTGAAAATATCTAGCACAACTTAAACACTAAGCTGATCAAGATTTATTTAAATTATTACTTAGTAGTAGAAAACATGAACAGCTTAAGCTTAGTTGAGCTCCCTTTTTCGATTTAAAAAATTCTATCTTTTTCAAGTCTAACTTAACTTTCTTAAAACTTGAAATTCTTCAAAAAGCACGGAGTTTTTTAAATGTGTCATGCGCAGGAACTTTCGTATACTTATAATTGGTTATTTAGCTAAAAAAAAATTTCTGTAGAATGATTAAGATAAAAAAAGCTCATATATTGAAAATGTTTCAAGTAGAAACCGCAAGTTTTTTTTTTAGAAATGTATGTCTTTTTTTTGTGTTTCAAAACGCTTTCTATATAGTAGCTTTTTAAAGTTTCATCGTCAGAAAATAATGCATGTTTCGAAGAATTTTTACAAATCTATTTCATCGAAATAAAACCTTGACTGTGAAAAAGTTATTTTTACAATAATAATTTAGCTTAAACCTAGATGCATCGTGTTTTTGTAGAAAGCTCAAAGTTTCTGAGGTTTTGGATAGCTTAAATGCTAAGCTTTCTCTCTTTGAGCTTTCATTATAACAAAGCTTTAAAAAAATTTGTTTACGTTAAAAAAATACTTTAAAAGGACAATTGAGCACGTGTTGATTCGAGAGTGTTCTGTAAAAGACATGTTTTGGAAAAAAAATCTAAATTGCAATTTTTAAAGTTTTAATCCATTGTGCTTCAATATTTAGATTTTAAGTAAAAAAGCTTTTTTCTCCATTTTAAAAAATGGAGTTTTTTGGAAGATTAATATAGCTTTCTTAAAATTGAACTTTTTAAATTATCGCTGGTAAGCGAAATGCCAAAAAAAGCTTTCCAAAGTGATATCCAAAACGCAGCTTTGGTCTACCCAAAATTGGTTATTCAGCTATACATTCTCCTTGCACAACCGATAAAGATATAAAGCTTATGATCAGTTTCATTTTGAAAGTTTAAAGCATATCAAGTCAATACTAGGCTGAAGTTGAGACTTAAAATATCTCAAATACATAAATCCTAAACTGAGGGTGAGCTTAAAGTTGTGTAACAATTATTCAAAATTTTCGATAATGTTTTAAAAGGCAAAACAAAAACAAAACCATCTCTACATGTAAGCTCAAAATCATGACAAACACAACTAGAAGCATGAATCAAGAAATATGTGTTATTATCATACAAAACATAGTACTAAGTACATTGAAGCGATGGCGCATGCGCACCAACGAAAGACCACACACACATACACATAGCAACACTTATGACATTTCTACTGCATAGAAAAAATAAAATTAAGAAATAATTACATATGTAAATCAAAATAAACTGTATGTGTTATATAAGTATAAAATACAAGAACTTATGTACTATTTTTAAGTGATAAATCATTACATAAAGTAAATATAAATAGTCTCCATTGTAAATGTTAAATGTAAAATAAAGAAACTACAAAAAAACTGAAAAACTAAATTTTTATTGTGTATTTACTGAGATGATGAAGACGTTGAAAAGAACTATGTATTGTATTTAATTTTTTTTTTTTTTTTTCTAGGACAAATTTACGGAAAAATATTTGGAGAGAGCGGCTGGCAAGATAACAATATGCAGGCGGTCTTCTGACGTTGAACCAAAATTATAATTTAAGAATGATTTAAAAGCAAATCAAACAAGGTAGAGCTGACAACTGAAATGTTGTTGTTGTTGTAGCGATAAGGACACTTCCCGAAAGCCTTAGGGAGTGTTATCGATGTTGATGTTCCTTTGCCGGATACAGATCCGGTAAGTTCCGGTAACAATCACCATTGAGGTACCAGCCCGATCATCTCGGGAATGATTTAGTATGACAATATGAAACCTTCAAGACCATAACGCTTTCCAACCCACTAGCTCCATAAGGAACTTTGGGTCGCCAGAGCCTCGGCTGTTAAAGTAGAGGATTCGCCACGGGTAGGCGAGGTTGACAATTGGGTTGGAGAAGCTATATTTTAAAAATTGTAAACAGGCGCATTAACCCTTTGTGATCTAAGAATATTTTTGGGTAATATACATATATATGTATATATATTTAATTCAAAAACAAGATTACGTATACTAAATATTCCAAACTTGATAGAAATGAATACAAATTTTTAAAGAACAATTGATTGTAGAAGCTTATATATTATTTCTAATTGCTGTTTTTATGTACAGGTCCCTTTTTCGCTGTTATTTGGAATCCACATCTATAAATAAAGTTTTGGTTGTAAAGATGGGGATTCATGCTATTAGCGAGCTTTGGGCATTATTAGCCCTTTTGCTTTTGTTTAGCTCGTACTTTATTAAAATAATTTGTTAAAAATAAACGATTGTGAGCACACAAAGTAATCTTTTTGTACTATGGCACTATTGTGAATATTTGATTAGAACTAACACTGCATTACCGTCACTTGCTAACATTCGCCAGATGGCAGCGCAAGCGAATGCAAGTTTATAGATGTTTGATTGATAGAACAGCTGATTTCTGTCGATATATGATATGAGAATTTTATATTTTGTTAGCCGAACAGAGGTCACACTATAGAAATCGCCATCACATGAGTAATGGAGTATTCGTAGAAATTTCTTCGAGGTATATTTCTGCTCTATTAATGCATTCAATGCATGAATGAATAAAATTCAATAATATATTTAGATGAAGGGGCAAAAAAAGTGAGTCTTGCACTGAATAAGGACAAGACGATGTACTCGTGTAGGACTTTGTCTATTTGAGAACAAACGTAAGCAGCGAAATAATCAGTATTGCCAGCAATTCATCACTTTCAAATGTTTTTACTCATATTTTTTGACTGAGATTTGTACCCCTGATTACAAGAGCGTCGACATTCTCAAACTATGCACGATATGACTATCGAAATTAAAATATTATCAAAATCGGAGGAGTGGTTTTGGATTTCACAAGCTGCACATGTGCGTACATGATAACCTAAGTTCTTTATTTACTCAGCCTGCATCTATGCAATGGCTCTTAATTACATCTAGAAATACTTTTGGCCTTTCAGGCACTTGCTATTGGGAAGCTGCAGGTACGGGCAAGTCCACAAAGATAAAAAACTGAAGATTGGCCGTTTGGTTATTTACGCAGAAGATAAGCACATTTGAGTTGTTTGCATCCTTTTTTTCTGTTTCGCCTATATTTTTGTTGTATTAAAAGCACTTCCCTGAGGTTTACAGTAGCATTTCCAATGTGAACAGTCCTTTACAGCCCAGAATATGTATTCAACATGCACTGATGTCAGATCGACTTTTCCGGGATCAATTCTTTTTACTACGTTTGATTCCTCTATTTGCTTATTTATTCAACGAAACATATTTCAAGTTCTGATGGTAAGCGACAGGGAGATGTGGTACGCGTAATAAAAAATGTATCGCCTATCAAGCTGCACATCACTACCCTGCAGGGATGCGGTTAAAGCTTTACGTTTGCCGAAATACAGCTCACAGGGCTGCTCGGAGTTCTACAGCAAGTATGCGCACCATACTACCAAAGCAAATTACGCTTAGCACGATCCCAAGCACCACCGAATGCAACTGTGACGTCACCGAAAGCACTGGCAAAACTCCGATCCACATAATTCGCAAACGACAAAATCAAATTTCCACGAAACGTGAAGAGCATCACAGCTATGCAAAGTTCACATGACACAATTGAATTAATTCATGTTCTTATGTCATATATTGACGGTACATGAGCAGCTTACCGTGTGACCATAATATAACACTTAGTTTGATTTACAATTTGCATATTGCAATTACTTTTTGGTTTTGCTTTTCGGCATTTTGTATAACAAGGTTCACTAATAATTTATTGCATCAAGACGCAGTAAACCCAGGCAGTTGAAGTCAGTAGTGCAAGAACAAAAATTTGGCTGCCCTCATAATCCGGTCATGAATTTTAAAAGAGTGGGGAGGGAAAATTGTTCGTACTATTTTGCCACTTTTTACTACCTTAGTACTTAATGTAATGTGCGCAAAAAAGTAAAACTCAGTATATCGCCACATTGGAAACGGGGACATGAAAGATTTTAGACTGCGCTTCTCTTCCAATTTGCGTCGTGCTCCTCCAAATTGGCGGGACGGGACCTACCCGTTTTATGCCGACTGCGAACAGCATCTGCAAGGCAGATGAAGTGAAATCTCGGGTTTTCATGGCTGTAATACACTCGGAGTGCTTGCCAAACACTGCCGAGGGGCGACTCCGCTTAGCAAAATTTGCTTCTAATTGAAAAACCTTCTTTCTAAAATGTTAATGTTGTTTTGTCCGGGGCGTGAACCCAGGATCTTCGGTGTGGTAGGCGGAGCACGCTACCATCACATCACGGCGGTCGCCACATGACATGAAAGAAAATAGGAGAGAAAACAGAGGAAATGGGAAGAAGTCGGAAAATTAAAAAGAAAAAAAAACAAGTAAGGTAGGCTAAGTTCGTGTGTAACCGAACATTACATACTCAGTTGAGAGCTATGGAGACAAAATAAGCGAAAAACACCATGTAGGAAAATGAACCTAGGGTAACCCTGGAATGTGGTTGTATGACATGTGTATCAAATGGAAGGTATTAAAGAGTATTTTAAGAGAGAGTAGGCCATAGTTCTATGGATGGACGCCATTTAAGGATATCGCCATAAAGGTGGACCAGGGCTGACTCTAGAATTTGTTTGTACGATATGGGTAGCAAATGAAAGGTGTTACTGAGCATTTTAAGAGGGAGTGGGCCTTAGGTCTATTGGTGGACGCCTTTTCGAGATATCGCCATAAAGGTGGACCAAGGGTGACTCTAGAATATGTTTGTGCGATATGGGAATCAAATGAAAGGTTTTAATGAGTATTTTAAAAGGGAATGGGTCTTAGTTCTATAGGTGAACGACTTTTCGAGATATCGCCATAAAGGTGGAACAGGGGTGACTTTAGAATGTGTTTGTACGATATGGGCATCAAATGAAAGGTGTAAATGAGTATTTTAAAAGGGAGTGATCCTTAGTTCCATAGTGGACGCCGTTTCGAGATATCGCGATAAAGGTGGGCCAGAGGTGACTCTAGAATGTGCTTGTACGATATGGGTATCAAATTAAAGGGTTTTAAAGGGGAATGGTGGACGCCGTTTCGAGATATCGCCATAAACGTGGGCCAGGGGTCACTCTAGAATGTGCTTGTACGATATCGGTATCAAATGAAAGGTGTTAATGAGTATTTTAAAAGGGAATGGGCCTTAGTTCTATAGGTGAACGCCTTTTCGAGATATCGCCATAAAGGTGGAACGGGGGTGACTCTAGAATGTGTTTGTACGATATGGGCATCAAATGAAAGGTGTTAGTGAGTATTTTAAAAGGGAGTGATCCTTAGTTCCATAGGTGGACGCTGTTTCGAGATATCGCCATAAAGGTGGGCCAGGGGTGGCTCTAGAATGTGCTTGTACGATATCAGTATCAAATGAAAGGTGTTAATGAGTACTTTAAAAGGGAATGGGCCTTAGTTTTATAGGTGAACGCCTTTTGGAGATATCGCCATAAAGGTGGGTCAGGGTTGACTCTAGAATGTGTTTGTACGATATGGGTATCAAATTAAAGGTATTAATGAGGGTTTTAAAAGCGAGTGGCCCTTGGATGTATGTATATATGAAGGCGTTTTCGCGATATAGACCAAAATGTGGACCAAGGTGATCCAGAAAATCATCTGTCGGGTACTGCTAATTTATTTATATATGCAATACCATGAACAGTATTCCTTCCAAGATTCCAACGGCTGTTGATTTCGCCCTGTAGAACTTTTTCATTTTCTTCTACTTAATATACCTACCATACACCCATTTTACAAAGTTTTTTTCGTAATTTTCGATATCGAAAAAGTGGGCGTGGTTATAGTCGGATTTCAGCCATTTTTTATACCAAGATAAAGTGAGTTCAGATAAGTGCGTGGACTAAGTTTAGTAAAGATATATCGGTTTTTGCTCAAGTTATCGTGTTAACGGCCGAGCGGAATGACAGACGGCGGACTGTGTATAAAAACTGGCGTGGCTTCAACCGATTTCGCCAATTTTCACAAAAAACAGTTACCATCGTAGCATCTATGCCCCTACCAAATTTAAGAAGGATTGGTAAATTTTTGTTCGATTTATAGCATTAAAAGTATTCTAGACAAACTAAATGAAAATGGGCGGAGCTACGCCCATTTTGAAATTTTCTTTTATTTTTGTATTTTGTTGCATCATATCATTACTTGAGTTGAATGTTGACTTAATTTACTTATATACAGTAAAGATATTAAATTTTTTGTTAAAATTTGACTTTAAAAAAAATTTTTTTTTAAAAGTGGCCGTGTTCTTCATCCGATTTTGCTAATTTTTATTTAGCGCGTATATAGTAATAGTAGTAATGCTCCTGCCAAATTTCATCATGATATCTTCAACGACTGCCAAATTACAGCTTGCAAAACTATTAAATTACCTTCATTTAAAAGTGGGCGGTGCCACGCCCATTGTCCAAAATTTTACTAGTTTTCTATTCTGCGTCATAAGCTCAACTCACCTACCAAGTTTCATCGCTTAATGCGTATTTGGTAATGAATTATCGCACTTTTTCGATTTTTCGAAATTTTCGATATCGAAAAAGTGGGCGTGTTTATTGTCCGATATCGTTCATTTTAAATAGCGATCTGAGATGAATGCCCAGGAACATACATACCAAATTTTATCAAGATACCTCAAAATTTACTCAAGTTATCGTGTTAACGGACAGACGGACGGACGGACATGGCTCAATCAAATTTTTTTTCGATACTGATGATTTTGATATATGGAAGTCTACATCTTTCTCGATTCCTTTATACCTGTACAACCAACCGTTATCCAATCAAAGTTAATATACTCTGGGAGCTCTGCTCAACTGAGTATAAAAACAAGAGAAAGATGGAGAGTGAGAGTAAAAGTAAGAATAAAGGCAATGGTTTGAGGCATAGTAGTAAAAAGAGATTAACAGGAAGATTAAGAATAAGTGTTAGACTAAAAGTATTGTGGCGAATGTTGACATCTCTATGCTGTTAGTAAATAATCGCAACAACAAACCACAGCAAGCTGCGACACTTATGTACAAGGCAACGAAGAGATATCTCACACACACACATGTAGTCATCAGCCGAAGTAGTTATTCACACATAGACACGCATATGGCTAACAGAAAAGCATGAACTACAAATATACATGTATATAACCGGTAAAAAAAAAAACCAAAACAGAAAGGCGTGAGTGCGAGGAGCTTGAGCTGCTAGCCCCCAGGAATAACGTCCGAAAATTTTACCAAAAAATACGGCGACAGACGGAAGGTTTTAAGACCGGGGCAAACTCCTGTAGGAACGAAAACGGTAACCTTGTAACTGATGTCCAGAGAGTGCTGAGATTATGGAGCGAACACTTCTCTGCTCTCCTAAATGGAGGCAGCGATTCACCGCGCAGAGATGGCGAACCCGATCCTGCAATCGATGATGATGTCCCCCCGCCCGATTATGGCGAAGTTAGAATAGCAATAACCAGGTTGGAAAACCACAAGGCCGTGGGCGCTGATGGATTGCCTGTGGAGCTATTCAAGTACGGCGGCGAGGAGGTGGTAAGGCGCATGCAGCAACTTCTTCCCAAAATATGGGCGGACGAGTGCATGCCCGACGATTGGAATCTAAGTGTTCTTTGCCCAGTCCACCAGAAGGGGGATATTGCAAAATGCACCAACTATCGTGGAATCAGCCTTCTTAATATCGTATATAAGGTCCTTTCAAGTGTATTGTGCGAAATACTGAAGCCCAACGTGAACCGGCGGATTGGACCTTATCAGTGCGGCTTCAGACCTGGTAAATCTACCATTGACCAGATTTTCACAATGCGCCAAATCTTGGAAAAAACCCGTGAAAAGAGAACCGACACACATCACCTCTTCGTCGACTTTAAAGCCGCCTTCGAAAAGGAGTTGCCTATATGCCGCTATGTTTGAATTTTGGTTTGGTTAGAGGCATAGAGGGTCCGGGCGCAATCAATTTAAAACATATCCCAATTTCGAAGTGATCTAGGGGGTATATGGAGACAAATACTCGTACCCGTCCTGCTATATGGGGCAGAAGCATGGACCATGACAACAGCATGCATTGTCGATGGCGAGTACCGAAGTAGATTTAATGCTGAGCTGTACGAGCTATACGCAGTCCAGAGAATCAAAACGCAGCGGCTGCGCTGGTTAGGTCATGTAATGCGAATGAAAGGTGATGCTCCGGCCAAGAAAGTGTTTCTATCGGAACCCGCCTATGGAAGCAGAGGTAGAGGGCGGCCCCTACTCCGTTGGAAGGAGCGACTGGCGCGCCTTGTTGGACGGTCCTAACCGTTTAGACGGTTAAGCGCCAATTAAGTAAGTAAGTAATATAGCTGGTAACCAAGCATGAGATACAACTGTTATCGAAATTACTAGACATTAGGAGAAATGGGTGAACGAGAAACCCGAGAGCATAAAAGCAGCACATGCTGAGGAATCAGTAATCAGTTTGATTTAAACACGCTATTGGTTGTAAAGTGAAGTATAATTGTGAAGTACTCCCAAAGTAAATAAAGACCAGTTTGCAATACTGAATATTGGAGTTATTTATTCGACAATTTAGATTTCGAACATTAGCAGAAGGTGCATAATAACCAGGATTTCCCAAAATTCGTTACAGTATTAATGAGAGTTATACTTGGATAAGAGCAAGAGTGCGAGGAGTAAGATGAAAAGCAGGAAAATTCACGGGGAGAGGAAATAACCGACTAAGAGGGTTAGATAATGGATAGGCGGTTGAATAAATAGAGGAAGTCAGAATAATATCTGTCTGGTTTCATCATACGTCTGGGATTATTTCATCTTTGTCTAAACGTTTATAGGATTATCCAGAGCTGTTTACAATAAAATTCTGATAAGCCAATATTTTCTTTTTCCTCCTTCTGCTCAGTGAGCCTACCTCTCGATTGGTTTACATAGATAATTGTTGGGTCTTGAGATCGTATACTGTCAATCCCGAGTTATCGGATTACAAGCTTCCAAGATACTCATCCGCGACTTCATGATATTGTTCTAGATCGTTTATCATCTCAATGACGTCAGCAGTGTGTTTCCGTATGTCTTAGTTGTGGACAATGTGATACTCTGAAGATCCAGCCATTCAGTTCCGTTGACTAAAACTTTTCCATTTCCTCTAAGGAAAAGGAAATGCAGACCACAGGCGTTATTTTCCTGCATGTTTCTTCACATTTCGAAAAGGCATTAATATAGTACTTTGGTATGATACTGAAAATATCAATGCAGCAGATAAGTCAAGAAGCAACACTTAAAGTTATGAGGGCGAATATTGTTAAATGTAACTTCAGTTTGTCATATTGACTTCATCGGTCTGCTTTATTGCATCATGATGTTGCATAAATATGTCAATAAAAAAATAACTTAAATATTATACTTAGTTACTGGATTTCTCATACCTAAAATAAAAGATCACACGAATATACACAGAGCGTGTCTAAATATATTTATTTATGTACAATATAATTAAATATGTAATTAGAAATACAAAGTCATAAAATAATCTTACAAATAGGTCAGGTTAGGTAGAAGTGGTTGCCCGAGGGCATACTTAGGCCATTGATATAAGGCCCGTTGGGATACCACAAAAATACACCATTACCTGTCCCCTTCGAACCATTTTGAGGACCTGATCAAAGCTACTAGGTCCTTGATGTCATGCTCTACACAACCTGGCTCAGATTATCTAGAAATGGAGCACCCAGAAAGCGCTGCCGTGCGTCACTAGTGCCGGGCAGTTGCAGATGAGGTGAACCGCCTTTTCCTCCTCCTCATCTTCTTTGCAACTCGTGCAGCATCGCCGATAAAGAGCTCCTAACATTTCTGCATGCCTACCTATAAGGCAATGTAAGTTAGTTAGTGCCCACGCAAGTGTGGAAATTATATCCCTACTTAGATTGTACACGTAACGGGTTCTTTTAGGATACCATATTACGAATGGGATGAGATTATTGATGAGCCCCATTCATGAATGGTATGAGGTCTTCGGCAGTCCCGTCCTTAAATGTCATTAGCACCCAGATAAATTGCGGTTTAAATCAAAACCCCCACCATAGAACAGTACTCTTTGCGCTAGACCTATCAAAAGCTTTTGATACGATCAACCATGGCACATCACTGCAACACCTGGAAGGGGCCACCCTTCCCTCCTGTCTTAAAAGGTGGACCGCAAATTATCTGGGTGGTCGGTAAGGGTCGGTGCAATTTAAGAACGCAATATCAAAGTCAAGAAAATTAACCACAGGGTGGTGTCGTTTCCCCACTTTTGTTTAACTTCTACATATCAAAGCTGCCTGCGCCACCAGAAGGAGTTACTATCGTTTCCAACGCCAATGACTGCACAATAATTGCCACAGGTCCAGGTCCACAGATCGATGAGCTTTGCAACAAAATAAACTGCTACCTCCCTGACCTCTCCAGTTTCTTCGCCTCGCGAAACCTGACATTATCAGCGACTAAATGATCGGTGACCTTATTTACAACATGGATGTCCCAAATGTCGACTATTTTGAACATCCACGTTAATGGTACTACGCTACCGACTGTCTTACACCCCAAAATCTTGGGTGTGAGGTTTGATCAGGATCTACATTTTAATGAGCATGCAGCCGCAATTGTACCGAAAATCCAGAGCCGCAATAAAATTCTCAAATCTCTTGCTGGCAGTACTTGGGGTAAAGTTAAAGAAACGCTCATTACCACGAGAATACTCCCCATTAGGTAGAGAAATGAAATGCTAACCAAACAGTTCCTGTTGAATACCCTGGAACCTCGGCATCCCAACAGACATCTGATTGATGAGACAACACCACCCAGGGCTTAAGCAGTCATCTCCGTAAGCATTATGAGGAAATACGGCACCTGAAAACACAGCCGTATGAAGCCAAAAAACACAAGCAGTTCCTCAGTGAACTCCACAAACAGGCGTTGGACCTCTATGCCAGGAATTGTCCGATGAATCCTGTACTCAAAGAACAATACCCAAAACTTGCGGAAGAGGAACGCACACTCCCCAGGGAAATGCAAATCCCTCTAGCTCAACTTCGATCTGGATACTGTAACAGGTTAAACTCTTACCTATCCAGAATCAACCCCGATATGCAAAACATATGTCCTGCTTGTAACGTGTGCCCACATGAAACCAACCATCTCTTTAACTGTATTGTGGAACCAAAGCCTCTAACACACCTCTCATTATGGTCCAGTCCTGTTGAAACAGCAAGTTTCCTTGGACTCCCTTTAGAGAATATTGATGACAATTTGTGATCGATCGCACAACACCAGTGCCGTCCTTACTTGTTTTTTTTTAGTTTATATTGCAAAATAATAATTTCGCTTTGGACCTTACAAATATTCATTATAATTAATATGTCTCTGGAAAATTTTCGTATAAATATATTACATTTGTGTAATCTTACATAATTTCCTATCAATGGGTCGGCCATAGAATTGCGCACTCCTTCGTTTTGCGGCACCATTCTTTCCGCGCAGTGAAGGTGACACTTGTACTGAATGGATACACACAATCACACTGCCTTTACATCCCCTGGCTACCCACCCTTTTTCCTAGCGACTAGCGAAACTTGATTGCTTTAAAACTCCATTTGTTGAAGTAAGAGTCTAATAAAGACGTTCTCATTAAACGTAATAGCTACGATTTGATGCAATTCAATCATACTTTATTACTAATTAACTAGAGTCGTTAGATGGATATAAATAGCGGAGGCAGGCGCTGTCTGGTGGCATAAAATATATTCACATTCGCAATTTGAACTTGCCCAAAGATTTAACGGTTCATTCACTTTAATGGAGTAAGTAAATATGACATCTTCCCATCGCTCAATAGTCCTAGAAAGTAATATAATCTCCATAATACAAGGTTGTTGCTGTTTTTTCGCTGCAAATATTTCTGTTTATTTAGCTTTCGCTAAATGCAAATTACTTCATAGTCTTGCTGTCGATTTTCAGAATTCGCTCAATGCACTGGAACTAATTGCTGACGCTTACAGTGATGTAATAAATTTCATGCCATTTAAACCAAATATAATTGGAAGTTTGTGTTGTCTATAGATTCGCTACTGTTGCTTGTAAAAAAAGTTATCTCATTGTTGGTATTGTTGCAGTTTTTACTGCTGCACACGTGTAAGCTCATTGCGTATGAACAAAGATGTTGTATCTATATCCCCCTAAAGCATTGTTGGAAGTATCACTGGGATTTTTAATGCAAATACCCATGCATGGGTTTATATAAAATAATTGATCTGAATCAACAACAATAACAACAAAAAAGAACGGCAAACCCATCGACAACGCCATATTAACCCGCAAAAGAAAGCGACTGCTACTTAACAGGCTTTAACAAGACCCTCGTACGTTGTTCATAATGCGACGATTCCATTTGGACCTTAATGGTTACCGAAACCCTTACTCAGAGCCGGAATCGCGTTTCGCCACAAAATCCTTTTGCGAGGATTTAGCTTTCTATCACATATCGTAACGAATTCTGGAGATTTCTGTTATTTATGCATTTTCTGATAACGTTCGAATCGCTAAAATATTTAATAAATCACTCCAATATTCAGTTTTGCAAACTGAGCTTTATTTAGTTTACTTTGGGAGTAGTACTTCACAATTATAATTCACAACCAATAGCGTGTTTAAATCAAAACTGATTAGTCAATCCGCAGCTTGCGCTGCTTTTATACTCTCTGTTGCCTCGACCGTATATTTCTCCAAAGGTCTAGGCGTTTCACCTTCTAGAATTGTTGTATCTCCTTCTTGGTAATTTAGTTATATGCGAGTGTATGTGTGAGTAAAAACTTCGGATGATGACTACATGTGTGTATGCGTGAGATATCTCTTCACTTCAAGCTGCTGGTTATGTGTGTAAATGATGATTAAATTGATGTGTTCATGTACACAAGAGTAGCAGCTTGATTTACTGTTGTGCCTTTATTTACTAGAAATATAGTGATGCTAAAATTCGCCACAATATCTTCCGTTTCGCCACAATATCTTTCGCACCAGGTCCGGTTGAAGTAAGGGGCAGAGCAATAACGAAAATTTAAGAAAATGTTTTGCCAACTACAAACAAGTTTATTTGAGAAATACAACGCGATTTCAATGAGAAGATCGGCTTTAATCTCTTCGGGGGTACATATATCGCACCAAGTAAAATTTTGTTTAAGGAATTTTTACATCTTAATGCGTTAGTCTAGGAGAGATCAAGTCCATTAAGGGCAATAGACTACAGACACTCCCTAAAACCAGCGCTTCTGATTTCACCGGAGCCTACATATGAGATGGTTAGGCAAACTTGGACCCGCATCAATAATAACCGAGCTAGATTGCTACTTAATCCTAATATGTGAATATTCTAGTAAATGAAATAATGGGACAGTTCATTTACAGGCCTTTATGATTATATGCACTTAAAAACTGTTCTTGATTGCTGTGCTGTGTGGCAGCCACCGTAACCTACCAAGCTTATCTTAAAGACAAAGCCATGATAGGGTCAACCTGGTAGCTATTGTGGGGTAAATGGCTGCCGTTGCTGAAACGATCAGACACTTTTTCTAAGGCAGCTAGTACTTTGTCTTGTCTTCATAAAAGATAAAACTTACATATCAAAGAAGTGCATTCATTCATTGCTTGGCCCTCAACCGACTATAAAATTTTTACAAACTTTGGTGGCTTCCTTCTTACTTACCGATGCCAATCAGATAAACGAAATAGGCCAAGCCATCAGAATTTCTATTTCTTATTTGTAAACAAGCGGACACCGTGGCATAGTGGTAGTATACCCTGCCTACCACCCCGAATGTTCTGGTTTGGTAAACAGTTCGAGTTTATTTGTGTCATCAAAAGCTAGTAGGAACATTTAAACAGAAGCACGACGCAAATTGGAAGACAAGCTGGGACTAAATGTCCTCGAAAACAAATCGTGCCAAAATTTGTTTTCAATAGTCAAGAGATTTTTCTTCTTGTCCACGTTCTGCTCCAGGTCATATGTTTTCGCTTCTTTATTCAGAGCAGAGAAGGCTGACTTTGTACAGTGACATCAGTATTAGGAGCCTGGTGTTAAAGGGTGCTGATAAAGACAAATCATTTCGGCGACTGTATGTTTCGGTCTTTTGCTAAACAAACTCAACGCAAGTTATCACTGGACAGGAAGGTGTATTTATCATGGAATCAGAAATTCCCAACAACCAGGTGGCTGGATGGTTCCCCCCATAAATTCAGAAAAAAAAAAATTCAGAAACACATTTTTTCCGAAAACAATAGTCAGAACTCTTTTTCCAGTAAGCCAAAATTCAGATATAAAATTCAGAAGTCAAAATTCAGAAAGTAATGAGACAGCAAAAAACCTTTAATTTTGTGTTTTTAAATTTTAATGTTTTTTTGCTGTCTGATTACTTTTTGAATTTTGACTTCTGAATTTTGTCTTCTGAGTTTTGATTTCTGAATTTTGGCTTTCTGAAAAAAGGTTTCTGACTAATGTTTTCTGAAAAAATGGATTTCTGAACTTTTGTTTTCTGTCTATGTTGTCTCAATCGATTTTCAGGTGTAGGAAAATTTAGAAACATGAAAATTTCAAAATGCGATATCTCAGCGAAAAAAAATGATATTTGAGCAAACTCAACGCCATTTGAAAGAAGAATACTTGTATTTAAAGATGCCATCCATATCCTTTAATTTTGGTGAAAGAAAACATCTCCAAGGCTACATAACCTCAAATATGGGCAAAAACGGTGTTTTTTGCACTTTTAGGTTAGGATATCTCGAAAACCAGAGCTGATAGAGCAATTCTGAGGCCAGATTTGGATTCAGCGCATCATAAACCTTCGGAAATATAGAGTTTAGTTTCTGGGTCTGAAATGCTGTCGGCATGTGTAATAATATCGAGGGATGGCACAACGTCATTCGGAGTGTGTTTGGGACACACCGTAACATATTTAATTTCATAAATGAAATAAAAACCAACAGGCAATAACAGAAACAAAACTGCAGCACGTTTCAGCTGGAGGCAAGCCATATCAGAAACGCGAGATAAAATATAAAGACTTCGCTTTTTTAATATTGTAAATTCATTTGAAAATGATAAACGCTAAAAGATTTAAATAATTACGTGCTTGCTATTGCACACAATTTAAAATTTTAGATTGTAGTACTTTTTCTTTATACATAATTCCTTCCAAATAAATAAACCTTTCTGAATTTTGAGAAAAATGTTGTTTCTGTCGTCTGATTACTTTCTCAATTTTCACTTCTGAATTTTGACTTCTGAGTTTTGAACTCTGAATTTTGTCTTTCTGAAAAAGGCTTCTGACTAATTTTTTTCTGAAAAACCCGGCTCGATATATATCTGATATTTCTTGCGATTCGTGGATTTCTTTATGCTGGTGTCAAGCATTTAAATAGGTACATATGTATGTTTAGATAGCTGCCATGTCAATCAGTCCGTCTTCTTTGTATCCGCCCTAGTAGACGTCGAAAAATTTGATAGCCTTTATGCTTCCATGTCGTCATTTAAATGCCTTGGTACACATGGATTGAGCATTAACAAAAAGGAAGGGTCTTATTCGAGGGTTGGATCTAAGTGGCAGGCCCAGCAACTATGAAACAATTTCACTCTGGTTACTATAACAAACCCACCTTAATCTTTTCTAGATTAAACCGACCTTATGTAGAGATATAACTACACCATAAGGCACCTTTACTTTAATATTTCTTGATGTGGATGCTTCATTCCGAAACTCAAGTGAAACTTGTCGATCGTTATAATTTATGACCCATCGTTTCGGTTTCTAAGCTTTGTTAGCGGGAGATTACTAGGGTTACCGTTTATTATGTGCCTTACAAATGGAGTAATAGTCCAAGCAATGAAAATATTGTGACGAATATTAGTGGCACTAAGTGATACTCACATCACTAATCTGATACTAAGTAAATAAAGCCACAACAACCATAAAGCAAGCAGTCACTTGTATCTACATAAACGAATCAATCATTATGTCTACACATATGTACGTACACGCAGCGGAGAGAAAAGCACAAACACATGCGTATATCTTATTTGAGATGCTCACAAAAGTAGGCAATCATTTGTGCAAGTATCACTCACATATACACGCACATATCAGAAGCTATAACGTACATCTGTAGTTATAGCTGGTAACTAAGTTAAATTCTAGAAATGCCTAGAAGTATGCGAACGAGGAAATCATAGAGTATAAAAGGAGCTAAAGCTGAGAATCAGAATCTGTTTGATTTAAGGACGCTATCTGTGGAGAAGTAGAAGTGTTATTGTGAAGTACTTTAATAAAGGTCATTTTGCATTATTGAATAGTGGAGTTATTTATTCAAGAGTTTAGTGATTTAAACGTTAGTAGAAGGTTGCAAATAAACGGAATTTCTGAAAATTCGTTACAATATCAATGATATTGATCCGAAAAACCGTCTATTTGATTGACAACTAGACCCTACCAGGCCCTCATGGCTGTTATAATCGTAAACTGCAACTTATTGGGTTTGAAACCGCTCGGCCTTGCCTTCCTTTTTTAACACAATGTATTGATAAAATTAATTATTAGTGCACTATTTCCGAACTAGCGCGGAATCATCGCATTCGAGTTTATTTTGTCCCGGAGTTTTCAACTGACATTTTTAATATTTTGATGTCCACTGAAATAGCAACTGGCAGACCTTTGGAGTTCGTTCTTAGCTTGTGAGATCGTAGTTGATTCTGAAATAGTCACTGCCTACGATTCTAATATTTAAATACATATTGCTCAATTCTAAGCACTGTTAGTATAAAAATTGCGGTCAAACTCTGACGCTCTGCACCCGATTAGGACCAGTTTGGTGGCAGTCATTAAACTTGTAATGCGAGGGACAATTAAAATTCGCCTTTTAAAGAGATTAAGAGCAAACTATTAGTGATTCCAAATGAAATAGAAGATCACTTATTCAGAACTAGGCGTTTTCCCTACAGGGTATGTAGCAGGTCCAGAATACCAGTCAATTTAAGCGAAAATTTTATATAATCTACTGATGGCCCATCTATAGCCGGAGGGTTAATAAAAACATAATATCCCAAAAGCAATAATACTTTTACCCGCATTTAACATTTATTTGGGCTTTTGATTCCACAATTGGCTTGCGACGCAGACAGCAGCAACTAATCACCAGTGCCCCTTTTGACTGTGTCTGCAGCATTTAGGAAGCAGCAGCACGAGCATCGGTATTATTATTATCATTATTATTGTTGTTTTTGTTTTTTTTTTTCATTTGGAGTTGTTGCGTTCCTCGCTTATTTCTGCAAACATGGGAATCATCGAAATGCTATTTCAGTTAAAGTTAGCTTCCTCCTTTCAAAAATCCATTTCAACTCGAATTTAACATCCATTCCCCGTCCTCAAAACACACTGACCAAATCATTAGGTGCGGTGGCGGAGGTGGTAACGAAATTGAAAACGATTACAACAATGCCATGCGAATGGTCATTCCTAGTTAAATTGGTGATTACGACGATATCCATGATTTTAAAGTTAATTTGTTAAAGCACTTTTTACACTGTCCACAGTTCGCATTATTCCTCACCCCTGATACCACGAAGAGAAACAAGTAAGGAAGGTTAATTTCGGGTGTAACCGAACATTACATACTCAGTTGAGAGCTATGGTGACAACATAAGGGAAAATAACCATGTAGGAAAATGAACCGAGGGAAGCCCTGGAATGTGTTTGTATGACATGTGTATCAAATGAAGGGCATTAAAGAGTATTTTATGAGGGAGTGGGCCATAGTTCTATAGGTGGACGCCATTTAGGGATATAGCCATAAAGGTGGATCAGGGTTGACTCTAGAATGCGTTTGTACGATATGTGTATCAAATGAAAGGTATTAATGAGTATTTTAAAAGGGCGTGGACCTAAGTTCTATAGATGGACGCCTTTTCGAGATATCGCCGTAAAGATGGACCAGGGGTGACTCTAGAGTGTGTTTGTACGATATGGGTATCAAATTAAAGGTAATAATGAGGGTTTTAAAAGGGAGTGGTGGTTGCTGTATAGGTGGTCGCATTTTCGAGATATCGCCATAAAGGTGGACCAGGGGTGACCCTAGAAATTGTTTGTACAATATGGGCATCAAACGAAAGGTGTTAATGAGTATTTTAAAAGGGAGTGGACCTTAGTTCTATAGGTGGACGCCTTTTCGAGGTATCGCAATAAAGGTGGACCAGGGGTGAGTCTAGACTTTGTTTGTACGATATGGGTATCAAATGAAAGGTGTTAATGAGTAGTTTAAAAGGGAGTAATCCTTAGTTCCATAGGTGGACGCCGTTTCGAGATATCGCCACAAAGGTGGACCAGGGTTGACCCTAGAATGTGTTTGTACAATATGGGCATCAAACGAATGGTGCTAATGAGTATTTTAAAAGGGAGTGGGCTTTAGTTCTATAGGTGGATGCCGTTTCGAAATATGGCCATAAAGGTGGTCCAGGGGTGACTCTAGAATGTGTTTGTACGATATGGGTATCAAATTAAAGGTATTAATGAGGGTTTTAAAAGGGAGTGGTGGTTGCTGTATAGGTGGTCGCATTTTCGAGATATCGCCATAAAGGTGGACCAGGGGTGACCCTAGAATTTATTTGTACAATATGGGTATCAAAAGAAAGGTGTTAATGAGTATTTTAAAAGGGAGTAATCCTTAGTTCCATAGGTGGACGCCGTTTCGAGATATCGCCATAAAGGTGGAGCAGGGGTGACCCTAGAATTTGTTTGTACAATATGGGTATCAAAAGAAAGGTGTTAATGAGTATTTTAAAAGGGAGTAATTCTTAGTTCCATAGGTGAACGCCGTTTCGAGATATCGCCATAAAGGTGGGCCAGTGGTGACCCTAGAATTTGTTTGTACAATATGGGTATCAAACGAAAGGAGTTAATGAGTATTTTAAAAGGGAGTGGACCTTAGTTCTATAGCTGGACACCTTTTCGAGGTATCGCAATAAAGGTGGACCAGGGGTGACTCTAGAATGAGTTTGTACGATATGGGTATCAAATTAAAGGTATTAATGAATTTTTTATTTCGCCCTGCAGAACTTTTTCATTTTCTTCTACTTAATATGGTAGGTGTCACAACCATTTTATAAAGGTTTTTCTAAAGTTATATTTCGCGTCAATAAAACAATCCAATTACCTTACCATGTTTCATCCCTTTTTTCGTATTTGGTATAGAATTATGGCATTTTTTTCATTTTTTGTAATTTTCGATATCGAAAAAGTGGGCGTGGTCATAGTCGGATTTCGTTCATTTTTCATACCAAGATAAAGTGAGTTCAAGTAAGCACGTGAACTAAGTTCATTAAAGATATGTCGATTTTTGCTCAAGTTATCGTGTTAACGGCCATGCGGTAGGACAGACGGAAGACTGTGTATAAAAACTGGGCGTGGCATCAACCGATTTCGGCCATTTTCACAGAAAACAGTTAACGTCATAAAATCTATGCCCCTACCAAATTTCAAAAGGATTGGTTAATTTTTGTTCGACTTATGGCGTTAAAAGTATCCTAGACAAATTAAATGAAAAAGGGCGGAGCCACGCCCATTTTGAAATTTTCTTTTATTTTTGTATTTTATTGCACCATATCATTACTGGAGTTGAATGTTGACATAATTTACTTAAATACTGTAAAGATATTAAATTTTTTGTTAAAATTTTACCTGTTTGTATGATTTTTAATAATCGGGGATTGCCCATATTGCTTTTTTTTTTTTTTTTTTTAAATGTATGAAAACATTTATTTGAAGCAATTTTTTAATTTTATAATTTATTTAATAATTTATAATTGGTTAATTCGTTGTAGTTCTATAAATAGAACGAAAACAGCAACAAAACCAAAGTTGCTTTGAAAACCGCCGTACCAAGCATAGCTTTAACACATCATTGCATACGAAGTATGCAAAGTGTAAAAGATTAAAATATGCAAAAAGAAGGCAATTGGGAAAGACTTCACAACAGGCATGACGTAGCTGAATGCGTTTACAACCATTTCAACTATCGTAGGGGTGCGAGTTCGACTCCCACTCCCGGGAGAAAAGGCTTTGAAGAGATTTACAAGGTATAATCGAAACAGCTGTCGCCTTGTCCGTCCTGATGTCACGTTGTGTAAAATTTTCCCAAATTATTAAATAAGTTAAAATTTTACTTTAAAAAAATTTTTTTTAAAAGTAGGCGTGGTCCTTCTCCGATTTTGCTAATTTTTATTAAGCGTACATAAAGTAATAAGAGTAACGTTCCTGCCAAATTTCATCATGATATCTTCAACGACTGCCAAATTACAGCTTGCAGAACTTCTAAATTACCTTCTTTTAAAAGTGGGCGGTGCCACGCCCATTGTCCAAAATTTTACTAATTTTCTATTCTGCGTCATAATTTCAACTCATCTACCAAGTTTCGTCGCTTTAGCTGTCTTTTGTAATGCATTATCGCACTTTTTCGGTTTTTCGAAATTTTCGATATCGAAAAAGTGGGCGTGGTTATAGTCCAATATCGTTCATTTTAAATAGCGATCTGAGATGAGTACTCAGGAACCTACATACCAAATTTCATCAAGATACCTCAAAATTTACTCAAGTTATCGTGTTAACGGACGGACGGACGGACGGACGGACATGGCTCAATCAAATTTTTTTTCGATCCTGATTATTTTGATATATGGAAGTCTATATCTATCTCGATTCCTTTATATATGTACAACCAACCGTTATCCAATCAAACTTAATATACTCTGTGAGCTCTGCTCAACTGAGTATAAAAAATATTAGCCGTAACCAAAACAGTAGAAACACTGGAAAATAATAGCTTAATCTATATTGGGTCCCAGGGCATATGGGAATGAAAAAGTGGATGAACTAGCTAAAAAGGGCGCTTCCCTTGAAGATTGCTCCGTAGACGTCCCAATTAGACTGGGCGAGATTAAGCGAAGACAAGAGGTGCACATGATCGGCCAAGCGGGAAAGGCGTGGGTTCAAGCGCGGGGCTATAAAGTGTCGAAGATTATGTGTAGGTCTTACAACCTTAGACTAAAAAAGTTGCTTCAATTATTAAAAAGAGAGGACTGTAGACTCATGACGGATATTCGGACTGGACACTGCCTTCTGGCGTCACTTGCCTTTAAATTAGGCTTGGTCAGTGATAGCAGATGTAGGAAGTGCGTATTGGAGGGGGAAACGATCGAGTACGTTCTGTGGTCGTGCCCTGCGCTTCCAGGCTAAGACTCCAGCTATTAGGAGTGATACAGCAAGTGGCTTAAGTCCTAGAAAGCTTCTAGTATTTTCCAGGAGGACGGAGTTATTTTATAACATATGTCCTGGTTTTTGATAGGGTTTTTCAGTTTGGTCGTTAAAACAAACTTCTGGTAACACTACGGACTCATTCAGTCTCTGTGAGGTCCTCATGGACAGGCCAGATCAAACTAACCTACCTGGGCGACCGAGCTTTTCTCAGTATTCTTCGAGTATCTGCATAATATACTTTGTGCTGTCATTATAAATATTCTTTTTTTCTTATACATATTATGGCGAATATTAGCATCACTGTGCTGTTAGTAAATAATCACAACAAAAACAGCAAGCAGCCACACTTATGTACAAGGCAACTTACAATATTCCATACACATAACTAGCAGCTTGAAGCAGAGAGATTATTTCACATACATATATGTAGATGGCAGCTAAGAGCAGAAGTTGTTACTCACACATACACACGCATTTGGCTAGAAGAGAAGCCTAAAGTACAGATATGCATGTATAGAGCTAAATAGCCAAGCATGAGATACAACTGTTCTAGAAGGCATGCTCGTGAAATGTCTAGACCTAAGGAGAAATGGGCGATCGAGGTAACCGAGAGTATAAAAGCAGCGCAACGACTGCCAATTTCCGTCATGCACAAGTTTTAAATTACCTTCTTTTAAAAGTGGGCGGTGCCACGCCCATTGTCCAAAATTTTACTAATTTTCTATTCTGCGTCATAAGTTCAACTCATCTACCAAGTTTCGTCGCTTTATCTGTCTTTTGTAATAAATTATCGCACTTTTTCGGTTTTTCGAAATTTTCGATATCGAAAAAGTGGGCGTGGTTATAGTCCGGTATCGTTCATTTTAAATAGTGATCTGAGATGAGTGCTCAGGAACCTACATACCAAATTTCATCAAGATACCTCAAAATTTACTCAAGTTATCGTGTTAACGGGCGGACAGACGGACGGACGGACGGACATGGCTCAATCAAATTTTGTTTCGATCCTGATTATTTTGATATATGGAAGTCTATATCTATCTCGATTCCTTTATATATGTACAACCAACCGTTATCCAATCAAAGTTAATATACTCTGTGAGCTCTGCTCAACTGAGTATAAAAATACATCTTGTTTGTCTTCAATGTTCAGCTGCTGTACGCTCTTCTTTTGTAAATGTGTTTTTTTTTGGATATTTGGTTTCAATATTTGATTCAGTCAATGGACTTGCATATTTATATTTGATCGCTGTTTTTGTTGTTGCTTCGTGTTTTTATTACATTTATATTTACAGTATTTATACTTTTTTATGGACACTTGATTTCATTATAGCTTTAGTTGATGTCGACTAAATTGCTTCATTTACAAAAGAAGCGTCATCTATGCGACACACATACACACCCAAATAGGGGGGAAACACACATAGATTTTGATACTATGTATTAGGGTGCTCCTAATGATTTAACCTAGGTTTAGTAGATATCCCAAATCACTAACAAATATCTCGACAAACAAAATCAAGATATCGTCGACTAAGTGGATGATCACCCTAATTTGGCTGGCAATTCGGAAGGGTAGAAGTATAAGAAATCAAAAATACCCTATCTCCGATTTAACCGCCACTGCTTCGCATGCTCATTTCTCCGCGCTCCCTTTCAAATGCATAATTTGTGTCATAACTAGAAACGTCAGTTATCCATCAATTTATATGCACATTTGGTGTGCCCTTTCCTCTTTTCCTCCCACCGTTCTTGCCACTTAACAATTTTTTTTTTGCCTCTTCAGATGGTCGCATGAATCCAACGTCATACCTGTTAACCATTTCACTTGACAGCAGATCTACTTTAGTTTTCCCAGATTAAGTAAAAATCGTGGTCGGACACCGTTCTTATAGCATTAAGTCTGTAGGCTGTATAGTGTATCTTTTTGGTTTAGATCCATGTCACACTGCTGCTGTGTATACTGTTGTCGATGGGCAACTTCGCCTGGGCCGTCTGTGTCAGGCATTATTCGCATAAGGGCTACAACCTCAAACTTTCTCTCCCACGACCCTGAAGTGCTCCTTAAGTGTCAGTTTTGAATCACCATTTAATTATGAATATTTTAAGTGGGCTTTGAATTTACTTCATAATCTCCTATGGTAAGAACTAACTTATCCAGTCTCCATTGAACTCACCAAAACAAAATCTGTTTAATTTTTAGTCATCTCCAGCCCCATATTTATCAGCCATTTCTTTATTCTTCCTAAGGCGTCATTAAATAATGTTTGGAGCAGGTTGATTTATTTTGATACTGGCACGGCGGCAATATCATTTGCATAGCCGACAGTGTGCGTGCATTCCCGCTCTCCATAGCGTTGGCTCTAGAACTGATCCCTGAGCGACGTCGCCGGTAATAATGTTCTTTCTTGTGCACTCAAGGATCAGTACTCTCTCACTAAAATGAGTAGCTACCAATAATTCTAGGCATGTAAGTAAGTGTGCCAAAGCTTCATAGAGCTGTCATTATCTCCATCCAGTCGCAATGTTAAAAATTTGTCTAATAGTCTCACGGGAAATATTGTGACCTTTTTGCATTGCATATATTGTCGTTGTTGATTTTTGAAATCCAAACTTATTACTTGACAAGCCACCTGGGTTTTCCGGGGTCTACCGTAGATGCTGAATAATAATACGCTCGACAATGTATTCTAGTGAATCCGGCACACAAGTAGGCATTTATAAGGATGGCTGGTAGGGTATCTTACCAGCTTTCAGTCTTTGACGCATCCATGAGTAGGGAAAGATACCTTCATGTATACAGGCGTTGCAGAGATCCGCAAGTACTGATGTTGTAGAAATTACCGCTGCCATGAGGGCTAGATTTGGCACTCCATTGAGATCTTTGTGTTCTATTCAGTACCTCCTGCTCTGTAATTCGTGGGACTTCCATACCATCGAGGCCCCCCTTTAATAGATCCATTAATCTTGTGCCGGAAAAAGAGTTTTGACATTTCTTGGATTTAGCATCGGGCTTGAGGGGTTTTCTGATTTCTACCGCTCAATCTCTACTTGTTTATCTACCTCCGCCGTTGCGTAATAGTTCACGCCAGCTATCGCTGTTTCGCTATAACTGACTGCAAGTACCATGATAGTTTAAGTACTTAGTACCTGCTTACATATAAAAGGTATAAATAACAAAAATATTATAAAATTTTGAAAAAATACATGAACTAAACGCTCTCCCTAATGTGCATAATCACCTAACTCCATTCATGTAACATTCGTGTGTTTAGTAAGAGTTGATATTCGTTTTGAGCTGAACTGTCCACTGCACAGCTGTTACTCGTAACTCATCCGTACGCCAATAAGTGAATGGTGCTACTAAAGTAACTGTACAGCAGGCAGATGACTTGATAAATAAATAACATACAAGCTTACATAGACTGGACACACGTACGAATGTATATATTTAAAGATTAATTTTGTTCAGCTTATCAACATTTATGTTCATCTCATTATATGTTTGTTTGATAATTATAATTAAACAACTTTTCTAAATGTTCACGCATCTGTATACGCAGGTATGTATGTAAGTACATTAGACCAATTTAAAAAAACCTCTTTCAAATATGCCCAAGACTTTCACAATCACAGTATTCAGGAAAGAAAAAAAAGCTGCTTGACTTCCCATATGTATCAATGCAGTTTTTAGTCTTCAACATGCCCTAATTCTTTGCTCTAAAATTAAGTAAAGCCTCTGGAAGATAGTGAAAATAATTTTCCAGTACCATTAGTTTTGCAGATGTAGTGGAAAATTATTTTCACTAGTATATTTCCATTATTTTCAATACGCTTAGAAAAATTTTGCTGTAATAAGAAGTGGAATTAGCTTTCCACTATAACTGAATTATTTAGTGATAACGGAAATTTTTACACTACCTTTAAAAATTTACTGCACTGTGCCCAACTTATAAAACTACCGGTTTCCATGATCTCCCGTTGGAACATTTTTATGATTCCTGATAGATTTGCACCAATTGTATGACAGGAGACATTATTATTACAGAAACGAGAGTGTTTGTTATTTGTGTCCATAGGCTACAGAATTCACATACCGATAATAATTCGATAACTTTTCGATAACATTTCAATAGCAAAGCGATAACCCGCCTTTAACTGATAACAAACTTGTAGATAAAAAGTAGATAACCTGTCGATAACACTTCAATAAAAACCGATAACTTTTCGATAACACGCCGATAAATTCTAGGTGACAAACTCTCATAAAGAGTTCATAACTTTTCGATAGCAAATCGCTGTTTTCGAAAACAATTTGAAAAAAAAAATAAGAAACTATTCTTCAAATTTGAGTAGCCGGTTTTTAATTTTTCCTGCAAATTGGGGGAACGGAACCTGCTGTACATATATCGAGTGCGAAGGGAAACTGCTGGGCACATAAATTTCCACCGAGAAGCTTTTCATAGCAGAAATACACTCGAAGTTTTTGCAAAACTATTGCCGAGGGCGGCTACGCTTAGAAACACTTTTTTTTTAATTGAAAAATTTTTTTTTCCATAAGTTAAGCATGAAGCCATATACCCGTCGTTAAAAAACAGACAACCTTTGTTTTGATACCAAACACTTCTATATCAAGTCAGTAACGCGTGTATACCTTGCCGATAACACGCCGATAACATTCCGATATCGAATGTATAACAAACCTTTAACTCGTTGAAAAGAATTGGATAGCACAAAATGCAACGTTAATAAACTAGTAACTCTTCGATAAGGGTTGTTATTAACACCAACAGTTAACTAACACTTCCAAAACAAGTCAATTAATTTTCAATGACAATTCGATATTTTTTCGATACCAAAAAGATAAATGTTCGATAAGAAAATCGATATCTAAATTTTCGATAGCTTATAGATAAAAACTCGATAACTCAAAATCGATAACAAATTTATAGCACTTCGATAAGAAATGAATAACTCGTGTTTAGCTTGTTGATAGGACGCCAATAACATACTCATAGTAAATGGATAACAAACCAATAACTCGTCAAAATAATTGAATTACAAACAAATAACTTATCGATAACAATCCGATAACACACCGATAGCGCATGTAGCAAAACAAGGTAATATCAAATCCAACTCGTTTGGATTCGCCTTGCTATTTTAGGGTGTAAAACACATTTAACATGCTATGCTACTTATAGCAACTTATCTAGTCCTGTCTAAGAGATCGCGGGCATACATCAGAGTGCCGACAGACCATAAAAGTTACATGCGGTTCACCACTGAGATATGATCTCGGCACTCTTTTGCGGAACGTCGGCTAGGATGACATTTTCAATCTTGAAATACCGAATGACGAATTCTTACTATGACACATTACTCCTAGCAAGAAAGTATATACCGTTAGATGTTTGTTTCGAAACTTTCCCTTGAGATAAAGCCCCGTCAAAGCTGGTTATTTATATAGGAGTAGTATTGAATTCCCGGCTCCATAGTGTCGAAGCTAAGTAGGTTGGTATCGAATTTGGGAACAAAAACAAAAAGTAAAAGAAAGCTGTTGAACTGCGCTAGTGTACTGCTCGGAACTGTGGCCAAATACATTTAATACGGTGAACCTAAGTTTATTAATAACATCTTTACAATGAATAGCAGATGCACGAGTAGCCTTTGCTTATCGCAATGTAACAGGACTACCCATACGAGTGCACGAGTCATCGCCCAATTAGTCCCCATCGATCTATCATACGTGAAAAAACGATATATGATCTAATAAACAACGTAGATAAAGAAAGGCGGTAGCCAAAAGGTGGGATGGAAATATTTAGGTTGTGGGAAGACTGCTAGGATAATGACCAACTTGGCAGAAGGTTGGAGATACTTATCGCAGATGTTAAAACATGAAGCAATCGAAGTCACCACTTTATCCAAATAATCTTTGACCACATGTGCTTCAAAAAATACCTCTATATGGCAAAAAAAAAAAAAAATCATTCAAAAAATGGAATATTTTTGTGCAGGTTTTCTCTATGGATGTGTTGAAACTTCCGTGATAAGTTTGTTGTAGGGTTAATCCATAATAACTTTAAGCCTCATATTCTAGCAGTTCGTTTAAGACACCAAAAGGCAACTTATGAGTTTATTTGAAGAGGGAAAAACACATATATATTTTTTCTAAATCGATTTAATACCAAACATCAATATTTACAATTGCAGATGGTCATACATGTGTATATACATACCTACATATCTACACATACTTCTACATTAACATTTCATAGTAAGTATCAAATACTAATTAGATTAGATACATATGTATACACTAGGGTAATACATTATTCGAGTCTTCCCAAAGCCGGTAAATACGAAAAAACTGTTTCCCAAAATACATATCCACACACCTTGAAAGACGTGGGCCGATGCGTATACGTAACATTTTTTATATTATTTGGTATGAAAAAGGAGAGTTACGTACATAGAAACATACAAGTGAAGCTAATATAAACAAGTAAGGAAGGCTAAGTTCTGGTGTAACCGAAAATTACATACTCAGCTGAGAGATATGGACACAAAATAAGGGAAAATCACCATGTAGGAAAATGAACCTAGGGTAACCCTGGAATGTGTTTGTATGACATGTGTATCAAATGGAAGGTATTAAAGAGTATTTTAAGAGGAAGTGGGCCATAGTTCTATAGATGGACGCCATTTAGAGATATCGCCATAAAGGTGGACCAGGCCTGACTCTAGAATTGGATTGTACGATATGGGTATCAAAAGAAAAATGTTAATGAGTATTTTAAAAGGGAGGGGGCCTTAGTTCTATAGGTGGACGCCTTTTCGAGATATCGCCATAAAGGTGGACCAGGGGTGAATCTAGAATTTGTTTGTACGATATGGGTATCAAACGAAATGTGTTAATGAGTATTTTAAAAGTGCGTGGACCTTAGTTCTATAGGTGGACGCCTTTTCGAGATATCGCCATAAAGGTGGACCAGGGGTGACTCTAGAATTTGTTTGTACGATATGGGTATCAAATGAAAGCTGTTAATTAGTATTTTAAAAGGGAGTGGGCCTTAGTTCTATAGGTGGACGCCTTTTCGAGATATCGCCATAAAGGCGGACCAGGGGTGACTCCAGAATTTGTTTATACGATATGGGTATCAAATGAAAAGTGTTAATGAGTATTTTAAAAGGGAGTGGGCCTTAGTTTTATAGGTGGACGCCTTTTTAAGATATCGCCATAAAGGTGGACCAGGGGTGACTCTAGAATTTGTTTGTACGATATGGGTATCAAATGTTAATGAGTATTTTAAAAGGGAGGGGGCCTTAGTTCTATAGGTGGACGCCTTTTCGAGATATCGCCATAAAGGTGGACCAGGGGTGAATCTAGAATTTGTTTGTACGATATGGGTATCAAACGAAATGTGTTAATGAGTATTTTAAAAGTGCGTGGACCTTAGTTCTATAGGTGGACGCCTTTTCGAGATATCGCCATAAAGGTGGACCAGGGGTGACTCTAGAATTTGTTTGTACGATATGGGTATCAAATGAAAGGTGTTAATTAGTATTTTAGAAGGGTGTATACCTTAGTTCTATAGGTGGACGCCTTTTCGAGATATCGCCATAAAGGTGGACCAGGGGTGACTCTAGAATTTGTTTGTACGATATGGGTATCAAATGAAAGCTGTTAATTAGTATTTTAAAAGGGAGTGGGCCTTAGTTCTATAGGTGGACGCCTTTTCGAGATATCGCCATAAAGGCGGACCAGGGGTGACTCCAGAATTTGTTTATACGATATGGGTATCAAACGAAATGTGTTAATGAGTATTTTAAAAGTGCGTGGACCTTAGTTCTATAGGTGGACGCCTTTTCGAGATATCGCCATAAAGGTGGACCAGGGGTGACTCTAGAATTTGTTTGTACGATATGGGTATCAAATGAAAGGTGTTAATTAGTATTTTAAAAGGGTGTATACCTTAGTTCTATAGGTGGACGCCTTTTCGAGATATCGCCATAAAGGTGGACCAGGGGTGACTCTAGAATTTGTTTGTACGATATGGGTATCAAATGAAAGCTGTTAATTAGTATTTTAAAAGGGAGTGGGCCTTAGTTCTATAGGTGGACGCCTTTTCGAGATATCGCCATAAAGGCGGACCAGGGGTGACTCCAGAATTTGTTTATACGATATGGGTATCAAATGAAAAGTGTTAATGAGTATTTTAAAAGGGAGTGGGCCTTAGTTTTATAGGTGGACGCCTTTTTAAGATATCGCCATAAAGGTGGACCAGGGGTGACTCTAGAATTTGTTTGTACGATATGGGTATCAAATGTTAATGAGTATTTTAAAAGGGAGGGGGCCTTAGTTCTATAGGTGGACGCCTTTTCGAGATATCGCCATAAAGGTGGACCAGGGGTGAATCTAGAATTTGTTTGTACGATATGGGTATCAAACGAAATGTGTTAATGAGTATTTTAAAAGTGCGTGGACCTTAGTTCTATAGGTGGACGCCTTTTCGAGATATCGCCATAAAGGTGGACCAGGGGTGACTCTAGAATTTGTTTGTACGATATGGGTATCAAATGAAAGGTGTTAATTAGTATTTTAGAAGGGTGTATACCTTAGTTCTATAGGTGGACGCCTTTTCGAGATATCGCCATAAAGGTGGACCAGGGGTGACTCTAGAATTTGTTTGTACGATATGGGTATCAAATGAAAGCTGTTAATTAGTATTTTAAAAGGGAGTGGGCCTTAGTTCTATAGGTGGACACCTTTTCGAGATATCGCCATAAAGGCGGACCAGGGGTGACTCCAGAATTTGTTTATACGATATGGGTATCAAATGAAAAGTGTTAATGAGTATTTTAAAAGGGAGTGGGCCTTAGTTTTATAGGTGGACGCCTTTTTAAGATATCGCCATAAAGGTGGACCAGGGGTGACTCTAGAATTTGTTTGTACGATATGGGTATCAAATGAAAGGTGTTAATGAGTATTTTAAAAGGGCGTGGGCTTTAGTTCTATAGGTGGACGCCTTTTCGAGATATCGCCATAAAAGTGGACCACGGGTGACTCTAGAATTTGTTTGTACGATATGGGTATCAAATGAAAGGTGTTAATTAGTATTTTAAAAGTCCTTAGTTCTATAGGTGGACGCCTTTTCGAGATATCGCCATAAAGGCGGATCAGGGGTGACTCCAGAATTTGTTTTTACGATATGGGTATGAAATGAAAGGTGTTAATGAGTATTTTAAAAGTCCTTAGTTCTATAGGTGGACGCCTTTTCGAGATATCGCCATAAAGGCGGACCAGGGGTGACTTCAGAATTTGTTTTTACGATATGGGTATCAAATGAAAGGTGTTAATGAGTATTTTAAAAGTCCTTAGTTCTATAGGTGGACGCCTTTTCGAGATATCGCCATAAAGGCGGACCAGGGGTGACTCCAGAATTTGTTTTTACGATATGGGTATCAAATGAAAGGTGTTAATGGGTACTTTAAAAGTCCTTAGTTCTATAGGTGGACGCCTTTTCGAGATATCGCCATAAAGGCGGATCAGGGGTGACTCCAGAATTTGTTTTTACGATATGGGTATCAAATGAAAGGTGTTAATTAGTATTTTAAAAGTCCTTAGTTCTATAGGTGGACGCCTTTTTGAAATATCGCCATAAAGGCGGACCAGGGGTGACTCCAGAATTTGTTTTTACGATATGGGTATCAAATGAAAGGTGTTAATTAGAATTTTAAAAGGGCGTGGATCTTAGTTCTATAGGTGGACGCCTTTTCGAGATATCGCCATAAAGGCGGACCAGGGGTGACTCCAGAATTTGTTTGTACGATATGGGTATCAAATGAAAAGTGTTAATGAGTATTTTAAAAGGAATTGAGCCTTAGTTCTATAGGTGGACGCCTTTTCGAGATATCGCCATAAAGGTAGACCAGGAGTGACTCTAGGATTTGTTTGTACGATATGGGTATCAAATGAAAAGTGTTAATGAGTATTTTAAAAGGGAATGGGCCTTAGTTCTATAGGTGGACGCCTTTTCGAGATATCGCCATAAAGGTGGACCAGGGGTGACTCTAGAATTTGTTTGTACGATATGGGTATCAAATGAAAGGTTTTAATTAGTATTTTAAAAGCGAATGGGCCTTAGTTCTATAGGTGGACGCCTTTTCGAGATGTCGCCATAAAGGTAGACCAGGGGTGACTCTAGGATTTGTTTGTACGATATGGGTATCAAATGAAAGGTGTTAATTAGTATTTTAAAAGGGCGTGGACCTTAGTTCTATAGGTGGACGCCTTTTCGAGATATCGCCATAAAGGCGGACCAGGGGTGACTCCAGAATTTGTTTGTACGACATGGGTATCAAACGAAAGGTGTTAATTAGTATTTTAAAAGGGAGTGGGCCTTAGTTCTATAGGTGGACGCCTTTTCGAGATGTCGCCATAAAGGTAGACCAGGGGTGACTCTAGGATTTGTTTGTACGATATGGGTATCAAATGAAAGGTGTTAATTAATATTTTAAAAGGGAGTGGGCCTTAGTTCTATAGGTGGACGCCTTTTCGAGATATCGCCATAAAGGTAGACCAGCGGTGACTCTAGGATTTGTTTGTACGATATGGGTATCAAATGAAAGGTGTTAATTAGTATTTTAAAAGGGCGTGGACCTTAGTTCTATAGGTGGACGCCTTTTCGAGATATCGCCATAAAGGCGGACCAGGGGTGACTCCAGAATTTGTTTGTACGATATGGGTATCAAAAGAAAAATGTTAATGAGTATTTTAAAAGGGAGTGGGCCTTAGTTCTATAGGTGGACGCCTTTTCGAGATATCGCCATAAAGGTAGACCAGGGGTGACTCTAGGATTTGTTTGTACGATATGGGTATCAAAAGAAAAATGTTAATGAGTATTTTAAAAGGGAGTGGGCCTTAGTTCTATAGGTGGACGCCTTTTCGAGATATCGCCATAAAGGTAGACCAGGGGTGACTCTAGGATTTGTTTGTACGATATGGGTATCAAATGAAAGGTGTTAATTAGTATTTTAAAAGGGCGTGGACCTTAGTTCTATAGGTGGACTTCTTTTCGAGATATCGCCATAAAGGCGGACCAGGGGTGACTCTAGGATTTGTTTGTACGATATGGGTATCAAAAGAAAAATGTTAATGAGTATTTTAAAAGGGAGTGGGCCTTAGTTCTATAGGTGGACGCCTTTTCGAGATATCGCCATAAAGGTAGACCAGCGGTGACTCTAGGATTTGTTTGTACGATATGGGTATCAAATGAAAGGTGTTAATTAGTATTTTAAAAGGGCGTGGACCTTAGTTCTATAGGTGGACGCCTTTTCGAGATATCGCCATAAAGGCGGACCAGGGGTGACTCCAGAATTTGTTTGTACGATATGGGTATCAAAAGAAAAATGTTAATGAGTATTTTAAAAGGGAGTGGGCCTTAGTTCTATAGGTGGACGCCTTTTCGAGATATCGCCATAAAGGTAGACCAGGGGTGACTCTAGGATTTGTTTGTACGATATGGGTATCAAAAGAAAAATGTTAATGAGTATTTTAAAAGGGAGTGGGCCTTAGTTCTATAGGTGGACGCCTTTTCGAGATATCGCCATAAAGGTAGACCAGGGGTGACTCTAGGATTTGTTTGTACGATATGGGTATCAAAAGAAAAATGTTAATGAGTATTTTAAAAGGGAGTGGGCCTTAGTTCTATAGGTGGACGCCTTTTCGAGATATCGCCATAAAGGCGGACCAGGGGTGACTCCAGAATTTGTTTGTACGATATGGGTATCAAAAGAAAAATGTTAATGAGTATTTTAAAAGGGAGTGGGCCTTAGTTCTATAGGTGGACGCCTTTTCGAGATGTCGCCATAAAGGTAGAGCAGGGGTGACTCTAGGATTTGTTTGTACGATATGGGTATCAAAAGAAAAATGTTAATGAGTATTTTAAAAGGGAGTGGGCCTTAGTTCTATAGGTGGACGCCTTTTCGAGATATCGCCATAAAGGTAGACCAGCGGTGACTCTAGGATTTGTTTGTACGATATGGGTATCAAATGAAAGGTGTTAATTAGTATTTTAAAAGGGCGTGGACCTTAGTTCTATAGGTGGACGCCTTTTCGAGATATCGCCATAAAGGCGGACCAGGGGTGACTCCAGAATTTGTTTGTACGATATGGGTATCAAAAGAAAAATGTTAATGAGTATTTTAAAAGGGAGTGGGCCTTAGTTCTATAGGTGGACGCCTTTTCGAGATATCGCCATAAAGGTAGACCAGGGGTGACTCTAGGATTTGTTTGTACGATATGGGTATCAAAAGAAAAATGTTAATGAGTATTTTAAAAGGGAGTGGGCCTTAGTTCTATAGGTGGACGCCTTTTCGAGATATCGCCATAAAGGTAGACCAGGGGTGACTCTAGGATTTGTTTGTACGATATGGGTATCAAAAGAAAAATGTTAATGAGTATTTTAAAAGGGAGTGGGCCTTAGTTCTATAGGTGGACGCCTTTTCGAGATATCGCCATAAAGGCGGACCAGGGGTGACTCCAGGATTTGTTTGTACGATATGGGTATCAAAAGAAAAATGTTAATGAGTATTTTAAAAGGGAGTGGGCCTTAGTTCTATAGGTGGACGCCTTTTCGAGATGTCGCTATAAAGGTAGAGCAGGGGTGACTCTAGGATTTGTTTGTACGATATGGGTATCAAATGAAAGGTGTTAATTAGTATTTTAAAAGGGCGTGGACCTTAGTTCTATAGGTGGACTTCTTTTCGAGATATCGCCATAAAGGCGGACCAGGGGTGACTCTAGGATTTGTTTGTACGATATGGGTATCAAAAGAAAAATGTTAATGAGTATTTTAAAAGGGAGTGGGCCTTAGTTCTATAGGTGGACGCCTTTTCGAGATATCGCCATAAAGGTAGACCAGGGGTGACTCTAGGATTTGTTTGTACGATATGGGTATCAAAAGAAAAATGTTAATGAGTATTTTAAAAGGGAGTGGGCCTTAGTTCTATAGGTGGACGCCTTTTCGAGATATCGCCATAAAGGTAGACCAGGGGTGACTCTAGGATTTGTTTGTACGATATGGGTATCAAAAGAAAAATGTTAATGAGTATTTTAAAAGGGAGTGGGCCTTAGTTCTATAGGTGGACGCCTTTTCGAGATATCGCCATAAAGGCGGACCAGGGGTGACTCCAGAATTTGTTTGTACGATATGGGTATCAAAAGAAAAATGTTAATGAGTATTTTAAAAGGGAGTGGGCCTTAGTTCTATAGGTGGACGCCTTTTCGAGATATCGCCATAAAGGTAGACCAGGGGTGACTCTAGGATTTGTTTGTACGATATGGGTATCAAAAGAAAAATGTTAATGAGTATTTTAAAAGGGAGTGGGCCTTAGTTCTATAGGTGGACGCCTTTTCGAGATATCGCCATAAAGGTAGACCAGGGGTGACTCTAGGATTTGTTTGTACGATATGGGTATCAAATGAAAGGTGTTAATTAGTATTTTAAAAGGGCGTGGACCTTAGTTCTATAGGTGGACGCCTTTTCGAGATGTCGCCATAAAGGCGGACCAGGGGTGACTCTAGGATTTGTTTGTACGATATGGGTATCAAATGAAAGGTGTTAATTAGTATTTTAAAAGGGCGTGGACCTTAGTTCTATAGGTGGACGCCTTTTCGAGATATCGCCATAAAGGTAGACCAGGGGTGACTCTAGGATTTGTTTGTACGATATGGGTATCAAATGAAAGGTGTTAATTAGTATTTTAAAAGGGCGTGGACCTTAGTTCTATAGGTGGACGCCTTTTCGAGATATCGCCATAAAGGTAGACCAGGGGTGACTCTAGGATTTGTTTGTACGATATGGGTATCAAATGAAAGGTGTTAATTAGTATTTTAAAAGGGCGTGGACCTTAGTTCTATAGGTGGACGCCTTTTCGAGATGTCGCCATAAAGGCGGACCAGGGGTGACTCTAGGATTTGTTTGTACGATATGGGTATCAAATGAAAGGTGTTAATTAGTATTTTAAAAGGGCGTGGACCTTAGTTCTATAGGTGGACGCCTTTTCGAGATATCGCCATAAAGGTAGACCAGGGGTGACTCTAGGATTTGTTTGTACGATATGGGTATCAAATGAAAGGTGTTAATTAGTATTTTAAAAGGGCGTGGACCTTAGTTCTATAGGTGGACGCCTTTTCGAGATATCGCCATAAAGGTAGACCAGGGGTGACTCTAGGATTTGTTTGTACGATATGGGTATCAAAAGAAAAATGTTAATGAGTATTTTAAAAGGGAGTGGGCCTTAGTTCTATAGGTGGACGCCTTTTCGAGATATCGCCATAAAGGCGGACCAGGGGTGACTCCAGAATTTGTTTGTACGATATGGGTATCAAAAGAAAAATGTTAATGAGTATTTTAAAAGGGAGTGGGCCTTAGTTCTATAGGTGGACGCCTTTTCGAGATATCGCCATAAAGGTAGACCAGGGGTGACTCTAGGATTTGTTTGTACGATATGGGTATCAAAAGAAAAATGTTAATGAGTATTTTAAAAGGGAGTGGGCCTTAGTTCTATAGGTGGACGCCTTTTCGAGATATCGCCATAAAGGTAGACCAGGGGTGACTCTAGGATTTGTTTGTACGATATGGGTATCAAATGAAAGGTGTTAATGAGTATTTTAAAAGGGCGTGGGCCTTAGTTCTATAGATGGACGCCTTTTCGAGATGTCGCCATAAAGGTGGACCAGGGGTGACTCTAGAATTTGTTTTTACGATATGGGTATCAAATGAAAGGTGTTAATGAGTATTTTAAAAGGGCGTGGGCCTTAGTTCTATAGATGGACGCCTTTTCGAGATGTCGCCATAAAGGCGGACCAGGGGTGACTCCAGAATTTGATTGTACGATATGGGTATCAAAAGAAAAATGTTAATGAGTATTTTAAAAGGGAGTGGGCCTTAGTTCTATAGGTGGACGCCTTTTCGAGATATCGCCATAAAGGTAGACCAGGGGTGACTCTAGGATTTGTTTGTACGATATGGGTATCAAATGAAAGGTGTTAATTAGTATTTTAAAAGGGCGTGGACCTTAGTTCTATAGGTGGACGCCTTTTCGAGATATCGCCATAAAGGCGGACCAGGGCTGACTCCAGAATTTGTTTGTACGATATGGGTATCAAATGAAAGGTGTTAATTAGTATTTTAAAAGGGCGTGGACCTTAGTTCTATAGGTGGACGCCTTTTCGAGATATCGCCATAAAGGCGGACCAGGGCTGACTCCAGAATTTGTTTGTACGATATGGGTATCAAATGAAAGGTGTTAATTAGTATTTTAAAAGGGCGTGGACCTTAGTTCTATAGGTGGACGCCTTTTCGAGATATCGCCATAAAGGCGGACCAGGGCTGACTCCAGAATTTGTTTGTACGATATGGGTATCAAATGAAAGGTGTTAATTAGTATTTTAAAAGGGCGTGGACCTTAGTTCTATAGGTGGACGCCTTTTCGAGATATCGCCATAAAGGCGGACCAGGGCTGACTCCAGAATTTGTTTGTACGATATGGGTATCAAATGAAAGGTGTTAATTAGTATTTTAAAAGGGCGTGGACCTTAGTTCTATAGGTGGACGCCTTTTCGAGATATCGCCATAAAGGCGGACCAGGGCTGACTCCAGAATTTGTTTGTACGATATGGGTATCAAATGAAAGGTGTTAATTAGTATTTTAAAAGGGCGTGGACCTTAGTTCTATAGGTGGACGCCTTTTCGAGATATCGCCATAAAGGCGGACCAGGGCTGACTCCAGAATTTGTTTGTACGATATGGGTATCAAATGAAAGGTGTTAATTAGTATTTTAAAAGGGCGTGGACCTTAGTTCTATAGGTGGACGCCTTTTCGAGATATCGCCATAAAGGCGGACCAGGGCTGACTCCAGAATTTGTTTGTACGATATGGGTATCAAATGAAAGGTGTTAATTAGTATTTTAAAAGGGCGTGGACCTTAGTTCTATAGGTGGACACCTTTTCGAGATATCGCCATAAAGGTGGACCAGGGTGACTCTAGAATTTGTTTTTACGATATGGGTATCAAATGAAAGGTGTAAATGAGTATTTTAAAAGGGCGTGGACCTTAGTTCTATAGGTGGACGCCTTTTCGAGATATCGCCATAAAGGCGGACCAGGGGTGACTCTAGAATTTGTTTTTACGATATGGGTATCAAATGAAAGGTGTTAATGAGTATTTTAAAAGGGCGTGGGCCTTAGTTCTATAGATGGACGCCTTTTCGAGATGTCGCCATAAAGGTGGACCAGGGGTGACTCTAGAATTTGTTTTTACGATATAGGTATCAAATGAAAGGTGTTAATGAGTATTTTAAAAGGGCGTGGGCCTTAGTTCTATAGATGGACGCCTTTTCGAGATGTCGCCATAAAGGCGGACCAGGGGTGACTCCAGAATTTGTTTGTACGATATGGGTATCAAAAGAAAAATGTTAATGAGTATTTTAAAAGGGAGTGGGCCTTAGTTCTAAAGGTGGACGCCTTTTCGAGATATCGCCATAAAGGCCGACCAGGGCTGACTCCAGAATTTGTTTGTACGATATGGGTATCAAATGAAAGGTGTTAATTAGTATTTTAAAAGGGCGTGGACCTTAGTTCTATAGGTGGACGCCTTTTCGAGATATCGCCATAAAGGCGGACCAGGGCTGACTCCAGAATTTGTTTATACGATATGGGTATCAAATGAAAGGTGTTAATGAGTATTTTAAAAGGGCGTGGGCCTTAGTTCTATAGATGGACGCCTTTTCGAGATGTCGCCATAAAGGTGGACCAGGGGTGACTCTAGAATTTGTTTTTACGATATGGGTATCAAATGAAAGGTGTTAATGAGTATTTTAAAAGGGCGTGGGCCTTAGTTCTATAGATGGACGCCTTTTCGAGATGTCGCCATAAAGGCGGACCAGGGGTGACTCCAGAATTTGTTTGTACGATATGGGTATCAAAAGAAAAATGTTAATGAGTATTTTAAAAGGGAGTGGGCCTTAGTTCTAAAGGTGGACGCCTTTTCGAGATATCGCCATAAAGGTAGACCAGGGGTGACTCTAGGATTTGTTTGTACGATATGGGTATCAAATGAAAGGTGTTAATTAGTATTTTAAAAGGGCGTGGACCTTAGTTCTATAGGTGGACGCCTTTTCGAGATATCGCCATAAAGGCGGACCAGGGCTGACTCCAGAATTTGTTTGTACGATATGGGTATCAAATGAAAGGTGTTAATTAGTATTTTAAAAGGGCGTGGACCTTAGTTCTATAGGTGGACACCTTTTCGAGATATCGCCATAAAGGTGGACCAGGGTGACTCTAGAATTTGTTTTTACGATATGGGTATCAAATGAAAGGTGTAAATGAGTATTTTAAAAGGGCGTGGACCTTAGTTCTATAGGTGGACGCCTTTTCGAGATATCGCCATAAAGGCGGACCAGGGGTGACTCCAGAATTTGTTTGTACGATATGGGTATCAAAAGAAAAATGTTAATGAGTATTTTAAAAGGGAGTGGGCCTTAGTTCTATAGGTGGACGCCTTTTCGAGATATCGCCATAAAGGTAGACCAGGGGTGACTCTAGGATTTGTTTGTACGATATGGGTATCAAATGAAAGGTGTTAATGAGTATTTTAAAAGGGCGTGGACCAGGGATGACTCTAGAATTTGTTTGTACGATATGGGTATCAAATGAAAAGTGTTAATGAGTATTTTAAAAGGGAGTGGGCCTTAGTTCTATAGGTGGACGCCTTTTCGAGATATCGCCATAAAGGTAGACCAGGGGTGACTCTAGGATTTGTTTATACGATATGGGTATCAAATGAAAGGTGTTAATGAGTATTTTAAAAGGGAGTGGGCTTTAGTTCTATAGGTGGACGCCTTTTCGAGATATCGCCATAAAGGTGGACCAGGGGTGACTCTAGAATTTGGTTGTACGATATGGGTATCAAACGAAAGGTGTTAATAAGTATTTTAAAAGGGAGTGGGCCTTAGTTCTATAGGTGGACGCCTTTTCGAGACATCGCCATAAAGGTGGACCAGGGGTGACTCTAGAATTTGGTTGTACGATATGGGTATCAAACGATAGGTGTTAATAAGTATTTTAAAAGGGAGTGGGCCTTAGTTCTATAGGTGGACGCCTTTTCGAGATATCGCCATAAAGGCGGACCAGGGGTGACTCCAGAATTTGTTTGTACGATATGGGTATCAAATGAAAAGTGTTAATGAGTATTTTAAAAGGGAGTGGGCCTTAGTTCTATAGGTGGGCGCCTTTTCAAGATATCGCCATAAAGGTGGACCAGGGGTGACTCTAGAATTTGTTTGTACGATATGGATATCAAATGAAAGGTGTTATTGAGTACTTTAAAAGGCCGTGGGCCTTAGTTCTATAGGTGGACGCCTTTTCGAGATATCGCCATAAAGGTGGACGAGCGGTGACTCTAGAATGCGTTTGTACAATATGGGTATCAAACGAAAGGTGTTAACGAGTATTTTAAAAGGGAGTTGGCCTTAGTGCTATAGGTGGATGCCTTTTCGAGATATCGCCATAAAGGTGGATCAGGGGTGACTCTAGAATTTGTTTGTACGATATGGGTATCAAACCAAAGGTGTTAATGAGAGTTTTAAAAGGGAGTGGTGGTAGTTGTATATGTGAAGGCGTTTTCGAGATATTGACCAAAATGTCGACCAGAGTGACCCAGAACATCTTCTGTTGGGTACCGCTAATTAATTTATATAAAATTAAAGGGCTTTTGATTTCGCCCTGCAGAACTTTTTCATTTTCTTCTACTTAATATGCTAGGTGTCACACCCATTTTGCAATGTTTTTTTCTAAAGTTATATTTTGCGTCAGTAAACCAATCCAATTACCATGTTTCATCCCTTTTTTCCTATTTGGTATATAATTATGGCATTTTTTTCATTTTTCGTAACTTTCGATATCGAAAAAGTGGGCGTGGTCATAGTCGTATTTCGGCCATTTTTTACACCAATACAAAGTGATTTCAGACAAGTACGTGAGCTAAGTTTAGTGAAGATATGTCGATTTTTGCTCAAGTTATCCTGTTAACGGCCGAGCGGAAGGACAGAGGGACGACTGTGTATAAAAACTGAGCGTGGCTTCAACCGAGTTCGCCCATTTTCACGGAAAACAGTTATCGTCATAGAAGCTATGCCGTTACCAAATTTCACAAGGATTGGTAAATTTTTGTTCGACTTATGGCATTAAAAGTATCCTAGACAAATTAAATGAAAAGGGGCGGAGCCACGCCCAGCGGGCGTGGTCCTTCTCCGATTTTGCTAATTTTTATTAAGCGTACATATATTAATAGGAATAACGTTCCTGCCAAATTTCATCATGATATCTTCAACGACTGCCAAATTACAGATTGCAAAACTTTTTAATTACCTTCTTTTAAAAGTGGGCGGTGCCACGCCCATTTCCAAAATTTTACGAACTTTCTATTCTGCGTCATAAGTTCAATTCACCTACCAAGTTTCATCGCTTTATCCGTCTTTGAATTATCGCCTTTTTCGATATCGAAGAAGTGGGCGTGGTTATAGGCCGATATCGTTCATTTTAAATAGCGATCAGAGATGAGCGCCCAGGAACCTACATACCAAATTTCATCAAGATACCTCAAAATTTACTCAAGTTATCGTGTTAACGGACAGACGGACGGACGGACGGACGGACATAGCTCAATCAAATTTGTTTTCAATACTGATGATTTTGATATATGGAAGTCTATATCTAATTCGATTCCTTTATACCTGTACAACCAACCGTTATCCAATCAAAGCTAATATACTCTGTGAGCTCTGCTCAACTCAGTATAAAAATTAAAAAATGTAGGGCGCAATAACCCCCGAAGAAATTTTAGGCTGAGCTTCTCTTCCAAATTGGGTGGTGCTCCTTCTAATTTTTCCTACAAATTGGCGGGGCGGGATCTACTTGTTGTATGCCGACGCCGAACGGCATCTTCCAGACAGATAGATTTTCACTGAGAGGTTTTCATGGCAGAAATACACACGGGGTGCTTGCCAAACACTGCCGAGGGGACCGCCGTGAAGTTAATATAAGCTTGTAAAAAATCGGCTTAATCACCCTGATAATAATTATTACATAACTTTAACACATGATTACATACAAAGTATATACAGTGCAAAAAGAATAAAATATGCCAGGAAGGTAATTGGGATAAAGTTTACAACAACTAAAGCATGACGTGGATGAATGCGTTTGTAACAGTTCAACCATCGTAGGAGTGCGGGTTCAAATTCCACTACCGGGAGAAAAGGCTTTGAAAAGATTTACTGGGGGCCACCGTGGTGTGATGGTAGCGTACTCCGCCCACCACACCGTATGCCCTGGGTTCACACCCTGGGCAAAGCAACAGCAAAATTTTAGAAATAAGGTTTTTCAATTAGAAGAAAATTTTTCTATGCGGGGTCGCCCCTCGGCAGTGTTTGGCAAGCGCTCCGGGTGTATTTCTGCCATGAAAAGCTCTCAGTGAAAACTCATCTGTCTTGCAGATGCCGTTCGGAGTCGCCATAAAACATGTAGGTCCCGTCCGGCCAATTTGTAGGGAAAATCAAGAGGAGCACGACGCAAATTGGAAGAGAAGCTCGGCCTTAGATCTCTTCGGAGGTTATCGCGCCTTACATTTTTTAAATTTTATAATCGAAACATCTGTCGCCTTGTCCGTCCTGATGTCACGTTGTTTAAATTTTTCCCAAATTACTAAATAAATTATAAATTAAAAATTGCTTCAAATAAATGTATTCATACATTTAAAAGCAATAAGGGCAACCCCACTTAATTCATATAAATAATTATTAAAATTTGATGCACTATACCGCCGGGAATATTTAGGCTGAAATTCTTCTTCAATTTGCGGAGATATTAATAAATTGTTTGAATTAGATAAAGAACCAACAAAAAGTGGGTCTTATGGTAAATAAGGACAGGACAAAGTACTTGCCGTCTTCCAGGAAAGAATCGGCGCATTCGAGCTTGGTAGCCATGTCACTGTTGAGGTATATAAATTTGTGATTTTGAAGTATTTTGTCTATTTGGAAACCGGCATTCACAGCAAAAACAATGCCAGCTTAAAATTAAGCGGAGGATAACTCTTGCCAACAAGTGCCTAGAAGGTTTAATGTGGTCATATTAATTGTTCCCGAGTAGGGAACGGTACATACCGCATCTATATCCTACAAAGTCCAACTCGAAACCAGTGCGATTCTCTGCAACGAGCCTGAGTTTCATATGCTGGCTAATAAGCTACTTGATTAAATTGATACTTAGAAGATAATTCGAGTTGCATAGCTTATCTGCTAAAAACAAGTTCTTACAAGGAGACCCAATTGCTTGCGTTTGGCGTTGATACTGGTACTGATACCATTGACATCAGTTTGATAAAAGTTCCGATATCAATACTGTGAATTGGGAGACAATGAAGTGAGTCCTGCCGTGACTGTTGAAAGTTGTATATATTATGAACGAAAGGTACTACAATAAATGGTTTGACTTAGGAGTCCCACGGATCATCAACTCGACAACAAGTGTTATCTTTTACTGAGTAAATAATTGAGAAGTAAAGTTTTCTCTAGACGAACAACGATTTTGCTTGAAATGTAACACATAATACTTGTCCTAATATAAAGCACAAAACGGAAAGCTCAAACATTTACATGAGATGGCATTTACAGTTTTCGTGAGAAGAGATCTTTTGAAGATTTTGTATATATACTTTTTTATTGTTCTACCGGTGATTATGGCAAGACTTTTTGTGAAGACATGTACGAGCTGCAGGCAGTTACAAATAAAACTCTAAGGACTTCCTTTGCATAATGGTTATATGACTGAACAAAACTGATGCGGTTCAGAAGCAATTCCTATCCATAACAGCCGATTTCTATAAAAACAAAAAAAAAGCCGCGGCATCAAAAACACAAGGCGGAGGTTGACTTGGACTCCCTTCTAAATCCCGATTGGCAACATTTTTAACGAAGAACACAAAACTGTCTTGGGAGGCGGCCAAATTCGACTAAACGGTTGAGTCCTTTTAAAAATTCTTCGTTTATATCAAGTACAACAAGAAAATGAAGCAGACATGGACACTAACTAGCAAACTTTTTTAATTTAGCCATTAAGCTTCGTCTTTTAACGGCTACGAAATTTAGTATTTAAAAGCATTGGCCCATAAACTGCATAATACAAAAAAGCACTACACAGTGCCTTTCAAATGGTACACATCAAGCTTAAAAAGCTCTGTTTAAAAATGTTTAAAAATAAGCTAAAAGATATTTATAATCAAGCATAAACGAAGCATAAAACCAGTCTAAGTTCACAGCAACACAATTGGTAAATATGAAGTGAGCAGTACCAAAGAGGATAGCTAATGTAAGCTTCATTTAAACAACGGTTATACTCTTCACTCCAAGATGACAGCATACACAGTATTAGTGAGTTTCTTAGCTTATTTACTTGGAAAACTAAAGCACTTTATGGAGCACTGGAAGAAAGAGCCTACGTATTTGTATTGTGTTGTTGTATGGAGCCGGGAACATACTGTATCGAAACTTACATATGTAAGTACGTAGAATAAAGAATAAATATATGCCATAAAACACCATGCGACAGTGAAATGCTACCACTACCGTACTAAAAAAAACGGCAGTTGATGTGAATAATTTCACTAAGGCCCACTTTCAGAACGGCAAGATAACTTTTTTACTCACAGTTAACCTAAAAAGAGGGGTTAAATTCGTACATTTTTGACACATTTTCTAAATAAACTCTGAGCACCACCGCCGAGGTGTGATGGTAGCGTGCTCCACCTACCACACCGAAGATCCTGGGTTTACGCCTCGGGCAAAGCAACATCGAAATTTTAGAAACACATTTTTTCAATAGTGTTTAGCAAGCACTACGTGTGTATTTCTGCCATGAAAAGCTCTCAGTGAAAACTCATCTGCATGGCAGATGCCGTTCAAAGTCGTGAAAAGTTATCTATAAATCGTCTTTACCTCGTTGTTAATACGGCGATAACAAATGGATAACAAACCATTCGCACTTCGATCGATAACACACCATCGGGTTTCGGTTTTGGGACTTCATCTTTCCTTTCATTTTCTTTCCTTTTCACGATGCAGATCCGTGGCCCTAATAGATCTCGGGAATTTCTACGGGCAGCTCTCTATCGGAAAAAGGGAGTTAAGTAGATACGGCTGAACAATATTAACACCTTAAAGATGAAGGCAGTTTTTGCAAACTTTCAAAGGCGTGGCAAGATTCCCATGTGAGGTAAAATTTGAGGACACTCCGAACCTGTCGCATAATCAAAACCCTAATATACCGACACATCATGGGACAAGGGGGTGGGGTCAGGATGGCCAAGAAGGTTGAATGTGGTCATATTAAATCGTTCTCGAGATAGTCGCTAGTACCTTAACGGTACTGGTTCAGAAACGTATACCGGATCTATATTCGGCAAAGGGCCATCAACATCGATAACACTCCGTTCGGGGAGTAGTATTTCTGTGAAGTTTAATTCCCAAGAATTTTACCAGGGACCGATCTATTCAAACGAATTTTATTCATGGTTTTACTTGTCTGAAATTCGATACATAGGTAGCCATTTATGTAGATTAGTATTTACGATACTTTTTTTCCGAAAAGAGGGACTAAGACTGGGACTGGGACTGGAACTAGGAATGGGACTGAGATTTGCACTGGGACTGTAACAGGAATTGGGGCTATGAATAAGGGACGAAGGAGAATAAGAAGAGCTAGAGAGAAAAGAAAGAGAAAAGGAGAAAGATACTGAGAAAAAGATAGCCAAAAATAGATAGGGAAAGATGGAGCGGAAAAGAAATATGGGTAAAGATGTGGAGGGAGAAAGGGGGAGAGGGGATGGAGAGTAGGAGGTAAAAACTTCTTAACAGTTATGCAGATAGCCGAAAGTTGGGGCAGAACAATGTTTGTCGGATCTGTTTGTAGTTGAATAAAAATTCCCTAAAAAAATTTTAAATTTTCAAAACTTTTGTTGAGGTTGCAAAGCCTTTTAAGCAATTCACAAATTGTGTCACTGACAACTAACACGTTTTATGTCAAATAATGTCAAAGTGGGCTAACCTTGTTTTCTTGTATCATGTTTATATTCTTTTTCTTAGTGGTTTTTTTTTTTTTTTTAGATGTTACATTCTTATTATCTATCACCCACACATCGGCGTTTGCCTTTTTCGATATTCCTTCAGATTTAGAAAGAATTAAGGGCTTTTTGCTCAATGTTATACAAACGGTGTTATTCATTTCTAGAACACAAAAACATAAGTATGTATAATAAGCTGGATCGATTTATTAACCTATACCGCGCCATCGATTTTTCAATAGGTTTTGGGCTCAGAAAAAAAAGGTCCACTAAGCATACCCAAAAAAATAATTGTCGAGCCTGCAAGCCTGAGTTTTTTGACTTTTTTTCTTTGATTTTTAAAGTTTTTTTCATGACCTACTTAAAAAATTTTCATTTGATTTTAAAATTTTCATGTGTACCCTGTCCGACTCAAAATTGTCCGCTAAAAACTTCGGCGAAAACAGGTTTTAAAAAAAAATATATATATTTTTTGGCTTTTGAGGAGTGTTTTGGTGAAAAAATTAATTTTTTCGCCATTTTTTTTAAGGGTTTCTTTAGAAACGTGCAAAAGTGTTGCCGATGAAAACGAATTTGTCTCATAGTTCCTAGTTTTTGGAATTTGTTTTGGTCGAAATCGAGTTTTTTCATTTTGAAGGCTCCAAAACATTTTTTATGTATATGTTTCCGTTAGACCCACCAATTAGTATAACAAAATGATTAGGGGATGACCTGAGTTGATTTAGGCATGTCCGTCTGCCCGTCCGTCCGTCTGTCCGTCTCTCCGTTAGCTTGAACGCAAACTAGTCCCTCAATTTTTGAGATATATTGATGAAATTTGATAAGCAGGCATATTTTGACGGGGGATTTGACATTTGTCGGAATCGACCACAAAATAAATTTTTTCACCAAAACACTCCTCAAAACCCAAAAAATTATTTTTTTTTTTCAAAAAACTGTTATCGCCAAAGTTTTTAGCGGACAATTTTGAGTCGGACAGAGTATACATGAAAATTGTAAAATAAAATGAAAATTTTTTAAGTAGGTAATGAAGAAAATCTTAAAAATCAAAGAAAAAAAGTCAAAAAACTCAAATTTTGCAGGCTCGAAAATTATTTTTTTGGACATGCTTTTTCCTGAGCCCAAAACCTATCGAAAAATCGATGGCGCGATATGAGTTAACTTTCGTCCATGCAAATCAACCCAGCTTAATGTACAAGCATTCTCGATGGCGCAGCGAAATAATGCTTGGTTGAATACAAAATTCTTTCGCAGGCAAGCACAAAAAAAATTTGTGTTACACGGTGTAGTGTACACTTTTTGAGCTCATTGAAAAAATAACTAAAATAAACATTAAGTAAACGGGTGGGTGTATGATGGTAAGTTCCCATTATTCTCTGTAGGCAGGTAATGAGCGCAACTGATGAAGTTCTCATAAAAAGCTTGACTACTCATATGGCATGGCGGAATGATACAAGGTGGTAGCATGGTGACATACCTAGAAACATAAATAAAAATTCCATGTAATTTGTTTTTGTAAATTCGATGGACAAATGTCAAAATCGTACTGCACCGGAAGTTGATGTATCAAATCAAATAAAAAAAGTTTATAATCAGCTGTTCCATGCTGCCACTTTGTATCGTTGCGCCATGTCATATGGAAAGCTCGATGCCCATATGGTGGGCTGTTTTAACTTAGCTGGAAATCGGTTATTCGCTTGTTGGTATTGTATCTACTGCTTTATTTAACTGTTAGGTAAATACGATAGCTCAGTTCCAATTCTCGAGTTCGCCTAAACGATTGGTTAAAACGGTTAACGTAAAAAAAATATATGTAAATCATCAGAAAAAAAGCACTTTTACACAGAATAACGTTGAGGCGCGTTTAAGAGAAGTTCGCAGGTATTTTGCAAGTGAAAAAATGTGATAAAAATTTTATATTTTTTAATAAGAAAATTTTAATAAAATCTCTTAGATGTAAGCACAATTTTATCTATCCAATGTATCAAAGTTAGTGAAAATTTTGTAAAAAAAAAATCAGAAATTGTTCCTATGTGTGCTATTGGTGTGAGAAAGAACTCCGTTAACACGTTTGCCAAAATCGAGGTGCTCAAAAATATCTATTGGTAGAAATTTTACATACTACATGTATACATATGTACATATTTACATATATATTTAAGAATATATAGATTTATTTGTGATTTGTGCTCAAAAACAACGATTTTGCATATTGCTGATACTGTAAAATTAAATAAAAATTGAAATTTCCGTGCCTCGAATGTTAATGATTTTAAATATATATATCCATATGTGCAAACATTGTCCATATATAGTGTTTTTTGATAAAATTTATTAAACTGAGATAATTTCATGGTGCTGATTGCGTTAAATGCATTATTTTCTCTTTAAAAAATATACTTTAGCCAACATTACTCAGTTATTATTGTTATAATCCATCGGCAACTTAAGTATGTTACAGTAAAATATTACAACAACTTACTTAACTCCATCGACAACTCCATTAATATTTACATATCGCGATATGCCTGTTCTTCGGAGCGTCATTTTTGATGTTGCCATACTTTTTTAACAAGAAAAATTTATACATTTTTGGAAAAAATGTTCAGACATGCTTTGAATCATGGCGGAACGATATGTGAGCAGAGCTCACAGAGTATATTAACTTTGTTCGCATAACGGTAATCCGTAATGGAATAAACTAATGGAGATAGATATAGACTTTTATATATCAAAATGATCTGGGCGAAAAAAGAAATTCATTTAGCCATGTCCGTCCGTCCGTCCGTCCGTAAACACGATAACTTGAGTAAATTTTGAGGTATCTTGATGAAATTTGGTACGTAGGGGCCCGGGTGCTCATCTCAGATCGCTAATTCAAATGAACGAAATCGGACTACAACCACGCCCACTTTTTCGATATCGAAAATTTCGAAAAACCGAAAAAGTGCGATAATTCATTACGAAAGACGGATAAAGCGATGAAACTTGGTAGCTGGGTTGATCTTATGACGCAGAATAGAAAATTAGTAAAATTTTGGAGAATGGGCGTGGCACCGCCCACTTTTAAAAGAAGGTAATTTAAAAGTTTTGGAAGCTGTAACTTGGCAGTCGTTGAAGATATCATGATGAAATTTGACAGGAACGTTACTACTATTACTATATATGTGCTAAATAAAAATTAGCAAAGCAGAATGAAGAACACGTCGACTTTTTAAAAAAAAATTTTTTAAAGTAAAATTTTAACAAAAAATTTAATATCTTTACTGTATATAAGTAAATTATGTCAACATTCAACTCCAGTAATGATATGGTATAACAAAATACAACAAGTAAGGAAGGTTAAGTTCGGGTGTAACCGAACATTACATACTCAGTTGAGAGCTATGGTGACAACATAAGGGAAAATAACCATGTAGAAAAATGAACCGAGGGAAACCCTGGAATGTGTTTGTATGACATGTGTATCAAATGAAAGGCATTAAAGAGTATTTTATGAGGGAGTGGGCCATAGTTCTATAGGTGGGCGCCATTTAGGGATATAGCCATAAAGGTGGATCAGGGTTGACTCTAGAATGCGTTTGTACGATATGGGTATCAGATGAAAGGTATTAATGAGTATTTTAAAAGGGCGTGGACCTAAGTTCTATAGATGGACGCCTTTTCGAGATATCGCCGTAAAGATGGACCAGGGGTGACTCTAGAATGCGTATGTACGATATGGGTATCAAATGAAAGGTGTTAATGAGCATTTTAAAAGGGAGTAATCCTTAGTTCCATAGGTGGACGCCGTTTCGAGATATCGCCATTAAGGTGGACCAGGGGTGACGCTAGAATTTGTTTGCACAATATGGGCATCAAACGAAAGGTGTTAATGAGTATTTTAAAAGGGAGTGGGCCTTAGTTCTATAGGTGGACGCATTTTCAAGGTATCGCCGTAAAGATGGACCAGGGGTGACTCTAGAATGCGTTTGTACGATATGGGTATCAAATGAAAGGTGTTAATGAGCATTTTAAAAGGGAGTAATCCTTAGTTCCATAGGTGGACGCCGTTTCGAGATATCGCCATAAAGTTGGGCCAGGGGTGACTCTAGAATTCGTTTGTGCAATATGGGTATCAAACGAAAGGAGTTAATGAGTATTTTAAGAGGGAGTGGGCCTTAGTTCTATAGGTGGACGCATTTTCAAGGTATCGCAATAAAGGTGGACCAGGGGTGACTCTAGACTTTGTTTGTACGATATGGGTATCAAATGAAAGGTGTTAATTAGTATTTTTAAAAGATAGTGGGCCTTCGTTTTATAGGTGTTCGCCTTTTCGAGATATCGCCATAAAGGTGGACCAGGGGTGACTTTAGAATTTGTTTGTATGATATGGGTATCAAATGAAAGGTGTTAATGATTATTTTAAAAGGGCGTGGGGCTTAGTTCTATAGGTGGACCCCGTTTCGAGATATCGCCATAAAGAAGGACCAGGGGTAACTCTAGAATTCGTTTGTGCAATATGGGTATCAAACGAAAGGAGTTAATGAGTATTTTAAGAGGGAGTGGGCCTTAGTTCTATAGGTGGACGCCTTTTCGAGATATCGTCATAAAGATGGACCAGGTGTGACTCTAGAATGCGTTTGTACGATATGGGTATCAAATGAAAGGTGTTAATGAGTATTTTAAGAGGGAGTGGGCCTTAGTTCTATAGGTGTACGCCTTTTCGAGATATCGCCATAAAGATGGACCAGGTGTGACTCTAGACTTTGTTTGTACGATATGGGTATCAAATGAAAGGTGTTAATGGGTATTTTTAAAAGGGAGTGGGCCTTCGTTCTATAGGTGTTCGCTTTTTCGAAATATCGCCATAAAGGTGGACCAGGGGTGACTCTAGAATGAGTTTGTACGATATGGGTATCAAATTAAAGGTATTAATGAGAGTTTTAAAAGGGAGTGGTGGTAGTTGTATATGTGAAGGCGTTTTCCAGATATCGCCCAAAATGTGGACCAGGGTGACCCAGAACATCATCTGTTGGATACCGCTAATTTATTTATATATGTAATACCTGCCGAGATTTTAAAGGTTTTTTATTTCGCCCTGCAGAACTTTTTCATTTTCTTCTACTTAATATGGTAGGTGTCACAACCATTTTATAAAGTTTTTTCTAAAGTTATATTTCGCGTCAATAAAACAATCCAATTACCTTACCACGTTTCATCCCTTTTTTCGTATTTGGTATGGAATTATGGCATTTTTTCATTTTTCGTAATTTTCGATATCGAAAAAGTGGGCGTGGTCATAGTCGGATTTCGTTCATTTTTCATACCAAGATAAAGTGAGTTCAGATAAGTACGTGAACTGAGTTTAGTAAAGATATATCGATTTTTGCTCAAGTTATCGTGTTAGCGGCCATGCGGAAGGACAGACGGACGACTGTGTATAAAAACTGGACGTGGCATCAACCGATTTCGCCCATTTTCACAGAAAACAGTTAACGCCATAAAATCTATGCCCCTACCAAATTTCAAAAGGATTGGTTAATTTTTGTTCGACTTATGGCGTTAAAAGTATCCTAGACAAATTAAATGAAAAAGGGCGGAGCCACGCCCATTTTTAAATTTTCTTTTATTTTTGAATTTTGTTGCACCATATCATTACTGGAGTTGAATCTTGACATAATTTACTTATATACTGTAAAGATATAAAATTTTTTGTTAAAATTTTACTTTAAAAAAAAAATTTTTTTAAAAGTGGGTGTGGTCCTTCTCCGATTTTGCTAATTTTTCTTAATCGTACATATAGTAATAAGAGTAACGTTCCTGCCAAATTTCATCATGATATATTCAACGACTGTCAAATTACAGCTTGCAAAAGTTTTAAATTACCTTCTTTTAAAAGTGGGCGGTGCCACGCCTATTGTCCAAAATTTTACTAATTTGCTATTTTGCGTCATAAGTTCAACTCATATACCAAGTTTCGTCGCTTCATCTGTCTTTGGTAATGAATTATCGCACTTTTTCGGTTTTTCGAAATTTTCGATATCGAAAAAGTGGGCGTGGTTATAGTCCGATATCGTTCATTTTAAATAAGGATCTGAGATGAGTGCTCAGGAACCTACATACCAAATTTCACCAAGATACCTCAAAATTTACTCAAGTTATCGTGTTAACGGACGGACGGATGGACGGACGGACATGGCTCCATCAAATTTTTTTCGATCCTGATTATTTTGATATATGGAAGTCTATATCTATCTGGATTCCTTTATATATGTACAACCAACCGTTATCCAATCAAACTTAATATACTCTGTGAGCTCTGCTCAACTGAGTATAAAAATAAAAGAAAATGTCAAAATGGGCCTGGCTCCGCCCCTTTTCATTTAGTTTGTCTAGAATACTTTTAATGCCATAAGTCGAACAAAAATTTACCAATCCTTGTGAAATTTGGTAGGGGCATAGATTTTATGACGGTAACTGTTTTCTGTGAAAATGGGCGAAATCGGTTGAAGCTACGCCCAGTTTTTATACACAGTCGACCTACTGTCCTTCCGCTCGGCCGTTAACACGACAACTTGAGCAAAAATCGATATATCTTTACTAAACTTAGTTCACGTACTTATCTGCACTCACTTTATCTTGTTATATAAAATGGCCGAATTCGGCCTATGACCACGCCCACTTTTTCGATATCGAAAATTACGAAAAATGAAAAAAATGCCATAATTCTATATCAAATATGAAAAAAGAGATGAAACATAGTAATTGGATTAGTTTATTGACGCAAAATATAACTTTAGAAAAAACTGTAAAATGGGTGTGACACCTACCATATTAAGTAGAAGAAAATTAAAAACTTCTGCAGGGCGAAATCAAAAGCCCTTGGAATCTTGGCAGGAATACTTTTCGTGGTATTACATATATAAAAAAATTAGCGGTACCCGACAGATGATGTTTTGGGTCACTCTGGTCCACATTTTGGTCGATATCTCGAAAACGCCTTCACATATACAACTAAGGGCCACTCCCTTTTAAAACCCTCATTAATACCTTTAATTTGATACCCATATCGAATCAAGAGTCACCCCTGTTCCACCTTTATGGCGATATCCCAAAAGTGCGTCCACCTATAGAACTACGGCTCCACTCCCTTTTAAAATACTCTTTGATACCTTCCATTTGAAAACCATGTCATACAAACACATTCCAGGGTTACCCCAGGTTCATTTTCCTAAATGGTGATTTTCCCTTATTTTGTCTCCAAAGCTCTCAGCTGAGTATATAATGTTCGGTTTCACCCGAACTTAGCCTTCCTTATTTGTTTTATTTGATACACCAACTTCCGGCGCAGTACGATTTTGACATTTGTCCATCGAATTTACAAAAACATAGTACATGTAATTTTTATTTATGTTTGTAGGTATGTCACCATGCTGCCACCTTGTATCGTCCCCTCATGCTTTGAATATAACTTGTATTGATTTTTGGATTGATTGGAATGATAAGCATTACTGATGTTGAGGCAAAACTTAGCCATTATAATCCCACTTTCAACTGTATATGAAATACCACTTTTAGAGGAACGAGCCTATACAAAATATGTTGTTTGTGAGGCGACTCAAATCTATTGATCCAAAGAGGGATTCGGGGGATCGAAAAAACGTTCTTACAGCCGGAAGGCAAACTCCTACCCACATCGGTAACACTCCCATAAACCTTCGGGCAATGCTAATATTCCCTGCCGTGAAGCGCTTTAGTTTTGAATTAGAATAAAATTATCAGATTAAGAGACGGCATTGATTCATCTGACACTCTTAACATTGTGATGTCCTACGACATGGCCTTCTTTATTGGTACATTCGTATGTGGTTCTAATATAGTCGCAGCCTTTGATAAATTAATTCGCATACATACAGCTCAGACCTCAACGCTGTTGGTACAAGTTTGACTACCAACAGCCCAACTCTGCATCTTCTCTTGCGACAGCTAGTAGAAAAACCCCGACCTACTCTGACGTAATGAAAATGAGCGATATATTAACATGTTGGACAGAAAACTTCAAAAGCAGCTTGCCAAACTTCAAAGAACGATCATTACGTGTTGTGCCAATAAAAGACCATGCGTGTGTCCATAGTAATAAGAGGACTGACCACTTGGCAAGTGTAGGCTCGAAACAGACATCATTGAGCCCAAAACATGCCTCCCTTCTTCTCCGCCATCAAGGTCACGGTTTGAAACTTTGCGAATATTTTAGACTTGAAAGTATCGAGAGCTTGCAGGGGAATAAACCTCAACCTCAAACATGTGTTTACTGTAATTGCGCAAGCTGCACAGCCGACAATTTATGGGATAAAAACACGGCAACACTGCTCATAGTTACGTTCATTGGTTTTCGATATTTTCTTTTATCGTATCATCGTTATTATTATTATCAGTCATACTTCTGTATGAACTTCGTTATATTTAAGCTGTTCACTCTATCTTCGCTCATTTCTCGGGGCTGTTCATTGTTGACGTAATGCAGCTTTCGGTAGAACTAAAAATTAAAATAAAACCAAAGGATGTATGTATGTAAACAAATGGAATTAACATTGAACGTGAGAAGGGATAGAAATCAAAAAAACAAAAGAGTTAAACTAAGCAGAAAAGTGGACAAGTGAAAAGTGCACCATAAATGAAAATTACAGACGAGCCCTTTAAGGCAAAATTAAATTAACGAAAGCATAGAATACTTGCTAAATAGTACTTACGTACCTACCTGCAAAAAGATACAAATTATTGGTGATTTAGAAAAAAATTTGTTAGATAGAACCATATACGTGATATTATGCAGGCAGGCTGATTCCACTGTAATTAACCCTGTTTCATGTGGATTGGGCAGGCACAATTAAATTCAGAGAGACATGAGCTCGTCTGACAAAATTTGAATTTTTAGTGAATGCCCGGCGGGTTGATGCATGAAGAGCTTGGAGAGTACTGCATCGTTACTCGGCGCTTTACCATTCTGCAGCCGGGATATTGCCATTCTCATTCCTTCATTGTCGGGTGCCGGAAAATCATTGACGATTAGGGTATCAGCGAAAATGTTCCATCCACAATTTAAGCACACTCTGTACGTCAGTTACCAAAACTCCATTTTAAGTCCCACAGGAATCTATGCAGGCCTTAACGCTATGCCTCTGCACCATACATGCAGACGGGTACCGCTCTCAGCGCAATTTATAGGTCGTCAAATCCAACTGTTAACCTCAAATATCAGTGGCGAGTTTTGTTTATTTAGCAGGGGAATCTCTGGTGATCCCAAGTTCCTTATTAAAGAAGGAGATATGACGACCGTTAAAATTCAACGTGGTCATATCAAAATATTCCAGTGATGATCTCTCTCTCTCTCCCTGAAAAACCTTCCCCTTATGACTACACGAATAAGAGGACGGGTACGATAAGAGACTTGTAGAGCATGATTTTCTTTTACCGAGGGCTTTATTTTTTAATTACTCGGAAACATCCCATTAACAAACCTATGGCCACTACTATGGCCTACCCACTAGATCTACTTGACTACCGTCCAGTTTTAGAACATTTCTATGTAAACTCTTTAGCGAATCCGAAGCTTTATATTTTATAGGATAAAACTCGAGTTCTAGTTTTATACCGGCGGAGTTATGATATGAAATCGTAATTGATTTGATATAAATATTGCAAAAAACAGAAGCATTTAATATCGTATGAATATCGCGTGCTATGTCTGTATGACGATCTTTTGGAAGCTGAAATTTTGCTAAAGATATCCTTCAAAGGTATCGAGGTTATCCTTGATATAAATGTTCAAAATATGTCCAATATTATTGTCATTTTGTAGATGGCAGTTTTTCATAAAAAGTATGGCAGTTTTACATGACACTGGAATAAGCTCATCTGGTATAGCATTTTTCGTTGAAATGGAGCTTTTTTCAAGTCAAATTAAACTTTTTTCAAAGAAAATTTAAATTTTTAACGGTTTTATTTAGCTTGACTTGACAGGCCGGCCAGCCGGCCGTTGTGAATGAATTTTGTAATTAAAATTTAGGTAACTTCCCGATATGCTACAAGCTTCAAACTTGGAATATAGTTCACAAACCGATGACAATGCAATAATAAGAAAAAAAAACTCCGATAGGTGGCGCATGTATGGAAATATTAAAAAAAAAACAAGTAAGGAAGTCTAAGTTCGGGTGTAACCGAACATTACATACTCAGCTGAGAGCTTTGGAGACAAAATAAGGGAAAATAACCATGTAGGAAAATTAACCTAGGGTAACCCTGGAATGTATTTGTATGACATGGGTTTCAAATGAAAGGTGTTAATGAGTATTTTAAAAGGGAGTGGGCCTTAGTGCTATAGGTTGACGCCATTTGGAGATATCGCCATAAAGGTGGACCATGGGTGACTCTAGAATGTGTTTGTACGATATGGGTATCAAATTAAAGGTATTAATGAGGGTTTTAAAAGGGAGTGGCCCTTAGTTGTATATGTGAAGGCGTTTTCGAGATATGGACCAAAATGTGAACCAGGGTGACCGAGAACATCATCTGTCCGGTACCGATAATTTATTTATATATGTAATACTACGAACAGTATTCCTGCCAAGATTCCAAGGGCGTTTGATTTCGCCCTGCAGAACTTTTTTTCATTTTCTTCTTCTTAATTGCAAAACTTTGAAATTACCTTCTTTTAAAAGTGGGCGGTGCCACGCCCATTGTCCAAAATGTTACTAATTTTCTATTCTGCGCCATAAGGTAAATCCACCTACCAAGTTTCATCACTTTAGCCCACTTTTGTAATGAATTATCGCACTTTTTCGGTTTTTCGAAATTTTCGATATCGAAAAAGTGGGCGTGGTTATGGTCCGATTTCGTTCATTTTAAATAGTGATGTGAGATGAGTGCCCAGGAACCTGCGTACCAAATTCTATCAAGATACTTCACAATTTAGTCAAGTTATCGTGTTTACGGACGGACGGACGGACATGGCTAAATGAATCTCCTTTTTCTTCCAGATCATTTTGATATACAGAAGTCTATATCTATCTCGATTAGTTTATGCCGTTTCGGATTACCGTTATGCGAACAAAGTTAATATACTCTGTGAGCTCTGCTCAACTGAGTATAAAAATCGTATTTGTGGTCCGATTTGGCTCATATTTGGAAAACATAATACATACGTGAATAGAAAGCGACCTAGGAAGAAATCGCAGCTAGATGGCTAGAATGTTCAATTATTATAAGCCGGTGTTAAGCTCATGAATTCTTAATAATAAATTTAAAAAAAAAAATTTTTAAGTTAAACGGTTTAATGGAAAACAATACTTACATTAAGTAATAATAGTACCAAAAGCTAGAAAATAACTAGGTGGGTCCTAGGTACTAGTCATCACACTCCTCATCAATCTAGGGCATTGATCAGACAATTAAATAAAAGCGTTAGGGGCTTGAAATTTCTGAAAATGTGAGGCGTAGCATAACCTTATTAAGGTGCAGTTGGTCTTATATATGACTGTACCTAGGACCTACCTAATTATTTTCTAGCTTTTAGTATTATTATTACTTCATGTAAGCATTGTTTTCCATTAAACCGTTTAACCTAAACATTTTTTTTTAATTATTTTATTTTAAACCTTTTAGTCTTTATTTAATTTCCTATTATTTCTCATTCTATTTAGTTCATTTAGAGACCCATTATTACAAGGACTCTTTTCTGACACTTTGTTACAATCTAAGTCCACGAACTCCAAAGTATTTTGATGTCACTTCTACCGGACTGTATGTTATATTTCTTCTAAATATGAGCCAAATCGGGCCACATATACGAGTATTTTTAATATCTCGCTCCTTGAGCCACCTAGCAGCGATTTTTTTCGTAGGTCGCTTATTAAGTATTCATGTATGTAATATGTGTTCCAAATGTGAGAATAATCGGAGCACAAATACGATTTTTTTGAATAGAATATCTCGATCGTTGCGCCACCTAGCGGTAATTTTTTCATAGGTCGCTTTCTATTCTTGTATGTATTATGTGTTCCAAATATGAGCCAAATCGGACCACAAATACGATTTTTGTGAATATCTCGATCCTTGCGCCACCTATCGGAGTTTTTTCTCTTATTATTGCATTGTCATCGGGTTCTAAACTATATTCCAAGTCTCAAGCTTTATAGCTTATCGGGAAATTACTTAAATTTCAATTACAAAATTCGTGCCGGCCAGCCAGCCAGCCTGCCAACCAGCCTGTCAAGTCAAGATAAATAAAACCGTTTAAAAATAGATTTTTGTTGCCCAACGAAAATAGCCGGTAAAAAATCACTTATTAATTCATGCGCGTTCGCCAATAGTTTTGTAGCACTGACTAAACGCTTGTAAAAAAAGCCCACCAAATAGTAGCAGCTGCAGAATTCCCACAGTTACTAGTAAAATTAATTAAATAAAAAAATACCCATAAAGAAAACAACTAAAGTGCAATTAACATATACAAATATCAAGTGCATAAGATAAAATTAAATATCAATAAAATATCAGTGCAAGCCAAAAACGAAAAATTAATCAACTATTGGAGACTGTAAAACTACAAAAGCCGAGGCGGAAAACTGGGATTTTTGCAAATTTGAAGCAAAAATTAACTGCCAAACAAATATAAATATTATTGAACGTATACGAGTAAGTATGGTTTTTTTTTTGTACATAGTAGTCTATACACAACTATATTACTTATCAATTTTTAAGACTGTAGAGCTTTTTAAGCAAAACCAACCATTGTCTAATCAAGTGTTTATTCGTAAAGAGAGCCCATTCGGCAAGCGGCTGTTGATCTTCAGTTTTTGCTTTGTTTTTTTGTTCCTCTATATTAGGTCGGTTTAATGCAGGGCGAATTCAGTACCAGATGTTGTTATCCCAACAGCTGATTGCTTCTTCTTAATTATTTTGCATACAGCGCCTTGTACTTCAATATGTCAGTTAATCGAAATCAATTAAAATTTTCTTTCGACATGACATTCTTCAGCACGGCGATTTGGTTGAATTAATGGATTTCCCTTGGTTTTATGTTTGTGCAGAAATTTCAAAACAAAATTGGGGAATCTTGCGACCAATTTTTGAGTAACTTACCGTGGGGCTAGGTCTTGAAACTACTACTATATACTTCAGAACCCGATAATAATGCAGAAAAAGAATTTTTGCTAGGTAGTGCAAATGAAAATTTCTTTTCCGAATTTTAAGTAACTATGAGACCTGAAACTCTGAACATATCGTATCGTCATATTAAGTAATAATATTTAAAATAAACAACTACACAAGTCGCAATAATACATATACATATGGTTCTCTTCTGAACTAATTTTTCTTCGAGTTATGGCTCCCGAAACATAGAAAATTGCTTAGTCATAAAAGGGTCAGTGCCACGCCCATTTTTTTAAATTTAGAGTTTTTCCTATTTATTGTTATAAATCCACTTGGGAAATGAAATACTATTGATATAAAGCTCTTTTTCGCTAAGATATAGCTTATTTTATTCATCCACGATTCTTTTAAAAATCTTGTATAAAGTGGGTGTGGTCCCTAACCGATTTCGTTAATTTTTCTTCAAAGCATTCCTTATAGTAAAGGCAACCTCTCTGCCAAATTTTGTGACGATAGGTTTAAGGATTTTTTATTTATGATTAATAATATTTGTAAAATTGATTTTATCACAAGCGGGCGGTGCCACGCCCATTAAAAAAAGTTTTTTCAAAATTTTATCAAGAGTCTCAATATCACTCCACACGTCAAATTTCAACATTCTAGGTATATTATTTACTAAATAATCAGGTTTTCGTGTTTTCCAAAATGTTATATATATATAAAAAATGGGCGTGGTTATAATCCGATTTTGCTCATTTTCAATACCAATCTATTCTGGGTACAGATAAGCTTGTGTTCCAAATTTGGTGAATATATCTCAATATTTACTCAAGTTATTATGTTAACGGACAGACGGACGGACGGACGGACATGGCTCAATCAAATTTTTTTTCGATACTGATGATTTTGATAAATGGTAGTCCATATCTATATCGGTTCTTTTATACCTGTACAAGCAACTGTTATCGTTATCGTTATCACAGTTATAATACCCTGTGTACAAGTACAGCCGGGTATAAAAAGAAATTCTACGAACATGGAAGCTGGCATATACATATATTGTCTTCCGTAAGCGGCGATAAAACAGTTACTGTTCTAAAAACAATGTTGTTATAGATCAGATGCTGTCATCTAGTGAAATAGTTATTCGCTTGCACTTCACATATATTATTACTCTCACTCGTAAAGTAGTCATTGAGCAAGCGTAGTAGACAAATTGGTTGTTTATTTGCGATGAGAGTTGACAAATATGCGTGCATATGTCTTGCTTCATTGCTCGTTAGTTAACGACTAAACCGCCACCACTACGATGGCAATACACATAGTCCAAGTTACCAAGTTTCACTACTTCATCAGTATTTGTTAATGTTTTTTTCCAGGTTTTAAGTTTTTCGAAATTTATCGTGTTAGCGGACAGACAAACGACCCAGACGGCTGGATATAAAAAACGGGCGTGTTTTTCAACTGATTTCGACCATTTTTTTTTTTCAAAAAAAAAAATTGTTGATGTTGTAAAGTCAATGCTCTTACCAAAAGTTGCTATGCTAGGGACTAATAACTAAAAAATGGGCGAGCGCACCCATAAAAAAATAGATAAATAAATGTAAGGCGCGATAAGCTCCGAAGAGATTTTAGGCCGAGCTTCTTTTCCAATTTGCGCCGTGCTCCTTCTTAATTTTTGCTACAAATTGGCGGGATGGGATCTACTTATTTTATGTCGACTCTGAGCGGCATCTGTAAGGCAGATAAGTTTTCACTGAGAAGCTTTTCATGGCAGAAATACACTCGAAGTGCTTGCCAAACACTGCCGTAAAGATATCAATCGATTTCGCTTATTTTCAGTTAATTTAACTCTCATGAACGTAATAGCAAAGTTGTGCCAAATTTCAGCACATCTTTGATTAACGGCTTGCAAATTTTTTAAATTTTCTATTTTTTTTTTTTTTTTCAAATTTGGCCGGTGCCACGCTCACATTGACATGACTTTGTTGTGTTTTTGGCAGTCGGTATAAACTATTTTCGAATCTTCTGAGCTCACAGGCCGATTTAAATAAAAACAATATATATCCTGTTTTTTTATTTATTTTGCATTTCGACTTCAGACTGAAGTCATCATGGGGAACCTTCAGGTATGTCTTCTAAACATAGACTCTTACCTATAATAATAATAATAATAAACCCAACGGAGTAATACCCTCCAAAGCCCGCCCAACCGACACGAGGGGCGCATCCGAATGACGCACGGATTTGTTTTTGTTTTTGCCGAGTTGTTGATAGGCGGAGGTGTGTTAAGCGTCGAGATCTAAAACTGTTCAGCTACAGAATAAAAATCATCAGCTGAGTATTATATACATAGCAGTTGAAATAAGTTAACGCTTTTAGCATATACATTCAGGTATTTTTAGAGACATAAAGGGTGTAGTTTCTGTGTGGTGCATTTTACTTTTCAATTGCCCACTCAGTCCAAAGTTGCACTTGTTGGCAAGAGATTCTCCGCTGGATTTCTAGGCTGACATTATTTTCGCTGTTGCTTTTGGTTCTCAGCACCTCATAATTTTGTGACAATTGACCTATTCTTGTTAATGGAGTGCTTGTCTGGTTGTATTTAAATGTATATAATTATGTTTATGGCACCCTTCGCACAAACAATAGAATTAGCGATTATATTACCTTATTTAGTTAATCAGCTTTTTATATGTCAAAAAGTGTATCCATACTCATTAAAACATCTTAAGCAGTCAACTACTATATCCTTATTATGAAGTAATAATTGGATAAAAATATATTAATGTTCTCTCCAAATACACACATTTGGCTTGAAAAGCATACTGAAAAAAAAAAAAAACTCCCATATCCTACATAAACAATTTCGCCGCTTTTATTCTTTCCAATATAGCTACTCGTATTACATCACACACACCCATACTTGTTCATGTATTTGTGTATGACTTTGTTCGCTTTCCCTAATTCGTTAACAAGGATGTATCTAGTTCACTGTTTGCCTTAATTCCAGTCGCGTGCTTATTCTTTATATAATAGACGTGTTAGAAAATTGTCACAATTTTTGTGAACAAATTGTGTCGAGTGGGGACAAGTATTTATAGACAATGTTGCATGAGAGTGGACTTGTGCTAAATAAAAGACAGAAAGACTAGTTCATAAAATAGTGGTATAAGACAATTTCTTATTATTTTTTTCTTTATTCAGTTAAATCTGAATTCGTACATTTGTAGCTTCATACAGTAATGACAATAGCCATCATCCAGTGAGTCTTCTAGCTCCGTATCATGCTCAGCTTTCACGGGAAAGCTTTGGATCATTGGGAAACTTCAAAAGCAGTGGCCGTGATATTTTTGTACACGTGAGCTGTGATAGATAGATGTCGCTATTGTGTTTCATTTAACACATAAGACTAAAGGCCAAGCAGCAACATCTATTTTGGTAAAAGTAGGTTTATTAAGGACAGTTTGACCAAGCTAAAGACAAGAATTCAACAAATAATCTGGCTCACAAATTGAACCGGATTTCTAACTGAATATATCTGGCTCAAAATGTTGCTGTTGCACTGACATGCAAAATTATTTATCTGGCTCAGAATCTTTGACACCGGATAATTCACTAACAAATTAAGCCAGCATCCCCGTCGTTCGTCTTTCTCGAAGCAGGGGCGGTAAGAGTTGTAAAGTCGATTTTCTTTTTGTATGCTTTAACTCATCGTAATACTGTTAGTTAAATTAGAATATGTTGATCACATTAAAAGTTTTCATATTCTAAACTAAGTCTCAAAATAATAAAACATAAAAAGGCAAACCAATCCTGATGGGTGATAACTTGAAATGGAGCAATGCGAGCACGTGCAGCGCTTGCGTGATCACGGTCAATAAAAACTATACTCCGGGGAGCAGGATAAGCCAGTTGCGACCTATACATAATGTATCGCTCTATCCTTATATACAGATCTCACCACCTGTCCTTGAGATCAGGATTCATATAGGATGCTGTCTTCTTCCTTAATGCGATCAGTTAAATTTTTAGGGATGTTGACAATAAAGCATACCTAATAAAACTATGCAGTTTCTTCTTCTCCGCTGAGAGTAGGCTATGCTGAACGTTTGGCATCTGAGACGATAATTTTAACAGATTACATTGAAGTAGTTATTCCACAGCAAACGGATATTTCAATTCGATATGCCGCCAAGGCTTTAATCACATCCCTTAATTTTGATGCAGGATATCCTTGTACTCAGAAAGGATTGTTCACATTCCTTAATGCTTAAACTAAAATTGTGGAATTTTATAATATATCTTGCGGTGTCTCAGCATTCAAAGCAACAACTCATTGGCATGGGAAGAGCACCTCCCTATGGGTACTGTTTCCAAACCCGTGTATACCTGTATGATTCGGTTCTTCATCATTCTTTGTATCAATCTGCAGACGAGACCGTCTACTCTATACCTTTTAGAATTGACAATTGCGATTGTTTTTATGCTGTAGAGCACCTGTGCTTGGCGCCGAAGGTAAGTATCGGAGATGTTCAGAAAATAATAACGTTCAGGCCTAGCAAGTATTGCTATCGACACACTCCGCAGAGTCGAAAAGATGATCGCCCAATGCTTATGACGTATGTTTATGATGTATGAATGAACATTACTTGGAGTTTGTTATTGAACACCACTATCGCAAAGAAGGGATGATTGCCGCGCTTAGTTGCGGCACCGCCAAAAACGTCTACTTAGGGCCGTTCTCACCACCAAGTTAAGTTAGAAATTAACTGGAGGATAGCAATCCACCAGATAGCTTTTAGATATATTTGTCATATTCTTTTCCACCAACTTAAGTTGACCAACTCCAAGTTAAATCGATAATTGTGAATTTTTTGTAGAACAAATAGCGAGGGTCTATTTTGAATACACGAAAAATGATAAAACAGCTGACTCTTTTTTACACTTTTGCTTTGCACTTAACTGACAATCGATGCTTTATTTAGCATGGACAAGGATGATAAAAGTAACAAGAGCCATTAGTCTGTTACGAGTGGCGAGTAACTCACTAAATATTGATGCCTACACTGAAAGAAATGGAGCTAGTAAAATCAACAAATCGGTTCTGTTGTTCTTGAATTAACGGAGATTTGGTGAAATTGATCGAATTGTCAAGCGAACACATTAGTTTAGTCATTTCAACAGAAGAGAAATTGTCGCTCTTAATTTAACAAAATTCTGTAAAATTGACAGATTCCTAATCAATCTAACTGATTTTTTTGTAAACACAACTGATCTCACTGGTCATTTCAACGGCGATCAACAATCAATACATGAGCAAATTTCAAAGAGAATTTTATGCTCACTGCGCTCTCTACTTTGTACTTATTTATGCTGTGTACTATATGCATGCACATATTTACGTATGTATATGGCGGCCGCCGTGGTGTAGTGGTAGCATGCCCCGCCTACCACACCGAAGACCCTGGATTCACACCCCGGGCAAAGCATCATACACATTTTAGAAATAAGGTTTTTCACTCATCTGCCTTGCAAATGCCGCAGCATAGATACTTTCGTACAAAGCTGTCGCAACAACATTTGACTACTAAAACGGTCAGTTACGATCAACGATTTGTGCGCAGTTGATTCAACATCTTGTTGCGATGGATAAAAATTTACAGAAATTTGGGTTGAATTGACCCGTATTTCGGTTGATTTTACCAGTATTTTCTTTCAGTGTAATGTTTTCCAAGAGGGACATTTTCAATTGTCTCGCATTTATCCATGCCATATAGGCACCTTATGCAAATGTGATTTTTGGAAAGAGAATTAATTAATGAATTAAATACAGTGGGAAAACTAAATATACCCCACGCAAACGTATAGAAGACATGTATGCACATCTCGCCCAAAAAGACCTACGACTACCATAACGAAAACATTATATATTATATACGCCGCCGATAAACGCCGCCGCCGCCGCCGATTTTGGTCATTTTTCGCACGCCGCCGCTGACTGTCAAAAATATCGGCGCGTTACTATATTTTCTACTGTTGTTGTTGTAGCGATATGGTTGCTCCCGGTAACACAGAACCATTAAGGTGCTAGCCCGTCCATCTCGGGAACGATTTATATGGCCACATTAAACCTTCAGCCCAACACGTTGATTCCCTTAAATACATATAAACAAAACCTTTCCTAAATATTATTTTTTTAAATAGAAAAATCAAGCTTTTTAAAGTAAGAACAACGGCGTACGCCGCCGCGCCGCCCACGCCGCCGGCCACGGTACATAATAGAGCCTTCGCCGCCGCCGCCGATAAAGTGATCGGCGTAAACCTCTAATATAAAGTAACGAGTGACATCTCTTATTATATTTGTCCTCTTTGGCATGGATAGCCGAAGATGCTGAAAATTACCCTTAGAAGGTAAACGACCAACAGATACAATTATAACACTAGATTTTTTCAAACATGGGTATTGCATAAATATGTGCTAAGCTCGCTTGTTCAAAAGTAAACCGATTGCCATCTGGAAACTTTCCAAATTCCTGCTGGGCTATGAAACAAACTTGCAAACTTTTTATAGCTACTAGAATATGCACACATACATACATACTGCCTTAAAAAGTATGGTGCACATGGATGTGTAAATAATGTATTATATTTTGTTTGCCTACCCCAACATACATTGAATCGTCCTTTGATCCTTTGTCCCATAAAAAAGGTAATACCGTTGTGCCACATTCTAAGCCATTGTAGGTGTTTATACAAGGATGTCTGTACATCTATAATACATGAATAGTGTAGTGAAATGCAGATATGTATGTAAACAAAAATTTGAGTGTATGCCACTTTGATTAGAGGATATGGATTTTAAATTTAAATTTATAATGGCAACTTGGGGGTCAACTAATATTTAGAGCTTAATGTGTTATAATAAATGTAAATGAGTTCCGAAAGTGATTTAAGTCGTTCTATTTTTTTGTTTTACTTGAATTTATCTTTATTAGGAAAGGATGGATTAAAATAAAACAGGGATGCTATTCAGACTATACCGCATTATTTTTTCGTACTGGAGGCCTAGGAATGCCGATTTAAGTAGCATTGTTATTATTGCTGGGGTGGGTTAGGTCAAGAAATCGCCTGTTCGGTGAATATAAGCCCAAAATTGTTATTCCTGCGAGTAGATAGCTGCACATGGCTTTTATAGATAGTATAGATTTTACCTTCATTCATTAACCACCACAGAAAAGCAATATGTTCCTATACGTTTTTTGGGATCATACCTGAAACTTTTTATACTACATATAACCAAACCAATTTTGGTTTGAAATAAAGATTATACCGGTTTTCCTGAGTATGAGTGCGCAGAATATGGTTTCAATTTTGAAAGTCTACACTAATATTCAAAAAAAAAAAAAAAAATTAAGTTGTGTGGTCCGCGGGCATGTTTCGAGCCGAAGTACTCTTGATCGGTGTCGTGCGGTCCACCCACATACATAGGTCGTTATTCAAGCGTTTTCTGAGATATGGCATTTTCAAAAGACTCCAGCTATTAGGAGTAATAGAGCTAGCAGATATAGAAGCAGCACGTGGCTTAAGTCCTAGAAAGCTTCTAGTATTTACCAAGAGGACGGAGTTATTTTATAACATAGGTCCTGGTTTTTGATAGGGTTTTTCAGTTTGGTCGTTAAAACAAACTTTTGGTAACACTACGGACCCTCTCAGTCTATGTGAGGTGCTCATGGACCGGCCAGTTCAACCTAACCTAACCTAAGTATTTGGTTAAGCTTATATGAAATAATAAAGTACTAGAATAAAATTAAATTTAATTAAATTTTATTTAAATAAATTTAAATAAATCGATTTTTAATCGACGAGCTATACTTTTGTTATCGAAAGGATATCATTTTGTTTTCGGAAACTTATAGATTTTTTATCTTAGTCTTGGCAATTTGTTATCGATGTCTCTTCGAAAAGTTATCGATTTTGATAACAAAAATGTATCGATTTGCTATCGATTTCTTACCAATTTGTTATCGGCAGTATATAGACTTGTTAACGTCGACTCATCGTTTTGTTATGAAATAAATACCTTCAAAACTTCAATATAAAATCTATGACATACATACGGTAATGAATTTAGGGAAATTCCGCTTATTTCACACCTTGTACTAACGTTCGTATCGCTAAACTGTTGAATAAATAACTCCAATATTCAATAATGCAAAATGGTCTTTATTAAAGTACTTCACAATAACACTTATACTTCGCAACCAATAGCGTGCTTAAATCAAAGTGATTGATCATGCCTCAGCTGGTGCTGCCTTTATACTCTTCGGTTTCCTCGTTCGCATATTTCTAGGCGTTTCTCCTTATAGTATTTACTAGTTCGCTGAAGATTGCATACTTTTTTGAGTATCTCAGAAGTGACAACTACTTTGCTGATTATTGCATACTTTTGTGAGTATCTCTCCGCTGCTGTATGTACATATGTGTAGACATAATGATTGATTTGTTTATGTAGATACAAGGGACTGCTTAGTATCGACTTAGAGATGATAGTATGCTTTAGTGTTGCTAATATTCGTCACAATACATTTAACCCCTCTATAGAAAGCCATTAAAAATCAATAAGAAGACAATGACAAGCTGATAATAAATCGATACCGAGCTGATAAAACATCGAAATCCCAAAGATAATAATTCGCTATAAATAACAAACCGATAGTAACACCATAGTTTAACGGTATTTAACGGTTTGTTCCCAATAAGAGGCCGACGAAACTCTTAGCAAAAAGCCCGAAACTATTTGTTTCTGGTAAAGTTATCTCTGTTGTGCGTTTATTTCAATCCCTGGGTGAGCTCTTCTTAACTTAAAAACATTATTTTCCTAGTCCACCAGTATGTTTACATATCGAACTTCATAAGTACTTGGTACTTGGTTTTAGTTTTCAGAAACAATTTTGTGTATACAAGTTTCTATTTTTAGATTTTTGAAACTTTTTTGGTTTTTATTTTAAAACAAATTTAAGATTTGATTGTTTAAATAAGATTAAAAAGTAAATTGAAGGTTTCCAATTTAGTACAAAAATGTTTTGATGAAACGGATGATTGGGTCAAACCGCGTAACCATGGTTTGTCTTTTAAGAGTTAGATTTAAAGATCACTCAGGACTTTGTTAAAAAAGAACTCCTCCCTTTTAGCAAATACTAGCAGTTTTCTACGAACCTATATTAATCGCTGCCTGGATATTTGGCACCTCTACTATACCTACTAGCTGGAGCCCTGACCTCGCACGCCCAGGACACGAGCACAAAAAGTGATAATTCGTGTCCGCCAGCCTAAACTTCCTAAATCAGCTGTTACTGACGAGACTTAATTTATAAGCATGTGACGGTAGCAGGCAGTGCATTATTAGTGCGACCATTACGAGGCGTAAGTCTTCTCTGTTAAGAAATATTAGCAAATCTAATATGCAGGAGTTGCCCATGATCTGAGAAATTTTGCAGCCCCGCGCTTCATTTCACGGCTTTCCTGCTTGTTTTGTTAAATGCAATTCTTGTTCCTCCTTTTGATTTCTGTCAATTGGATTGGATTGTCGATTGGGAAGTCGATTCGACAAATGATGCACCCTCATTTGCCAACTCATTGGCTTTTTTGTTACCTTCTATGTATTGCTTTGTGCCCAAGTACCCTGCATATATTAACGGTCTGGCCTGAGCGAAATCTCTCGAATGCTTGGTTGCATTCCAGAAAAATTCTTGATGAAGTTTCTTGTGAGAATATGGCCTTAAGTAATGGCTGCCTGAATTGAAGTTTTGCATATTTGGATACAAAATTCTATATGTCATTGGAAAGCTTTAATATAATATAGGATATCATAACTCAATTACTAGGCGTTTTTTCTCGAATGATGACAGAGCTTTTACACTCCCAAATTGAAAAATAATAATTCAATCCCCGTCAGCGAAAATTTTAGCAGAAAAGTACCTTTAGTAGTATATTAGTAGTGATAATAAATTTCTCCATGCCAATAGATTTTGGGTGAAATAATTCATTTTCTTCTAAATATTTCGTGAATTGATAAAGTTTCGTCATTCTCTCAGAATTTGTTTGAAGATAGCCGTACGTTAGAATTTTATTCAAAAATACATTATCTCAAAATTTGTTTCCAAAACCCCCTATCTGATCATAAGTTCAATGCATTTTGACATAAGTGGGAGTTAATGAAAAGCATTCTGAGATAAGGCGCTCTTCAATCTAATTCTAATATATGGTGTTTTTGTGACAAATCCTGAAAAGGGAAATTTTTTAAAATATTTTCAGTTGGGACGTTCTTTGAACAGGCAACCGACATGGGGTGATACGCCACAATGAACTGACAAAAAAAATAAAAGAAAATGGCTTATTGTCTTACAACTTTATACTCCCGCCTTGACTTTGACAGAAGAGTTAAGCTTTTGTGCGGTCCTGCTAAACAGGGAGTATTCACCTTTTTATTCAGAAATTACGGAAAGCTCTTTTCCGTTTAATTATTCATGGAAGTGTTCCGGATAAACCGTGGTCCGAATATATCAAATAAGTATATACATAATATTCCAAACATAAACCGATTCCACAATCTCTTAAATCTAGACCAATGTTCCGAACATACAGAATGAATAAGTTAACATGCCCAATGAGTACATCTCGTTATGGCATCTCCATTATTTAGTAATGATACTTTTACGTTAATCGATTTACTAGTCGAGTTTTTGACGTTGAACGATGAATTTTTAATTGGTTTAGGTTTCATATGTTCATAGGGTTACGAAAGTGCATGGTTCCTTCGTGTCCGTACTTTTCATAAAACCTATGTTCAGCCACACTAATAGATTCTGGCATAGTTAATAAAGTCATCATTAACGGCCCGATTCTTAGCGTTACCGGTAAAATAGTACCCAGAACATTATGTAACCGAAAATCGTTACCAGTTGTTTTATTCGCGATTCTGGCCAAAGTGGTAACGCTGTCATCACCGAAAAACTCACCAGTGTCTGTGGTGAAATTTAAAAGTTGGTTTTCTTCGCTTTACCCATGGCGGAACTATACAAGGTGGCAGCATGGGACAGCTGAATATAAACTTTTTTTATTAAATTTGATACATAAACTTCCGGCACAGTACGATTTTGACATTTGTCCATCGAATTTACAAAAACGAAGTACATGGAATTTTTATTTATGTTTGTAGGTATGTCACCATGCTGCCACCGTGTATGGTTTCGCCATGGTTTTACCGAAAATGTGTCACTCGTAGATACGATGTTAACGAATAAACGGGACGATGTGTATATACATATCTACATACATGTATACGTTTTTACATAGCTATATTGTAATATATACTGTGAAAGTACATGGAAACAAATATGTATAGCAAGAGGCAACACTTTTTATACCTTTCATGAAAATGAAATGGTATATTAATTTCGTCACGAAACCGAAAATTGTAAGTCCTTAAAGGAAAATAGATAGACCCACCATTAAGTATACCGAAATAATCAGGTTGAAGAGCTGAGTTGATTTAGCCATGTCCGTCTGTCCGTCTGTCTGTTTGTATGCAAACTAGTCCCTCAATTTTTGAGGTATCTTGATAAAATTTGGTGAGCGGGTGTATTTGGGTGTCCGATTAGACATTTGTCGGAACCGACCGGATCGGACCACTATAGCATATATTCTCCATACAACCGATTTTTCAGAAAAAGAGGATTTTTGTAATATCTTACCCAATTTAACAGATTGAAGCTTCAAACTTCACCATATACTTTCGAATATTGCACGTATTGTTGCCTGAAAAAATTGATGAGATCGGTCGTACCGATTGTTCAGATAAGGAACTTTTCGTAATTACTGCCCTATTTTAAGAGCTAGAGGCTTCAAATTTCAACGAATGCTTACGTATATAGCATATATTGTTGTCTGAAAAAATCATAAAGATCGGTGGTATATATAGTATATATATGGTGGTATATATACTATATATATATATATAGTATATATATATATATATATATATTTTCGCAAATTTTAGCCCCATTTTAACAGCTAGAAGCTTCAAATTTCACCGAATACTTACGTATATAGCATATATTGTTGTCTGAAAAAATCATAGAGATCGGTTGTATATATAGTATATATCTCATACAACCGATTGTTCAGATAAGAAACTTTTCGCAATTTCTACCCCATTTTAACAGCTATAAGCTTCAAATTTCACCGATTGCTTACGTATATAGCAAATATTGTTGTCTGCAAAAATCATAGAGATCGGTTGTATATATAGTATATATCTCATACAACCGATTGTTCAGAAAGGAAACTTTTCGCAATTTCTACCCCATTTTAAGCTTCAAATTTCACCGATTGCTTACGTATATAGCATATATTGTTGTCTGAAAAAATCATAGAGATCGGTTGTATATATAGTATATATCTCATACAACCGATTGTTCAGATAAGAAACTTTACGCAATTTCTACCCCATTTTAACAGATATAAGCTTCAAATTTCACCGTTTGCTTACGCATATAGCATATATTGTTGTCTGAAAAAATCATAGAGATCGGTTGTATATATAGTATATATCTCATACAACCGATTGCTCAGATAAGAAACTGTGCACAATTTTTGCCCCTTTTTAACAGCTAGACGCTTCAAATTTCACCATATGCTTACGTATATAGCATATATTGTTGTCTGAAAAAATCATAGAGATCGGTGGTATATATATTATATACCCCATATAAACTCTAATTTTTGCCCCTTTTTACGGCTAGAAGCTTCAAAATTCATCAAATTTCATCAAATAGTTACGCTTACGTCATATATTAGCCGTGTTTTTTAACACGCGTATATCCGTTTACGCTTAAACTTTATATTGACTGCTAAGAGACAAACTATAAATACACCTCTGAAATTGCTGCGCATAAATTTTGTCCTACTAAATTTCAATACGCATTATACTCAGATGTAACTGAAATATGTGTCTTTGTTTCACCCTGTACACTAATTCTATGTATTATATGTGTGTCCACAATTCATCGCAACTGATTCAGCTATATGTTATACCCTATGGCCATCAGAGCGTTGCGTCTCCGCTTTTCGGTACACCCTGTTGCTGTAGCTAGTTGTTTTACCACAGCCGCTAGATGGGTCTCCTAAGCATTATCTAAGCGAAGATAGGCGTTTTTTAACACGCGCAAACGAAACGTATACGCGCGTGTTAAAAAACACGGCTATTATTGAAATACGTGATTCATAGTCATAGTTTTTACACGCAGACCACAAAAACCTGAAACTTTGGATCCTCAGACAAAGTACCTACCTATTTTTTATTTTATATTTATCTTAAAAATCGTTAAGGTATGTAGATCTGTTCACTATATATTTCTTATCTTATACATCCGATTATACGGAGATTACGAGCGGGATAAGATTATTGTTCAGCCCCATTCATGAAAGGTATGAAGTCTTCAGCACAGCCGAAGACAGTCCCATTCTTACTTGTTTACTATTATATTTACTTATTTGCGCTCACAATTCTTTATTTTTCAGTATTGCCTTTTTCTAAACAACAGCTTTTGTGTGGTTACATCGATGTTACCACCTATTTTAGTGGGTAAACAATTATCCGGCTACTTTCGTGGGCTGAATACCAAAAGGGTACAAAAACTACCACATGAAGAAAGTTGCCGTGGTGAAGAAAGTTGTTACCACATTAGAATCAGGCTGTAAATAAGAAAATTGTTCTAAGGAATTATGCAGTTCAGTACTTATCGGGTATTTGTAAAATAATTGCTTCCTATTTCTACTACTAAAGGCCGCGGTACAATGACATTTTGCATATAGATGCGTTTAACACAAGCTTATGCATTCCAATACCATCGTCACAATCAGACAAGATGTTGCGCTTGTAAATATGAAGGAACTTCAGACTTGGCCATTGAAGTTTATTACGCCTTGCCCATTCACATACAAAATTTCGCGAAGCACTGTTGTAAACATTCTCCCTATACACCAAAAATACTTGCTAACATATTTTGTGTCATAATCGATTGTTATATTGCAGTTTTTAATTGCGAAAAATGTTAGAAAATCTGCCAACCAGTGGGAAAAATAATTTCACTTGCAAAGTGTGCCAACACCCTTAGCCAAAGCAAATGCCAAATTCTTCTTCTTATGATTTGCTTGGAACAAAATTGGGGAGTTGGCTACTTTTCAATATCAGATGGCGCCAGTGTCGCTCATTCTACCATTCTCCATAAAAATACGTGCAATCTACTCATAATGCATAAGCTTATGTTAAACTCATCTATATGAAAAACTGCTTATGTGTCGAAGCTATAATATTTTTCGAGAAATCGCAAAGAACTAGAGTTGTGATTTTTCGTTCATTTCAGAGATTCGATTCTTTAGTTCTTTTTCTGATGAACGAACAAGTTGTTCTTTTTGTTCATCCGTTCTTTTTTGTTTTCAAGCAAATTTGTTCACTTCTGCTTGCACCCGCGAAAAAAGCCAACAAGTATATATGAGGGTGTGTATGCAGCAATGCTTTGTGTAGGTATATTTAAATGTGTTATGAATAAATAAGTTAATATATACATATATGTTTAATTAACTTCAAAAAAAGTTACAAATTTCGGAAGATCCAGGAAACTGAAAGAGTACAGACAAAAATGGTAAATATGATCTTTTCATGTTTAATAAATGTAGTTTCTTACAAAAGATGTTTTTCATAATTAGTCCACACAAATAATAACATTAGATAAAACGAACTAAAGGAACAAATGAACTAAAAGAACAAATAGAACCGAAATCGAAGATCTAGTTCACTTGTTCAGTTGAGAGACCCGGTCAATTGAACAAATTCAGAACGAAACGACCCAACTCTACAAAGAACCAACACAGTTAACGGATGTCAATTCGATTTCGGAGCAATGGCTGCAATTGTCAAAAAATTTCTCAGCCGAGCAAACCTCTTGTGCATTGTGGATAAAACAAGTGTGATAACTTTTGCATATACGTCAAAATTACAAATAGAATGGATCACCTGATTTTTAATTGACTATCGCTTGTTCATTCTGTATCTCTTTCTATCACCCGCTGAAGATAGCCGTCCCTTTGCGACGCCATATTGAACATGCTGTCAAAACGAGCTCAAAATGCTAAAAAGTATTTGAATTTTATTAGACTTTGCTGGTCTAGTGAAGTTAATCCAAGTAAAAACTCGTACCTACTTTTTCTAAAAAATATATCACACTACGTTTCGCCAAGCTCCTTGGCATCCTCTGGGGCATAATCTTTATTTTTCAACAACAAAAAGACACAACAAAGCCATATTGAACATCCTGTCAGGCAGTTGACTGATAAGATATCACACTTGTTTTATTCACAATGCTCTTGTGATTGAATCATGATAGCTAATAAAAAAATTTTTTAAATGAATTTTTTCAAGAAAAATTAAAAAAGAAAAAATACTATATGACAATTTTTTTTTCGACCATCTTTAATGTTCACTGAAAATTACTGCAAAAATGCTACAGAATGTATTCAATAAGTATAAAAGCTATTTAGTAATATTCAAAAAAAAAAAAAACCGATTGTGAAAAATATTAAATTTTCAAGCCCTTGTATTTTGAAAACCCTTTGTTAGTAAGTCTTGCTTTTGGCATATAAGGTTATACAAAAATTGATGCAAGGTTTTATTAAAATTGGAAATATGAAATAATTTATGAGGTACACTTGGAAAATTTTACATCACATTGTTGCATCACAAGTTGGGATTATGTTGTGTGGCCAGCAGAGATCTGCTTTGGGTACTAATAAAATTAGTGCACTTAGTCATGAGCCAACAAATTGTGCCTAAATGTGAACTTAGTCAAGTACAGACAAATACTATGAGTGATTAACACATAAAATAGAAAATACATACGAGTGCCCCGTAACACATATGTCTCATACATATATGACATTGTTGAGTATAAACTGATGTCGTAGTCGCCTTATACTCAGTAGCACGTTGATTTCGTGTGTAATACACTGTATACTTCGTTTATCATCGGTTTTACTTTGGCGCTGTATTCAGTTTAGTTTCGTGTACGTCGTTGTGTAGCTAGCGTCAGAAGACTGATTTGACTTTATTCATTTTATTGCACTGTTAGTCTTAGTTATTCCAATTAGTGTTTTCGTATAACACAGTTGACGTTCTTGCTCAATAAGACAATTGAGTACTGAACTGCTTCATGGCTTATGAGCGGTTATTCATTTTACGAAGCATGACTTGCTTGATATTCTTTGTTTGCATACGCACTAATACTCATTTTTTGGTTAGTCCACTAATAATCTTAAAAGATGAATAATTGCAGCTCACTGGTGGGCAGACATGCAAAGTGACAAATTTAGGAAATTAAATATGCTCCTGTTCACGTTTAATCAGATATGTACTCAAATGTTTTTTTTACAAAATTCGTTGTGGAATAAACTACGTACTCTAATTATAACACCTCAAGCTATATAGATTATGCTAATAACAACAATACCTTCAACAAAAAATTCGCAGAATGTGTATAACTAATGGCTATTAAGTAATTTTCTAAATAGCATTGGTATCGTGGGAAATAATTTTTATTATATATTCTGTAAATTTCATACCAACACACACAAACATAAGAAATATTCATGCTAAATATTTAAATACAAATTTCCATGGAAATAAAATTTAAACCTCTCTGAAGTTGGCAAGACAACTTTTACGTGGAAAAAAATTACCTATTGGGAAAATTGCCGTGAATTTGCCGTAATTTATCCGTGAAACAAAAAAATTTGCCGTGGCCATATTTTAGAAAATACAGGGTGGTACACCAACTTCACGTGAAGTTAGCGTGCCACCCTCAGAAAACCACCTTAGAGACCAGCTAGGAAAATAATTCTTGCACACGAATTTGCCGTAAATTTGCCGTAGATAAGTGGCATATTTTATAAATTCGAAAAAGAAAATTCAAATTTTTGTTTATGGTGCACCACCAACTTCATGTGAAGTTAGCGTGCCACTTTTCGAAAACCACCTTAGAGGCCAGCTAGGAAAATAATTTTTGCACACGAATTTGCCGTAAATTTGCCGTAGATAAGTGGCATATTTTATAAATTCGAAAAAAAAAATTTCAAATTTTTTTATGGTGCACCGCCAACTTCACGTGAAGTTAGCGTGCCACCCTCAGAAAACCACCTTAGTGGCCAGCTAGGAAAATAATTCTTGCACACGAATTTGCCGTAAATTGGCCGTAGATAAGTGGCATATTATATAATTTCGGAAAAAAATTATTTTCCTAACTGGTGTCTAAGGTGGTTTTCGAAAAGTGGCACGCGAACTTCACGTGAAGTTGGCGGTGCACCATAAAAAAAAGTTAAAATTTTTTTTCCGAAATTATATAATATGCCACTTATCTACGGCCAATTTACGGCAAATTCGTGTGCAAGAATTATTTTCCTAGCTGGCCACTAAGGTGGTTTTCTGAATTTCTAAAATATAACCACGGCAAATTTTTTTGTTTCACGGATAAATTACGGCAAATTCACGGCAATTTTCCCAATAGGTAATTTGTATGTATGTAGGTTCACATATAAGCTGAAATGAAAAACATTATCCGCACTGTTCCGCATGGTACCCTGCGCCACTTCAGAACGAGATCGAGATTCAATTAAGCCAGTCAGCTTCTTCGCTGGGTTAACTGGCGACGATTCGTCACACTAAGGGAATTTAAATAATTTTACACATGATCCTTCCAGTGGGGTTGGGGCCGTCCTCTTCATCGGCTTACCTAGGCAGGTTCCGATAAAAATACCTTATTATCTGCAGCATAATCTTTCATTCGCATAACACGGTATAGCGAGCGTAGCTATTACGTTTAACTTCGCTGGATTATGTTGATGTCTAAGTAAAGCTCGTACAGCTCATCATTAAATCTTCTTCGGTATACGCCGTCGCCAGCGCGTAGGGGTTCGTTAATCTGTTGAAGAACCTTTCTCTCAAACACTCCCAAACCCGCTTTATCTGGTGTTGTCATGGTCCATGCTTCTGCACCATATAGTAGGACGTGTACGATAAGTGACTTGATGAGCATGATTATCGTTTGCCAAAAGGGGACTTAACTTTGCAAATTCCTACCTAGTTAAAAGTAGTATTCACTGGCAAGAGTGATTCTTCGCAGGATTTCAGAGCTGATGTTGTTTTTTGTGTTAATGCTGGTTCCCAAGTAAACGAAGTGTTTTAAAATAAATAAATAAATGTAAGGCGCGATAACCTCCGAAGAGCTTTTACGCCGAGCTTCTGTTCCGATTTGCGCCGTGCTGCTTTTTAATTTTTTCTGCATATTGGCGGGACGGGACCTACTTGTTTTATGCCAAATCCGAACGGCATCTGCAAGACAGATGAGCTTTCACTGAGAGCTTTTCATGGCAGAAATACACTGGCAGTGCTTGCCAAACACTGCTGAGGGGCGACCCCGTTTAGAAAAATTTTCTTCTTTCTAAAATGTTTGATGTTGCTTTTCCCGGGGCGTGAACCCATTATCTTCGGTGTGGTAGGCGCAGCACGCTACCATCGCACCACAGCGGCCGCTGAAGTGTTTTACTATTTCAAAATTATGGCTGCCAACAGTAGCGTGGTTTCCAAGGCGCAAATGCACTCACTCTTTGCTCGATGACAGCAAGTACTTCATTTTGTCCTCATTCACCATCAAACCCATCTTTTCTGCTTCTTGAGTTCTGCAGCTAGTATAATTTTCTCCAGCATCAAATTAAAGAAATCACACGATAGGGGATCACCCTGTTTGAAACCTCGTTTAGTTTCGAACGACTTGGATAGGTCCTCCCCGATTATAACAGCGCTGATTGTGTTGCTCAACATCACTTTGCACAACCGTATAAGTTTTGCGGGGAAACCAAATTCAGAAAAAGCGGCATATAGGCAGCTCCTTTTCGTGATGTCGGGTTTAAAATCAATTATTTTTTCAGCTTTTTTTCCAAGATTCAGGGCATTGTGAAAGTCTTGTCGATGGTAGATGGTGGGCTTCAATCTTTCGAACAATACACTTGACATGACCTTTTATAAGAAAGCTGATTCCGCGATAGTTGGCGCAGTTTGCAGGATCACCTTTCTTGTGGAGTTGGCAGAAAACACTTAAGCTCCAATCGTCGGGAGTGCACTCGATTGGCCATAATTTACAAGATAGCTGATGGATGCGCCAATACCAAGAAGTGTACCATGCCTACCTATTAAAATATAAATTTAAATCATCCAGTGAATGAGATTTTTTCTTTTAAATGATTTTGAAAGTGCCGGACTCTTTTTAATAGGACCTCACTGTACTTAATTGATTCTCTTCTCAAACTTTACTAATTTTTTGACCCTGCGTATTGACTTAGCTCCCATATACCTTTGTTGACATTTATGTCAAGTCTGATACTAATGGGCACATACGTTTGTATCTTTCTTGGTTTAACTTAATAATATATTTGCTTTGTACCTCCCCTGAGTGTCACGTGCTGTTGTTATTGATTATATATAAGAATCCATAAGTACAACATTAAGATAGAAATCGGTGATATCCGTTTCTTGTAATGTCATGAGCAAACAAATGTTTGTTTACACATCGAACTCCATCCACCATCTACGGGCACCGCAGTGTGGCCTTGGAATAGACTATTCTAGTGTTTATAGCGTTTTCTTTTTGAGCGATTGCTTAAATTTGGCAAAGTTGCATGACATTAAACAACTAGAAACTGCACAGTAGGTGAATTCACGTATCAACCTCAACGGACTTAAACTTTGATACTTCGCCCTGACCTTCATAATAAATGCTGATGCTAGCGAAGGTAATCGTAAATGCCAAAAATTATAAGCACAAAATACTTTCACAATGGTTATGGGTACGTGATGTTGCTTAAATGTTTTATCTTACATAATCGTGAGCATTTATAAACACATTCCTTGATATAAGTTTGTTTGTTAGATCTTTTGTAGTTTTCTATGACATCGTCCCTGACTGGCGCTACCATGCGACATCACCAGCAATATATGTATGTGTTAGTGTATTTGTTTAAATACCCTGCAAAAAATTGTGCGATTAATTCCTAAAGCGGTTGGTCTCCAATTGTTCTCTTTTGTCTACATTTGGTCATAATTGATCCCCTTTAGTGCCTTTCGGGTACAGTTTGGAATTAGTCTGTTTGAAATCAATGAGCCCATTTTAAGAAATATTAAAAAGAAAAAACGGCAACGAAATGTGTAAAATAAAAAATATTACAGGTGATTGAATCGTATTATTTAAGAAAAGTGCGGTATAGACCTAAGTTAGGGGATCAGAATATACCCGCGGTAGGTATGCCTGTCGTAAGAGGCGACTAAAATACCAGATTCAAAGGGCTGTGTAGCGCAACTTTTTAGGTTGCCAACGCAATATATAGCTTCTCCAAACCCAATTGTCAACCTCACCTATCCGCGGCGAATCCTGTTTCACTAACAGACGAGGCTCTGGCGACCCCAAGCTCCTCATGGAACTTGTGGGTAGGGAGGGAAGGAATGGCCTGAAGGTTTAATGTGGCCACATAAATCGTTCCCGAGATGGTCGGGATAGCACCTTAATGGTGATATGGTACCGGAGCGTACCGGATTTGTATCCGGCAAAGGACCATCACATCGATAACACTCCCCAAAGCCTTCGGGGAGCAACCTTATCGCTACAACAACAACAACAAAAACTAGGACTTAACGACTACGCCGGAGTTAGGGTTAAATTTTCGGAGAATATTGTAACGAATTTAGGGAAATCTTAGTTATTTATGCACTTACTACTAACGCTCGAATCGCTGAACTGTTGAGTATATAACTCCAATATTCAGTATTTCAAAGTGGTCTTTATTTAGACTACTTTGGGAGTAGTGCAATTATACTTCACAACTTATATACTCGCGCGCTTTACTAAAAGCGTGTTAAAATCAAACTGATTAGTTATTCCTCAGACTGCGCTGCTTTTATACTCTTTGTTGCTTCGTCCGCATATTTCTACTAAGGTCTAGACGTTTTACCTTCTAGAACTGTTGTGTCGCATACTTGCTTAGTTAGCTATATGCGTGTGTATGTGTGAGTAACAACTTCGGCTGATGACTACATGTGTTTGTGTGAGATATTCGAGCTGTTGGTTGTGTGTGTGCATGTACATAAGTTTGGCTGCTTACTGCATTTGTTGTTATGATTATTTATTAACAGCATAGTGATGCTAATATTCGTCACAATATTTTTGTATTCCTTTTTTAAAAGCGGGCTAACATACTTTCATCAAATAGATTTGATGGCTTGGCAAACCCTTCGATTGTGGTTCTGTTGAAAAATGCGACTGGTCCCTATTTGAGTTCTTATTGAACCGAAAAAGGACAATGTGCCCATATGGGTACAAAAGTGATTGGTCCTATCGATCCCTTCCGTGTATAAATGGGTACAATTAGTCTCTTCATAGGATATGCTCAAACAAAAGGGAACAGTTCAACTCATACAAAGAGATCAAAACTGTCGTTGGTCGCATACTCCTTTGCGACTCTTCCCGGATTCATCCTAGACTAATCGCATTTTTTGCAGGGTATTAACGTAAAATGTTTGTGTGTGTTAGACAAGCGCTGACAACTGTTAGTCACGGTCTAAGTAAAGCGGAAGTTAAAGATCAAGTGCAAACGTGTCATCAGCGGAGTTTGTTTAGTGAAAGTTGTAGCTCGTGTATAAAACAGTATGCAATTAAAATGAGTACGTTTATCAAAAACAACAAGTAAGAACGGGACTGTCTTCGGCTGTGCCGAAGACTTCATACCTTTCATGAATGGGGCTGAACAATAATCTTATCCCGTTCGTAATCTCCGAATAATCGGATGTATAAGATAAGAAATATATAGTGAACAGATCTACATACCTTAACGATTTTTAAGATAAATATAAAATAAACAAGTAAGGAAGGCTAAGTTCGGGTGTAACCGAACATTACATACTCAGTTGAGAGCTATGGAGACAAAATAAGGAAAATCACCATGTAGGAAAATGAACCTAGGGTAACCCTGGAATGTGGTTGTATGACATGTGTATCAAATGGAAGGTATTAAAGAGTATTTTAAGAGAGAGTAGGCCATAGTTCTATGGATGGACGCCATTTAGGGATATCGCCATAAAGGTGGACCAGGGCTGACTCTAGAATGTGTTACGATATGGGTATCAAATGAAAGGTGATAATGAGTATTTTAAAAGGGAATGGGCTTTAGTTCTATAGGTGCACGCCTTTTCGAGAAATCGCCATAAAGGTTAACCAGGGGTGACTCTAGAAAATGTTTGTACGATATGGGTATCAAATGAAAGCTGTTAATGAGTATTTTGAAAAGGAGTGATCCTTAGTTCCATAGGTGGACGCCGTTTCGAGATATCGCCATAAAGGTGGACCAGGGGTGTCTCTAGTTGTACGATATGGGAATCAAATGAAAGGTGTTACTGAGCATTTTAAGAGGGAGTGGGCATTAGGTCTATAGGTGTACGCCTTTTCGAAATGTCGCCATTAGGGTGGGCCAGGGGTGACTCTAGAATGTGTTTGTATGATATGGGTATCAAATGAAAGATGGTAATGAGTATTTTAAAAGGGAGTAATCCTTAGTTCTATAGGTGGACGCCTTTTCGAGATATCGCCATAAAGGTGGACCAAGGGTGACTCTAGAATGTTTGTACGATATGGGTATCAAACGAAAGGTGTTACTGAGCATTTTAAGAGGGAGTGGGCATGAGGTCTATAGGTGGACGCCTTTTCGAGATATCGTCATTAGGGTGGGCCAGGGGTGACTCTAGAATGTGTTTGTACGATATGGGTATCAAACGAAAGGTGTTACTGAGCATTTTAAGAGGGAGTGGGCATTAGGTCTATAGGTGGACGCCTTTTCGAGATATCGCCATTAGGGTGGGCCGGGGGTGACTCTAGAATGTTTTTGTACGATATGGGTATCAGATGAAAGGTGGTAATGAGTATTTTAAAAGGGAGTAATCCTTAGTTCTATAGGTGGACGCCTTTTCGAGATATCGCCATAAAGGTGGACCAAGGGTGACTCTAGAATGTTTGTACGATATGGATATCAAACGAAAGGTGTTACTGAGCATTTTAAGAGGGAGTGGGCATTAGGTCTATAGGTGGACGCCTTTTCGAGATATCGCCATTAGGGTGGGCCAGGGGTGACTATAGAATGTTTGTGCGATATGGGTATCAAACGAAAGGTGTTACTGAGCATTTTAAGAGGGAGTGGGCATTAGGTCTATAGATGGACGCCTTTTCGAGATATAGCCATTAGGGTGGGCCAGGGGTGACTCTAGAATGTGATTGTACGATATGGGTATCAAATGAAAGGTGGTAATGAGTATTTTAAAACGGAGTAATCCTTAGTTCTATAGGTGGACGCCTTTTCGAGATATCGTAATTAGGGTGGGCCAGGGGTGACTCTAGAATGTATTTGTACGATATGGATATCAGATGAAAGGTGGTAATGAGTATTTTAAAAGGGAGTAATCCTTAGTTCTATAGGTGGACGCCTTTTCGAGATATCGCCATAAAGGTGGACCAAGGGTGACTCTAGAATGTTTGTACGATATGGGTATCAAACGAAAGGTGTTACTGAGCATTTTAAGAGGGAGTGGGCATTAGGTCTATAGGTGGACGCCTTTTCGAGATATCGCCTTTAGGGTGGGCCAGGGGTGACTCTAGAATGATTGTACGATATGGGTATCAAACGAAAGGTGTTACTGAGCATTTTAAGAGGGAGTGGGCATTAGGTCTATAGGTGGACTCCTTTTCGAGATATCGCCATTAGGGTGGGCAAGGGGTAACTCTAGAATGTTTGTACGATAAGGGTATCAAACGAAAGGTGTTACTGAGCATTTTAAGAGGGAGTGGACATTAGGTCTATAGGTGGACGCCTTTTCGAGATATCGCCATTAGGGTGGGCCAGGGGTGACTCTAGAATGTTTGTGCGATATGGGTATCAAACGAAAGGTGTTACTGAGCATTTTAAGAGGGAGTGGGCATTAGGTCTATAGATGGACGCCTTTTCGAGATATCGCCATTAGGGTGGGCCAGGGGTGACTCTAGAATGTTTGTGCGATATGGGTATCAAACGAAAGGTGTTACTGAGCATTTTAAGAGGGAGTGGGCATTAGGTCTATAGATGGACGCCTTTTCGAGATATAGCCATTAGGGTGGGCCAGGGGTGACTCTAGAATGTGATTGTACGATATGGGTATCAGATGAAAGGTGGTAATGAGTATTTTAAAAGGGAGTAATCCTTAGTTCTATAGGTGGACGCCTTTTCGAGATATCGCCATAAAGGTGGACCAAGGGTGACTCTAGAATGTTTGTACGATATGGGTATCAAACGAAAGATGTTACTGAGCATTTTAAGAGGGAGTGGGCATTAGGTCTATAGGTGGACGCCTTTTCGAGATATCGCCATTAGGGTGTGCCAGGGTGACTCTAGAATGTATTTGTACGATATGGATATCAAATTAAAAGTATTAGTGAGTGTTTTAAAAGCGACTGGCCCTTAGATGTATATGTGAAGGCGTTCTCGCGATATCGACCAAAATGTGGACCAGGTGATCCAGAAAATCATCTGTCGGGTACTGCTAATTTATTTATATATGCAATACCACTAACAGTATTCCTGCCAAGATTCCAAGGGCTGTTGATTTCGCCTTGTAGAACTTTTTCATTTTCTTCTACTTAATATGGTAGGTGTCACACCCATTTTACAAAGTTTTTTCCAAAGTTATATTTTGCGTCAATAAACCAATCCAGTTACCATGTTTCATCCCTTTTTTCGTAGTTGGTATAGAATTATGGCATTTTTTTCATTTTTCGTAATTTTCGATATCGATAAAGTGGGCGTGGTTATGGTCGGATTTCGGCCATTTTTTATACCAAGATAAAGTGAGTTCAGATAAGTATGTGGGCTAAGTTTAGTAAAGATATATCGGTTTTTGCTCAAGTTATTGTGTTAACGGCCGAGCGGAAGGACAGACGGTGGACTGTGTATAAAAACTGGGCGTGGCTTCCACAGATTTCGCCCATTTTCACAGAGAACAGTTACCGTCACAGAATCTATGCTTCTACCAAATTTGAGAAGGATTGGTAAATTTTTGTTCGACTTATAGCATTAAAAGTATTCTAGACAAACTAAATGAAAATGGGCGGAGCCACGCCCATTTTGAAATTTTCTTTTATTTTTGTATTTTGTTGCATCATAACATTACTGGAGTTGAATTTTGACTTAATTTACTTATATACAGTAAAGACATTAAATTTTTTGTTAAAATTTGAATTTAAAAAAATGTTTTTTTAAAAAGTGGGCGTGTTCTTCATCCAATTTTGCTAATTTTTATTTAGCACATATATAGTAATAGTAGTAACGTTCCTGCCAAATTTCATCATGATATCTTCAACGACTGCCAAATTACAGCTTGCAAAACTTTTAAATTACCTTCTTGTAAAAGTGGGCGGTGCCACGCCCATTGTCCAAAATCTTACTAATTTTGTATTCTACGTCATAACATCAACCCACCTACCAAGTTTCATCGCTTTATCCGCCTTTGGCAATGAATTATCGCATTTTTTCGGTTTTTCGAAATTTTCGATATCGAAAAAATGGGCGTGGTTATAGTCCGATATCGTTCATTTTAAATAGCGATCTGAGATGAGTGCTCAGGAACCTACATACCAAATTTCATCAAGATACCTCAAAATTTACTCAAGTTATCGTGTTAACGGACGGACGGACGGACGGACGGACGGACATGGCTCAATCAAATTTTTTTTCGATCCTGATTATTTTGATATATGGAAGTCTATATCTATCTCGATTCCTTTATATATGTACAACCAACCGTTATCCAATCAAACTTAATATACTCTGTGAGCTCTGCTCAACTGAGTATAAAAACGGGTAGGTACTTTGTGTGAGGATGCAAAGTTTCAGGTTTTTTGTGGTCTGCGTGTAAAAACTATGACTACGAATCACGTATTTCAAAAATATATGACGAAAACGTAACTATTTGATGAAATTTGATGAATTTTGAAGATTCTAGCCGTAAAAAAGGGGTGAAAATGACAGTTTATATGAAGTATATAATATATATACGACCGATCTCTATGATTTTTTCAGACAACAATATATGCTATATACGTAAGCATTTTGTGAAATTTGAAGCTTCTAGCTGTTAAAATGGGGCCGAAATCGTAAAAAAAATATATATATACTATATATATATACTATATATACCATCATATATATATTATATATATCACCGATCTCTATGATTTTTTGACACAACAATACATACTATATACGTAAGCAATCGGTGAAATTGGAAGCTTATAACTGTTAAAATGGGGAAGGAATTGCGCAAAGTTTCTTATCTGAACAATCGGTTGTATGGGATATATACTATATATACCACCGGTATCTATGATTTTCTCGGACAACAATATATGCTATACACGTAAGCATTTGGTGAAATTTGAACATATCTAAACGATTTTTAAGATAAATATAAAATAAAAAATAGGTAGGTAATCTGTGTGAGGATGCAAAGCTTCACGTTTTTTGTGGTCTGCATGTAAAAACTATGGCTACGAATCACGTATTTCAAAAATATATGGCGTAAACGTAATTATTTGATGAAATTTGATGAATCTTGAAGCTTCTAGCCGTAAAAAAGGGGTCAATATGACAGTTTATATGAAGTATATAATATATATACCACCGATCTCTATGATTTTTTCAGACAACAATATATGCTATATACGAAAGCATTTTGTGAAATTTGAAGCTTCTAACTGTTAAAACGGGGCAGAAATTGCGCAAAGTTTCTTATCTGAACAATCGGTTGTATGAGATATATACTATGTATATCACTGATCTCAATGATTTTTTCAGACATCAATATATGCTATACACCAGGGCATTTTTTAAGTAATACGAACGTGGCCAAATGGCCACGTAGTAGTCCGCCGTGGCCACGTAGTAATCATAATCTGGCCACAACTAAATTTCGAAAATGCGTGAACAACACCTAACTGAAATAATGTCAGAAATTTTTTGAACATACATGATTTCCCCAAAATGTCAAAAAATATATAACTTGCTAATTCTAATAAAGTTTTTGGTGCTAATAGAAGAAATTTATCAACGAATGAATGATAGTTAGAGATGGGAAAGGGGTAAATACCCAAATGGTAAATACACGGTAAATTGGTTATACATGGTAAAAATGGGTAAAGTCCCAAATATTTACCCAAAATAAATACCCACGACGGCCACCGTGGTGTGATGGTAGTGTGCTCCGCCTACCACACCGGATGCCCTGGGTTCAAACCCCGGGCAAAGCAACATCAAACATTTTAGAAATAAGGTTTTTCAATTAGAAGAAAATTTCTCTAAGCGGGGTCGCCCCTCGGCAGTGTTTGGCAAGCGCTCCGGGTGTATTTCTGCCATGAAAAGCTCTCAGTGAAAACTCATCTGCCTTGCAGATGCCGTTCGGAGTCGGCATAAAATCATGTAGGTCCCGTCCGGCCAATTTGTAGGGAAAATCAACAGGAGCACGACGCAAATTGGAAGAGAAGCTCGGCCTTAGATCTCTTCGGAGGTTATCGCGCCTTACATTTATTTATTTATTTTTAAAGGTAAAAATAATCTTTTGGAAAATATGGGAAACCAACACACAAATTCATTCCAAAATGTATCCAATTTGTCCTATATTGGTGGGTAGTTATCCATTATGCTATCGGTTGAATTAGTTTTAATCTGTAATCCAGCGTTTTTCAAAAATATTTAGCCAATAATGCATGCCGTTGCAAATATTTAAGTTTACTCAGTAAACATTTTGAGTCGAAAAAGAGTCGGAAAAATATCTAAATTGGAGCCTTTACAGCCGGTATGTGCTCATTTGGGAGGCCAAAACCAATGTATTTCCTTCTTGCAATGGTCGTCCTATATGAGCCTATTAACGTAAATCATTTGAGCCTAAAAAAGATGCTTATACAATAGGGCGGGTCGATTTAAAAATCGCTCATTGCTCTGTGAAAATCGTATTCTAGGGATCAAAATAAGGAACTTTGACGAAGGAACCATACCTCTAAAACGAATTCTGATGTCCCCCCCTTTGGGTCGAACTTTTGGGTAGGGGCAATTTTAATTCTACCTGCTGTGTCTTGTGGTGGCTTAAAAAAAAGAACACAAGTAATTTTACGATCTGCAATTGTGTCACAGTGATACCTTCATTTTTTAAAACGGTTGAATAAAAAACCCACACAACTATGTTTACGACATGCAAATGCATCACAGTGATGCTTTGGTTTTAAAGGGGGTTGTAAAAACGCTAATTTCTAATAATTTTTTTAATTTCTTTTCTATTACTAAGTTAAATTAATTTTTTCATTTACATATGTTCTGACTAAATAAATTTCTAAAGAGAAAAATAAACTCCAAAAAGAAAAAAAACATAGGCATTTCAAAGTGGGATTTTTCAAAATTTACAAGTTCGACCCAAAGGGGGGGACATCAGAATTCGTTTTAGAGGTATGGTTCCTTCGGCAAAGTTTCTTATTTTGATCCCTAGAATATGATTTTCACAGATCAATGGGCGATTTTTTTGCCTCCCCATAAATCGACCCGGCCTATTATACAATAAAAGAATAGGAAGGGTAAAAATAATGTACAAATGTAATTCATTTTGTATTAAAATGAACAGTGATCGTAACAAAGTTTCAAAATTTGTTCCAAACTCGCTGTGACGAACATAAATAGTTGATAAATTATAATTTTTGCATGCAAGATTAGGAGCTTTTAGGCCGTTAAATAAAAGGCAAAAATTAAATTTTCTTTTACCCTCCTACGCGTTTCGACGCTTTTCTGATTCCTATATTGCCCACTTATTTTGGATTCGTTTCGGATTCTTAAATTATGAGCGCCGTGAGCCTGTTTGTTTGGGTAAATATGTGTCCCTTATAAATATTCTCTTACAGTTCTGGAGTTTAATATGGTTCAAAAGCTTCAAAAATTCTATCACCTTAGAGTCTTTTATGACTACGATTTGATGAAATTATAAACAAACGAAAAATATTAGAATTAGTAAACTAGGCAGCTCCGGAAAAAAACTCTGAAATTTTTCTGCGACAATTTATTCTAAATAAATAATTAACTCAACTAATACTTATTTCATTTCTATCTTATCCTCATGTGAGTTTTATCACATTCTCCCCTATGTTTTCCGCTTCGGATATATGTCAAAAATTCTTCCTAAAAGCCCTGAAGTAGTGTCATTAAAAGGCTCAAAATTAGCAGTATATGACGCCAATAAGGCTCATATATGATATCGGAAGAAGGTCTGTATAAGACTTATGTTAGAGGCAAAATATAAGCATATATCATTCGCTTCAGGTTCCTAAATGAGTTCATAACGAGTGCAAACGATCCAAAGTTTGGACTCCTTTCAGACTAATTGTTGACTCCGAGTGTTTGCTGGGTTGTTTGTTTAAAATAAAAACGAAATTTTTTTAATTTCAAATGGCGTATAAATTTAATTGCTGAATTGTAATTCCAAGCAGCCTCGATTCAAATGATTTTTAAATACCCAAAAAAAGGTACAAAAAAGGAATATTCCGGGTATTTTCTCGGTATTTACCAATAAAAATGGTTAATACCCGGTAGAATCCCAACTCTAATGATAGTTCATCAAATATACTATCAATGAGGATTTATATGGAAAAGAACATAGGTACTCACGACTTCCGTGACATATATAAATTCTACAAATTCTGCAAGTGCTCGAGGATTTTTGTCAGCATATAATAAAAAATGTTTGGCCAAGTATGTAATAAGTTGGATATGAAAAATAACTATTCCTGGGATTACTTGTTTTATTGCAAATGTTTTGGTATGAGTGAATCACAACCACGGTTGCCACAGCATGTTGTCGAGGAGATATTTTTCTTTTGGCCACCTAGTGAAAAATCCTTAAAAAATGCCCTGCTATACACGTAAGCAATCAGTGAAATTTGAAGCTTCTAGCTGTTAAAATGGGGTAGAAATTGCGAAAAGTTTCTTATCTGAACAATCGGTTGTATGAGATATATACTATATATAGAACCGATCTCTATGATTTTTTCAGACAACAATACATGCTATATACGTAAGCAATCAGTGAAATTTGAAGCTTATAGCTGTTAAAATGGGGTAGAAATTGTGAAAAGTTTTTTTTTTTTTTTTTTTTTTAATTGCGAAAAGTTTCTTATCTGAAAAATCGGTTGTATGAGATATATACTATATATACAACCGATCTCTATGATTTTTTCAGACAACAATATATGCTATATAAGTAAATATTCGGTGAAATTTGAAGCTTCTAGCTGTTAAAATGGGGCTAAAATTTGCGAAAATATATATATATATACTATATATATACTATATATACCACCATATATATACTATATATACCACCGATCTTTATGATTTTTTCAGACAACAATATATGCTATATAAGTAAGCATTCGCTGAAATTTGAAGCCTCTAGCTCTTAAAATAGGGCAGTAATTACGAAAAGTTCCTTATCTGAACAATCGGTTGTGGGGGATATATACTATATATACGACCGATCTCATAAATTTTTTCAGGCAACAATATGTTCAATATACGAAAGTATATGGTGAAGTTTGAAGCTTCAATCTGTTAAATTGGGTAAGATATTACAAAAATCCTCTTTTTCTGAAAAATCGGTTGTATGGAGGATATATGCTATAGTGGTCCGATCCGGTCGGTTCCGACAAATGTCTAATCGGACACCCAAATACACCTGCTCACCAAATTTTATCAAGATATCTCAAAAATTGAGGGACTAGTTTGCATACAAACAGACAGACGGACAGACGGACAGACGGACATGGCTAAAACAACTCAGCTCTTCAACCTGATTATTTCGGTATACTTAATGGTGGGTCTATCTATTTTCCTTTAAGGACTTACAATTTTCGGTTTCGTGACGAAATTAATATACCATTTCATTTTCATGAAAGGTATAAAAATATGAAAAACTGTACAGCACTACCTTTACTTATAAATATAGACCAAAACGCAGCAGACAACATTTCCTATCAAAAATAAACCACTCGTGATACAAATTTATTAAAATTTTTGAAAATAAATGTGATGCCGCCCAAAGTGTAGGCATTTAATGAAACTAAGAAGGCGTGATCTCCTCTTCCAATTTGCTTCGTGATCCTTTCAATTTTTTCTAAAAATTGGCGGATCAGAACTTTAGTGTTTTGACGCCGACTACGAACGGCACGTTTTTTCACTGAGAAGCTTTTTATGGCAGAAATACACGCGGAGTGTTTGCCGATTCACTTCTGAGGGGCGACTCCGCGTAGAAAAACTTTTTTTTTTAATTGGAAAAACTTTTGCGCTCTCCATGTACATTGCTTCAAGTTATCATCATTTATCATCAATTAGCCCTTAACCACAAGTCATCCCATCTATCCTTGCTGCTCGATAACTGATGCCAATTGGAAGTGATACATTTTTCCTTCACCTGGCTCTCTCAAAACAGTGGATAGAAAGACTTTATTGTACGAACACAGAACAAGGTAAGGCCTAAACGGATCTCCGCAACCCCTTTATCACCACTGGCACCCCAATTCCTCTGGCTCCGCTTCTAGTATGCGATCCATCACTTACTGCCACTGTAAGTCGCCCCGCTACTTAACGACCGCTACCGACGACCGGCTGTTGCCGTTACGATACCCTCAGTGGCGTCAACGACCGCCCAAAACGAAGTACATGCTGTCATCCAGCAGCGCACTTGCACCTTGGTTAACACGCTACTGTAAGCAGCCATAATTTGGAACAAGGAAAACACTTCAGCACTAACACAAAGCAGCGGAAGGGGACGGCACCAGCTACACTGGAAGGACCAGATGGAAAACGATTTAAGTTTCCTTGCTGTGGCCGATTGGCATCCGTTAACCCGACGAAGAAGCGACTGGCTCGTCCTGTTGGACGGCAATAACCGTTCAATTCGTTAAGTTTAGCTCTTGTGCACCTCTGGATTTTGACTTTTCTCACTAAATTCTCTTATCTGTTCGCGAAAACGTGGTACTGATCCTGCGGTTATTTTGCCGTATTAACACCATTTTTGTTTATTGTGAATGCCGGAGGCACATTCGTCCAACTAGATAACTTCCTAGTAGTGCTCAAAGGGCGGGCTTCTTGCTTAATACGATGAACTTAAGTATGAGCGAAAGATCCATCTTCCCAGCCCCTGCCAGACCGTCAGAAAACCGCACGCGCAGAAATCTGACACGTCTTGTTTGCAGTCCTGGGATTGGCCGCGACAGTGATGAACTAACTCCTCTTACTGCTCATCCTGGCAGTTTCTGCAGAGGGATATTTTTGGTATGCGCTACGGTCAGAGCATCGGTACAATGCATTGACTTGTGATGACATCCGTAAGTACTCTCACTGAATTTTTGCAATAAGGACCTTGAGGCCTCGCAATCATCTACAGCATGTCATTTGCTCTAATATTATATCGCTAGATTTTCCTCACGAGATAACCCAGGGGGGTCGTACGAAGCTCTTCGCCTCTCGTTTGTCCATTTCATAACTTTTCCCTTTCATCCGCTTAATTATTTTCTTTAATATCGCTGCGCCCAGAAATACATCAAAATGGAACTATTGAGATGCTATTTATACGCCAGTGAGGCTCGATACCTCCGCACAATATCCGACTTTACAAAGTTGGCTTTTCAAACTTTTAAGGCTGCTTGGGCATTGACATTGATTGTTTCATTGTTGTCTGAGACCATGCCTCCAGGACAGTATGTCTGTTGCTTTATCTGAAGTATAGACCTCTGCCTGGAAGACACTGCATGAGTCAGGAAATTGGCACCACTGATTTACACGCAGCTGCTTTGAGTACAGTCCGGCTTCAATTACCTTTTCCATTTTCGAGTCATCTGTGTAGATTGTAATACCCTCCCCCTCCCTACCACATTCTATGGCCTTCATCCTATTCCTCCCCCGAAGGATGTCTTATGTGCTGCATCTGGAAATCAACAGCTGTCGTGATATAATCCGTCTCAGACATTAGGTCAGTTATTATCCTATTTAGTCATCCCTTTGTCAAATCATCTTATATCCGTGCGTACCTGTATTCGGTTTTTTTTGCACATGGCGGATCCTCCTGGTCCTAGAGCCCCTTTCGTGACCAAATCTTACACGAACACTTTTAAAAATATATAGAGAAATATTATATTTCCTGAGTTCCAGGGCAATAAGACTCCCCAGTGTTTTAAGTATAAAAAAGGAGAGGCTTATTAGCCTTTTATTTTTGGTTTCTGGGAGGTTTAGTTGTCTAAATTGTTGAGTTTTCCTGTCCTCTACTCTATTCAATATTATATTTCTATATCTATGCTGTGTATTGAGTAAGTTCAACATTCCTTCGTCGATTCACGTGTTTTAATTTCCCACTTCAGACTTTTTTTAAATGATTTCTATTTTTTCTTTTTTGTGTCACATATTCAATTAGCAGAATATAAGAACATACTTGACTAAGTAATTTTCTAACAATAATGTAGTTCTTAGTTATATCCTACATAAGTATGTACAAGAGATGTACGCCGCCGATTAGGGTCGTTTTTCGCACGCCGCCGCCGAAAGTCAAAAATATCGGCGCGGCGGCGGCGTCCGGCACGTTACTATATTTTCTACTCGTTTAAGACTGTTTATGACATTTATTGTTCATGTCGAAAATTGGTCGGATATGGTCGAAAGTGGTATCAACGGATGCGCATAACTGCCAGTTATAAGAAACTGATTGCGAAATTTAACTCGTTCTAAATGTTCAAAAGTTATTTAAAACAAGTAAGAACGGGACTGTCTTCGGCTGTGCCGAAGACTTCATACCTTTCATGAATGGGGCTGAACAATAATCTTATCCCGTTCGTAATCTCCGAATAATCGGATGTATAAGATAAGAAATATATAGTGAACAGATCTGCATTCCTTAACGATTTTTAAGATAAATATAAAATAAAAAATAGGTAGGTAATCTGTGTGAGGATGCAAAGCTTCACGTTTTTTGTGGTCTGCATGTAAAAACTAGGACTACGAATCACGTATTTCAAAAATATATGACGTAAACGTAACTATTTGATGAAATTTGATGAATTTTGAAGCTTCTAGCCGTAAAAAAGGGGCAAAAATGAGAGTTTATATGAAGTATATAATATATATACCACCGATCTCTATGATTTTTTCAGACAACAATATATGCTATATGTAAGAGAAAATGCAACTCTGATGTTTGTAACAGAGGCAACCCAAACACGATAACTTTTAGTACACAACTTCAACTCTGTATTAGTTATAAGCCAAAGCTGTTTACAATAAATGAATTACTAGTGAACGGTCGTGTCTCGATTTCTCTCGGATATTTAACAAGGGTTATGGGCCCAGGTAACGTTGTTCGGTAATTTTAATAGTAATATTTATTGTGTAAATCGTTTATCGATTTTGTAGCCTTTTCCAAAAAACAGTTGATTAGTTGATTAAAAAAAAAAAAAAAAATGAGTTCGTCGTTAATAAATATTGAAAAGTTGACCGGCGAAAACTATTCGACGTGGGCGCTGCTTATGCGTAGTTTGTTGGTGACACAAGATTTGTGGTACGTCGTTGCTGATGATATTAAGACGGAAGCATCGGAAAAGGAGAAGGAGCAGTGGCAGAAAGCTGACCAAAAGGCATTAGCGATGATTCATTTGTGCATTAAACCTACGGAGCTGATCCAAATAAAAAAGTGTGTGACAGCAAAAGAGGCATGGAAGTTGCTAAGCACCCTCTACAATGCAGACGGTCCAGCCAGAAAGGTAAATTTGTTTAGAAAATTGATTCAATTCAAAGTGAACGCTGCACATAAATTTGCCCTTCAAATCAATGAGTTCTGCTCTATTGTGGACAATCTTAGCGAAATCGGTGTTACTGTACCCGAAGACCTGCTCTGCATATTACTGTTATGTAGTCTCCCAGATGAGATAGAAAGCTTCGTAATAGCTATTGAAAGTAGAGACAAGTTACCGAAATTAGAAGTTTTGAAGGTTAAAATATTGGAAGAAGAGCAAAGGAGAGGGCAACGCATCGTAACCGAAAATGTGTTTGCAGCGAATTCCAATGGCAAAGTTGAGAAAAGAGATCAAACACAAGGCTTGTCTAATGAACGCGACAATCGTAGCAACAACAAAGTTAAGAGTATAAGGCGAAACTTCAGCAATGCAAAATGTTATAATTGCGGTAAAAGAGGTCACATCAGAGCTAATTGCAAAAGCACTCAAACTCCAACGGTGCTAAGTTTGTTTGACTCCCACGCTCAAACAGCGAAAGCTGAGAAGGCATGGATACTCGATAGTGGAGCATCATCACACATGTGTAGAGATATCACATTATTCTCTTGCTTGCGAAAAACCACTCAAAAGGTATTTTTAGCATCTGGAGAATCGGTTGAAGCAGAGGGCGAAGGAAAAATAATGCTCAAATCGGAAACTACTGACATCGTATTGATGGGTGTATTGTACGTACCAAAGTTAAACAACAACTTCTTAGCTGTGAGCAAAATTCTGAGTAACGGAAACGAAGTATGCTTTAAAAAGAATAAAGCAATTGTAAAGACAAAAGAAAATAAATTAGTGTTCACTGCTGATATGCAAAACGGAGTTTTTCGCGTAAATTTGACTAAAACTAAAAACAAAGAATATATTAATTTAGTAACTGAAAATAAAAATGAACATGAAAATGTGCAAAAGTGGCATCGGCGATTCGGCCATGTAAATTATAAAGATTTGTTTATGCTTGCACAAAATAATATGGTGCGTGGCTTGTGTATCAATAAGAAATTGAATATTGATTGTGACATATGCGCAATGTGTAAAATCAAAAGAAGCGCTTTCCTTAATTATTCGAATGTGCAATCAACAAAATGTTTGGAAATTATTCACTCCGATATTTGCGGACCTATGCGTACGACATCGCAAGGTGGCTCAAATTATTTTATCACGTTTATTGACGATTTCTCGCGCTACATTGAAGTAAAATTTCTAAAGAAAAAATCTGATGCATTTCTTGCATTTAAGCAATTTGTTACGTGCGTAGAAAATCAGTCTGGTAATAAAGTAAAATGTTTGCGCAGTGATAATGGGCGTGAATATTTGGGAACGGATTTCCAAAGTTACCTGAAAAGTAAAGGTATTATACATCAAAAGACGGTGGCGTATACACCAGAACAGAATGGCGTGGCAGAACGCGCCAACCGCACTTTAGTTGAGATGGCTCGGTGCATGTTAGTTTCATCGAATCTCACACAATCGCTATGGTCGGAAGCAGTCAACACCGCCGCTTACATACGGAATAGGTGTCCCACGAAAATTTTAAAAAATAAAACGCCGTATGAATGTTATCGAGGGTACAAACCGAGTGTTAACCATTTCAAAGTATTTGGTTGTGAAGCTGTTGTGCTTAACAAGCAGCCAGGAAAATCAAAGTTCGATTGTAAAGGATCGAAGGTACGGTTTGTAGGCTATGCTGATCATACTAAAGGGTATAGACTTTATGATCCCTTAAAGAAAAGCATTGTAATTGCCCGTGATGTAATATTTTTCGAACACGCTTTGCCAAAACTTGAAACCGTAGAGGATAACTCCGATGAGCACGAAAATGCTGATTCTAACGTGATCATTGAATTAATTACCGAAAATGCAATTAAATCGATTGAAAATGCAGATATGAGTGGAAATGATGGTGAAAATGCAGATATGAGTGTTGATAAAAACTCAAGCAGTGATGACATGGCAAATGATGAAGATGACGACGATGCATCTGAAGATAGTGCTTCGAGTGACGAAGGCGAAATGGTATTTGGAAGAAAACGAGGACGACCGCGTATATGCCGAACAGGAAAAGTAGGCAGACCAAGGAAAAAATATATAGTTGAGGTACTTAATCTGGCGTACGAAAATCCAAATTCAGTCGAAGATGCGATGCAATCTGACGAAAGTTCGCAATGGAGAAATGCTATGCAGGCGGAATATAATTCCCTAATGAAAAGTGGTGCTTGGACTCTAGCTGACTGTCCACCTGACAAAAACGTGATTGGTTGTCGCTGGGTGTTCGCTAAAAAGTTCGATGGCGATGGTAAACTTGAAAAGTATAAAGCGCGTTTAGTTGCGCAAGGTTGTTCGCAGAAACCAGGCGAAGATTTTACCTTCACTTATGCACCAGTCGTCAGGCATTCGACTATTCGTATGATTCTTTCATTAGCAGTACAATATAAGCTGCTGGTCAACCATGTCGATGTCGTAGCTGCATACCTAAACGGTGATTTGAAAGAAGAGTTGTACATGCGCCAGCCTGAAGGTTTTGTTGATGAGCAACAACCCCAAAAAGTGTGCAGACTTCAAAAATCTTTATATGGCCTTAAGCAGGCCGGCAGATATTGGAACGAAAAGATTGATAAAGTTTTGAGCGACATTGGTTTCGTGAGATGCAGATCAGACAACTGTGTATATACTATGTGTGGCAATGGCGAAATTAATATATTGAGCATATACGTTGATGACATCATGTTGGCTTGTTCATCAGAAAACACGATGCAGAAAATTATTAAAATGCTTAATGAGAAAGTAGAAGCTGTCGATCGTGGCCCTATTCGTTATTACCTGGGCATGGAGGTTGAAAGGGACGATCTCCGTGGAAGTATTTCAATCCATCAAGGGCGCTATGTCGACGAGTTATTAAAGCGCTGGAATATGGCAGATTGTAAAGGTGTTGCAACGCCTTACAGTAAAGGCACGGTTCTTGCAAAATGCAGTAACAAAAATTGTGCGGGTTTTCTCACCAAGCACTATATACCTAAGCAATCGGTGAAATTTGAAGTTTATAGCTGTTAAAATGGGGTAGAAATTGCGAAAAGTTTCTTATCTGAACAATCGGTTGTATGAGATATATACTATATATACAACCGATCTCTATGATTTTTTCAGACAACAATATATGCTATATACGTAAGTATTCGGTGAAATTTGAAGCTTCTAGCTGTTAAAATGGGGCTAAAATTTGCGAAAATATATATATATATATACTATATATATATACTATATATATATACTATATATACCACCAAATATATACTATATATACCACCGATCTTTATGATTTTTTCAGACAACAATATATGCTATATACCTAAGCAATCGGTGAAATTTGAAGTTTATAGCTGTTAAAATGGGGTAGAAATTGCGAAAAGTTTCTTATCTGAACAATCGGTTGTATGAGATATACACTATATATACAACCGATCTCTATGATTTTTTCAGACAACAATATATGCTATATACGTAAGCAATCGGTGAAATTTGAAGCTTATAGCTGTTAAAATGGGGTAGAAATTGCGAAAAGTTTCTTATCTGAACAATCGGTTGTATGAGATATATACTATATATACAACCGATCTCTATGATTTTTTCAGACAACAATATATGCTATATACGTAAGCAATCGGTGAAATTTGAAGCTTATAGCTGTTAAAATGGGGTAGAAATTGCGAAAAGTTTCTTATCTGAACAATCGGTTGTATGAGATATATACTATATATACAACCGATCTCTATGATTTTTTCAGACAACAATATATGCTATATACGTAAGCAATCGGTGAAATTTGAAGCTTATAGCTGTTAAAATGGGGTAGAAATTGCGAAAAGTTTCTTATCTGAACAATCGGTTGTATGAGATATATACTATATATACCACCGATCTTTATGATTTTTTCAGACAACAATATATGCTATATACGTAAGCATTCGCTGAAATTTGAAGCCTCTAGCTCTTAAAATAGGGCAGTAATTACGAAAAGTTCCTTATCTGAACAATCGGTTGTGGGGGATATATACTATATATACGACCGATCTCATAAATTTTTTCAGGCAACAATATGTGCAATATACGAAAGTATATGGTGAAGTTTGAAGCTTCAATCTGTTAAATTGGGTAAGATATTACAAAAATCCTCTTTTTCTGAAAAATCGGTATATGCTATAGTGGTCCGATCCGGCCGGTTCCGACAAATGTCTAATCGGACACCCAAATACACCCGCTCACCAAATTTTATCAAGATATCTCAAAAATTGAGGGACTAGTTTGCATACAAACAGACAGACGGACAGACGGACAGACGGACATGGCTAAATCAACTCAGCTCTTCAACCTGATTATTTCGGTATACTTAATGGTGGGACTATCTATTTTCCTTTAAGGACTTACAATTTTCGGTTTCGTGACGAAATTAATATACCATTTCATTTTCATGAAAGGTATAAAAACAGGCGTTTTCGATGTCAGCTTAACACGGACTTTCCATCACCCAATTCACCAAGTTATTAAAACAAAATACTAAAAGAAAAGTTATATAATAAATTTATATGCTCACTTTGCATATTTTTTTCAAAAAATTAATAATGAACAATGAATTCAAATAAAATGACACAAGGCGTTTCAAATTGTTTTCAAATTGTCCTCAAGTTGTAAAAAAAACCAAAATACCCAAAAAAGGTGCCGATTTTTTTTTAAATATTATATTGCGATTGGCTGGAAGAATAATCGAAATCAGTGATGCAAAAACCTTTAGTAGGTTCTAGGGGCATAAACAGTCCATTGAAATGATTCTTACCTCATACTATAGTTGAGGATATATGTATGTATGAGAAGGGTTTGAAAAATCGCTTGGGCTTACATTCAAACATCTGTTGTTTATTTGCGAAATTATACAATAGCGTCTGAAATGTTAATTTTGATTTTCACACTTCATCCTTCAACATTCAAGTCTCCCGGTTAGACATTTCCTAAAGTTGGCGGCCCTATCCAAAGCTAGTCCCTTGGAGTGAATTACATTGATTATAGCCTATCAACCAAGTTTAAATATCAACTACACGTTACGGCTCCTTTTACAAATGTGAATACGTAGGCACATATATTTACCAGGTAAGGCTTTGTCCTTCGCAAGAACATTCAAAGTGGTGAAGCAATAGCTTTCCGAAGACAGTCGAACTAATGACAGTGTGTGCTACTACCCTAACGTAATGGACATTCGAACTAGTCTGAAAACTGAAGCTACGCGGTCATCCATAATGATCTCTTATATCATAAGGCCGGAAAACAGCAGTAAACATCTTTCAACTTAAAATCGGTCTACCTTCATTCTAAAATATCGTTTTGATTTAAGGAAGACTATTGAAATCAATGTTGTGACCACAAACGTCTGCCAACTTTGGTCTACATTTTAAAAATTTTATCCAGGGTCCTTGTAAAATTTTAATCATGCAGATGCGCCGAGGATTAAACGATTTTCACCCATTACGCAAAGACTTCCACTTAGATTGCTTATGATTTCGAAGGCGAATAGTTTGGCCGAATAGTCACTCCCTAACGTTTCACGACGTTTCTCTGGTGTAGCTCGGCGGCATAGCGCGACAAAAGCATCCGTTGGAAGGTCTTCGGAGCTATACCTAGAGCTTGTAGGAAAGTGAGGTCGAAGAAGGTATGACTTCGAAGTCGCAGTCCTATAGCTTCTGTACTGGCATATGGTGTGAGGGTCAGGAGGCGTGGTAACGATTGGTTGTAGGGATTGCTACTGTTCGCACATCGAGAATTGTAGCTCTTAAAAACAGCCGAAAACACTGGAGGCGCCCTGTGCTACGAGAGTCATGAGTATTAATAGACCATCATTAATAGCAACCGTAAGTCGCCTTTGTGCGTGACCGCCAAGGAGCCACAAATGATTTAAAGAAATTGTGTTCGCGACGATTATTAGGAGTTAACCCTAGGTGAAACTACGCTTTGCACGAGATATCCAGACAAAAGTGTGGCTATTTTATGTATCTCTATTTGTTTTCAGCAGACGCAGCAGTACCAATTCCAAAGACGGGGGTTAGGTTCGAAGCCTCTCTGGAGTAAGTGAACGAGGGACAATCCCTCCGCAAAGAGCTACTCCTGAACATTTTTGAACGGTCTGCGAGATCTTGAGGCAAAAACCCCGGATCTTTCCGAAATGGCCAACACGTTGATTTCCTTAAATACATACAAACAAAACCTTTCCTAAATATTATTTTTTGAAATAAAAAAATCAATCTTTTTAAAGTAAGAACGCCGGCGTACGCCGGCGTACGCCAGCGCGCCTCCTATGCCGCCGCCGCCAGTATATAATAGAGCCTACGCCGCCGCCGCCGATAAAGCGATCGGCGTAAACCTCTAGTATGTACATATGTATATAATATTCTCCTATGCATAATTGACCTTAATCGTCTCAATTGGTATGTGGCAGGCAAAAAGGCAAAAATAACAGCGAACCTTCTACCTTTGTTTCTACCTTTAATTTGTACTTTGTATTAATTGAAATGAAGTTCTTTTAACAATACAAGCTTGTTGTACAGTACAATATTATCGATAAAGTGCAGTCAAGCGAGCAAATAACCAGTTTTTGACTCAACCCACCCAATTAATGATCATAAAGACACCCTTCACATCTCATACCTGTAATCGACCTCTTTTGCCGTCATGGTGTGGGCGTCCTGGGTACAATGCGCCAATTAAATGACTTAAAAGCTATTATTTGTTCATACGCTTTCCCTCCCTCTGGACAATCTTCTGCGACTCATCAATGATTAATGTGACGCGACTTTGTCATTTGCTTTAGGACCCTCTAAAATCAAATGTGTGAAGCATCGATTTAAAGACACATACCAAATATTTCTGTATCGTTTTATGAACATGTATTGGTGTATTTATAATTTTTGTTATGTCTTTTTTACTTCTTTTTTACATGGTCCAGTTTTTGTGTCATTTATTGTTTAGTTTGCTTTGCTTAATTCTTTCCTACGCACCGCTGTTTAGTTTTATATACATATGTATATATTTATGTCAGCCGATTACTCATTTCCAGGCGGCCATTGATGATTTTGTTATGTTTAATTTTATTGTTGCCTGACACAATTCATTTTTGTCATTTTTTTCAAGGGACAACGGAAACTCAAAATGCCCCGTCACAAGCAGTTTTCAAATTGATGCGCTTAACGTAATCTTATGCATGATAATTAGATTACACGTATTTTAATGGAGAACGGCGGATAGACCGACACTCGCACCATCTGACATGAAAAAGTAGGCAACTTCCAATTTTTGCTGCAAGCAAAGCATAATAAGAAGAGTTCGACAGTTCCACTTGTTGGTACTTTTCTAACATTCTAACACAGTTTAAAACTAAGTTAACAAATTAATAAGTCCCAAAATATGCTAGCAAGTATTTTTCTTGTATATTGGGATTGTTTATAACAGTGCATCGCGAAATTTTATATGTAAATGAGCAAGGCGAAATAAACATCAACTGCCAAGTCTGAAGTTCCTTTATATTTACAAACGCAACATCTTCCGTGATTGTAGCGATCTTACTGGCAAGCATAACATTGTTTTGAATGCATCTATATTGAAAACTTCATTGTGGCTGGGCCAAAATTAAGACAAAAACCCAACAACAAGTAAATACACTCATTTTGTGCGTAACTTAAAATAATATTGCAAATCAGGGTTAGAACTACTCAAGTGAGTAAAATAAAACGTATTAAAATACAGAACTTCGTAGTAGACTTCCTAAATTTAAATTCATGAAAAAAATGAACCCCGTTATTCATAAACAAGTAAGAAACTCTAAGTTTGGATGAAACCGATAATTACATACTTGAAACGCTGTTGTTGTTTGCTTTGTGTGATTAACAGTGTTAATAGTAAAACTGCGCAATAATACATACATGATTCTATTCAAAGGGGCGGGTCACGCCCATTTTTCAAAATTTGTTTAAGTTTTGTTCTTAGCTCAACCGTACCACTACTGAGGTAGAATATCAATCAAATGTAGTTAAATACCATAGAATTATTGCAAATTTTGGTAAGGTTAGACCTTTAGGAAAAGTGTGCGAAGTCTTTAACCGATTTTAGTTATCTTCACTCAGTCTATATAGAGTCTCTGAAAAAATTCAATGCAAAATTTTTCACGGTTTTTGAAATATTTTTAACGGCTTGTTAAACTTCCGAATTGTCTTCTTCTAAATGTGGGTGGTGCCACGCCCATGTTCCAAAATTTTTTGGAAATTATTTTTTGCCTCATAAAACCAATCCATCTACCAAATTTAATTAGCGGTATTCATTTTCTAATAATCTCATTTTTTCCATTTTTCTTAATTTTCGATATCGAAAGTGTGGGCGTAGTTATCGTCCGATTTCGCTCATTTTCAATACCGATCTATTCTGCGTCCAAATAAGCCCGTATACCGATTTTGGTGAAGATATTTCAATATTTGCTCAAGTTATCGTGTTAACGGGCGGACGGACAGGGCTTCATCAATTATTTTTTTCGATACTGATGATTTTGGGACGATTCCTTTATACCCGTACAACCAACCGTTATAAAATCAAAGTTGTAATACCCTGTTTACAAGTACAGCTGGGTATAAATATTGTGATGAATATTAGCAACACTAAATGATACTATCATCTCTAAGCCAACACTAAGCAGTGACTTGTATGCACATCCATAAATCAATCATTATGTCTATACATATGTCCATACAAGCAGTGGAGAGCAACGCACAAACGCATGCATATATCTGAGATACTCCCATAAGTAGGCAATAATTTGTGCAAGTATCACTCACATATACACGCGCATATGGGAAGCTATAAACGTATTTATAGCTGGTAATTTTATAGCTGATAACTAACTAGTAAATTCTAGAGATAGAAACGCCTAGTAATATAGAACGAGGAAATCAAGAGTATAAAAGAGCGCAATCTGAGCAATCAGCAATGAGTTTGATTTAAGCACGCTATCTGTCGAGAAGTAGTAGTATTGTGAAGTACTTGAATAAAGGCCATTTTGCATTAGTTTAGTGATTCGAACATTAGAAAAAGGTTGCAAATAAGAGGAATTGCACTAAAATTCGTTACAATATGTTTTATACTTCGAATATCTTAAACTACCCAACCAAAACAAACAGTAAATCAAGGCAAGCAATTAGTTTAAAATAGACAACACTCTCCGAAAATTGGTTATACGTCTTCAACAGGCATGTGTGAACGTGTTCGCGTGGCTTTTATTACTGATATAAAAAGTGTTTACAAAAATAGTGCACGTGGTTAGGTATTTATGTTTAAGTTGAAATTGGTTTCTTTTGAGGGTTTTGTTGTTTTTAACATCTTTGTTAGATGTTCAAGAAGGAATCAAGTGCAAATAAAGAAAAAAATAAATAAATAATAATAATAAAATTAAATAAAATAAAATTTAAAAAATTAATATAATAAAAAATATAAATAAAAATATTTTTTATAAAAAAGAAAAAAGGAAAAAATAAATAAATAATAATAATATCATTAAATAAAATAAAATTTAAAAAATTAATATAATAAAAAGATAAATAAAAATATTTTTTATAAAAAAGAAAAAAAGGAAAATAACATAAAATTGAATTAAATATAGTAAACTTAATTAAAAAATTTAAAAAAATTTAACAAAGTAAATTGAAACAAGATAAAAGAAAATCAAATAAAATCATATTAAATTAGACTGTTTTAAATTAAAATATATCAAGGAGTTATCCGTTGCTGATGAAAAGTTGTTGACTTATCATCGAAAAGTAAAATCAAATAAAATAGAAGTAAAAATAAGTAAATAAAAATTAAGTAAAGATGAATAAGGTTAAGTTAGAAATAAAAGTTTAAAAGCTCAAAAAAGCCGTTAGTAGTGTTGCTAAGTACAATGAACCATTTTGAATATTTCTGATTTCTGGAAAATTTTGGGACAATTTCGGGGCATATGCAGGGCCATTTGTTGTTATGATAAAATTTCTGGACTATTTCAAAATTGTCATTCGGATTTTTTCGCGATAAATTTAGAAGAAGGTTAAACTCTTACTTGTCCAGAATCAACCCCGACATACGCAATGTATGTCCTGCATGCGATGTGTCCCCACATGACACCAACCATCTTTTCAATTGTAATGTGGAACCTACGCCTCTAACACCTATTTCCCTATGGTCCGCCCCTGTTGGAACAGCCAGTTTCCTTTAACTTCCGTTAGATGACTTTGATGACAATTTTTGAGTGATCGTGCCCTGTTAATACAACATCAACAAGTCACTTATCATACCCGTCCTGCTATATGACGCAGAAGCATGGACCATGACAACATCAGAAGAAGAAAGTATTTATATCTGAACACGCCTATGGAAGCAAAGGAATCGTACGGCCTCAACTCCGTTGAAAGGACCAGGTGGGAAACCATTTAAACTCCCTTGGTGTGAACAATGGCCGCCAGTAAAGCCAGCAAAGAAGCGACTAGCGTGCCTTGTTGGACGGCCATAACCGTTAAGCGCAAATTAAGTTAGTAAGATTCGGGATAAGTTCGAGACCATTTGAGAGCACTTTTCCGTACTACTTTATGTTCATGTCTGGACGGTTTTCGGTATGGTTACAAGACACATGCTGGATATTTCCCTGATCTCTTGCGTGACTTTTCAAGACCGTTTTGAAGCCAAATCGGGAGCCTTTTTCGATAAACTTATCGGAACTCAATCTTAAATATCAGCTTGGTGTCTGTAATTTAAGTGCATTGTACGCATCGTTAACAGACCAATAAATAAAAAAAAATAAATGTAAGGCGCGATAACCTCCGAAGAGATCTAAGGCCGAGCTTCTCTTCCAATTTGCGTCGTGCTCCTCTTGATTTTTCCCTACAAATTGGCCGGACGGGACCTACATGTTTTATGCCGACTCCGAACGGCATCTGCAAGGCAGATGAGTTTTCACTGAGAGCTTTTCATGGCAGAAATACACCCGGAGCGCTTGCCAGACACTGCCGAGGGGCGACCCCGCTTAGAAAAATTTTCTTCTAATTGAAAAATCTTATTTCTAAAATTTTGATGTTGCTTTGCCCGGGAGTTGAACCCAGGGCATACGGTGTGATAGGCGGAGCACGCTACCATCACACCACGGTGGCCGCCAACCACCAGACCAATACCAGACTCCATATGTACTTGGTACACAAAAAACTGTCATTATCAACCCCTATACACTTATAGCAGTTTTGGTTTTGTTTTGCCCTGAAGAATGGGCACAGGTGCAAAACTCACACTTGGTGTTCATAGCACTCCCATATGACCTCACACATAAATTCGATTCATATGAAAGTGCCTGAATTTCATGTGAAAGTGCAAAGAAAAAGTACTTCCATATGAAGCCAAGGCACTTCGGTATGATATTCAAATTTGCACTAAAAACATTTTTTTTAAATATTGTAACACTGAGAAAAAATTTTAATTGAAAATTTATTCATTAGGGGGACCATCAAAATTCTTTAAACATTTAAAATAATTTTTTTTTTTTTAATTAAAAAGTTTCAGTGTATATATAATTTTGTATATGTATTGTGATTTGCACTTCAATATAAAAATTTTTGAAAAGGCCTGGTTATTATGTAAATAATACAGTTATTCATCGTAAAAATGGGATTCTCAAAATAAGCGTTAGTGATAAGGTTTGAGTGAAAAGAACAAAATCTGTAACTTTTTTATAATTTCACGTTTGTATAAAAAGTGAATCGACACCAGCTTATATTTACGTATGTGTATATGCATTGGCGGCCACCGTGGTGTAATGGTAGCGTGCTCCGCCTACCACACCGTATGCCCTAGGTTCACACCCCGGGTAAAGCAACATCAAAATTTTAGAAATAAGGTTTTTCAATTAGAAGCAAATTTTTCTAAGCGGGATCGCCCCTCGGCAGTGTTTGGCAAGCGCTCCGGGTGTATTTCTGCCATGAAAAGCTCTCAGTGAAAACTCATCTGCCTTGCAGATGCCGTTCGGAGTCGGCATAAAACATGTAAGTCCCGTCCGGCCAATTTGTAGGGAAAAGCAAGAGAAGCACGACGCAAATTGGAAGAAAAGCTCGGCCTTAGATCTCTTCGGAGGTTATCGCGCCTTACATTTATTTTTTCTTATATGCATTCGTTATCTAAAGGCATACTTACATGAATGTATTTATGTATTTATATGCGCCTTCTTAGAGATGTCGAATCACAACTATTAATAAAATATCGTACCTACACACATAATTACAAAAATGTATATACTAAATATATATAAAATAAATAGTGGCAACAGCGCAATTCACTATAGAATCCGAACCACCACATACAAACACACGTCCATTTTAGCCCCTATTCAGCGTTAAGTACGCGCTTGAGTCCCATGCAGAACCATAAAAAAGGCAATTACGCCTTCCAAGTTGCATTTTGCTGCAAGCCATCAACCGCAAGAGTTTACATGCTTTCAAGCCAATACTTCATTAAGTGCCATACTTGTCTACATGCATGTGTAGTGGTTTTGTTTGTTTATTATACTCAGCTGAGCAGAGCTCACAGAGTATATTAATTTTGTTCGCATAACGGTAATCCGTAACGGCATAAACTAATCGAGATAGATATAGACTTCTATATATCAAAATGATCTGGGCGAAAAAAGGAATTCATTTAGCCATGTCCGTCCGTCCGTCCGTCCGTAAACACGATAACTTGAGTAAATTTTGAGGTATTTTGATGAAATTTGGTATGTAGCTTCCTGGGCACTCATCTCAGATCGCTATTTAAAATGAACGAAATCGGACCATAACCACGCCCATTTTTTCGATATCGAAAATTTCGAAAAACCGAAAAAGTGCGATAATTCATTACCAAAGACGGCTAAAGCGATGAAACTTGGTAGGTGGGTTGACATTATGACGCAGAATGGAAAATTAGTAAAATTTTGGACAACGGGCGTGGCACCGCCCACTTTTAAAAGAAGGTAATTTAAAAGTTTAGCAAGCTGTAATTTGAAGATATCATAATGAAATTTGGCAGGAACGTTTCACCTATTACTATATGAATGCTAAATAAAAATTAGCAAAATCGGATTACGACCACGCCCACTTTAAAAAAAATTTTTTAAAAGTCAAATTTTAACAAAAAATTTAATATCTTAGTATATAAGTAAATTTTGTCAAAATTCAACTCCAGTAATGATATGGTGCAACAAGATACAAAAATTAAAGAAAATTTCGAAATGGGCGTGGCTCCGCCCTTCTTCATTTAATTTGTCTAGAATAATTTTAATGCCATAAGTCGAACAAAAATTTACCAATCCTTGTGAAATTTGGTATGGGCATAGATTCTATGACGATACCTGTTTTCTGTGAAAATGGGCGAAATCGGTTGAAGCCACGCCCAGTACTTATACACAGTCGACCGTGTGTTCTTCCGCTCGGCTGTTAACACGATAACTTAAGCAAAAATCGATATATCTTTACTAAACTTAGTTCACGTACTTATCTGAACTCACCTTATCTTGGCATAAAAAATGGCCGAATTCCGACTATGACCACGTCCACTTTTTCGATATAGAAAATTACGAAAAATGAAAAATCCCATAATTCTATGCGAAATATGAAAAAGGAATGAAACATGAAATTGGATTGGATTATTGACGCAAAACCTAACTTTGGAAAAAGCTTTGTAAAATGGTTGTCACACCTACCATATTAAGTAGGAGAAAATGAAAAAGTTCTGCAGGGCGAAATAAAGAACCCTTGAAATCTTGGCAGGTATTACATATATAAATAAATTAGCGGTATCCAACAGATGATGTTCTGGGTCACCCTGGTTCACATTTTGGTCGATATCTCGCCACTCCCTTTTAAACCCCTCATTAGTACCTTTAATTTGATACATATCGTACAAACAAGTTATAGATTTACCCCTGGTCCACTTTTATGGTGATAACTCTACCTTTTAAATAGCCATTACCACCTTTCATTTGATACACATATCGTACAAACACTTTCTAGAGTCACCTCTGGTCCACCTTTATGGCGATATCTCGAAAAGGCGTCCACCTATAAAACTATGGCCCACTCTCTTTTAAAGTATTCTTTAATACCTTCCGTTTGATACCCTTGTCATACAAACACATTCCAGGGTTACCCTAGGTTCATTTTCCTACGTGGTGATTTTCCCTTATTTTGTCTCCAAAGCTCTCAGCTGAGTATGTAATGTTCGGTTACACCCGAACTTAGCCTTCCTTACTTGTTTGTATAGTATTTTTGTATTGTGCAGAATTTGCTATAAATATGCGCGGCCAAAGTTTATATTTTTACATAATCATAAATGCACATACATATAGTCTTTAATAAATTTACTAACATATATTTATTTATCATGCATGCATAAGTTAATATTTAAACACAAACGTCTGTAGCCGAATTGCAAAATTGCACTGAGAGCAATATCTTAAAGAACTTAAAGATAGCTACTTTTCCGTTCTCCCAGTTCTTTTATACTTTCCGACAAGGGGTGCTACAGTTCCGACCAACCATCAAGCTTCCAACCGTTTCATTACGGCGCGTGTTTTTCCGGAAATACTTTCGATTTTGACAGGCTAGTTAGCAGTCCAGATTAAAGATGAGCCTGGAATTCCCTAATTTTTGATGAAAAGATACCGATGCCTGGCTGTTTCATTTGGAAGTACCTAAGCACGATTAGCAAGATAGAAGAATGACAGGGCCTTGCGAGGTCTACTACAGTGGCCATACGTAAAAAATTCTCCACCAAGTGGTGTCGTTAAGGGCTGTGAACGAGCGTTTCGGCGCAAACTTCATGAAGACAAAGTTTTACAATATTTCTTTTATATGCGCTTACGCACGGCAGAACGATGCGGATGACAAGGATAAAGTTGTCTTCTATGTGAAATACTAAAATACTGTTTTTAAAGAATGCCTTACTTTTTCTTGTTTTATAATGTAATCTTTAGCTTAATATACTTATTTGTTACATATATACTTGTTAATTTTTTAAGGAAAATGAATGAATGAATAAATCTATCTATAAACTGGAAAATACATACTCTCACTGCCCCCACCATAATATCAGAATCATCCTGCCCAACAACAACGCTAGGCTGGGCAGAAAGGGTCTTTCGCTCTATAGTATGAAAATTAACTTATCTTGTTTGGTTGATTTTCCGACAGGGTGGATAAATGATGTATATTGGAACGATTTTCCGTGATCCCTTGTCAAATTTGGTTTTGAGACAAACCGGTATTTAGTTATGTGTATGTGCTGTGTGTTCATTCAGAACCGAGGGTGGTTTACTAATCGATTTGTGTGGCTGACTGGGGTAGGTAGAAATCTGTGATTTTAGTCGTTTGACCTTCTTTGTCGGTTTTTTGTTTTGGTGTGTTAATTGTTTTGTGTGTATTTGATATTGTGTGTTTGTCTGTTGTACCTGTGTGATTAAGTTGTTTCCTGTAAACAAGTTTTAAAGGCTCGAATATTGTGTCAGAAGTTGTGTTTATCTGTTCGTTTATTATTCTACCGTCGAATGTTTTCTGTTTGTAGATTTCCATGTTTTCGAGTACGTTGAGACGTCGGCCCTTTTCCTGTATGTGAAGAACCCTAACTGTTTTATTGATGTTTGCTGGGGAGCATTCATTCTCGACCATGTGATTCGCGAAGTTAGACTCGGGTATAATGTTTGGATTCCGTGTTTTTTTGTTGTAATCTCTATAAACAAGCATCAATTTGACAATACCTGCTCATATACCTACGAACTATAAATACAGGACAAACGACAACAACAGATCAGAACGAAAATCGACACTGACGATGGCACAACGCCGAAACCGGTTTGTCTCAAAACCAAATTTGACAAGGGATGACGGAAAATCGTTCCAATATGAAAATTAAGCCTCCTCAGTATAACATCGCCTAGAGGGTTCCAGTGTCCTAGATATTTGGAATCTACGAATTTCAAATATCGACCTTGTGGGAAAAGCTGCTCACGAAACGGACATCTGATGATTACTGCACTCGGGCCTCACGCTTGCTAACAGACAGCAATCTTCGACCTGGTGGTGTAGCCGAACAGTGGGAGCATATTTCTCTCTCATTAAGTACCTTTGCTGCTGATAGAAGGCAAGCCTGCAAAAACAACTGGTACAATGAGGAACGTCAAGCTTCCTCGGGAAAAAAGACGCTGTCTAGAGGGCCACTCTTCGTATTGGAGTGCCAACTAGCGGTATATTGGGCCTTTATCATGTTGCGAATAAGGATTAGTTTAGAAGAAAAAAACGTGAAGCAGAACTTCGTGAGTGCGAAGAGCATCCAACAATTGCCGAATACCGGACAGATTGCTGCACGAATGATAATGGCGACCTGGTTGCTGACATACATAGCGTGTTAAGTTGCGAAGGGAGCAATTTTTCGCACTACCAGCTACCGAGGACGAAGAGATGACAAATCGCCTATGACGGAAGCACGCCCCGCCAACCGTTTATGAAGAAGTTAGATCGAAAATATCGCGACTAAAGAATAACAATCCTCCGGATAACGACGGCCTACCCGCCCAGCTGTTCAAACACGAAGGGAAGAGGTTGATAAAGAGCATGAAGATCGGATTGAAATCCAAACATTATCTGCACAAACGACAATAAAGGTCATTGCGCAAGGTGCCCTAATTACCATGGAATCAGCCTGCTTAATATTGCATATAAGGTTCTGTCTAGTGTGCTATTTGAAAAACTAAAGACAAAAGTCGGTTCAGTGGAACTTATCAGTGCAGCTTCAGACCTTCAAAGCAGCTTTTGATTGCGCGAAAAAGAGTTTTTTGTATGCTGCTGGCTTATGCTGACGGTATAGATATTAGTGACCTTAAAGAAAGCGCCGTAAGTTCTGCCTTCTCGGGATTAGATACAGAACAACAAAGTGGGTCTTGCGGTAAGTGAGGACAGTGTGCAGTACTTGCTGCCATCCCAGAAAGAATCGACGCATTCGTGTCTTTGCAGCAAGCCACTCCAGAATGTGAAGGATTTCGTCCATCTGAGAACCAGCACTAACAGCGAAAAGAATATCAGCCTCGAAGTCAAAATGAGAACAACCTTGAAATGAGTTAGGTTAATTAGGTAAATGCAATCTTAACCAAAATATCTTCAAAGGACGGGGTTTGTGGCGCTAGATCCATGGAAAGCTTTCGATTTTGTCAGCCATGCCAAACTTCTTGAAGATCTCGAAGCAATCTAACTCTCCAGGTAACAAAAATTTACCATATATTATATGAATATTTCATAAGCATGAATATTTCATAAGAACTTGTTGCCTCTAAACCCTAACAACTATGGATTAACTCTTAATTTGGATCCCTGATGACTACGTACAAAACAGAAACACTCCGGTGTCTTCCGTGGGTCGTCAGTTCGTGGTATGTATACGTGGTTCAGATCTTTTGCTTAGGAGATTTTAAATACTGGAGACCTTATATGAGAGTTTATAAGACGAACGTTGCATTTTGCAATATAATTACAAACGATTACAGCCACACGTTTACATATACTGAAAAAACTATGTATGTTTGTATTGTATATACAGCGCACGCTCGATAACGTAAACGCTCTAAAGCGTGAACACCCCAAAACGTGAACAGGCATTTTTGTACATTGAGTACTCTAAAACGTGAACAAACCCAAAAAGCTCTATAACATGAACAATAAACGTTACAATTATTTGAATGTAGTTTATATTGATCTCAAGTAATTCTGAAATTAGGGAATCCCCTAATTATAAAATAGGCATGTTATTCATAATTGCATGTAAGGAGTAAAATATTGCAGTCGCGGTTTTGGTGTTGCAAAGAAGAGTGTTTCGTCTTATGCTTTCTGGTGAAAATGAGTTCTAAAAAACCAGTGTGTTTGACATTAAAACAAAAGGCTGAAATTCTCGGCTTTTTAAAAAAAGGCTCATCTGTGACGAAAAAATATAATGGTGCTAGATCAACAATTTGTAACATTAAAGCGAAAAAGCAAGTGATTTTAAAATGCGTAAACAACACGTATTGTGGACCTGGAAATAGAAAAACACTGCGTTCTTTAGAGTTGCCCAAAATGGAGAAATTTAAAGAAAATGAAGCAAACTTTCTCGCTAGTGATGGATGGCTCCAAGGATTCAAGAAGAGGTACGGTATTCGTCTTCTTAAAATATCAGGTGAAAAGCTGTCTTCGCAACCTCAGCTAGTGGATCTGTTTAAAGAAAAACTTAAAGCTAAAATGGCCGAATTAGAGTTGTGCAACGATCAGTTATATAATGCTGATGAGTGGGGGTTATTCTGGAGACTTTTGCCAGAGAAGAGAGCCCGAGAAGCAGCGAATCACGTTTTTATGCTGTTCAAACGCCACTGGATTCCATAAGCTTAAGCTTTTGGTAATTGGAAATGCGAAGAATCCACGCTGCTTTAAAAACTTTCAGTGTCCCACCGCCTATAAGAGCTCGAAATCCGCCTGGATGACGTCGCCTATTTTCAAGCAATGGTTTCATGAGTCATTTGTTTCACAGGTGAATATTCCTTTTAAGTTTTGTCCGATTTTTAAGGTTAATTGGTTGTTTTTTAAGGCTACATCGTTTTTAAATGAGAAAGCCTTACCAATTAAAACTCTCCTCCTAATCGACAACGCTCCTTCTTACCCAAATGAAGCTGAACTGACAACGGAGAATGGGCAAACTTCGGCAATGTTTATGCCACCAAACGTTACTCCCCTCACTCAACCGATGGATCAGAATGCAATAAAAATCACTAAGTTGCATTACAGAAACAGCCTTCTAGCTTCAATAGCAGCGACAAAGTCTGAGTCGCTCGAATTGTTGAAAAAATTATCTTAAAAACAGCAATAAATCTTTTGAATGCGGCTTGGTTTCGTGTTGGTTAAGCAACATTAGCTAAGTGCTGGAACAGTATTTTAAATTTTGCGGTAAACAATGATGATCTCCAAAAATGGGAAGCTGAACTTCGCACCTCGATGAGCAACACCGTCGATCTCCTTAGTAGTTTAAATCCTGAGGTTCATTCGTGTACGCAGATTGTATGCTCAAAGATATGTATGTGGGTTATTGAAAAAACTTTTTTTTATTAAAAATGTCTGATTGAATTCACGTTACCAACCATTCATGAATGGAACGAAGAAATCGAGGAGGGCAATACAGATGACGATCATCAACAAGAGGACGAATCCGATGATGATAGCGTATCAGAGCAACTGGAGAAAATTAAGCCGACTGAAGCAGTTGATATTTTCAGCAAGGCGTTAATATGGGCTGGTCATGAAGACGTCGATCAAAATGATATGAGTGTGCTAAGACGGTTAAGGGAGAAAGCTGTGCTTCAAGTTTTATAAAAACAGAAGATACAAAAGGGATGACTGATTATTTAAATAAAACTATCGTATGACTTAATTTTCAATTAATATGTAACGAAAACGAGAATAAAATGTGAATTTAAATGTGAAAAATTTTATTTACTTAGCCTTTTTGGGCATTCCAAAACGTGAACCCTTTGTTAACGTGAACTGCCTTGGTTTGAATTAGTTCAGGTTATCGAGCGTGCGCTGTACATATTTGTATAGGAATATGCATGTGCACATGCTTAAGTGCATGCCTGAATGTCATTCTTTATGCGCATTTCACTTGAAAGACAATAATTTCTACTCACATTAACTATCTTTTTATCATAAAATATTTAGGTACCCTACCCTACATCAAATTTGTCAGTAAAAATACTAACTTCAAACTGACTAATGGAAAAATAGTCCAAAAATGGACAGACCTATAACAAACAAGTAAGCAAAGCTAAGTCCGGGTGTAACAGAACATTACATACTCAGCTGCCAAATTACAGCTTGCAAGACTTTTAAATTACCTTCTTTTAAAAGTGGTGCAGTGCCACGCCCACTGTCCAAAATTTTACTAATTTTCTATTCTGCGTCATAAGATCAACCCACCTACCAAGTTTCATCGCTTTATGCGTCTTTGGTAATGAATTATCGCACTTTTTCGGTTTTTCGAATTTTTTGATATCGAAAAAGTGGGCGTGGTTTTAGTCCGATTTCGTTCATTTTAAATAGCGATCTGAGATGCCCAGAAACTCACATACGAAATTTCATTAAGATACCTCAAAATTTACTCAAATTATCGTGTTTACGGACAGACGGACGGACAGGCGGACATGGCTAAATGAATTTCTTTTTTCGTCCAGATCATTTTGATATATATAAGTCTACATATATCTCGATTAGTTTATGCCGTTACGGGGTACCGTTATGCGAACAAAATTAATATACTCTGGAGCTGTGCCCAGCGGATTATAATAAAAAGTAGAAAGATCAGTGAGAACTGAATTTTTTATATTTTTAACAAAACTTACTTAAACAGTAAGTACACTGAAAGAAATGGTGCTACTGAAATCAACAAATCGGTTCTGTTGTTCTTCACTTAACGGAGATTCGGTGACATTGATCGAATTATGGTTAATTCGAGCGAGTTCTTTGTCAAGCGAACAAATTAGTTTAGTCATTTCAGCAGAAGAGAAATTGTCGCTCTTAAGTTAACAAAATTCTGTAAAATTGACAGACTCCTAATCAATCTAACTGATTTTTCTGTTAACACAACTGATCTCACTGGTCATTTCAACAGCGATCAATAGTCAATACATGAGAAAATTTCAAAGAGAATTTTACGCTCACTGCGCTCTCTACTTTGTACTTATGTATGCTGTGTACTATATGTATGCACATATTTACATATGTATATGGCGGCCGCCGTGGTGTGATGGTAGCGTGCTCCGCCTACCACAACGAAGACCCTGGGTTCACACCCGGGCAAAGCAACAAAAAAATTTTAGAAATAAGGTTTTTCAATTAGAAGAAAATTTTCCTAAGCGGGGTCGCCCCTCAACGATTTGTGCGCAGTTGATTCAACATCTTGGTGCGATGGATAAAAATTGACAGAAATTTCGGTTGAATTGACCCGTATTTCGGTTGATTTTACCAGTCTTTTTCTTTCAGCTTACCTACGTAAATGCCCACACTTTCTTCACTATCTTCGAATAGCAAAAAATGTTCATGAACCCCAAGACAAAGAGCATATTAAATTAGATATGACTGCTAATTGCCTAAGCTAGCGGTTGTCGATGCCGCTTGTAGTAAGGGTTTCGAGGCTCTTCACCCACGCCCGCTTCTAGCATGCTAAGATTATTATCATTGGGACTTCTTTTCCTGAGCCGCAGATAGATTTTGCCTATGGCCCAGCACATTTTCTTACGCTGCATATACAATATTTCCTCCCCGTTTTTGCTTATTTGGAATATGTGGTGCTAAGCCTCCTTCGCAGGCCAAAATACATTCAGTACCTTCCAATATTATGTCAGTATATTCGGGTTCTAATGCATGGTATCTATAGTTTGACTTTTCATATCGTGAGGATTTGCGCTCTATCCATCACTTCAATTCGCGCACTCGTGCCTTGCCTTTTGAGGCTTGCAACAACTGTCTCTAGCCGCTGCAAACACGTGATGCTGTCGCAAGCTTTCATGATTACATCATCTAGCCACCCCACCGAATCATAGGTTGAATGGAGTTTATTTAGTTCCTTCCGCATCATCTTGAACAATAAGCTGATAAGCTTTCTTTCTATATACATCCACTTTTCAGTAGACATCTGTCCGAAAGAATTGTTTCAATCAACCAGTGCCACAGTCAGTGACTCTCCCGCCACATCACCCATGCTCTGCGGCACAGTCGAAGTGTTGATGTTACCTACCTTTGCCCCTCTGAGAAATACGGAGCCTTAATTTGGATCTTACCTTTTACTTCCACGACCGTTGTTGGCATATCGCCACTTTCCACATGGTCTCCCTTACTTGCAGATTTCGAGGTTCTTTCTTTCGAGGAAGTGGCTATCTTGCCATTATGGCAAAACTTTCCTATAGTTTAGCCCCACTTGTCTGGTCCATGTGGCCAGCTGGCCTTGCGCACAGGGACTGGATCCTTTCTTCCTCTTTAAAACGGTCTTATTGAAAGTATTATCTTCTTTCTGCCACTAAAAATTTACGGCGGTTTTTCGCAGAAAAACTCTTGAACTATCTTCCACCTTCTTGTACCGCCACGAGGGCCCATTTCAAGCACTTGCTCTCAAGGTCTGTTGGGGCGACCACTGCTCGCAAGCATTGTAAAATTCTTAGTCATGCACGGTACTGCGATGGAGTTTTCTTGTCCTCTCCCCGACAAGGTGGGCTCAGCGGTCTAATATTAAAGATGGAGGAAAAAACGTCTGCCACAGCAGCGCCCCCTTACTGTGGTAAAGCCGTCGTTACTTTCCAAGTTATCACATTAGCGGGAAGGCTCAGCTGGAATGCAGCCGAATATATCCCCTGACTGCAAATTATCCAGTCCGCATACCAACCTAGATTAGATTGTTTGGCAGTTCCTGGTTACCGAAATCCCGCTGCCTTTATATGAGGCACAAAGTGCCTAGTGTCTTTTAGCCACCCTTGAAATGGCCAAACCTACCACACGGACTACGTTCTTGTATATGAAGTTATCTCAAACCTCGATTGATAAGTTTACCACGGTAATATCCACTCAGCTCCCCGACGATGTGATTCGGAACTTGACATATGATTTTACTTAGAATTTTAAGAAACTGTTGCTTCGTTCATTGGCTCCGTTCGCAGGATAGTGTTTTATATTGTTTGGACTTAACCGCCTTAAACTCAAATCATCTAGGCGCTCTCGATGTAGGAGTTAATACAGGCTTTTCGCTTCTTTTTGTTGTTTTTTTTTTTTGAGTTTTCAGCAAAATGCTGAATTTGCGGTTCGGCATCTTCGATCATCGATTGGGCATCATTCAGCCGTTCGGCTTCCTTTCTTTTATTTTTAAAAAGAATTATGCTTTCAGTCTTGAACAGCTTATCCGCAGCAAACTTTCCTAGGGGATCTGTATATACCTTCTTCGTTGCGCAGAGGCATATCTTAGCTGCAACTACATCGTTAACTGAATAGTTGGTGAAAGCTCAAAAAAGAGCATCTCTCTATTGCGGACACGCAGAAATGTTCTTCCATTAGGAAACGGCAGACTGCAAGTCGTCTCATTCCCACATCAAGTTCGGCACGAGTTCGTTTGCTTGTATAAATGGGAATATTTGGCGGACTAGTTATCGACTACTTTATTTGTCGGCAGGGTATGTATGCATGTATGTGCGCACATATTAAAGCGCTTAAGTTGCCTCCCTCTTGCATGAACTTTAAGTAGCTGTTTTGTGGAACTCGCGGACTTACACACCGGCACACAAAAAATGAATTAAGTTGATTGCATAGGATAACTTTTTCTGGTTTCTGTTGTTGTAGCAGTATTTACAGCAATTTTGTTGTTGTTTCTGTCGTTGTTGTTGTTATTATTATAGTGAATGCAAGTACATAGATGTAAATATCTGATAGCCTCAATTAAACACTTTAATGCGAATATTTTTGTTTTTCAGCAAGCGTATATTTATCTACTTTTTTCATGAAATATAATATTTTGTGTTGAAATTTATATGAGTGGGTATGTGATATGTGTTGTAAAACCTACTAACTGCATCATCAACTTTTTCTTTTAAAGTCCACTTGACTAATGAATAAAAACAATGTCATACCTGTGTAAGTGAGGAAAAAATTGTATGTCAAAGAGATCAAGGTTCTGAATTAAGTTGTATCATGGAATACTCGTATTTCGATTTATACAGCGCGTAAAAGAGAATTTCTAAATAACTCGACGCTAAAGTTATTACCGATGATGTTACCAATAGGAAAATATCGCAACTCGATGACGTGAATAACTGCAAGGTGCGCCCTTAGATATTAGACAAAGCTCTGGAAGTAGAAGTATAGAAAATTAGTATAAACAATCAGGGAATTTGCTCGAAAAAAGAAATTTTGGGGACGACCACCCTATGATGTTCTCTGTAATAATAATAACCAGAAGTTTGCTCAACGACCAAACTGACAACCCCTATCAGAATCTCGGATTTACGTTACATAATAACTCCGTCCTATTGGCAAATACTAGAACCTTATTAGGATCTTTGCTACTTGTTACTTCTAGACCTGGTAGCTGTGCCGCTCCGAATATCGGAGTCTTAGCGTGGCGAGACCAGAGCATGAGCACAAAACGTTCTCGATCGTTTCCTCCTCTAATCCGCACTTACAAAATCTAATTTAAAAGCATGTGACACCAGAAGGCAGCGTACAGTCAGAATACCCATAATGAGCCTACAGACCTTTCTCTTTAAAGCTAAGAGTAACTTTGTTAGCCTAAGGTTGTTAGACCACTGGGAGCGAAAGTTTCTAAAGTTAGCGAAGCCCTTATGCGAATAATGTCCAATATCGGCGGCACAGGTGAAGCTACCCTCCTCAGCTTTTCGTCCAACGTAACCAGCTCGATAATATCATACGCTGCACCAGTTGGGCAGGGAACTAAAATTACCCACCAAACAAAAAAACTAGCCGCCTACCGAACTAATACGAATAGGAAGTGCTTATCAGACGGTGTCCGACTACGCGATTCTATTTTTATCTCGGAACTTTCCAGCAAATCTGCTGTCTGTATGACATTGGAATCAGTCGACCATCTGAAGATGCCAAGAAAAGCGCAAGGTCACGAACAATAGCTGGGTGGCTGGCAAGAACGGTGGGAGGAATCTAGGAAAGGTCGCTGTACCTCCTCGTTAGTTCGGAATAAAGAGGAATGATAAGAATGGGAGCACGCTCAACTAAAGTACCACCTCACGCAGATATTGAGTGGGCACGACGATTTCAAGGAGGTTTAACATAAGCGTAGGATAGATAAGGATCCTTTCTGCCCACACCGTTCCACCAAATTGAAAAACGCAGATCACGCAATGTTTCATTGCCCTCGAAAGACTCTCTATCCATAGAGTTTTTGGAGAGGACTCCTCCACAAAGAATTTAATTCCTCTAATGTGCAAACAAATAAATTATTTGATTTCTGTGAGCAAAATGACATTTCATCGATATAACTATGTACTGCTGGATGCAACTATACATATTGACATATAGCACAAAGCCCAAATAAACATAAATTCCATTTCATTTACATATATATAAATAACATTTTTCTAATCATATCCTATCACACAATTACCGCACCACAACAAACCGGTCAATCGACTTATTCCACCCATCGGATCTTACACTTAATTACAGTCTTTTCTCTCGCGTTTCGGGACATTTTTCACGTTTTTAAATAATTTTGCATTCGCCATAAGTTGATAAATAATAAATAGCTTCATTACATGGAGTACACATTTAAGTACACACTTACATATATATGTATGTACATTCATATTGTAACGAATATTAGCAACACTAAGGGGTACTGTCATCACTAATCCGATGCTAAGCAGTGACTGTATGCACATCAATCATTCAATCATTATGTCTACACATATGTACGTACACGCAGCGGAGAAGCAACGAACAAACACATGCAGATATCTTATCCGAGATGTGCAATTATAATTGTGGAAGTATCGCTCACAAACACACGAGCATGAGCTGTGAGAGAAGCTATAAAAATTGTGCATCTGAAGTTATAGCTGAGAAACTTATAGCAGATAACCAACTAGTAGATTCTAGAACAGAACCGCCTAGAAATTTCAACGAGTAAACCAAACACTGCAAAAGGCCGCAACAGTAGAGGCGCGACAATCAGTTGGATTTAAGACGCTATCTAGCGAGCAATAGCAGTATTATCAGTTTCATTTAAGCAAGCTATTGGTTGTGAAGCACTTTAATAAAGGCCATTTTGCATTATTAAATATTGGAGTTATTTATTCAACAGTTTAGTGATTCGAACGTTAGCAGAAGATTGCAAATAAGGGGAATTGCACGAAATTCGTTACAATATGTTTGTAAACAAACCAACATATATAAGTACAGTGTAGATTGTACACTAGTGGTCTGCCAAGGATTATCACAAATTTTTGGAAGCTTTTTTTTTTGCAATTGCTTTCTCTTTGAAACAATAAAAATTAATAAATAAATAAAATTAACAAACTTTATTGATTTTTTTATGAATGTTTTGAAAATTTTTAATGCGTAAACATCACGGTTTGTGGGAATCCAGCATGAAGGCGTAGTCTGTACTGTAGGCGTAGTCTGTAGACTGAAGGAAAAATACTGGCAAAATCAACCGAACTACAAGTCAATTCAACCGAAGTGTGTGCCAATATTTATCCATCGCAAATAGCTGTTGAATCAACTTCGCACAAATTTTTGAATCTGAATTTACCGTCAAATCAACAACAACAAAAATGTATCATACACCAGCCATAACCCAGTTAATTTAACTTTTATTACTCTCACCCTAAAAATACCAATGATAACTGTTAAAATAACAGATTTTCGTCAAAGTTAGAATAACAGTGAATACTCTTGATATGATAGATATTTCTTTGGAACCATGATCATAAGGACAAAGTAGTGAGCTTCTAAACGTAAGTTTCTCTTTAAAATACTGTAGCTACCCGGCATAACCAAAAAAGTCACTCACAGCCTACCGGATCCGACAAATGTCTAATATAATACAAAACTACATCCTTGTGCCAAATTTCATTGAGATATCTCAAAATTTGAGGGAGTAGTTTGCGTTCAAACAGACAGACGGACGGACGGACAGACGGACATGGCGGACATCAACTCAGTTCGTCGCCCTGATCAATTCGGTATACTTAATGGTGAGTCTTTCTTCTATATTTCTCAACGTTACAAACATCAGACCAAAGTTAATATACCATTTCATGTTCATGAAAGGTATAAAAAAGAAAAAGTAAGAAAGCCTAAGTTCGGGTAAAACCCAACATTACAAACCCAGCTGTGCGCTAGAAACGCAGTTGTTGTTTGCTTTGTGTAGTTAATAGTGTTATAAGGCTGCGCAATAATACATACATGATTCTATTCAAAGGGGCGGGTCACGCCCATTTTTCAAAATTTTGTTAAGTTTTGTTATTAGCTCAACCGTACCACTACTAAGGTAGAATATCAGTCAAATGTAGCTAAATACCATAGAGTTATTGCAAACTTTGTTAAAGTTAGACCCTTAGGAAATATGTGCGTGGTCTTTAACCGATTTTGATTATCTTCACTCAGCCGTTATAATTTGGCAAGGATCGTGTATCTGCCAATGTATTATCTTTAACGGCTTGTTAAACTTCCACATTTTTTTCTTCTAAATGTTTTTTTTTTTTGTATTTATGTTTTGCGTCATAAAACCAATCCACCTACCAAATTTCATTAGCTTAGCGATATTCGTTTTAGAACTAACTAATTTTTTCCATTTTTGTAAATTTTCAATATCGAAACAGTGGGCGTGGTTATCGTCCGATTTCGCTTTCAATGATTTTCAGCACCAATCTATTCTGGGTCCAGATAAGCCCGTATACCGAATTTTGTTGAAGATATCTCCATATTTGCTCAAGTTATCTTGTTAACGGACGGACAGACAGACGGACGAACGGACATCCCTTAGTCAAGTTTTTTTTTTTTTTGATACTGATGATTTTGATATATGGATGTCTATATCTATCTCGATTCCTTTATACCTGTAAAACCAACCGTTATTCAATCAAAGTTATAATACCCTGTGTACAAGTACTGCTGGGTATATAAAACAAAAACAAAGAAGACAAAAGAAAATTGAGGTATAATAACTAAAAAGTTTTTTTTTTTATTTTTATTGCCTTTATTTTTGGCAAGAACTGTCGTTTATGATATCACCATTGCGAAACAAACAATTTTTTTTTTTTGTTTTAAATTTATTAATTTTAATTCTTCAATGCTTATGACCGGTTAAGAGCGGATGTTGTCGGTTTACAGTCACCAAAAAATATTAAAGCCAAACCAAAGATGGAATGTTTGAACAGACTTATATATATTTACCTGAAGGCATGAGTAAACACAACAAAAGCACAAATAAAAACTACCATAAAGGAAACAAAACGATTATTTTAAAACCAGCACGCAATAAATTTAAAAAATTGTTAATCAACAAAATAATTTGCAAATACTCAAATTAGGAGCCACACATTATTTATCAATTCGTGCCCATTTGTAAAATTATTTTACTTCACTGATTAGTGATAACTCAATCATATGATTTGATTATTGTAGATAATTTTATTTCATTTGTATTTGACTATACGTCAATCACCACTATGACGTCAACAACAGCAAAACATTACAGTTTAATTCTGATTACTTCTCTTATAAAAATAAAATGATTTTACCTGCATTCATATGTGCAAAATGATAGCGCGCAATTATCTTGTAACAATTTGTGAAATATAAATAGATGTACTTATATGAACATTAGAGTGACCTTTTGGATAAAGAAAAAAAGAAAAAGGACCCAAATGTAATAAAAAACAAGCGTTTTACCTCCGAGGAGTTTAAGGCCGAGCTACATGTTTTGGAACGACCCCGAACATTATCTGCAAGCCAAATACCATTGAGAAGTTTTTCATGGCCGAAACACACTCAGAGTGTTTGGCAATGACAAACCACTAAAAAAAGCTCAGAATAGTTATAGTAGTAATAGTTTCATGAAAAATGACGCAAGCGCTCTCAAGTATAATAACATAAAAACCAAAATACGGTAAGAGTCTTCTAACGGTACATAAAAAAATAACCCCGGATGGATTTCGGAGGGTTGACCCCGCTTGGAAAGGCTTTTTATAAAAGATCTGGTTTCTAAATTTTTGATGTTGCTTTGCCCGGGAATCGAACCCGGGACCTTAGGTGTGGTTGGCGGGGCACGCTACCACCATACCACGGTGGCCGCCAATGGTATATTATTTTATATAATATTGTTCGCGATGTTATCAACTTGCGAAACAAATGCTGCCGCAACAACAACGGCATCTATATGCACAAGGTAGATAGCAAAAGCTACACACAGCCGGTTGTTGTTGTTGTAGCGATAAGAACACTCCCCGAAGGGCTTGGGCCTTGGGAGTGTTATCGATATTGATGGTCTTTTGCCGGATGCAGATCCGTTACGTTCCGGTAACAAGCACCATTAAGGTACTAGCCCGACCATCTCGGGAACGATTAGGTATAACCACATGAAGCCTTCTCCGCCAAACGGCCATCCCACCCCTAGATCTACAAGGAACTTGGGGTCGCCAGAGGCTCGGCTTTTAATGAAACAGGATTCGCCACGGGTAGTTGAGGTTGACAATTGGGTTGGAGAGGGTATATATTGCGCTGGCAACCCCTTGAAAGGGTTGCGCTACACAACCCTTTGAATAATTTTGGTATTTTTGTCACCTCTTACGACAGGCATACCTACGGCGAGTACATTCTAAGCCCCCTAACTCACTGAGCGTACACACAGCGGGTCATATTAAATCGTGAAATCTTCAAATTCGTCACAATATAAAAGTGCTGAAAATATTCATGAAAAAAAATCCAGTCACGAGGTCAGGTAGCGCAATTCGTTGTAAGAGCGAATCTTAAGATTTGTCCCATACAAATTCAATGATCAAATTCGATTGCAACGTTTCGAAATCATTCTAACTTAGCTCGCAACTAAAAAAACGTACAATTTCACTTTCAATTCAGCTTTTTGCGAAAAATTGCCTACTTCAGATTTTGTTTTTCACGAACCCCCTTCTTCTTCTTTTTTTTGCGATAAAAGCATTCCCAGAAGGTTTTGGGACTCTTCTCGATGTGGATGGTCCTTTAGCGAATATAGATATAGTACGATACGGTAACAAGCGCCATTAGCCCGACCAGTCGGGAACGATTTAATATAGTGAACATTATAGGTCTAGACGTAGGTGTTTATTATATGAAGGGAAGGTTAACACCCAGTTAAGTGTAAGAGGTAGAAGAAAAAAAGTTATTGCGAAATCTATATACGAGGACCGGCCACTCTAATGTATAAACATACACATTAAATCATTTTATTTTCTCCCTAAACTAGCCTTAAGGCGTAATAATTTAGACGTTTGTGTTGAATAAAAATTCCAAGGAAAGGTTGTGTTAATTTCAAAGCTAATAAACGAATTATCACATTTTTATAATTATACTGTCAATATAAAATATATTATGTACTAATTTCTCGGCATATCTTTTGGCATATATGTCTATGCATGTGTTGACACAAATATTTGCTTTAAGATAAGTAAATTATCAAAAATTATACAAGTACTTTTATGAGTTTAACAGAGTGCAAATGTTAAAGCGCAGGTAATAGAAAAATCTATTTTTCCCCCCGATGACACGAATATTATTTTATATACCCAGAAGGGTAATTATTTAACTTTTTCGGCATGGTTTTTTTTTTTTTGTTTTTTCAGGGAACCAAACTAGTATTCCTTGTATAATAAAACTCTTTCAAAAAAATGTGTTACTTGGACCTAGTTTAGATTAGCTTAGGTTTTCGTTTTTATTTAATGGTAGGTTAGAATAATTTTTAGAAAGATTTCAGGATTTGTGGAACAGAACTTTTACGAAATAGTTTCAAAATGATTTCAATTGAAATGTGGCGAATATAATCAGTTTCGATACGGCACTATGCTCCCAGTAAATAAATGCACAAACGCCATTAAAGTAAGCAGCCACACATATATGTAAACAATTAAGCTAGGAGCGAAGAGAATATTTCACATAGTAATCAGCAGCTAAAAGCGAAGAATAAAGAGAAGCAGTAACACTTACATGTAATCAGCATTACTCACGAATATACATATACATAGCTAAATAAACAACAATGTGATACAGAAGCGAGGTATATACATGCAACTGTCCGAGGAGGCTGTTCGTAGACCTCAGGAGAAATAGGAGAACGAGACAATTGAGTGTATAAAAGCAGCGCAAGCTGCGGAATAATCAAACAGTTTGATTTTAACAAGCTTTAAGTGAAGTTCGCTAGTAATTAAATTAAGTGAAATTCTACTACCAATGAAGTGTGGTAACTAAAGAACATTTTGCTTTATTGAATATTTGAGTTATTTATTCGGCAGCTCCGCAATTCGAGCGATACCAGAAGGTGCAGAATAATTAAGAATTCCTAAAATTCGTTACAATAGCCCCGAAATTATCGAGAAATACGCTGAGAGCAGTGGCGGATGCACAGGGGTGGGGGGGGGGGGGGGGGGGGGGGGGGGGGGGGGGTGGGGGGGAGGGGGTCCGGACCCCCCATTAGGAAAATAGATTTTTTTTTAATTTTTATCGGCTCCTAATTTCCAAATTTTGTTAGGGAACGAAAAAATGTCACATGAGCAAGAGAAAAAAATAAAACAGAATGAATATTTTTGCTTTAAAATTGAAGAACTTTATTAATTATTATTACATTCCATTTAAAAGTAAAGAGCAGGCTACATTCAAACATTAGTAAATTTTCGAGGTTTTTTCAAAAATTCTGGTAGAATTTCGTCCTCGGTGAGTTCAATATGGGTATGGATATTTAAAGAAGCAAGACCATTCAGTCGATCCTGTCCCATCGTATTTCTCAGGTAATTTTTGATCCTCCTTAAAGTCGAAAATGATCGTTCTGGAGTTGCTGTAGCTATAGGTAGTACTGGCAAGATTCGCGAAATTTTATCGACATTTTTGATTGATTTGCTATTGATGACCTGAAAAATATCGCCAGATTGGTGTTTGCACAATTTTGACTCGATCCGAGAAAAGGGACCTACTACCTACTAAGATTTCACTTTTGTCTAGTAGGTGCCTTTCTCGGATTGCGTCATATATAAACTTTTTTACATGTAGATGTTTGATCGAAAAATACTCACCAGTAAAGCATCAAGCGCATTTTTGATGTTTTGGCCATGGATCCGGTGTCTCCACATCTTGACTTCAGATAGAAAATTTTCTTTTGAACAATCCAAGACATCTTCATAAAATGTGTAGAGGTCAGCGCATTTATTTTCGTTGAATTCGTGTTGAAGAAACACGATGCTTCGATGTGTTTCAGCAATGACCCCAATATCATTCTTAGGAAAAAGCAGAATATCGTCTTAAAGAATAGTCGATGAGTTTTTCAAGATATGTTGATTATCGGGAACCATTGCACCATTGGAAGTAGAAACGGAATCTGAGACCAACTTTTCCGGTGTCAAATCCTCCATCTGAATCAAAGAAATATTTAAGAATTAAACTATGTTTAAACATAAGATACGAAATTCATGCTGCTTCTTGATAATTGTACAGCTTTCAAATCAAAATCAATAGTAGCTAAACCTTGAAAAATCAATGCAAGGAATGACAGATTCATCTGATTTTTATTAACAAATATATATGAATAATGTGTAGGAAAATTGTTAACAGAATATATTGAGCTAATCTGAATGTCATTTTTTAACAACCAATTTCATCAATTTATTCAATTCAATAATCCTCCAATTCCTAAAAAAATAATTCTCAAGAATTAAAAATAGTACAAACAAAATCTGGATTGAATGTTACCCAACCAAACAAAAAAAAAAATTTCGCTTGAAATTTTTGGACTCACCGATTGTTCTTTCCTTTTTGTTCTGGTTCAGTCGGTTCAGACGCTGGATCAAGCCGAGTAAAATATGAAAATAGAGCCCTCTTCATATTGTAGGTTCAAAATAAAATGCATTTTTTTAGGCTGGGTGCGAGTTGACCTAAATCTTAGGTACCTAAACTAATATTCCACTGGAACTTTCCAGCACTGCAACAATTTAGGAAAAAAACTGTCAAAACTGTGCGAGTTCATTTGACAACTAATTGTTGTTTATCAAACAATAAAATCATACCTTTTGTTTATACAAACAATACCACAATGCCTCAAATAACTAATTTGACATTTCAATTTAGGTGGAAAAGTATGCTCAAAAAAATTCTAAATTTGCTAAATTGCACTGCCTTGCTGACAGTTTCTAGTGATTTAGGTTTTTTGTGTATTTAGGTAGCAATTTAGGTCAACTCGCACACGGCCTTAATTTTCAAATTGCTATTTTTCTCAATGACACTTTAAAGAAAATTGGCACTTGGCAGGCTTATCTAGGAAAAGTTCGAGAAATTTTCTGACAGTGCTGCCATTGGATCCTTTTTGGCGCAGTATTTGAAAAATTAGACTTGTTACATTTGTGATGAGTATTGTGTATGCCGGTAACGATTTGAACATACTATGTATGAGTAGAATATGCTGTTGATTAGGTTAAATCAACTCGATTTGATTTTAAAGAAGTAAAGTTTCGAACCTACTTTACCTCCTGGCTACACCTTCAAATTTTGCTCATGTCAATCTCTTTAACCTTTTTTTGGATCTTGTCTAGTTGTTCCTATACGGTAGCTCATAATTTTCTGTTATATATAAATTTTGAGTTATAGAATATGAATATGAATATGAAATTAGCGCTGACATGTCCCTGAAACACAAGAAATTGGTAGTGTGTTACGGGCTATTAAAACTGCCACTCTCTGAGATATATTTATTTTCTTCTCCCTCAAATATATATTCGTAAAACTAGTGTGCATTTTTGTGATAAATTAGGTGGATTTAAATCTACTGAAATGTGCTACGTACACAGTGATCCAAAATTCTATTTAAATACTTTTCGTACATATTCCTGGAACCAAGACGGGCATTAATATAGTTACGTTTTCTTTTCTGGATAAAATGTTACCTTCATGTTGCGTTCTTAATTTCTATCTTTTAGTTTAAGATCACCTAGCACTCTGCAAAATGACAATATTTAGGAAATATTTTTTAAAGGGAACACACAAACTTACGAGAGAGCAAAGAAAAACCAACAGTGTGGTGTTATTTTCAGAAAAGAAAATACCATAAGAGTTTCATACAACTTTCTTGAGAAAGCTCTCATGCTAGCCGATTGTCACTCAGCACATCTCAATCGATTTTGAGCGTACTTTTTATCGTAGAAAAATAAGGGACCGTTTCGTGTGTTACGATTCGTACCGGAATCCATTCTTCACTCACTTTATAAATATGAAACTGTCAAACTACTTATACAAATTATGATAAATTATAAATCTAACTAGTACGCGAAGCCTCTAGTTCACATACATATGTATGTCATTATTCGAACTCAATATTTCAGAGCTATTTTGATTTAATGTTTCAAGTTTTTAAAATGATCGATGTATCAGCGTATTTTCATATCCCTAATTCTCCCCAAATTATAACGCGCACCGAATAGTTCATTAAGTATTCATTGAAATTTGTACTAACTAAATTGTCAACATTTTATTATACCGTAATGACACATTAAGTCAAATAAGATAACAAATTTGTACAAAAACCTCTAGAAATATACAAATGTGTACATAGAAATTAATTAAACTTATTGCTCCTAAAATTATGTATGTATGTGTGTAATATTAGTTGAGTGGCGTGAATATTTAAAGAGCACAGCGCAGTCTTTGTCATAAAAAACGACAATGCATTTAAAAAAAGAAATATACTTATGGCTCGTTATTTATAATTACTTACATTTTTATACTCAGCTGAGCAGAGCTCACAGGAATATTAATTTTGTTCGCATAACGGTAATCCGTAACGGCATAAACTAATCGAGATAGATATAGACTTCTATATATCAAAATTATCTGGGCGAAAAAAGAAATTAATTTAGCCATGTCCGTCCGTCCGTCTGTCCGTAAACACGATAACTTCAGTAAATTTTGAGGTATCTTAATGAAATTTGGTATGTAAGTTCCTGGGCACTCATCTCACATCGCAATTTAAAATGAACGAAAACCACGCCCACTTTTTCGGTATCGAAAATTTCGATAAATCGAAAAAGTGCGATAATTCATAACCAAAGACGGATAAAGCGATGACACTTGGTAGGTGGGTTGACCTTATGACGCAGAAAAGAAAATAAGTAAAATTTTGAAAAATGGGCGTGGCACCGCGCACATTTAAAAGAAGGTAATTTAAAAGTTTTGCAAGTTGTAATTTGGCAGCTGAGTACGTAATGTTAGCTTACAGCCGAAATTAGCCTTCCTTTCTTGTTTTTTTTTTATTAATTTTCATTTAAAATAGATAGCAACTTTAACAGAAACTGCCATGTAGCGAATCGCACTAATCTCCAACTAGCGCAGAACAATTGCGTTATGAGACTGCTTTCAGCTGCCACTTTTAACATTGTGAAGTCCTACAAAAGGGCAATTTCCCCTCTTTACAAAGCTTTTCAGTGCGTTCTGTCTTCAGTTGTCGCTTCCTTTTATTGATTAACTAGCAGACCCGGTAGCCACCGTGGTGTGATGGTAGCGTGCTCCGCCTACCACATCGTATGCCCTCGGTTCACACCCCGGACAAAGCAACATCAAAATTTTAGAAATAAGGTTTTTCAATTAGAAGAAAATTTTTCTAAGCGGGGTCGCCCCTCGGCAGTGTTTGGCAAGCGCTCCGGGTGTATTTCTGCATTGAAAAGCTGTCAGTGAAAACTCATCTGCCTTGCAGATGTAACATGTAGGTCCCGTCCGGCCAATTCGTAGGGAAAATCAAGAGGATCACGGCGCAAATCTGAAGAGAAGCTCGGCCTTAGATCTCTTTGGAGGTTATCGCGCCTTACATTTATTTTTTTTATTTTTAGCAGACCCGGCAGACATTATTCTGTCCTAAATTTGGTCTATCTGCATAAATTTTAACAAGGTTTTTTCGGTCTTACTCTGCAAGCCTCCCCCCCCCCCCCTCCCTCCCTCTTGACTTTTTCTCAATCTCCCTCTGCATGTTTCCTTCTTTGCGTATCTTTTTTGCCCTCTCCGCCTTTTCCTCACTTCTTTTTAGCTTCATCTATCCCTATCACTCTATCTCTTTCTCAGTCTCTTTCTCCTGCCCCCTTTTCTCTTCTCTCTAGTTCTTCTCATTCCTCTGCAACCTACCTAAGGGCGACAACGCTTAGAAAAAATTTCTTCTAATTGAAAAATCTTGTTTGTAATATTTTGATGTTTTTTTGCCCGGGGCGTGAACCCAGGATCTATGGTGTGTTTGGCGGAGATTGCTACCATCACACCACGGCGGCCGTCAATTCACATGATATCATATAATTCACAGATATTATACATACGATCGATCCTGGCGATTTTAACCTTTCACATATGGTGAAATTTCACGCTTTTAGCTGTAAATATAAGGAAAAGATGGCGAAAATTTTTTCATCTGAACAATCGGTTGTGTCGTATAGGTATACAAAAAATTTATATACGACCGATCTTTCAGACCATAATGGATGCCGTGCGTATAAGCTTCTGAAAAAATTTCAAACTTTTAGCTGTTAAAATGATGAAGAAATTACGTTATTACGTTAAACCTCTTATCTGAACAATCCGTTGTATGTAATATATATTATATATATGACCGATTATGAAACATTTTTTTAGACAACAATATAAACCGTCTATGTAAATATTCTGTGGAATTTATTTATTTAAGTTGAGTTTTTGTTTTTAGATTCTTACAGAATATATTACGCAAATTTTTACGTTAACTTAATTCTAAGAAACATAAGATCTTAAACTGTTAATTAAGGCAGCGTAAGGAAAAGTGTAGTCAGGATCTGAGAAGTTAAAAAGCGTATTCAGATCATCGAACGATTCATCACAAGCCCTAGAAATAGGAGCATTTACACCATAAATAGTTCTGGAAAACGCAATTTTTAAGGGTTCAAACTGTCGGAGGTTTTTGCATGGGACATTAAATTGAATTTTATCAAGAAGCGATGGACAATCAACGGTCCCTGAAATTAAGCCAATGACAGGCAAGATAGAATCGAACGTCTATTTGCAAGCGTGTTTAGTGCAATTAAAAGGCATCGCGATTCATACGAAGGCATTGGTTCAGAAAAGTTTAAATATCGAGGAGCATATCGTAAAAAAACTTTCTGAACACGCTCAAGCCGATTAAAGAGGCCAATTTGGTAGGGTCTCCAAATGACAGCTGCATACTCCAACCTAGATCTGACAAATCCACAATATAGTGACTTCATACTAGCTACTAGCTATTAAAAAGAGGAATAAATAACAAAAATCCACTTTTCCGAAAAATAGGTTGTATGGAAGAAATATGCTAAAGTAGTCTTATCCATTCGTCCTGATCATTTCGGTATATTTATTGGTGGCTCTATCTCACCTCGTTTAAGGACTAACAATTTTCTTTAATCGTTCCCAACTTTATATACCATTTCGTTTTTATGAAAGATTTACAAGTTCATTGACGCTATAAGCCTCTTGGGGGATTGATGCCGAGCCTCTCTTCTTATTAGGCAGAAATTACTTTCAATCAACAAGATGAGTTTTTACAAGACACCAATCTTAACTAGATTTTTCTTGTAAAACTTTCTTTAATCAACTCATCATCAGCAGTTGCTTATAAATTCGTCGTACGTATTTTTTAATCGCACCTCGTTAATACACAATTTGTTTGTAAGAAGAAAAACTAACGATTTGCTTGCATATTCTTCGATCAATACTTAGAGCCCTACCTCTGTACCCCCCCCCCCCCCCCCCCCCCCCACTATTCTATTGCGTCATAGTAAGTTAATTTTGTATGTACATATGTATGCGTGTACGTTATTTTTTTTTATATTTTCATTATATTGCTAATAATAGTACTCATCCCCTTTCTTTTACGTTAACCTCTTTTGCAGAGAAATGCGACTAGACTCCAATTCCAATGAGGTAACTAAGACGTCGACAGACTCGGCATTGTGCGTAAGTAATCAGATAATCAAAAGTATTACTGTTACAGACAAATCGCAAAGTATTGTTCTCATTTATCGCTCTATTCTTTCATTCCTTTTTTTAATTTCAAAACCAAAAGAAAGTGAAATTTGATACACTCTCAGTCTGGGGCGGTTTAGAGAAGACAGATAGCCGTTTACCAATAACGGACTATTCCACTTTGGGTGGACCACGACATAATTGCAGTCCATTTCCGCTATCGAAAGATATCAATAATCGGTTTTTGCTATGGTAAGTAAGATCAATTTTTTATTTATTTTTTTTTTTCAATACTTTTCTTATTCGTCTTCTAATGCTATTAAGTGAGCTTTTTTATAAACATTTTTACTGGCTTTTTGATATTTTACAGGGAAGGTGATATAGCCACACTCGAAGTGGACGCCATCACAAACATAATCGAGGAGACACAAAACGAGACTAATCCAATTGCTGAACGAATTTATGCTGCTGCCGGTAATCAATTGAAAGAGGAATTAAGCAATAATTTAAAGGGTGTGTAGACACTTCTTTAACTGTTAATACAATACGTCTAATATTCAATGAATTTGCCTTTCTTTCGCTTAGAGTGCCGGACTGGTGAGGTGTGTGTTACTCGTGGTTACAATTTACCAGCCAAATATGTTTTACACACTGCCGGACCAGCTGTTAAGGAGACATTCAAAAGTGCTGCTGAAAGTGCATTGCATTACTCTTACAGGTAAAATAAATTTAAAATAAGCATGCTGTTTTCTTAAAAGCAATCAATTACGCACAAACATATCCGCACCACCTGAAAAACAGGTACCGTTGCGTATACGTAACATTTTTTTTTTTTCATTATTTGGAAACAAACAAGTGAAGCTTATATAAGAATGTCAACGAGAGGTTCTTGTATATAGAAGAATAAATAGGCTCATAAAATCTTCCCGTAAGTATTTGGAATGTATTCGAACCCTAAAAGAAATACAAAATTTTTGCCGATTCTATATAGTAGAGAGAAATGTCCTTAAAATAATGCTAAAGCCGTTGCGCTGCTCTGCTTAAGAACAGTCCTGGCTTTTTCGTTGTTACTTTATTGTAAAGAACATTATTTGCAGGGTTTATAGAGTTCTAGCCATTCATAGTTCTTTTCCGAATATGAATTCCGTGCAACTCGATTGCTGATCTACAGATATAACACCTCTCACTTCTCACTTTCAATCTTTCTTCACATCGGAAGGCGCAGTTACCTCCGAAAGTTTTTTGGAGAATATTGTAACCAATTTAAGGAGATTCTGCAAATCTGGCAACTACCCCTAATAGTTACAGCATTGATCTGGCGATTGCAGGACACGGGCACAGAACGGGCTCAACCTGCTGTTACTGACGAGGCCTTACTTATAAGTCCGTGACGACAGAAGGCAGTTCCCAGTTAATAAGCCCATCATGAGCCTCAAGCCGGCTCTCTTATTTTGCACCTTCTGCTAACGTTTGAATCGCTGAACTGTTGAATAAATAACTCAAATATTCAGTATAGCAATATTTTCTTTATTAAAACTATTTTGGGAGAATTACAAATACAATACTCGCGTACTTAGCTAAAGCGTGTTAAAATAAAAACTGATTCATTATTCCTCAGCTTGTGCTGCTTTTATACTCTCTGTTGTCTCGTTCGCATATTTATCTTAAAGTCTAGACTTTTCACGAACATGCCTTCTGGAACAGTTGTATCTCATATTTTATACGTGATTTAGCTATATGCATGGATATGTGTGAGTAACAACTTCGGCTCTTAGCTGATGATAACGTGATGTGTGATTGTTTCTCTTTCTTCTTCGCTCGTATCTGCTGACCACTTATGTATATGTGAAATAATCTTTCTGCTTCGAGCTGCTGGTTATGTGTATGTGTGGCTTGTTGTTCTGATGTGTTCATGTACATAAGTGTGGCTGCTTGCTTTACTTTTGTTGTGCATTTACTTAGTAGCAGCATAGTGGTGTATAGAACTGCTAATATTCGCTACAATATATAAATGAATTCGGCCGAAGAGCTAAGCAAATCACTTCCTCGACATGTCGGGCTAGTATCAGAAGGTGATAGTACTGGAGCATGGCGGTTTTATATCTGGAAAATGACGTCCTTTGTCGTTAGGTTAGGTTAGGTTAGGTTAGGTTGAACTTCCCGGTCAATAAAGACCATTCATATGAATATGCTTACAGTGTTACCAGAACTGGTTTGACTACCAAACGAAAGAACCCCAATCAGGTGCCGGGACTTATGTTATAGAATTACTCCATCGTCTTGGCAAATACTAGAAGTTTTCTGGGACTTAACTTAATTGCTGCCTCGAGATCTGACAACCCTGCAAAAATCGCGAGTACTCCATGCATGCATGTATGGAGTACTCGCTATGGACCAAGCGAGTGCTCCAAAACTAACCACAATTCATACAAAAAATATGATCCAATTAATATTGCGATGTCCTAGGACTGGACCATATACTCCAGCTCCGCATTACATCAGAGTAATCCATGGAGTACCCACAGTCCAATAAACATCGTGTAGTGATTACAATCGTTAAAAACGAGCAATGATCGGCTTACAATACGTTCGTGTAGAAACATGAGTTGGTCCATTGCTGCATTACAGTGGAGTATAAATGTAAGTACTCCAGTGGACCACATGATCCAACGATTTTTGCAGGGAACTCTGCTGCCCCTTATAGCTGGAGCATTGACCTGGCGCGGGCCGGACACGAACACAAAACGTGCTCAACTGTTTCTTCCTGCAGCTCTCACTTTCTGCACCTGCTGGTACTGACGAGGCCTTACTTACAAGTATGTGACGCCAGATGGCAGTTCCCAGTTAGTATGCCCATCGTGAACCTCCAGGCGTCTCTCTTCAGAGATGTGAGCCACTTTGTGAGTCTAATATCGTAGGCTTAGCACATGATCTTAGAAATTTTGCAGCCCCACTTTTGTCCACATCTTTCATGCTTGATGGATCATATGCAACTTCTGTTTCCTTTTCGGTCTTTTTGCTACCTTCTATCTCTATATGACCGAGAACCCAGTATAGATGCATGGTCCGGCTTGAGCCTGAAGGTTTTTTCCGTGCTGCTTTGCATTGCAGAACACTTGATGGAGTAGTGTGGGAGATCTATCAATATATATATTGACGCGAGTGCAGCTTAAGCACGCTTCCTCCAGAATTTATGCTGCTTTCTTCATGGCTATAATTTCCGCCTGAAAGGCGCTGCAGTAATCTGATAGCCTTTAGGATATTCTTATTCCTACATCGACACTGTAAACAGCAGCCTCACTTCTTCCCTTAACTTGGAGTATACACGTGAATAGTATGTTCTGTCATTTCTGCACCCTGACGCCAACCGTTCGGGTCAATTGTGGACCCAAGAAGTCTTTCGAAGCTCGGACACGGAACCATATATTCCGTTTTCTCGATAGTATACGGCGCTATACTGCTATGGCTATACGGCCTGCACTCAAGTCGCTCCGAGGCCTTAAGCCTTGTTGCAGTGCCTAACACGATATTTTTGGCCATTAGGTCTGCGGTTGGGATGTGTAGAATGGCGTGCAGTGCTACTGTGGGGGTAGTTTTTATTGCTCACGTTATGCTAATCATTAGTAATCTGTAACACTCCTCTAAACCAAAAATGGCCGCATAGTGGCTATTAACCACGCACACCAACATCAATATGGCAGCATTCAGTTCAGAGTTGTTATTATTGGATGAATACACTGAGGGATCCACTCAAGTGTACTGTGCTCAGCAGTTTCATCCTGTATGTGATAGCAGTGACAGAAGCTCTGTGGCATTATGTAATCCTAATGAAAACGTTGAATATCACACACGGTGGTCAGGTACAGCAACATTTTTGACTTTTCTCCCAAACGAGACGGATAGGGCTAAGGCTAGTTGTCACGGCTATCAGAACTGTCCCTATAATCGCTCAGTTGAACACTTGCAGGTTTTAAAGGAATAGTATATGCATGACGGAGAAAAGACGTATTCACTGAAGGTTTGGGTGTTCCGATTGTTTTAAGCTTTTGATCAAGAGTACAAAAGAGATGTAAGCCGATGAATTTTTGCTGAGAAGCTTTTAACTCTCAGTGTTTTCCAAACTACTATCGAGAAGTGCAGAAAAAGTGGTTTCTAGTATAAAAAACGTTTTTATGAAGATTTTGGTTTTGCCTTGCCTGAGCCTTCGCTACCATAACACGGCGGCCGTCATGCATATGATTAAATTGCGTCAATCTCTGTTGAATTTTGGGAAATTTCTGATGTACATGTCAGAAGTTTACGCTTACCGAAATAGCATTTGGAAGTGTATTTTAAGCACTTTTTTATACACGATAGCACATTTTCAGCCTGGTGTGGTGTTCAATTACAGATCTTGGTCGGGGTAGAACCGGGATCGATATGGTACGTAGAATCGACTGCCAAGGGAATGGTATGGGGTAGGGCGGGTCGATTTAAAAATCGCTCATTGCTCTGTGAAAATCGTTTTCTAGAGATCAAAATAAGAAAGAATTCGTTTTAGAGGTATGGTTCCTTCGGCAAAGTTTCTTATTTTGATCCCTAAAATATGATTTTCACAGAGCAATGGGCGATTTTTAAATCGACCCGCCCTACCCCATACCATTCCCTTGGCCTAGTATGGGGTCTATAGTAAATCTTAAAAAATTCAACTCCTTTGAGGTGAAGAATCGAAGTAAGTATTACTCAAAACCTTTTGCATAGTACACCCGCTATAAACAAACATGCCACATTAGTCACTGAAATCTACGACGTCCAGCGAAAATTTAGAAAAATTAGCCAATTATAAATTACTAAGTCCGCTCGGTTTCGCTGTACAGAGTTTTGAAACACCTTCGATATAACAAAACTTGATGTCTGGCGACAAGATACTAAGTATAATCAGATCTGCGTAACTACCTTTCCTGTCTATTACGCATAGATTAAAGAACCACTTGCGCTATGTTAATGTGGTAAAATAAAAAATCCTTGGCCCCTGTTGTTCAAGCATGTTTTGGGAAAATATATTAAAAGTAATCCCAGCCCCTCTTCAAGCGTGCAATATTCGTCCTTATGCCTCAAATTTTAATCTGCTGACAATTTCTGGCAGTATGGGATATGCTTAACAGGATGGGATACTTTTTTACCAAGGGGCATAGGGTTTGCCATTAACGGTGGGTGGTTAATTCGAATAGAGGGACGATAGACGACATCAATAAAAATCGTCTAATCCATTTAGTTTTCAATTAAAACTAAATATTGCCAAACTTTTTTTTTAATTTGCGCGTCTAAATATATGCAGTATTTAGACTTTATAATTAAACTAGCAGACCCGGCAGACATTGTTCTGCCCTAAATTTGGTCTATCTGCGTACATTTTAATAAGCTTTTTCCGTCTAACTCTGCCCTCCCCCCTCTTCACTTTTTCTTAATCCTTTTATTCACTCCTCCCTCCGCCTTTTTCGCATCACCTATCTCTCTCTTCGTCTCACACTATCTCTTTCTCAGTCTACTTCTCCTTCCCCCTTTTCTCTTCTCTCAATTTCTTCTCATTCTTCTTCACCCCTTATTGCTAGTCCCAGAGGGTGGTACCTATTTTGTTCCAGTCCCATTCCGAGTCCCAGTCCCACTGTGAGTCTCAGTCCCAGTCCTGGTCCTAATCCCAGTCCCAGTCGGTCTCTGGTCTACTTTCCGGAAAAAAGGGATCGTAAATAATAATATAGGCAAATTTATATACCAAATTTCGGGCAAATCGAATAGTACGTATGTAAATAGGTATGTGGGTATTATTAATTCATGTCTTTATTTCGGCTTCGCATGCACATTTGTCAGTATTTGCCAGGTTGATGCGACTAAATCGAATATCACAATGAAAATTACTTTAAAGCTCTCAGCAACAGCTTTCATTTGATATACATATTGTGTAAACACTATCTAGGGGTACCCGGATCCACGTTTTGGCCTATATGTCGAGACCTTAGTCACCCAGGGGTTCGAAAAATTCCCCGTATCAAAGTAATCATAAACAGCTTCCATTTGATAGCCATATTGTACAAGCACATCCCAGATTACCTTAGCATAAAAAATATATTGAAGAATTAAATTTCCTTAGTGCACAAATATTAGCATATACATGCAAAATACCAAAAAATAAAACTTTTGTTTAAGAATTTTAAGGAAATGTTCAATATTTTGATCGAAAGAGTATTTTTCAAGAGATGTTTGCATTCTTAACCATTTATGTTGCATTAACTTGGCAACAACGCATAAATATGTATGTACATACATATGTCAAGCTGATATGATATGAAAATACATACATACATTCATACATATAAATGTACTCCCGAAGTTAAATAACGCAGCGAATGCTACATACATATGTGTCGCCTGCCTCATTCGAAAGCAATTTGCGCGCACAGTTGACACCGAACAACCACACACACGCATTTTTTGGTAAAAATGCTACTTTTGTTTAAACAATTTGGCTGATATAAGAATGGAATCAAGTATTTTTTTTTTTTTTTTTTGATGCAGAACGAAGGTAAATATTTCAGAATTTTACTGAAAAGTAGAATTTTTTAAATCCATCCATCCGTTTATGGGTTATAGCTATGTAAACAAAAATTTAATGATTTTTTACTACATTTTGGCAATTTGCCACGCCCCTATAAAATATACCTTCAAATTATATTAACTGTACTATCTCACGTAGCTAAGCTTTCAAATGGCATTTAGCGACTTTATTTTATATTATTTAAGAAGATAAGAAGATAGATAGATATATATAGATAAACTGAAGTTGTGTTACTTTGCTTTAATTTATATCATATCTATCAATACTTATAATAATTCTTTTCATATCTTCTTTCAGGAATGCTCTGTACAAAGCTAAAGAACTAAATTTACGTACAATCGCTGTCAGCAACTTAAGTGCCAATCATAGTAGTTTCCCAGCCGATTTAGCTGCCCATATAGCGTTGCGTAAATAAATTGAAAACTTTCGCCAAACGTCTTTTACACAAATAATAACACAAATTTCTCTTGTTTTCAGGTACAATTCGTCGATTTTTAGAGAAATATCTAACACAAATTGTGATATTGTGTGTTAATTCACACGAACGTGGCATTTATGAGGTGCTAGCGCCGCTCTATTTTCCACGCGATCATCTAGAGGAGCGTAGCGCTCTGTGGCAATTGCCAAAAGATATTGGTGGTGAATATGGTGAGCCACAGAATAACGACCGACAAATACGTATCATACGGAATCCACAGCATAGCGTACTAATGAGACACGGTAAGTGGGTAATGGTTGTGTTACGCGTATGAAGAAATATTTAAACTTGATTATTGGCGAAAGACCGTGAGTACGATATCGATTAAAATGTTCGAGAACTGCATAGAAGAACGAAGGGAGACATTCTCTGCCCGCCACCAAAGAATTCACCACGTGGAAAGACAACCCTAAAGGCCTCGCCTCCGTCGGTGATTCCGACGACAGTAGTGATAGAGACTTATAGCGCGTGATTTTGGCTTGTCAGGAGAGGACTTTGCTCTACTAAGTTCAAAAAAAAATATATTAGAAGGTAACCAGATCTTTTTTATTGTTCCTGCAGGAATTAGGCCGGGTCCCGAAACCTTGCGTCTTTCTTCACTCTCCGTATGACGGTGACGCCTAAAAGAATGTTTCTCGAAATTACCCAGCGTGACCCTGCAATCCGCGTCTTTCTTTTCCAAGTTAGTGTAGCATTCCTCACTTTACCAGTTAGTTTCCTAGACTCTATGGAACTCTATAATGCCCGCGACGAAGGGACGTAAGCAGAACAGAATGTGGTGCTTGTACCGTAGACGTCCTTATTAGATTGGGTGGGATTAAAACACGGCGAAACCAAGCAGGAAAGATGTGGAACCAAGTGCGGAGCTACAAGGTCAGTACTAATGACCATAGACCTGATGAACTCATTAGGTGTGAGGTTCAACCCAATCGATGTTATACCTGCCATCGATCACGACGTGTTCGAATAAGTTTCGTGTTTTTTATCAGCAGGCATCCAAGTAGTATGATTTATCTTTATATGTTGGAACCTGAAATTCCAGTAACCATATTTCGATTGGCGAGTCTCAATTGACTCCAATTAGCGGTCACGCGGCGTTTTGATACCACCAACTCGTGAGTTAACCAATGAAAGGGTGTTGTAAGAAGACTAATAAACATTTTCAAGCGCCTTAGGGAAACCCGTCCCCCTATATCCATCCCGTGGATTTTATAAATTTGAGAAGCTCTCCCGGCCTAATATCTTTGAGTTCTGGGAGGCTTTCGAAAAAGGGCTTTCCAAGAAACTTTATTCTGCTTCGACAGTGTGCTGGGCATTCGCACAGCAGATGCTCAACTGTTTCCTCCTCCTCCGGACGCTTGCAGCTGCGACAGGAGGTACCGTTTTCCAGTCCCATCCGTGCCGCATATGCCCCAGTTGTCCAATGCCCCATGAGCACTGCAACTACTCTGTATATATCCCTTCTGATCCTAAGGACAGCTATAGATCGTTTTTTTGTTATATAATGGCCACATGCTCTTGGAAACTCTAAAAGTCCGCAACCGATTCCACCTATTGTTGGCCTCACCAGTTCTGGGAGATGCGTCCCCTGATACGTCCCAGGGGTGCAAGGACCTCCTTTGCTCCTGAGACATCAAGAGCCGCTCCACGCCGTGCCAGCTCATCCGTCATCTCGTTACCCTGTAGGTTTCGATGCCCCGGCACTCATATCAGGGTAACGATCTGCCGGCTCGTCAGAATCATGGCGTTCTCCCTACACTGCCCAAACAGGTTTGATGACATCGTCTCTAACCCGAGGGCCCCAAGAGCCGCCTGGCTTCGGAGAAAATGGCGACCTTGTTACTGTTACCATCGATATCCATTAACGCTTTACACGCCTATTAGATAGCGAAAGTCTCAGCTTGAAACACGCTTGCATAGTCGAGAAGCCGCATACATAAGGACGTGGGCGGGACAGTCGCAAATACTCCCGCTCCCACTCCTTTATGCATTCATGCCATGAGGTCTGGCAGACCCACTGTTACCTAGCATTTCTGTGTAGGCATGCATAGCCCCGTAGGCTCGTTTGACTGTGTGCTCTGTGTTTAGCCTCCAGTTCAGCTTTGGTGTTAAAAATACTCCTAGGTATTTGGGCCTATCAGAAAGACCCAACTCCTGGCCATCAAAATCATAGTGGACGCTAAATTTTCCGCCTACCTGCTTCCTCGCGCAGGACCTCCATGTCAAAAATGGGCGATAATCATATATTTTTTCTAGTTTACAAGCCTTAGAAACCTTGGGCATCCTCATCCATATCGTCCTCATCGTCTATCTTTATTGAATAGCCTCTTATTGATGTGTGTGCTTCGCCCACCACAACGAAGATCCGCGGATCAATTCCCAGACAATGCAGCATCAAAAATTAAGAAACAAGTCGTCCCTCTGCAGAGATTTGGCAAACAATCCAAGTGCATTTCTGCCATAAAAAACGTCTCAGTGAAATCTCTTCTGCCTCGCAGATGCCGTTTGGTGTCGCTTCAACTACTAGTCAAAGGAACATCGAAAATTTAGAAAAAAAAGTTTTTTCAATTAGAAAAAAGTTTTACCAATCTGGGTCGCCTCTCGGCAGAGATTTGGCAAACACTCCGAGTGTATTTCTGGCATGAAAAGCTTCTCAGTGAGAATACCTTGCAGATGCTGTTCGGAGTCGACATAAAAAATGTAGGTCCCGTCCAGCCAATTTGCAGGAAAAATTAAAAGGAGTACGACGCATATTGAAAGAGAATGTCGGTTTAAAATCTTTTCGAGGTTTATCGCGCCTTGTATTTATTTATTTTTATTTTGAGACTGCAAGAAAGAAGCTAACTACGAGCTAATTATAAGTTGAATTCAATTAAAGCAAATAAATTAAAATAAATAAATTCAATACCTCCGAAGATATTTAATTCCGAGCTTCTCTTCAAAATTGCGTCGTGCTCTTTTTAATTTTTCCTACAAATTGGCGGTACGGGACCTACATGTTTTATGCCGACTCCGAACGACATCTGCAAGGCAGATGAATTTTCACTGAGAAGCTTTTCATGGCAGCAATACACTCGGAGTGTTTGCCAAATCACTGCCGAGGAGCGACCCCGGTTAGAAAAACTTTTTTTTTAATTGAAACAACTTTTTTCTAAGTTTTCGATATTGCTTTGACTGGAAGTTGAACCCACGGTTTTTGGTGGGGTAGGTGGAGCACGCTACCACCAAATAATTAGTGCCCATTATTATTTGATTAGTTTCTGTGAAGAGATCTGACTATTCTTATATGCCTTGGGTCGGAAAAAAGAGGAGATGCTAACTCCTGCATGACATAACAGCCAAAAAGAAGTGAGCTGTGTTTCTTCGTGGCTTCACAGCTTGTTTAATAGCTGACTTTTTTAAAGTCAACAACCAGTTAGCTTTTTGTTAGAGATTGCTAATTTTCTTCTCTGGGAGATTTTTTTGGTACATTTAGTTTGGAAATTTGGTACAAAATCAGGAATTTTTTTTTTATCATCCCTGGTGTAGACGCTGTTGAGTACCGTTTGTGTGATAAGTTTGATTAGATTACAAAAGAGTTTAAACAATGATTCAGAGTTGCCAACTCTTTATATAAATTGCACACGAAAATTTATTATTTGCATTGTAAGAAGTGTAGTGATTTAAATACTTAGTCATAAATATTTTTCGGCATCTTTCTTAGTCAAACTAAATATTACATTGATTATTCGTATAAACTTTGCCAAAATGATTCATTAGGAGGCAGATAAATAATATCAATGAAATATTATCTAATTTTAATCAGTTCGAGGTTACTTGTTTCACTGCTAAAAATTTTAACTGATAAAAGGCATTGATTTTAATTTTCATTTGGTATTTACTTACAAACAGTTGAAGTGTGAAGATTGTGAACCATTTATTTGGTTACTGCATTTGTGGCTGTGAAATATAAACGACTGCCTTGACCTGGAAGATATAGTCGATTTTTTAAGTGCGTAATCATATTTTTTTGTCAATAATAATTTCCACAAATCAGCCATCGGAAAAATATTTCTCTATAAATTTTCTATGTGAACAAACCAAAAAATATGCAGAAAGCACAAAAGAAAGCCCACAAATGGAGCTTTGTAAATTTAGATTGCACTGGATAACGTTTTTCTGGGATAGTGATTCACAAAACAAAAACAAAGAAAATAAGTAAGGACGGGACTGTCTTCGGCTGTGCCGAAAATTTCATACCTTTCATGAATGGGGTTGGACAATAACAAATTTAGGTCAACTTTTGGATCTGAGCAGATAAGAACGATTCTTAACTATATTTGATATGCTGAATTCGAATCTGCATTCAGTTTCCGAGTTCTCGCATGATAGCACCATTGTGCTGTTATAGCAGCTGGAACTGTAAAATAATATAAGTGATTAGAGCAAATAAAAAGGCAGAGACAGTGTTGCAAAGTTGATTCAAAGTATTTTTGTTACGTTTGTTGTTGTTATATGATTAAAAAAAGTGGCAAAATAATAACAAATGCGCTCAAAGATGCGTATCTGCACTACTTTGGTTTCAGAGTAGCAGACACTCATAAGTCATGGATACCGAAATTTATTTCAACAGGTAATTGGTATCTTAACTGGGATGCAATCAGGATTCACCAAATTTTGTTGTTTTTATGCTTGTGGGATAGCCGCGCAACTGAAAATCATTATGTGAGAAAAGAATGGCAAAGTCGTACTCAATATGAGCCTGGACAGCAAAAGGTCTCCGCTGAGCCACTTGTAAATCCACAAGACATTTTCCTGCCACGCCTTCACATTAAACTAGGTCTTATAAAGAACTTCGTCAAAGCATTCAACTGTGAAGGACCGGCTTTTCAGTACTTAGTCAAGTTGTTTCCTAAATTGTCATATGCAAAAATCAAAGAAGGAATATTTGTCGGACCTGATATTAGAAAATTAATGGCTGATGAATTTACAAAATGTTTAACGCCCGATGAAACAGCCGCATGGGCATCTTTTCAATATATCGTTCACCACTTTCTTGGTAATCATAAATCCCCAAATTTTAAGGAAATTATTGGCGATATGTTAGAAAATTATCGAAAGATTGCAGCTAGAATGTCTGTAAAGATGCTTTTTCTGCATTCCCGTTTCGATTTTTTCCCGAAAACTTGGGAGATACGAGCGACGAACAAGGAGAGCGGCTACACCAAGATCTAGCCAACATTGAAAGACGATACCAAGGATTTTGGGATAAAGGCATGATGAGCGCCTACTGTTGGACTCTAATACGCGAAACAGATACTAAACAATACAAAAGGCAAAGTTCCACCAATCTTCATTTCTGATTTGTTACTTTTAAGTTAATAAAATGAATATTATTTGACAAAAATCTTTAAAAATGAATTTATTGACTGTATTAAAAACTAAATCAATCTTGAAAAACGGAATGAAGAATCGGATTCAGCGTCATAAATTGGCTTAAAAACCACTTTTAGTTGCGTAGATCCAAAACCGTGGATACTTGTGTAATCTTATCCCATTCGTAATATAAAAATAATCGATTTTTAGATAAATAAAAAATAGGTAGGTACTTTGTGTGAGGATGTAAAATTTCACGTTTTTTGTGGTCTGCAGGAAAAAGCTACATATCACCATGAACCACTTATCTATTTGAAGCTTCCAGCCGTTAAAAAGGGGGCAGAAATTCCAGTTTATATGGTATATATTCTATATATACCACCGAACTCTATGATATTTTCAGACAACAATATTTGCTATATACGAAAGCATATGATGAAATTTTAAGGTTCTAGCTGTTAAAATTGGGCAGAAATTACGAAAACTTTCTTATCTGAACGATCGGTTGTATGGGATGTATACTACACTGGGTCGATTTATTAACCGATATCGCGCCATCGATTTTTCGATAGGATTTGGGCTCAAGAAAAAAGTTCCACTACGCATACCCAAAAAAATAATTTTGGAGCCTGCGAAATTTCATTCTTTTGACTTTTTTTCGATTTTGATTTTTACAGTTTTTTTCATGACCTACTAAAAAAAATTTCATTTGATTGTAAAATTTTCAGTTTTTTGAAAAAAAAAATAATAAAATATAAAATATTTTTTTAGCGGACATTTTGGGTATACATATGCAAATTTTTTTAGTAGGTCATGAAAGAAACGTAAAAAATCAAAGTCGAGAAAAAGTCAAAAAAATGAAATTTCGCAGGCTCGAAAATAATTTTTTTGGGTATGCGTAGTGGAAATTTTTTTTTTCCTCATCCCAAATCCTATCAAAAAATCGGTGTCACGATATCGGTTTACTTTCGTCCATACAAATCGACCCACCCTAATATATACAATATATACCACCGATGTATACAATATTTTTAGACAACAATATGTGCTATATACGAAAGCTTATGGTGAATTTTGTAGCTTCATTCTGATAAATTTGTAAGATATGACCAAAATCCTCTTTTCTGATAAATCGGTTGTTTGGGGATATATGCTCTGGTGGTCCAATCCGGCCAGTTCCGGCAAATGTCTAATCGGACACCTAAATATACCCGCTCACCAACTTTATCAAAATAGCTCAAAAATTTAGGGACTAGTTTGCATACAAACAGACAGACTCCGTCCTCTTGGCAAATACTAGAAGTTTTCTAGGGCCCAGCTTAATTGCTGCCTCAAGATCTGGCAACTCTGCCGCCCCTAATAGCTGGAGCCTTTTCCTGGCGAGCGCAGGACATGAACACCGAACGTGCTCAACCGTTATTTCCTGCAGCTCCACATCCTATAGCTGCTGTTACTGACGAGGCCTAACTTATAAGCATGTGACGCCAGAAGGCAGTGTTCAGTCAGTATGCCCATTGTGAGCCGTAAGTCTTCTCTCTTCAGAGATATGAGCCACTTTGTGAGTCTAATATCGTAGGCTTTGCACATGATCTTAGAAATTTTGCAGCCCCTCGCTTTTGTCCACGCTTTTCGTGCTTGATGGATCATATGCAACTCCTGTCTCCTTTTGATTTCTCCCAAACGGGTTGGGACGTCTATCGTCGACTCAGCCAGCATAAAACCCTCCTTTTCCAACTCATCTTTCTATCTCTTTATGACCGGGAACCCAGTAAAGATGTATGTTCCGGCCTGAGCGATGTGTTTCCAATGCTTATTTGCATTCCAGAACACTTCTTAATGAAGTACTGTGTGAGATTATTGCCTTAATCGCAGCCTGAATATCAATATATAAATTGACGGTACTGCAGCTTAGGCACGCTTCCTTCAGAATTTCTACTGATTTCTTCACTGCTATAATTTCCGGTTGAAAAACGCTGTAGTAATCTGGCAGCCTATAGGATCTATTTATTTCTGTGTCGACACAGTAAACAGGAGACCCAACCCCTCCATTAATTTGGAACCATCCGTATATACGTGTATAGCTTTTTCTGCCATTTCTGCAACCCGGCACCAACCCTACAGCTCAACTGTTGCCCCAATATTTTTTTTCGAAGCTTAGGCACTGGACCATATATTCCGTTTGCCCGATATTAGATGGCGCTATACTGCTGTGGCCATAAGGCCTGCACTCAAGCTGCCACGAGGCCTTAAGCTTTGTTGCCGTTGCTAACGCGATGTTCTAGGCCGTTAGGTCTGCAGGCGGGATGTGTAGAATGGCATGCAATGCTGCTGTCGGGGTAGTTTTTAAGGCTTCCGTTATGCCAATCATTGATACTCTGCATACCCTCTCAAATTTTTTGGTATACGTACTTTTTGTGTGGCTGTCGACCAAACAAGAACCCGATAGTAAAGTATGGGTTTGACAAACGCCGTAAATACCCAATGAGAGAGTTTGAGTGATAAGCGCCACGTGCATCCTAGCATCCTTTTGCATGCATAGAGGGCCGCGGAGGCTTTCTTCTCTCTCTCTTCCACATGGAGTTTCCACGACAACTTACAATCTAGTATAACTCCTAGATACTTTGTGCTATATTTTTCTTGCAGGGTTACCCCTCCAAGCTTAGGCTTACTCAAATTAGGGACCTTATACCTTCTAGTAAATAATACTATATATGTTTTTTCCACGTTGGAGGTTAACCCGACCCCAGATGCCCAGGCATGTACATCCCGAAGTGCCATTATTGCTCTTTTCGAGACATTATTGCAAGCAATGTCCAGAAAAACACCTAGGGCATATTCCTGGTGTTCCAAAGCCTTCTCTATATTCATAACCATCCTATGCAATGCAGTGTCTACTGACTTGCCTTTGGTGTAAGCATGTTGTGCTGAAGAGAATAATTCCTCATTCATTTTTGATTTTGTATGCACATGTATTCATCTCTCTAGGGTTTTGAGAAGAAAAGATGTCAAGCTAATAGCCCTGTAGTCTTTCGGGTGCATCTGACTGGCTTTTCCCGCTTTCGGTATGAAGACTACTCGAGCCGTTCTCCAAGATTGCGGGACGTGGTTCAGTTTTATGCAACCCTCAAAGGTTGTTCTTAGTCATTCTATAATCGTTCCACCGGCCATCTGCAACATACCAGGGAATATCCCATCTGGGCCGGGCGATTTGAACGTTTTTATGGCTCATTCAATTTTGGTCTCTGTCACCAATCCTGGTACCTCTCGCTCCGTATTAGAACTGTAGACGTGATTACATAACTCTTCCGCATCGTCTCCTGGTGGGAAGTGTGTGTTAAGTAGCGCCTGAAGGGACTCTTCACTACTGTGTGACCATTCCCCGTCGTCTGTTTTTATTAGTCTCTGGAAAAGGAGCCGTAATGTGTAGCTGATATTTAAACTTGGTTGATAGGCTATAATCAATGTGATTTACTCCAAGGGACTATTTTTGGATAGGGCCGCCAACTTCAGGAAACCGGGCGACTTGGGTGTTGAAGGATGTAGTGTGAAAATCAAAATTTACATTTCAGACGTTATTGTATAGTTTCGCAAATAAACAACCGATTTTTGAATATAAGGTCAAGTGATTTTTCAAACCCTCCTCATACGTACATTTATCTTCAACTTAAGTATGAGGTGGGAATCATTTCAAAAGGGTTTTTATGCCCCTAGAACCTACTAAAGGATTTTGAATCACTAATTTCGCTTATTTTTTCAGCCAATCGCAATATAAACAATTTTTTAAAATCGGCACCTTTTTTGGGTAATTTCCTTTTTTTTAACAACTTGAGGACAATTTGAAAACATGTTCGCCTTGGGTCATTTTATTTAAATTCATTGTTCATTATTAATTTTTTGAAAAAAATATGCAAAGTGAGCATATAAATTTATTATATAACTTTTCTTTTAGTGTTTTTTTTTTAATAACTTGGTGAATTGGGTGATGCAAAGTCCCTGTAAAGCTGACATCGAAAGCGCCTGTTTTTATACTCAGCTGAGCAGAGCTCACAGAGTATATTTTTTTGTTCGCATAACGGTACCCCGTAACGGCATAAACTAATCGAGATAGATATAGACTTCTATATATCAAAATGATTTGAGCGAAAAAAGAAATTCATTTAGCCATGTCCGTCCATCCGTCCGTCTGTCCGTAACTTGAGTAAATTTTGAGGTATCTTAATGAAATTTGGTATGTAAGTTCCCGGGCACTCATCTCAGATCGCTATTTAAAATGAAGGAAATGGGACTATAACTCCGCCCACTTTTTCGATATCGAAAATTTCGAAAAACCGAAAAAGTGCGATAATTCATTACCACGGATAAAGCGATGAAACTTGGTAGGTGGGTTGACCTTATGGCGCAGAATAGAACATTAGTAAAATTTTGGACAATGGGCGTGGCACCGCCCACTTTTTAAAGAAGGTAATTTAAAAGTTTTGCCTGCTGTAATTTGACAGTCGTTGAAGATATCATGATCAAACTTGGTAGGGACGTTATTCTTAGTTTCTTATAGCTGGCAGTGATACCACTTTCGACCATATCCGACCAATTTTCGACATGAACAATGAATGGCCTAAACAGTCTTAAGCGAGTAGAAAATATAGTAACGCGCCGGACGCCGCCGCCACTGCCTCCGCGCCGATTTTTTTGACATTCGGCTGCGGCGTTTATAGGCGGCATCTCTAATGACTATAGCTTTAAAAGTAAGAACCAGCAGCACTTCGAACAGGAAATAACAATATCAGGTATGCTTTATTTATGAGGTTCATTGCATTACTCATGTCAACAACTGACTGATCAACACATATCAATTCCACGTCAGCTAGCCATTACAACTCAAAAGAGTTTCGACATTCTTGATAGCAAGCAGAATATTACACGTTCATATACATACCTACATATGTAGATCTTTTTTTGTTTGTTCTATTTTCTTATTTGTTTGGGTTATTGTCATTTATTATCGTTACGTTGCAATTAACGATAGGTTGGATGAACATTTTATCTAAATAAAACAGGCCTCATTGCAATGCAGGCAGTGATTTACAGTTAGCATTCTCATCTTGTTTTGGGAACGTTCGGCGTTGTTACGGATTTTTAGTTTCAATTAATTCGCGTATATTTCTATGAACTTTACCTGAACAGAATTGTTGTGATTGTTCGGGAGCTTCTAACACATTTTTTTAATTTTTTTTTTTTTTTTGTATAACATCTGCACTTACTTTAAACGAAATAAATATGAAATTTCAATATAAAAGTTTAAAAGGTAACTAAAGATTTTATAATTTTTTAAGCTCAGCTGTGCATAGCTCCATGGTTAAGTGGGCACTTAAGTTAACTGCCTTACTATAACATAACAAACATAATATAAGATAACAAAGAATAAGGATAAGTTAACTGCCTTACTATAACATAACAAACTGCCTTACTATAACATAACAAACATAATATAAGATAACAAAGAATAAGGATAAATCATTTCCCTATACCAGGATTATGTTCTGGACCGAGATAAGGTTCAATATTTTTCCGGGGCAAAAGAATATGGAGCAGTACCGCGGTAAGGATCTGCTGGGAGGATGAAAAATTAAATCGACATCCACGTCGATGGTATTGCGCTAGCGACTGCCTTCCATCCACAAATATTGGTTGTAACGTTCAGTTAAGGATCTGCATTTTGGCGAAGATCCGTCCGCAATCCTATCTAAAGTCCAGAGCCGTAAGAAAATTCGCAAATCTTTTTCCGGGAGCACATGGGGTAAAGACAAAGATACGCCAATATGATCGCCGAGCCTAAGGAATACACACTGGAAAAGAAAAGCACAAAGAGGTTCTCAGTGATGTTCACATAAGGGTGTCGGACCTCTATGCTAGGAATTGCCCGGCGAACCTCGTTCTTAAAGTCACAGTAGAGGAAAGCAAATTCCCCAGGGTGACGCGCGTCAACCCAGGCATACATAACGTATGTCCTGCTTGTAACGTGCCGCCAAAACTGCAATGTAGAACCAACGTCTCTAACACCCCTTTCTCACTGGCCCAACCCTGTTGAAACTGTAAATTTACTCGGACTCCCGTTAGAGGATATTGATGACAATTTATGCGCTGGCCCACATATTTGATGGGGCGAAGCACTGCTTCAACAACAACTACAACAACAAGGATATCCGCACATAAATTAAATATAAAATTAAGCAATAATTTTTCGGACATCAAAACGGTTTCATCATCCAACTGGTTTTTTTGGGTGTAGGATAAGTCGGTAGTGTAGTACCATCATCGTGGATGTCCAATATTACCGACATTTTCCATGTCCTCCTTGTAAATAAGGACGCCGAAGATCTGGTCTGTGACAGTGCCGAATTTCGTGATGTGAAAAACTGGAAAGACTAGGGAGATAGTCGTTAATTTTGCAGCAAATATCATTGAATGAAACATTGGTAACTCCTTCAGGTGAAAAAGGGATCTTCGATATGTAAACGTTAAACAAAAGTGGAGATAGGACACCACCCTGTGGCAGTTCTTGTTTAATTCTTCTGGGTTTTGATGTTACGTTCCTGAACGGATCCAATATCTGTAGTCCATCTTTCTGAACTGAGAGGAAGGATGCATAATTTCAAGTCTTACAGTAAATTGCTGTAATTGGCTGTGTCAAACGCTTTTTATAAGTCTTGTGTTACGCGTACTGTCCTATGGTGGTGTTCTTGGTCCCGTCCGCAATTTATTTGCGCGCTGATGGCGTTCAGCGTGGTGGTGGCTATTTTCGGAAACTATGCTGGTGATTGGCAAGTCACAGGTTTGAGGTGAAATAAGGGATCTGGACGGTTTCAATGGGAGAGATATCAGACGATAAGAGTTCCCTACGTTTGCTGGTTTCCAAAGCTTTAGTAGCTGTACCGCACTCGCCATTTTCTTGACCTTTCATCTCTATGGCGATGATGGTAATGAGAAACGCGCTGTATTTATGCTTATTTGCGTGTCTGTTGACCTGCCGTCCGTATTTGTCAACCGAAGTATGTATTGCTTATTGCAGGCAGGAAGCGCTAGATTTTTTCTCATTCGATAGCACTTTATAGCCGAAGGGGATGGATATTTTGTCATTGTGCTTATTAGGGTTTGAGAGGAACTTTACGTTGACCACAGTTTATCAACACCGGCAGAGAGGTTACAGATTTTTAGATCTTCCTCCTATTTAGACTGTTGGCGCTTGTCCACAAGCTATGTGAGGCAGAACTTTATGTTCCTGATGTGGTGAACGCTAGGGTCTTTGCTGTCTCACAAGGTCACGCTCTCTTGCTAAAGTTGCGACCTCCGTTGGAAAACTTGGAAAACTTAGCCGGATTTCCAGCAGAATAAAGGGAATCGACGTGTATTGAATGACCTTGTGAAAAGCACCTTCCCCTTGATGGACATTAGTCGGGAATGATGTGATTTTAACAAGTGAGAAAAGCACTGATACCAGGCCAATATCCACTAACAAAGCAGGTGACAGTGTATGATTTTTAAGCTCGCATGGCCTGACTGGGCAGATTATCTTATCTCTACACCCTGTGGCCAATGCGGGGCTCAAATAGATTATATTTCACCGTGCGATTAGTGATAAAAGCGAGTACTCCTCTATTTCCTCTCGCACGATCTTTCCTATAGGCTTTGTAGCCAGAACAAATCTGAGATGCTGATTTTGCAGTGGGCTTAATCTCTGGGATCGCAGCTATGCAGATGTTGTGTCGCTTCATGAAGTGAACTTTCTCCGTGATCTTCCCAGTTAAACCGTTAAAGTTTAACTGCAGTATTCTGAAGTGCAACGGGAAAGACTTAATTACTCTGGGTGTAAAAGATAGGTGCGTGCGCCTTGGTAGTATAAGTTGCACAGTGTTGTTTTGGCCCTCGGACAGGTGCCGAGTGTGCTCAAAGAGGAAGCCAGCAAGAAGACCAACGCCTCCAATTGGTAGCTCCATGCTTATGCCATACAATTTGGCCGTATGTGAGATATCTTTCAACACAGAGAAGTGAGATTAAGAGTTTAAGTTTCTCTCATCTTATTAGACTTCTCCTTAGTTGTGTCGTAACAAGCAGATCATTTCTCGTAATTCCTTCATAATCAGTTACTTACTTTCTTATTGAGAGTAAGTTAATATCGAGCTCATTAACACTTCCAAACAGATAAGTATATATCTCGCTTATTCACTCTATCAAGATAATTCCACATTAATTAAATTAAAGTTTCATACACAAAAATCTTAATTTTTCGCCGAGCAACGACCGCTTCAAAATCTCACCCCATGCTCATCTCTTCTCATAACGCAACATGTCGGATTGTGTGAGTGATTGTCTTATCAGCGATAAAAAAAAGCTTGTAGAGATTTTGGACTTACCCCTGCTGAGGGTTTCATGCATGAAATAAAGTATGTATGTACATTAGGGTGGTTACAAAGTATATGGTGAATTTAAATTTTTGTTCTATCTTTCGGGGCACCCTCCTAAAATATGCCAATAGATCAGAAAATGATTATTGCAAAGTTTCAGGCCAATAATGTTAAAAGGTGCCTCATTGAGGTCAAAGTTAGGAAAAACAGTGAATTTTCAGAAAAATGTTAGTGTTTCGTCAGTAAAAGTGAAACCATTTATTCGTATACCATTGAATATTGTAATGTCCATAGACGTTTGCATGGAAATTTAAAATTATGGACATACACTATGACCTGATCTGATAAATGATAAATACTGCTAAAAATAACCGTTTTATAAAAATATTATTCAAATCAAAAACAATACAAATAAAATTAACTATCGAATGGTGTACGAGTCAAGTTCCTGGCATAAATGGTTTACCTTTTACTGACGAAACACAAAAAATGTTTTCTAAAAATTCACTGTTTTTCCTAACTCTGACCTCAATGAGGCACGTGTTAACATAATCGGATTGGCCTGAAACTTTGTATGTATCATTTTCTAATCTATTGGCATATTTTATGGGGGTGCCCCAGAGGAAAATCTAAAATTGATTTCTTGTGGCCACCCTAATGTACATATGTACGTATCTTTGAAATTTAAAGGCCAAGAATAAGCAGCCTTATCTCTGTCAACAACCCAACTGACATGAGAGTTGGATAAATAGGAGGCGGATCTTGAAATTCATTTTTCCAGAGCGTGCATTAATATACATATGTCGGGCAGAGTTAAACTACAAGCAGCAAGAGAATCAGCGGAGCATTAACATCATATGGAACTTGTTGTTGCTGTAGTCAGGTTCAGTAAACAAAAAACACATCAACCAACGCGTTCACTTATTTCGTACTTAGATGCCAGTGAATTACTTTACTCTTAACATCGTATTCATTTAGTCCGATATTAAATGTCACTTCATTCATTAGACGTTCTTAACTCAGCGCAATCTGCTCATTCAGATGTGAAGAAGATCCAACGGCTAATTGTGTAGTGGAAAGTAAAACACGCAAAAACAAAAGAAAGAATTGAACGTATGAAGTTTTGTAAATATTTTCGAGTCCTAACTTTAGGGGAGAGCAACAGAAGCTAAGAAATCATCTAGGATAACAGATTTAAGCTGAACGCAGTTAAAATGATCAACGATTCGTTTGAGTTCTCTTGTAAATGCAAAACTGTGTTTTTTTTTTTAATATATATTTATAGAAAAACTTGAATGCGTTGTTATGTAGTAAATACTTGTTTGTTTACTTTAATTTTGTTTTCTTCTTTTCAGCCGACGACGATTCTGATAACAATCCACACGATATGGAAGGTAACGGCTCAGATTTAGAAAGCGGCTTCACAGATATGAATGGCCTCAATCTTAATAGTTATAGCGGTGTCACATCAACCGCCTATTCGCAGATGCAGGTAAGTTGAAATTAGAAATATATTTCTGTGTTTGTAGATTAAATTACGAAAGTTTTTGTGCCGTAGGTCAATGTCCTGAAAAACGCAATGAAGCTAGCTTTTTTACCAAATTCTTTAATTAGCCTGAGCCATGTCTACATGAACTTTTCGTCGATAGTAGTGGATATTAAAGGCCAATCACAAAGCTTTTGTGCTGGTTCCATAAGCGATAAAACCCAAATGCAGAGCTCTTTTTCAGTCCTTAGTTTCTTGCGAAGTTTTTTCGTTACCTCGAGGCATCTTCAGGGCCAAATAATCAATCAGTCTTCAATCACAAAGCTTGTATGCCGGCTGGAAAACAACTAAATGCTCTTCGTCAAACCCCAGTTTTTTGACAACTTATCCGGCCATTCTAAGCCGTCTTCAGGGCCAATTATTTTATCACCGTATTATGGAATTGTTTTCTCTGAAAATGGGTGCACATCAAAACTAACCACTAAGTTTTTATGCAGGTTCAAAAAAAACTAAATTAAACTGAGGTTCTGTCCTCAGATCGAATTTTTGCGCCATCTTGAAGAGCCCGTAAGGTTTCATAATCATATATTAATTTCGGCAATAATTACAAACCAAGTACTGGACAATTTCTTTCAGATGCTAAGTGCAGCTAACTGCAATAAACTCAGTTAAGCATGGTCGTAATGAGCAAAGTATAATCTGGCATACATTCTATATCAAAAGTTTTAACTTGCGATATGTTCGTTTCTATACATAAACTATTCTACAGCTTTAAACTCTATACCTGAGAGCGCTGGGATCTCCACTACAATATTTTCCTTCGAATAGAAAATTTATTTGAACTTCTTATTTTGATCTGAGCTCTGATCTCATACGTTCATTTAGGAAAACTTCAGTTTCACTGTTAACTTCTACCTTCATTCAACGGGTTTCCACCTCAGGGGCTTCCTCTCAGACGTGTCTCAGACATGTATTGTTGATATTATTGCAGCTGCAGTTAAAGCAGAGGGTTGCGTATGTCTGAAGTACCTTCGGGATATGAATCCGATATGTTATGTCACCAGTATCTTCTGGTAATATCCCAACTGCACCGATAACATATTTTAATCCATCGATGCTTCGGGTCTGTAGATTTTAGCCGCCACTTACGATAGGCAAGATTTGCCGTGGGTCTAATTCAAATACCTTGGTCGACTTGGTCAGTAGAGTATATTTAAAAAAAAATTTATTCGATTCATATGTTTCCGCCAGTTGTGCACTCCTTCGTCCATCTGTAAGCAAGATAGGTTATGTTCAGTTAAGAGGGTGCACAAAAGAGTTTCCACAGTTCCATGAAAAAACATTAATACCCATTGTAAAAGCGCGCAATAAGTATCGGGTGGCTACACATTCGTCCAGACAGATAGTTTTTACTATCAAAAGATGAACTTATTTTAATCTTTAACTCTGATTTCGATAGATTGTTTATTGAAAACTGATTGTGCAGTTATGTCACTCATGAGAGGACTGCAGATTTCTTTAGTTTCAGAAGGAAATTAATTATTTTCAACCATTGATATATTGATACTTCATATTATGCCGGGTGGTCCATATCATTATCGCTGCCATACAAACCTGCCCGCCAACCATATGTTTAACCTTTTCGGAGACTTTTCATGCCATTAAATTAGCGATTTCCTTAATTTCGGTATGATTTGAACATACCAACATAGCTCGGCAATTCAACACATATTTGATTTGTATGCCTTTAAGGTAGTGTAGTTGTCAACAAAGTCAGCGATGTTAAATTCTTCAACTGTACCAACCTGCAACAGACTGGCTCTCTTTTCTATAGCACTCACCTACACTTCCATTTTAAGGCTATTAAGATGATTAATTTCCTATAACACTTTAAGCTCTCCCCATTCCTACCTTGTGAGCTACATCAACAGTCATATCGGATGTTAGGTCAGTTTTGATGCTGTTTTTTCGTCCGTTTGCAATATCATCTAATATCTCACCATGTCTATTCCGATATTTGATACTGCCAGTCTAAGCACTCTTTTTTAGCTTAACCTTAACACTATAAGGTGGAAAACGAAGGAGTAGCGCCTCTTACTTACTTACTCAATTGGCGCTTAACTATTTTAACTGCTACGGCTGTCCAACAGGGTGCACCAGTTGCTTCTTCGTTGAGCTTACTGTTGCCAATTGGTACCACCGAGGGAATTTAAATCGCTTTCCACCTGGTGCTTCCAGAGGAGTGGAGACCGCCCTGCTCCCATAGGCGGGTTCCGTTAAGAATACTTCTTTGTTCAGCTGCCTTTGGGTATTACAATTTTCTATAAATTTTTCACCTCTTCCAGTGCCTTCCACCAGGTCAACACACTATGTGTTAGTATTGAAAGATAGTGGATGTCTTACCATTTATGTTGTACCGTATAAATCTCTAGTTTTTTGCGAATGCTTTGCAGCTGTAATGCACGTTCAGACCCTTCTTTGATTTCTCCTCAACATTTCTTTTCCGGCCTAATTTAACATTAAGAACTATGCAAGGATGTAAAATGTATTTTTATTTTTCTAGTGAATGGGATGGTGCTTCTTCTATTTGGGTGAAATATCCCAAAGACTGCTTGGTAGGAACTTATGCATGATCAATAATATTAAGACGTTTGCGTAAGCGACTAACTTCGTTCTTTTTGCTATAATTTTTTCTGGAATTTTGTGAACTACCTACGTCCTGGAAAGAAGCGATAGTTCCGCTCCTTCAAGGACGACCTTGTCATTCATTTTACGTGAAACACGTACACAAGATTTACATGGCTACTCTTCTCTCAAGAAAGTCCTTACAACTATATCGTCTTCAGTCGCATGTCATGCAACTTCTCCGGCAAAGTACTTTGGTAAAAACGAGATACAGCATAACAGCGTTTAATATGAGGAATTTTATAAGTAAATTGTTTTCATACTTTTCAAACAGAATGTATTCGTGTTTTTGTTTTTTTTTTACAACAGAACTCGTTCCATTGCCCGGTATGAGGTTTATTGACATTAACATCAGCGAACAGAAAAGAAGCAGTGTAGATTAGATCAACTTTCGTCAATTAAGTCCTTTTTTTATACTCAGCGTGCTTTGCACACAGAGTATATTAACTTTGATTGGATAACGGTCGGTTGTACAGGTATAAAGGAATCGAGATAGATATAGACTTCCATATATCAAAATCAGTATCGAAAAAAAATTTGATTGAGCCATGTCCGTCCGTCCGTCCGTCCGTTAGCACGATAACTTGAGTAAATATGGAGATATCTTCACCAAATTTGGTACACTAGCTTATCTGGACACAGAATAGATTGGTATTGAAAATGAGTGAAATCGGATGATAACCACGCCCACTTTTTATATATACAAAATTTTGGAAAACACAAAAAACCTGAAAATTTAGTAAATAATAAACCTAGAATGTTGAAATTTGACATGTGGACTTTTATTAAGACTATTGATAAAAATTTGGAAAAAACTTTTAAAATGGGCGTGGCACCGCCCACTTGTGATAAAATCAATTTTGCAATATTATTAATCATAAATAAAAAATCGTTAAACCTATCGTAACAAAATTCGGCAGAGAGGTTGCTTTTACTATAAGGAATGCTGTGAAGAAAAATTAACGAAATCGGTTAAGGACCACGCCCACTTTTATATAAAAGATTTTTAAAAGGGTCGTGGACGAATAAAATAAGCTATATGTTTGTAAAAAAGAGCTTTATATCAATGGTATTGCATTTCCCAAGTGGAAATAGGAAAAACTTCAAATTTAAAAAAATGGGAGTGGCACCGCCCCTTTTATGACTAAGCAATTTTCTATGTTTCGGGAGCCATAACTCGAAGAAAAATTAACATATCGTAATGAAATTGTGTACACAAATTTTCTTATCGCAGAAAAATTTTCCAGTAAAAATGGACGGGATCGGTTAAAGCCCACGCCCACTTTTATATAAAAGATTTTTAAAAGGGTCGTAGACTAGAATAATAAGCTATAGCTTAGAAAAAAATAGTTTTGAATCAATGATATTTGACTTATCAAGTTTCACTGTAAAAGGAAATGGGGAGAGATTTTTTTTAAACGGGCGGTGCCACGTGTTATGTAGAAAAGTAATTTATCTGAAATGAAATGTACAATTGAAGCGCATGCTGAGTACATAATGTTCGGTTACACCCAAACTTAGACATCTTGACTTGTTTATTTTCTAGTTTCTAACAAAACCTTCTCAACCCTTTTTTTTTTTGAAATAAATCGAAAATTTGAAAAATTTCGAACTTTTCAATTCGAAGTTCTCTAAATTTTTTGAGTATGCAGTTTTATTAGCCAAATCAGTCAAACAAAGTAATTTTTGATAATTTTTTTTCGAAGGGTACTTTGGGGATTTCTCCATACAAAGTATGAATGAAAAAAACTGAAATACCCCCCGGAAAGAAATTGTCAAAATCAATGCGAATTTTGAAATGCATATTTCTTATAATTTGTTTGACTAAAATTGTTTGGGCTTCAAGATCACATACTCAAAAACATTCAAAGAACTCCTAATAAAAAGTTCGAAATTTTCTCAAAATTTAAATTTTTTGCGTGTTGTTTTTGAGATTGGTTTGAATAGTTTCAGTTACAAAATTCGTAGAAGTACTTCCTAAAATATCCAAAATAAATAAGAGAAAAATTAAATTGAAGAAATTGGCTAAAAATTGCCACTGCTATTGTTATGTTCGCTGCTGTAACTCTCATTCTTTTGTGCATTCGTTTACATGCAAGATTTTTTAATACAAAATCACATACAAATTACCTTTTTTCCTTTTAAAATTATGCAGTTTAATAAAATTAAGCACAAAAGAACACAAATAAAAAGAGTCAGATGCAAGCAGGACTGCATCAGCATATTGCTCCAGGAACTACTCTCAGACTAACTTTTTCCAAAAAAAAGCACACTGCCAAAATCATCACTAATTGATGCTTAACCGAGAGAGCAAAAGTTGGCCGTTGTGTAAAAAGGCGTGTCAGTTATCCCTGTTTCGAAATAACTTTCTTCAACTATTTCCCCAACTTACAGGAGGTTATTGTTGTTGTTGACCACTCACAAATTTTCATCTAAGCCCAGTTCTGTGTTTACCGATTCTGTTTGGAATTTTTCCTAGGGGCTCTTTATGCTCGTCTGGATCAAACGGCGGTCTCTGTGGAGATATTCCCTTAACCATCTTGGAGAGGAGCTAGAATAATCAGTTGTTTGGTAGGGTGTCCCAATTTGTGACAATTAAGCAAAAATAGTATGTTCAGCATTTCATTATGCTCTTTGATATTGAGCTTCTTAGATGTTGTTCAGGGGTCATAAGAAGACATCCCGTGGCAGTTCTGATTGCAGCATTTTAGCAGGCCTGCAGTCATTTCCAGTATGTTTTTTTAGACCAGGCACTGGTGACGCCTAGCACATGAGCGGTCGGTCAGTTACGTTATACGTGGTTGGCAACATTTATTTTCCCTAATTGCTGGCGGCAAGCGACGTCTCCACCTTAACCTGCGTCAGCTATCGCCTAGCCAATTAAGTGTCAACTGAAGATTATGGTGAATATTTAATCTATTTTGCGCCACCATTGTATACAGCGTTTTCCCCATGCTGGCGTAGGTAGGCATCGACTGCCAGTTAAGTGCTAGCCAAGAATGTAAACAATAGTCAGCTGCTTTGTTGTTGTTAATGTATTCGCAATCGATTTTTGCGATTTGTTCTACGAAGTATGCATAATTATCGATTTTATTTAGGGTGGGTCACGCTATGTTGGTGACATGAAACCATCTGTATGAAAATGTCAAACGAAACTATCTACAGGATTGCTATCCTCAGAAAAGGTTACAAACGATGATTTCGTGCTCTTTAGTAAATTGTTGTCGTTGTTGTTGTTGTAGCGACAAGGACACACCCCGAAGATTTTGGCGAGTGCTATCGATGTTGATGGTCCTTTTCGGAATATAGATCCGGTACGTTCCGGAAATAAACACCATTAAGGTACTAGCGCGTCTATCTCGGGAACGATTTTATTTGACCACGTTGAAACCTCTAGGCTATCCCGCCCTCATCCCCTAATTGCAAGAGGAATTTGGGGTCGCCAGAGCCACGCCTGCTAAGTTTGTGTATGATACATGCACACATATTTGCAACTGGATTCGACTCGCGTAAGTTGAGTTGATAATTGGGTTGCGGAAGCTATGAATTCCTTGAATCTATTAGTCGGTTGATTTGTTCCATAGTGCTGCTATTAGCTCCCGGCGTATAATTTATTGCTTTAATGATATATTTAATATACAGACTTCCTAGTACAAATACTATATCATTTCCAACAATTTTAGATCGATTTGGATCGACAACACCTCTTAGGAAATCGAAATCAGGTTTTTGAAAGTGTTATTGCTGATGGTCTGGAGGGCATAGAACATCAAGAGAGGTAAGTAGTTATGTTATTCTTGTGCTATTTACTGCAACTATTGGTATGCTTGTATTTCTTAAATATTACATAAGTACTTCAACATTCATCGCTCATTTCAGTACCATCGACTTGTTGATTATAGACGTCCCATAAAAAAGGGCATTCCGTAGCAATTACAGCAAGTCGAAGAAAGTTTTCCGCTAAGTGTTTTATGAGCTCAGAAGAAGTTACCCTATATATATATTCAAATGTCACTAAGACTACCCTTTGAGCGGAACGTATTCATGCATTTGCCTGATATACACCTATGTTGATATCGGCGTAGAGCTTGTGCAATTCCGGCTTACTCAGCTTAAGCACCCTCCGAAGACTCTGGCATCTTTTGTTGTTGTTGTATAGATAAAGACACCCCCGAAGGTTTTAAGAAGTGTTATCGATGTTGGTGGTCCTCTTCCAGATATATGTAGACCCGGTATGTTTCAGTAAAATACACCATTAGCGACTGTTACAATGAGATATTTCACGACACACCAAATCCCTGAGAACAGGACCGACGAGAGGGGAGGGGGAATGGGGGGATTCCCCCGGGCCCGGGGTTTCTGGGGGCCCGCGATTTAGATGTACTAAGACATTTTTTTTTAATTCAGGAGAGTCTTTAGTTGTTCCATGTGCAAATTTTAAGCCGAATTTCAAAAGCAATGAATATTGATAATGATTTTTTGCCTAGGCCTTCGAACAGTGAGGAGACAATAAAAACATCAAACAAAAATGTATGTTTACATGAATCCGAAATCTTAAAGTTTTCGTGGTGACACTGCTGAAGGTTCATCTTCAAAAAGTCTTCCAACAATACCATCAACTCTGTATCAAAGTACAGATTATTTAAACGACTTCAATATCGGTAACGTGAATAATGAGTTTTTGCGATCTGAAGATCTCAACGAAATAATTCGTTGAGGTCATCAAAAGTGTCCTATTATTTTTCCACGTGATCCTCATGACGACGCATTTCCTACCTCGTTGTTAAACAGAATCTTGCCAAATGGAGAGGAAATGGAGCGTGACCGGTTGCTGTGGAGTGCCAGTAACAATGCTTTTTATTGCGTACCATGTCGTCTGTTAAGCACCAATACTTTAAATCCACCTAAAATGTGTTGCCCTGGCGGATATTCAAACTTCCAGGTATGGAAGAAGCTATACGATAAACTGCCATCACACGAAAATACTCAAGATCACATTAAATGTTATATTCAATGGCGATCTTTACAAAATCTAATTCAAAAGGAGGCTACAATAATAATAATAATAACACCCAACGGATTAATACCCTCCAAAGCCCGCCCGAGCGGCGAGAGGGGCGCATCCGCATGATGCACGGATTTGTTTTTGTTTTTGCCGAGTTGTTGATAGGCAGAGGTTTGTTAAGCGTCGAGATCTAAAACTGCTCAGTTACAGAATAAAGATCATCAGCTGAGTATTATATACATAACAGTTAGAAATTATACTTATACATACTACATTATTAAATTAGAGAACATTTTTAGTTTATTCGATTGTTTTTTTTACACTTATCAATGAACAGCTAATCACTGAAACTGAGTGGAAGTGGAAAGAAATTTTGTACAGAATTTTGGACACTATTTTATTTTTGGGTGAAAGAGGCCTAGCTTTCAGAGGCGAAAGTATATATCTTGGTGAACGAAACAATGGAATTTTTTTGGGCATCTTAGAACTCATAAGCCATTATGATCCGATACTTAGAGATCATTTGCAGAAGGTTAGGATTTCACAACAGCAGCACAAACGCTTACAAGTTCACTAGCTTTCCCCAGACATTCAGAACGAATTTATAGAAATTTGTGCAAAACACGTGAGGGAAACTATATTAGATCAACGCAAAAAAGCCAAGTATTTTGCTATTATCGTTGACGCTATGCCTGATGCTAGTCACGTTGACTACGTTCATTTTGCGCTACCTGCATTTCAATTCCAAAGCAACAAATTTTTCAAGTTAAGAGAGGTTTTTGGCTTTCGTGGATTGTAACCAAAAAACTGATAAGGAAATCGCGGATTTAATTTGCCATACTCTAGGTAGCATGAAATCCCATTAAAATATTGTCGTGCACAAGGGTACGATAACGGCGCCAATATGAATGGAGCTTACAACGGAGCACAACGTCACATTCTCGACAAAAATTCGAATGTTTATTACTCGCCTTGTGCAACCCACAGTCTCAATTTATGTGGTGTTGATGCTGCAGAATTCTGTAGGGCTGCAAATTACTTTCTTCCGAGTTGTACAAAAATGTTTTACTACAACGATGGGCCATCCTAAAAAAATGTACCAAGCTCTCTTCACAGTCTTTCAGAAACTAGGTGGTCGGCTAGAATTAAGGCATTCAGACCATTCGCAAACCATGTTCCAGGATTAACACAAGCACTAAACGCATTACATACGCTAAATTTGACTGCACAATCATACGGAGATGTTACCGGCGTTCTCAAGTACATCAACAAGTTCGAATGTATCTTGTTGTCCTCAATTTGGTTCAAAATACTGACAACCATTAATGAAAGATACGTCGACCTCCATCCAAGCTAGAGACGCCACCATAGATGTTGTGGTCCGACAGCTAAAAGAAAACCCAAAAGACGTTTTGAAGATAATGGAAGTGAAATGATTACGAATGATCCAGAGTCTGATTTTAAAAACTATACATTCTTGGTGATCGTTGGTTCGGTAATCACTGGCATTATTGAATGATTTGCAGCTATGAGAAATTTGAACGAGACGTTTTCCTTTTTGTGACAATTTGAAGACATGGATGAAACTACGGTTCGGGCGAGCGCAGCAAAATTGGTCGAAAAATACAAGTCGGACGTTTCGCAAAGCTTAGAATGCGAAATAATTCACTTGAAATACATTTAAGAAGCAAATTTTGATAAAGTTCTGTCACCATTGAAATTGCTAAAGGCCATCTACATATGTTCAAAATCTGTATACAATTTTCCCCAACATTTGTGTTGCTTTACGTATCTTTTGCTCTATACCTGTCACTGTAGCTAGTGCAGAAATTTCTTTCGGCGTCCTTGCAAGAATTAAAAAAACTTTCATAGATCGTGTTCATCTCAAGAGCGAGTTTCAGGACTTGCCACGTTTTGTGTTGATTCCGTTTTGGCAAGACAGTTAATTTTTTATTTATAATCATTATTATATTTATCAGAAATGTACTATAATGTTACCAAATAACTTTAAAAGATTATTTAAAACAAGACGTGGCTGTTAAAAGAGAATTTTATTTCTACGTTACAATAAAACAGGATAAATAGTAAATATTCTGTGTTAATTTTGTTTTCAGCTCTTAGTCCAAAAACCATTTAGTTGATGTTGCAAAAATTTTTTTTGATGTAATCCAACAATAATGATTAATGACTGAGACGCCATTAAATCAAATTAATCGAATTGTATTAGTGGATTTTTTATAGGGGCCCGTAAATTTCTTAGTCCCGGGCCTGGATTTTCTCTCTACGGCCCTGCCTGAGAAGAACCATAATAAAGGAATTGACACGATCAATTCTCACAGCGCAATAAAAGGTTTCTTGTTTGCTGCTAAGTCTGAATTTGAGCTTTATTGCTTTGCCTAATGACGTTAAGTAACAACACTACCTCGGTAGGTTTTGAGGAGGACACCGATCTCCGTCATGTAATTTATTTAACCTCGTGCTGGAGAAGATAATTCTTGTAGTAGATCTAGTCCGCAATGCTTGAACGTATGATGATATTGATGCATTGGCTTTAAAAATGTGGGGCAAATTTTACTTTCTCTAGTTTGGATAAGGAGGCGTTTCTAGTGGAACTTGCTGTGAATAGAACAAGACGAAGTTCTTGCTGACATAAATATATCTGAAGTATTCCAGAGAAAGTTCCGCTGAGGAGTTATGGTCCTTCCGCGATGGCAAAGGTGAATATCGAAGCAAATTGAATAGTGGTAGATATACGCCTTTCGCAGATATAAACTTACTCGTATGTAGGCAGCGGACAAAAGTTCAAAGGCTACGCTGGCTTCATCACGTTTTCCAATGGATGAATATGCTCCAGCGGAGAAAGTATTCTTACCCCCAATTTGAAATTGAAAGTTTTGATGTGGTTGTTGCAATTTTGAGGATTTTGTTGTACCCACAAAAAAACTATGGTTTATTGGTTTGAAAAATTCTGCGAAGTGGTTCACAGTTTTCGAATCTGGACGAGCAAAATGGGTAATTTAATACAAATTAAAAGTTGTTCATTTGAGCCGGGCAGGGGGATAGTAGACACTTATAATCTCCGAAGCATTAGAACCCAATTAAACAGCTACGTTTTCGCAGTAACATCTGTTTCCAGGAAACGAATTATACTTCTAAAATATCAATTATACCACGGGAAACATATTTTTCTCCTGGTATAGAAATCGGGCACTGGTGGGACTACTGAAACCCGGGTACCCTGTTCACTTATATAAGATATGTTCACAGGCATTCCTATCACCCTATTAAAGAACAGTCCAGTCAACGCTGATATAGTAAGGGTATATGGCCTCCGCCAACAGCGATCCTGTCAAAGTACCGCTAGTAGCGCTTAAAACCTTTAAAAATACTTAGCATGTCGTGATGCTTGGAAGCATCGGATAGCTCACTTTAGCTTCATGGCAGTGACGTGGTTTTCTATTTACATTTCTGGCCCGTAAAACGACTATCTCATCTCATCAGGCACAAATCTTGGCCTATACTCTGTATCGCGATACGACAGGCTATACGATTCCAAAGCTAACAAATTACATATATACTTTGTCAAATGCTAAATAAACTTGTTTCTTCTTATAATGATGATTGCAGTCTGAGTTGATATTGAGAATTCGTATAGTGCCTGTATCCAGGGTGCAAGAACTGCGTCTGCTATCTATCTAGACATGATTGATTCTACTCCGCTTTTTTCAGTAGCAGGTAAACCCCTGGGCGTATATTTCTAAGCTTCGGCCTGGCACTTATCTGCCTATCTCTGCATGTTTCGGTCTGCGGTGAAGGCAGTCAATCTCTTCCCAATCGCGATATTTCAGTCTTGGTGTGACAGTCTTGGAGAATTAGCCTTTTTCCTGCCACAAATCTAACCACACATCTTTGGTATTCTTTCTTTTCTTGTGAGTCGGTTAGATTAGTCTGAACTGAAAGGTCAACAACGATCTCACATTTAATGAATATGTCCATAGTGTCACCAGAAATAGTTTGAAGACCAAACGGAAGCACCCCAATAAGGTGCCAGGTGCCATAGAATAACTCCGCCCTCCTCTTGGCAAATACTAGAAGCTTTCTAGGCCCTAGCTTAATTGTTGCCTCGAGATCTGACAACTCCCCACCTCTTATAGCTGGAGCTTTGATTTGGCGAGCGCAGGATACGCACACAACCGTTTTTTTTTCCTGCAGCTCGCACTTCATACATTTGCTGTTACTGACGAGGCCTAACTTTTAAGCATGTAACGCCAAAAGGCAGTGTCCAGTTATTATGCCCATCGTAAGCCTTAGATCAACTATCTCTAGAGATATGAACCATTTTATGAGTCTAATATCGTAGAAATTTGTGAGTCGGGGAAATCAGTCCTTAAAACTTGTCTCGTGGTCGTCACTAGAAAAGTGCGATCCGATCCCGCACTTGCTCATATTTATATTCATAAGAGCCAAGGTGTATAACAATGCTTAAAAAAAAGTTCACAAAAATATTCTTCGTAACAAAATAATATTATGAAAGCATGTCACGCTAGATGGATATGTAATAAATAGCACCTGACTTACTTATGTATATCTTCATATGTCTGTAAATATATACAGCAGAGAAGAGGAAAATAGCAGTGGCAACTTTATCAAATTTCGTCAATTAAATTCTTCTTGGTTTTATTTTCGATAATTTAAGAAAAACTTCTACAAATTTTGTTACTAAAACTATACAAACTCATCTAAAAAACATTTTCGGAAAAATTCGAAATTTTGGGAAAATTTTACGAAAATTTCGAACTTTGTACATGGAGCTTTTTTTAATTATTTGGTATTTAGCATTTTTTTTCGTGTGTTTAATTAGAATAATTTGATTTAATTTTTCTTTTCTTTAAATTAAAAAATACTTCCGTGAATTTTATATCTGGAAGTATGCAAAAAAATTTTCAAAACATATTCGAAAATTCGAGAAAATTTCGAATTTTTTATTTAGAATTTTCTGAAATTTTTTGAGTATGCAGTAATGTAGCCCAATCAATTCTACTCTAACAAAGTACAAGTTACTACGTATTTACACCGATGATTCCAAAGTAGTAAAAGCAGTAGGTTTTGCAGTATAAGGAATCGGGTTAGGGAGAAGCACAAAGCTATATTGGGTCCCAGGATATATGCTAATAGATGGCAATAAGAGAGCGATTGAACTAGCTGGCGCATCCCCCAAAGCTCGTTCCGTATACGCCCCAGTTAGATTGGGCGAGATAGAGAGAAGGCAATAGTTGGACATGATGGACCAAGCGGGAAAAGCGTGGACCCAAGCGCGGCTCTATGAAGTGTCCATGATCATGTACAATCCTAAACTAACAAAATTAATGCTACCATTAAAAAGAGAGGACAGTAGACTCATGGTGGGTATTCTGACTGGACACTGCTTTCTGACGTCGCCTTTAAATTAGGCTTGGTCAGTGATAGCAGATATAGGAAATGCGGGTTGGAGGAGAAACTGAACGAGCACGTTTTGTGCCCATGTCCTGCGCTTGCCAGGCTAAGATTCCAACTATTAGGAGTGATACAGTTGTCAGAGCTTGAAGCAGCAAGTAGCATAGATCTTAGAAAGCTTCTAGTATATGCTAAGAGCATGCAGTTATTTTATAACATAGGTCCTTGTTTTTGATAGGGTTACACAGCTTGGTCGTTAAACAAATTTGTGGTAGCACTACGGACTCGTTCACTATGTGTGAGGTCCTCACGGACCGGCCAGTTCAACCCAACCTAAGTAATGTTATTGATCTCTCAACACTCGTATTGTTTTTGAAAACTTAATTTTCGATTTCCTTCGATATAAAAAAGCGCCCTTATTATGGAAGAAAATATAAAACACCTATCGGAAAAAAGATTTCAAAAATTAACATAGCTTGTACTTTCTGTGGCTTAAATTAATTAGAATACATAACTGCAAAAAAATTAAAAAACTCAAAATAAAAAGTTCGATATTTTAGTAAAATTTTTTCGGAAGCATCTTTCAGAATGGTTTGCATAGTCTCAATTACAAAACGTAATGAAATGTTTGCTTAAATTATCGAAAATAAAACGGGGTGCACTTATTTAACCAAATTTGATAAAAATTGCCAGTGCTATATTTATGTTCGCTTCTGTATCTTTATATGGTTCTCATATGAGTACGTCATTTGTCTTGTGACAAACGCAATAAATATTCAGCTACTTAAGACATTAAAAAAAGCACAAAATCTAAATAAACAAACACACAAATAAATTCTGAAATAAAAATAAAATAAAAAATTTTAAGCACTTCCTTTGTATAAATGGCCAAAAAGCAGCGAAAAATATATCCTTATATAAAGACATATTCTTGCTGAACATTGATTTTTAAATTTTGACATAGAAATTGCAAAAATATTTATGAGAAGTAAAAATATAAAAGTGGAGCACACATTACTTGGATTGGAATGTTGGTAGGAAATGAGATATTATTAGTCAATCAATTGCGCTCCACCTTTAACTTTTTACTTCTCATAAATATTTTTGCAATTTCGGTTTAAAAATTTAAAACTCAAAGTTTAGCAAGAATATGTCTTTATATAAGAAGAAATTTTTCGCTGACTTTTGTCCATTTATATAAATTAAGTGCTTAAAATTTTTATACTCAGTTGAGCAGAGCTCACAGAGTATATTAAGTTTGATTGGCTAACGGTTGGTTGTACATATATAAAGGAATCGAGATAGATATAGACTTCCATATATCAAAATAATCAGGATCGAAAAAAAATTTGATTGAGCCATGTCCGTCCGTCCGTCCGCCCGTTAACACGATAACTTGATTAAATTTTGAGGTATCTTGATGAAATTTCGTGTGTAGGTTCCTGAGCGCTCATCTCAGATCGCTATTTAAAATGAGCGATATCGAACTATAACCACGCCCACTTTTTCGATATCGAAAATTTCGAAAAACTGAAAAAGTGCGATAATTCATTACAAAAGACAGCTAAAGCGACGAAACTTGGTAGATGAGTTGAACTTATGACGCAGAATAGAAAATTAGTAAAATTTTGGACAATGGGCGTGGCACCGCCCACGTTTAAAAGAAGGTAATTTAACAATTTTGCAAGCTGTAATTTGGCAGTCGTTGAAGATATCATGATGAAATTTGGCAGGAACGTTACCCCTATTACTATATGTACGCTTAATAAAAATTAGCAAAATCGGAGAAGGACCACGCCCACTTTTAAAAAAAAATTTTTTTTAAGTAAAATTTTAACAAAAAATTTAATATCTTTACAGTATATAAGTAAATTATGTCAACATTCAACTCCAGTAATGATATGGTGCAACAAAATACAAAAATAAAAGAAAATTTCAAAATTGACGTGGCTCCGCCCTTTTTCATTTAATTTGTCTAGGATACTTTTAACGCCATAAGTCGAACAAAAATTAACCAATCCTTTTGAAATTTGGTAGTGGCATAGATTTTATGACGTTAACTGTTTTCTGTGAAAATGGGCGAAATCGATTGATGCCACGCCCAGTTTTTATACACAGTCGTCCGTCTGTCCTTCCGCATGGCCGTTAACACGATAACTTGAGCAAAAATCGACATATCTTTAATGAACTTAGTTCACGTGCTTATTTGAACTCACTTTATCTTGGTATGAAAAATGAACGAAATCCGACTATGACCACGCCCACTTTTTCGATATCGAAAATTATGAAAAATGAAAAAATGCCATAATTCTATACCAAATACGAAAAAAGGGATGAAACATGGTAAGGTAATTGGATTGTTTTATTGACGCGAAATATAGCTTTAGAAAAAACTTTATAAAATGGTTGTGACACCTACCATATTAAGTAGAAGAAAATGAAAAAGTTCTGCAGGGCGAAATAAAAAACCCTTAAAATCTTGGCAGGTATTACATATATAAATAAATTAGCGGTATCCAACAGATGATGTTCTGGGTCACCCTGGTCCACATTTTGGTCGATATCTGGAAAACGCCTTCACACCACTCCCTTTTAAAACTCTCATTAATACCTTTAATTTGATACCCATATCGTACAAACCCATTCTAGAGTCACCCCTGGTCCACCTTTATGGCGATATCTCGAAAAGGCGTCCACATATAGAACTAAGCCCCACGTTCTTTTAAAATACTCATTAACACCTTTCATTTGATAACCATATCGTACAAACAAAGTCAAGAGTCACCCCTGGTCCACCTTTACTACGATACCTCGAAAAGACGTCCACCTATAGAACTAAGGCCCACTCCCTTTTAAAATACTCATTAACTCCTTTCGTTTGATACCCATATTGTACAAACAAATTCTAGGGTCACCCCTGCTCCACCTTTATGGCGATATCTCGAAAGGGCGTCCACCTATGGAACTAAGGATTACCCCCTTTTAAAATACTCATTAACACCTTTCATTTGATACCCATATTGTACAAACAAATTCTAGAGTCACCCCTGGCCCACCTTTATGGCGATATCTCGAAACGGCGTCCACCTATGGAACTAAGGATTACTCCCTTTTAAAATACTCATTAACACCTTTCTTTTGATACCCATATTGTACAAACAAATTCTAGGGTCACCCCTGCTCCACCCTTATGGAGATATCTCGAAACGGCGACCTATGGAACTAAGGATTACTCCCTTTTAAAATACTCATTAACACCTTTCTTTTGATACCCATGTTGTACAAACAAATTCTAGGGTCACCCCTGGTCCACCTTTATGGCGATATCTCGAAAATGCGACCACCACAACCACCACTCCCTTTTAAAACCCTCATTAATACCTTTAATTTGATACCCATATCGTACAAACACATTCTAGAGTCACCCCTGGTCCACCTTTATGGCGATATTTCAAAACGGCGTCCACCTATAGAACTAAGGCCCACTCCCTTTTAAAATGCTCATTAGCACCTTTCGTTTGATGCCCATATTGTACAAACAAATTCTAGGGTCACCCCTGGTCCACCTTTATGGCGATATCTCGAAACGGCGTCCACCTATGGAACTAAGGATTACTCCCTTTTAAAATACTCATTAACACCTTTCTTTTGATACCCATATTGTACAAACAAATTCTAGGGTCACCCCTGGTCCACCTTTATGGCGATATCTCGAAACGGCGTCCACCTATGGAACTAAGGATTACTCCCTTTTAAAATACTCATTAACACCTTTCATTTTATACCCATATCGTACAAACGCATTCTAGAGTCACCCCTGGTCCACCTTTATGGCGATATCTCGAAAAGGCCACCACCTATACAACAACCACCACTCCCTTTTAAAACCCTCATTAATACCTTTAATTTGATACCCATATCGTACAAACACATTCTAGAGTCACCCCTGGTCCACCATTATGGCGATATTTGGAAACGGCATCCACCTATAGAACTAAGGCCCACTCCCTTTTAAAATACTCATTAACACCATTCGTTTGATGCCCATATTGTACAAACAAATTCTAGGGTCACCCCTGGTCCACCTTTGTGGCGATATCTCGAAACGGCGTCCACCTATGGAACTAAGGATTACTCCCTTTTAAAATACTCATTAACACCTTTCATTTTATACCCATATCGTACAAACGCATTCTAGAGTCACCCCTGGTCCACCTTTATGGCGATATCTCGAAAAGGCCACCACCTATACAACAACCACCACTCCCTTTTAAAACCCTCATTAATACCTTTAATTTGATACCCATATCGTACAAACACATTCTAGAGTCACCCCTGGTCCACCATTATGGCGATATTTGGAAACGGCATCCACCTATAGAACTAAGGCCCACTCCCTTTTAAAATACTCATTAACACCATTCGTTTGATGCCCATATTGTACAAACAAATTCTAGGGTCACCCCTGGTCCACCTTTGTGGCGATATCTCGAAACGGCGTCCACCTATGGAACTAAGGATTACTCCCTTTTAAAATACTCATTAACACCTTTCATTTGATACCCATATCGTACAAACGCATTCTAGAGTCAACCCTGATCCACCTTTATGGCTATATCCCTAAATGGCGTCCACCTATAGAACTATGGCCCACTCCCTCATAAAATACTCTTTAATGCCTTTCATTTGATACACATTCCACGGTTTCCCTCGGTTCATTTTCCTACATGGTTATTTTCCCTTATGTTGTCACCATAGCTCTCAAGTGAGTATGTAATGTTCGGTTACACCCGAACTTAACCTTCCTTACTTGTTTATTTTATTTTTATTTTCTCCTTTTTTTACATTTTTTCTGTGTCTTAACCTATCTGTTAAGTTTTACGCTTGTAGCTCAATGAGAACGTACATAAAAATCAATCCCAAAATTCCCTCCGTTTCGTATGATTTTTCTAAATACCTCATCCCGTGCGCCACCTAGCAAATCTTTTTGTATCTTCTCAGCGGCCTCTGAATTAAGTTTGAAATTTCAAGTCTCTAGCTCAGAAGTTACTTAAAAGCTGGTTTGAAAATTTTCTAAATCTTATCTAACTATTTCGATCTGTGCGCTCCCTAACGGCCTTTTTCCCTTTTGTTGTATTGTCACGGTGTTTTATCCTATGTGTAAAGTTTCACGTTTGTAGCTCAATGAGAAGTTACTTAAAAATCGATTGCAAGATTTGTATGAAAAGCGGACAAAAATTCAACCGACCTACTATAAAGGAAGTAAAAAGTAAATCGCTGCTTTAAATAAAAAAACTTACCAGCACATTCAAATAAACTTTTATACGCTCATTTTATTTGCCATATAAATATTTAAGTGCACATAACACCACACATTTTAAATATTAGATAACCCATTGAATATCATAATGGAGAAATGTCCCTGATGGAACTCTCATTCCACTGTTGTCCTTCTAGACGTCATTGAATATGTGGGGGGTTTCTATAAAATTTCCAGTGTAAATATTTAAGTTTAATAATAGCCAAGGACATGAAGCTATTCATAACGTAAGGCTATAAATAGCCCTTGTTCTATATTTGAATCAATTTTCTTTTAGTTGCTACAATTACGAATTTCAATTGCTTGACGGCTTATCCATCGTGTCGTAATATTACTTTAGTCCAATGTCAACACAGAAACATTCAAACAGCGCCATGATGACAATGCACACCTTTGTATATATGTACATATATCGCATTTGTAATTGTGTATGGGTAAAGGTGAGAGGTCAATGAAATCATAGCCTTATTATATTGATCGCATAAAGTAAGTCGGCCAAGCGTTTCATGTAAATGTGCTTAGCAACTGCCGCACTCTGCAACTACGTCATTGCATGCGTGCTGTGACTTGATGACGTCATGGCTAAATATGCCTTTAATGCAAACATACTCTGAATGTGATTGCATAAGCATACAAATACACATACTTAAATATGAAGACTTGTATACGTACTATGCTGGAAGATTTAGTTGTATCCTTCGATTTGGTTGTATGTAATTAGATATTCGTGGCAAGACATTTTGCAGACCGATAACAATGAAAGTAGTATATATTTTTTTTTTTTTTTTAGTATATATTTATTGTTTTCACATATACATACATAAAATAGTACTGCAAATAATTAAAAAAAAAATATTGAATACAAAATTGGCCAGAAGTTACTTCTTTTTCTTCATTTTTCGTGATTGGTACCTAACGTCTAGACATTTTATATCAAGTCAAATAATGTTCGGTAGTCAATCCTTTGATGCCTTTAAAATACACTGAGCGAATTAAGGTGCCTGACCTTTCAACACAGTGAAAATAATGGGGTTCTTCATCAAACTCATTTTCTTGTATACGTGCAGCATAGTTGAACTTGTATAGCCGCCGAATCCGACGCACAGTGGTCAGTTTAGCATCGCGACCGGTGGAAATTTTTAAATTTATAAAAGTATGTTGTATATATGTGGCGACAGCCACAAATAGATTATTAGTTATCAAACACAATCGAGTACTATCGAAGGTGTTATCGTTTTCACCTATCACCTTTAGCTAATTCCCACGACAGTCAAATCATATTATGTACGTTGTATTTTTACCTCCTCATCTATTTACTCAAATTCTTACACTCTCATAATGCAGTTAAGACTGGTTTGATTTTTAAGTCCTGTTATTAAAAATCATACGATTCTAACGCTCTACAGTATCGTTTGGCTTTAAGCCGGAGTCATTGGTGCCGTATGTCGTATCGCTGTATTCGTATCCCTAACGTAATCAGCTGTTTATCGTTACGACGGTAAACCAAAACCCAATTAATTGGCTACGATACGGCTACGACCTTAGCGGCACCAATAATCGATTGCATTTATTCTCATAAGGTTGGTCGAATCAGCTGTTATAAGGTTACCGATACGGTTACCGATAAAGCACCAATGTCTCCAGCTTTAGGCTTAATATTTAGTCAAATGTAATTTTAGTTTTAGTTTCTTTACTGTACCAATAAAGACCAGTTCGTATTTTAGCTTACGCGTTATGGTTTTATTTTATATTCACCGGCCGCGCCGCTAAACTGGTGACCCCGACGTGATTCCTTTTTAAGGAAAGTGTCAATTCGCGTACGAACTAGTTTTTTTACAACCAAAAACCACGCTAAAAATTTTCTTCAGCAACTGGCATCAAACAAATTATATTTTTTTTAAAAAGTAAGTGTATCAGAAAAATTTTTTTTTAAAAGTGAGTGCTTAAAAAACTTCATAGAGATTATCACCGCTTGTGCATTGCGGAGCGCCCAGGACGTTGTGCTGCACCGGTGTTATTTGAGGGACACGAATATGTGCAAATCAAATTGTGGTAATTACGATTATTCGGTGATATAATATTTAAAAGGGCTGTGTGGGCAGAGTCATCAGCAAACCCTTTTTTTTATATTTTTCGAGACTGCCGAAAATCAAATTCTGTAAAATGCCTAACAGTCACGATAATAATTCCGACATTAAACCAATAGTTCTCGGGTCCATAAAGGCTCCTAGCTTTTGCCCCGAACGTGTAAATTTGTGGTTTGCTCAGCTGGAGGCTCGGGTTATGATTCACAGCGTTAGTACTGAAATCGCAAAGTTTAATTACGCCGTGTCACTAATTGATACACGATACGCCGCTGAGGTAGGAACCCTTATCATTAAACCCCCTACAACTAAACCCTACACAGAACTCAAAAAAGTTTTGACCAGTTGTTTTACAAAGTCCGAAGAAGCTAAACTTCGCCAACTTCTTGATGGTGAACAAATCGGCGACAGAACACCGTTACAATTCCTGAGACACCTAAAATCCCTAGCGCCCAACGTAGACGAAGCAGTAGTTAAAACAAAATCGCAACCGTCACAGTTCTAAAAATCGCAATTCTTCAGGTAAGCGTTTGAATAAATCTACTGATACGTGCTGGTATCATACTAAATTCGGTAGCCAAGCACGTTAATGCGCCACAGCGTGCACATTTAAGGGAAACGCCAACCAGAATCCCTAGAGGCGGATAGTGATTCTGCAACTTCTTCACGCCGTCTGTTCGTTAAAGACCGAGCCACTGGCACACAATATCTCGTGGACACTGGTTCGGATCTCTCCGTGTATGCATATGGCTTGTTAAAGAAAGCCTCTCGTTGCCCCATTGTTTACCAACTCTACGCAGCTAACGGAACACTAATCCAGACGTACGGCCTTATAACTTTGGCACCCGACCTCGGACTTAGGCGAGACTTTACCTGGCAATTTATCATGGCTGACGTCACGAAGCCAATAATCGGCGCCGACTTTCTTAGTCATTTTGACTTATTAGTCGATTTAAAACCTAAATGCCTGCGTGATGGAATTACCAATTTGTCCAACAAAATCAGCTGATTCAATCAAAGCTATTGGCAGTGATTCCATATACATAAGACTACTACGCGAGTACGAAGACATTACGCGACCTGATACCATCTATTCAAGGACCAAAAAACACCCGACGATGCATCACATCAAGACGACCGACGGTCCACCCGTAAAAAGCAATCCTCGTCGCCTTTGTCCCCAAAAACTTAAAATCGCGCAAGAGGAGTTCAGGAAAATGATAGAACTCGGTATCTGCCGACCCTCGGATAGTCCCTGGTCTTCACCACTGCATCTTGTGTAGAAGAAGTCTGGAGAATGGAGACCGTGTGGCGATTACCACCCTTTAAATGCCCGAACGATACCGGATAACTACTCCTTACGTTACATTGAAGAATTTGCTGCAAATTTGTATAATAAGAACGTTTTCTCCGTCTTCGATTTAGTTCGCGCATTTCTACAAATTATCGTAGCCCCCGAAAACGTTCCTAAAACGGCAATTATTACACCTTTTGGCCTATTCCCAAACTTTCCAAAGGTTTATCGACGAGGTCACGAGAGACTTGGATTTCGTTTTCCCATACATTGACGACCTTCTTGTCGCATCCAAGGACGAGGTTGAACATCTCGAACATTTAAAAATTTTGTTTAAATGCCTCCGAGACTATGGGTTGGTTATTAATTTGCCGAAATGTCAAATCGCGCAACCAGAAGTAAAATTTTTGGACCACCTTATCAATAAAGATGGAATAAGACCTCTCCCGGACAAAGTCGAGGCCATCGTCAAGATGGAACCTCCCAAAACCATTAAATCTTTACGTGGATTTCTTGGCACCGTTAATTTTTATAGGAAATTTATTAGGAACGCAGCAGAAATTTTGTCTCCTTTAAACAAAGTTCTTGAAGGCCCTAACATAAAAGGTTCTCATCCTGTCGACCGGACTCCGAATCTTCAACGCGCTTTCGACGCTGCCAAACAGGCTCTTGCTGACGCTACCCTGGTAGTTCATCCAAACAACAACGCAAAATGGGCTGTTTTTACGGATGCGTCCGAATACGGAATCGGAGCTGTCTTGCAACAACGAGTGAACAATGAATGGCAACCCCTGGCGTTTTTCAGCCGAAAATTGACACCTTCTATTCAGAAGCTTTCGACATACGACCGAGAATTGCATGCAATTTACGATGCTGTAAAACATTTCCGTCACATTTTTGAAGGACGGCACATTACAATCTATACTGATCATAAGCCGTTACAGCACGCATTCCAACAACGCACGGAACGAGCATCGCCGTGGCAATTCCGTAGGCTTGACTTTATCGGTCAATTCACAACCGATATTCGCCACATATCGGGTATTGACAACATCGTTGCTGATACGTTATCACGCCTCGAAGCCATCGCTGCACCAATCACGCACCAAGAACTCGCCGATTCTCAAAGAGATGGCAGCGAATTACAACAACTCCTGCGCAACACTACACCGCTCAACCTGATAGCCATTCACATTGACAGCGGACCAGCAGTGTATTGTGACATCGCGACAGGTACAGTGCGTCCATACGTCCCGGCGCAACTTAGGAAACAAGTTTTTAATTCCCTCCACTCACTCGCTCACCCTGGCATTAGGGCATCACAAAAGTTAGTAGCAAAACGGTATGTCTGGCCCTCTATCAACAAAGATTGCCGCGAATGGGCAATAGCATGTATCGATTGTCAACGCAACAAGATACAACGACACGTTTCATCTCCGATTGCTAACTTCCAACCACCATCCGAAAGATTCGAGCATATCCACATCGACCTCGTAACACTGCCAGTGTCAAAAGGTTTCAACCGTTGCCTTACTATAGTCAATCGCTTCACACGCTTTCCAGAGGCAATTCCGCTTGAAAGCGTATCAACCGAAGTTGTAGCACGCGCCTTGATTCATCACTGGATTGCACGCTACGGAGTACCTGGACGAATTACTTCTGACCAAGGCGGGCAATTTGAATCTATTTTATTTCGCACTCTCACTGAATTATTTGAAATAAAGCATTTACGTACGACAGCGTTTCATCCACAAGCAAATGGAGTTGTGGAGCGCCTTCATCGACAGCTTAAAGCTGCACTTCTATGCCACAACGAGTCATGGTACGACGCATTACCAGCTGTTTTGTTAGGTTTACGAGCTGCATGGAAGGAAGATATCGCCGCAACACCGGCTGAACTTGTATAATTTGTTAAGCATCCCCAAAAATCATTTTAATACGTTGGCACCGACAGAAATGTCGCGCCATGGAAAAAATATGTTTTCCTTTACAGAAACTTTCAAACGTGCACTCGTGTTTTAGTACGCAACGAACTCATAAGGCCGTCATTTTCACCACCCTACGAGGGACCCTATCGCGTCATCAGTCGCCATGAAAAGTATTTCGTCGTCGATTTCAAACGCTCGCCAACAGCAATATCGATCGACAGACTCAAACCTGTGTACGAAGCTTGCAGCGACGAAGTTTATGGCGATCAAGAATCATCCAAACCTGATAAGCAACGCAAAGATGTCAAGATTTCTAGTATGAAAACATTATACTATTAATTAATACATTTATAATCATTCATAACATACAATCATGTCAATGTAATTTTTTTCTGAAGCTAATTTGTTTCTCTTCGCTAAAGTTTAGCGGCGCGGCCGGTGAATATAAAATAAAATCATAACGCGTAAGCTAAAATACGAACTGGTCTTTATTGGTACAGTAAAGAAACTAAAACTAAAATTACATTTGACTAAATATTAAGCCTAAAGCTGGAGACATTGGTGCTATATCGGTAACCGTATCGGTAACCTTATAACAGCTGATTAGACCAACCTTATGAGAATAAATGCAATCGATTATTCGTGCCGCTAAGGTCGTAACCGTATCGTAGCCAACCAATTGGGTTTTGGTTTACCGTCGTAACGATAAACAGCTGATTACGTTAGGGATACGGATACAGCGATACGACATACGGCACCAATAACTCCGGCTTAAAGCCAAACGATACTGTAGAGCGTTAGAATCGTATGATTTTTAATAACAGGACTTAAAAATCAAACCAGTCTTAACTGCATTATGAGAGTGTAAGAATTTGAGTAAATAGATGAGGAGGTAAAAATACAATGTACATAATATGATTTGACTGTCGTGGGAATTAGCTAAAGGTGATAGGTGAAAACGATAACACCTTCGATAGTACTCGATTGTGTTTGATAACTAATAATCTATTTGTGGCTGTCGCCACATATATACATACATATAAATTTTTTTCAATAAACATTTTTTTCTTAAACATTTGTAAGCAATCAAAATACATCATTCGGGCTAAGTTACATAACAGTGTCAGACAAATCAGTATTTTCCATAAGTTTCTTCTTCATTGTATTTCATATTTCTTAATTAGATATATTCAGTCGGGTTTATTTCGGAATTAGAAAAAACATCTAAGAATTTCCAAAAATTTTATTAAAAATTCTAAACTTATGTTTATTAAAAGTAGAGTTTACGATTTCTTCTCGAACATAAGCGTGAGTTTCGAGACTCGAGAACTTGGCTTCTCGCGAGATTCTCGAATCTCGAAATACTCGTAAAACTCACGAGCTTCTTGGCATTTAATTTAGTGGATGCATTGGCAGTGTTATAAGGTAGAGCTTATGCCATCTTCTCGAAACTCTCGCTTCTGATTGAGAAGAAATCGCAAGCTCTATTTAATACTTCAGATGCTGCAATCAAGTTGAATGTCGAGAAACTCGCCAGCCTTACGAGTATTTCGAGATTCTCGAAAAAATTCGATAAATCGTAAGCTAAACTTAAAACTTAAAAAAACATGTTGAGCAAACGTGAGCTGACATTTTCTGAAAAATAAAATTTTTTCGTAAGTTTTGTACTTTTTAGCCGCCTGGGATAAAGATTTCTTAGCGCGTTCGCCCCTCGGCAGTGATTTTGCAAACACTCTGCCCTGCAACACCTTCTCAGTACAAATTTCCTTTCGGCGTTTGTCATTAAACGGGACCGCCAATTTGTGGAGAAAACTAAAAAAAGATGATAAAAAAATTTTAAGGACTACCTTTATATAAATGGACCAAAAAATAGACGCCAATTTTTCCTTTAATACGACAAAGACTTTTTGAATTTTGACTAAAAAACTTTAACAATAACTCTTGTAAAAGAATTTTCGGATTCATTCGCAAAGCCTTTCGGCTTTTATTCGTTGCACTATCGTCATATCTACCCAAAGCTACCCACTATCGTCATATCTACCCCTTTCTGTTCATACAGATTAGGCTTAACCATTCCAGTTCTATAGTTTTGAAACTGGTGGTCTGTTGAAATCCTTTTGTTTCTTATCCATACCGTATAACACACAGGCTATCCCTTATCCTGTGTGCCTGCTGCGCGGGCTTTTGAAATTAGTCTTATGGGGCCTTCGGGTTTACTGTGCCGCGGCCAAAATGATATAGTTTTGCCTTGAAATTTGCTAAGAAAGAAAAAAGTTATTAAATTAAGTAATGTCGATGGTCCCTGCTGTGAGCTCAAGGTAGTGAAAGCTGTTTGCATCATCAATTTGCAAAAGTGACGCACATGCATAGATACAAAGAGCATATATGTATATACAAAAATTATTTCCCGTTCACACGAAATAACCGCAAAATTTTTTTCCGAAAGTTCGCACGGTATTCATTGAATTTGAAAAAAAATTGTGGTTAACCTCAAATCAACTGTTAACTAATAAAAGTGACAATGTTTAAACAGTACGATGACCATACAAAATTTTAAAAATACAACAAAAGCAAAAAAATAAAACCATTAACTGAATTGAATCCCGTTTATTCTAATTAACATGTGAATGGTGAATTGATTTCAGCGTGCGCGAAAGTATTTATATTTAAATGCCTTAATATGCATATCCCCAAAAGCTAATGACACAATCACCGAACTAGCGCAGATCTATCGTATAAAGAGACGGTACTAGATCTAATTCTATCTACTCACTGTGCTTTTAACGAAATGACAACTGGGCCCGTTATAGACCTTTTGATCTAAGATAGTTGTTGCTTTCTATAATAATTTAAATACATACATATATCACAGACTTAGGCTTGGTATAAGTGTGTCTACCTGTTCGAAGGTAGTCATTCAACCTACAGCGCTAAACTATCACTTTGAGCGACTGAATATTGATAAATAATGGTTTATTAGATTGACATATGTACTTACTATATTTGACGAGTTCCAAACCAAAACGTAACAAGAAAGGTAGCCCAGCATTAAATGAAGGCACATTTTGAAATTCTGATATTACAGCAATAACAAGAGAGCACACAATAAGAAAATGGACAACTAGATTCTAAGTTAACACACATATTTGTTTGTTAGTTTGTTGTAATTATTGCATTTTGGTTTGAAAAAATTCATTTATAGCGTTTTGGTTTGGAAGTTTTTGCAATTTTAGCATTTTGGTGTGACTTTGGGAAAAAACGTTGGAATGTGCATAATTTTTGTCATTTTAGTACTCCAATATATTTTACATGGCTAGCTACAGAGTTGCTTGTGATTAGTTCATTAAGTGATTTTTTGAAAAGCTCTCAACTAAAGGTGTTCCATGGAGTACTTTGAAGAAGAATTACGAGGTGATGTATCTGATTCTCGCCTAGTACCTCGCAATGTAAGTTGAGCTACATTTTGTATACGTATAAGGATCAGTTGTGTACCCGTACGCTTTTCATATTCTTCTAAGGTACTTCTTAAATCGTCCTTAAGGAGTTAATTTGTACTCCACAACTTATAATCATTCATATTGTAACGAATTTTGGGAAATTCTGATTATTTATCACCTTCTTTTTTAGTTCGAATCTCTGAACTGTGGAATAAAAAACTCAAATATTCAGTATAACAAAACGTTCTTTATTAGACTACTTTGGGATTGGTACTTCACAATCACCGCGTACTTCACTAAAGCGTGTTTAAATTAAAACGATTATTCTCGCTTGCACTGCGATGCTTTCATACTCTCGGTTACCTAGTTCGCCCATTTCTTCTAAGGTCTAGACTTTTCACGAATATGTCTTCTGGAACAAATGTATCTCATTCCTGGTTATTTAGCTATATATGTACATGTATATCTGTAGTTTATGTTTTTCTTCTAGCTAAATGCGTGTGTATGTGTGAGTAACAACTTCTGCTCTTAGCTGATGATAAGGGGATGTGTGATTGTTTCTCTTTCTTCTTCGCTCTCATCTGCTGACTACATTTGTGTAGGTGAAATAATCTCTTTCCTTCAAATATGTGTATGAAATATTCTTCGTTGTCTTCTATGTATGTGTGTAAATGGCTTACTGTCGTTCTTGTCGCTTTACTAGCAGCATATCAGCATAGCGATGTTAAAATTGCTAATAGTTGCCACATAACAAAATTTACAATTCAAGAAATTTAAAGAATGTATGAAATTTTGTTTAAGTGAGTTGTGCTCACTTAAATAGCAAATGATATTCCTGTCCCTAATTGACTTTTTGTCACCAAATCCCACCTGTGACTTGCGATCACTTCTCCGGTGACTTACGTTTACCTCACTTGTTATATGACTTGCGTTCATACAACCCTGACTGTAAAGTAGACTATAGTTGCCATCCAATACTTCCAGTCGTAATATGCGTGAGTTGCCTTCCATCGACAATTCCTTTCTTATAAATACGAGTGCGATGCGTCAACTCGCTACCTAGCTTTTACTTCTGCGAACAACCTACATCGATCAAACAACCGGATCCGTTTTAAGTATATCATCTACAAGCATCTACCATTTTCATCAGGTTACAAAACTCGGAGCAATCATTTTCAGCATTACCTCCACCACATTCAACAAAAGGAAAACCAAAGGAAGTATCTATCCACAAACCGCAAGTTGCAATTTTCCTTATCAATCAACTAGAAGTAGCACTTGCGCTGCACTAGTCCCCAAAATATAACCAAACCCTTGCGCGGTAGAGAGGCGGACCATCCATAATCAATTTCCCTTTTTTCGTTGTACAATACCAATAATTTAATAATCAATCAAGGTAAATCAACTTTCATTGTAAATGGCATTATCGTCAATATAGAATTCAATAAATTCAATAAATGAATTAGAATGGGATTAAAGTACATTTCCGTGAAAGCGTTTAACAAAATTGTTGCGTTTTACTATAAAATTTAATAATAATTTCTCGAATGTTCCAGAATGGCTTAATTTTCTGTTTTTTCACTTCTCATAAAGTGTATTGCAATGATTTTAAAAGTAAAGTTAAACTGCATCTAAATCAAAAAAAATATTAGGAGTGTACTTATTGCGTTTTGATTTGGAACTCCTCGTTATGCTCGCAGGCTAAAAATGCCTGTTAAACTTGTATCTTCTCTTAAAATCAATGTTCGTATATGCATAAACAAGATCAACTTTTATTTGGTTATTAAGTAATTTTTTGATACATGTACTTATGCATGTAGGTGCAAATTTTAATGACAATCTGACAGTTAAAATAAATTAATTAAAAATCTGTACGTAACAGGTAGAATTAGATAAGATCCAAATTACAGTACTGATATTAATGACTTCGTATAATTCTAGATACAGTGTACGACAAATGTGTCCGCACAGCACCCTGTATATGCAGAAGAATCGTAACGACTGTAGGAGCTTTTCAATAGTAAAAGTAAGGATTTGTTAATTAACTATTTATTTAAACATGATAACTAATATTATTTCACTGTCTATATTAATTAAAAAATTTCCACTAAAAACTCTAATAGTCCTTTGTGCACTGACGAGTTAATTAATTAAAGAAAGAGATAAATATTACGAACGAACTATAGACAAAGATTTGTACGGGTTTTGCCCCTGCCTCCAGACAAAATTGTTTGAGTGTTTCCTACCACTAAAGATCCCGGAAACCTCAGACTGTTTCTTAAAACAGATTCCACATCTTCTCTTTGGTTTTAAGATATTTTGCAAAAAATACTTATGTCTTGATTGTTTCTTGCCGAGATTCAGAGTTGTTGGGATTTTGCTTTGTAGCTATTCACTTGTCTTTATTTTGGGCAGTTTGAACAGTATTCTGTCGGGATTTCTACAAATTGTTGTGATTATGCCTTGTGGGGATTGTAAATGTTGGAAAAATTCCATTTGATGAGGTGTGCCTGTGAAATACGATGATAATCGCCACAACAGAAGAAAGGGTTTCGGGACTGAGTTTTCTAAAAGCATCGATTGAACTAAGAAAACATTTAAAAATAATTTAAAAAAATGTTTTAAGTTAAACGGTTTTATTGAAAACAATACCTACATGAAGTAATAATAATACTAAAGGCTAGAAAATAATAAGGCAAGTCCTAGGTACTAGTCATCACACTCCTCACCAATCTAGAGCGTTGATCAGACAATTAAATAAAAGCGTTGTTAAGGTTCAGTTGGTCTTACTTATGACTATCAATAGAAATTTGATGCGTCCAACGCTTTTATTTAATTGTCTGATCAATGCCCTAGATTGATGAGGAATGTGATGACTAGCCCTAGGACCTACCTAATTATTTTCTAGCTTTTAGTATTATTATTACATCATGTAAGTATTATTTTCAATAAAACCGCTTAACTTAAATTTTTTTTTTTTAGTTATTTTATTTTCAAGAGTTTAGTCTTAATTGCCTATTATTTCTCATTCTATTTAGTTCATTTAGTGACTCATTATTACAAGGACTCTTTCCTGACAATTAGTTACAATCTAAGTCCTCAATATATAATCCTTCCAAAGACTTTACTCGACTCTGCGCACCGTATGCTTGTTCCTCCTCGAACTCTAAAATATTTTGATGTCACTTATACCGGGCTGTATGTAGTATTTGTTCCAAATATTAGCCAAATCGGACATCATAGGTTGCTTTCTATTCATGTATGTATTATGTGTTCCAAATATGGACCAAATCGGACCAAAAATACGATTTCTTCGATGCTTGCGCCACCTAGTGGCGTTTTTTTTATAGGTCGGTTTCTATTCATGTATGTGTCATGTATGTATGTATGTAATGTGCCAAATATGAACCAAATCGGACCACAAATACTATTTCGATCCATGCGCCATCTATCGGAGTTTTTTTCTTCTTATTATTGCATTGTTATCGGGTTCCGAACTATATTCCAAGTTTCAAGCTTGTAGTTTATCGGGAAATTGCTTAAATTCGCATTACAAAATTCGTGCCGGCCAGCGAACCATCTAGACTGTCAAGTCAAGCCTCATAAAACCGTTTAATTAAAGAAAAATCGAACAACACTGATCGGGTGGCGTGATCTTAACACTTTGTTAACATTCTATATATTAACACTACAATGTACAATATCTTCATACGCAGCAATAAACCACATTCATATTGATGAAAACATAAAATACAAGGCGCGATATACCTCCGAACAAGAGGCCGAGCTTTTCTTCAAATTCGCGTTGTGTTCCTTTTTATTTTTCCTACAAATTGGCCGGAACGGGACCCGTATCCTTTATGCCGACTCCGAGCAGCATTTACAAGGCAGATGAGTTTTCACTGATAAGCTTTTCATGGCAGAAATATAGAATTAGATTTTTTTTTTTAATTGAAAAAACTTCTTTCTGAATTTGGATGTTAGTTTGCGCGGAAATTGAATAATGGACTCGCGGTGTGGTAGGCGGAGCATGCCACCACCACACCACGGCGGCCGCCGAACATTAGTTCCAAATGTACCAGAAGTACACCAGTTCATAACTGCACATTTTCTCAAGAGGGCATACATTTAATATCATATTCAGATCATCTTTAGGTCATGACCTCTTCCGCCTTGTAATCATTTCTCCACGTGCGCGGTAAAAAAATTTATCCAACAACAACATCCATTTGGCCCAAGCTAATTGAAACAGCATGTTTCCTAGGTTTGCATTTAGACACCTTCGATGATAATTCATATATAAACTTGGCAAGAATAAGGGCTCCTAAATTAACAATATCAACTTCCGTCTTGATTTTAGATAGGAAGTTACTCGTCTACAAGTTACGCACCTCACCCACACAGTTAACCTTAATTGCAATATCAAAGTCCCTGTGATATGATATTCAGTTGAATGTTAACCTTTTCAGAATGAGAGATTAGGAAATTTCGAGATTTGGATACCAGTAAACGGCGGCAGTCGCCGTGGTGTGATGCGTGATGAAGCGTGCGTCGCCTACTGCGACATAAAATATTTAGGTCCGTAGGACCACGACCCATTATGGAAGAGAAACTCGGCCTTAATTCCTTGGGGGTAAATCACGCCAAGTATTTTGTTTTTCCAAAACCAAAATATTGGCCACAGACACAATTGTCCATAACATGGATAGCACTAATTACAACATAATTGTCAGCAACATTGAAACACAATGACATTTTAATTAAAGATTGGTGAACCGGCTGGAAAGGCCCGTTGTGTATCAAAAAACGGTTCTCCCAAAATAACGCTTTTATCGAAAATGCCAAATATGAGGTACTACATTAAATAAAGGCAAGCTCTTCGTGAGACAAAGCATATACTTGTGCGCATGTCTCTAAAGAGAGAGATTCAATTACGATAAGGAGCGAATGAGATACAGACGAAGCAACTAAGACTTATAAAGAATGTTCCCACGCATTTAAGGGCTATATTTTCTTAGCGCTTTTTGATTTATTTTCATTTAAAAATTGTAACGGGTGCAACATCTGTTTGTCACGGTTTTATGTTCTAGTGCTGGTCGACATCTCTTAAGTTCCTTCAGGTCCAAACAAAGTTCAGTATCGTAAAATAAATAATAATAAGATAAATTATTGTAAATACATTTCAAACTCATTAAGTTTACGAGTATAATATATGAACAGACGCTTAAATCAAAGATCATAAACAAATGTTTGTGAATAAAGAACGTTTTTATAGGAAAGGTTAGGCTAGGTTTAAATGGGCGGTCCATGAGGATCTCACACCGACTGAATGCGTTCGTAGTGCTACCAGAAGTTTGTTTACGACCAAACTGAAAATCCCTATCAAAAACCAGGACCTATATTATAAAATAACTCCGTTCTCTGCCAGAAGGGCGTTGGATATTTACCGCCCCCTCCCCTTCCTATTTACGTACAATCGAACTTTTATTAAAGAATATTGCTCTTAATGCCTAAGGTTCCGTGATTTAGGAAGTGCTTTTTCTTTCATATAAGTATAATGGTTCCTTACGAAATCACTATTTTATAGCTTGAGACATAAATTTCTTCTGAAAAAATTCCAAAAAAATACTGTAGGCTTTCTTACTACAAAGAAGGCCAAAACGCAGGTTGTCTACAAAAAAACAAAAAAAAAACAAAATTGTTTCTAAGCTTATTCAACAGTTTATGTGTGTAAGCAATCAAATTTAAGCATTCATAAATTTTAAAATTTTCATCAGCACTTCAATTAATTTAAAAAAAAGTTGCTCATACGCCGTGTATGTTTAGTATTTGGTATGACCTCACAAGGATATTTGTAACCCATACAACACGTACGCTACTGAGCGGAGCGATAGCCAGCTAACACACATATCGATACCGAATACCGATATAAGCAACAACAACAACAAAATAATACAACAACAACACATATTAACACCGGCATTCAAATCGCTGCCGACTCTGCTGCTGTTCACTCTGCTTCAGCTTTCATTTGTAGCAGCCACTGTTATACTTATTACAGCTATATAGTCTCAGCAACTTGTAATCTTTTAACACAGAATGTTACGATGTTACACATTTCATGTAGCACGCGCTTTGCTGCTCTAATTGCATTCGTTCTCTGGCTGCGCCGCTGCTTTCACTGCCCCAACACTTTGTTTGCCTCACTGCTCTACTGGTTGTTTGTTGTTTACGCTATTTTACGCTTCTCAGCCTTACAAATCAGCGCCCCATTTTGCTCTGGATTGCGCGTGTGCCTGCTCTTCTTTGTAGCTTCTCATACATACGTATGTATTTGCTTTCGGCTTTGCTCAATATTTGCTTTGTTTTTTATACTCAGCGTGCTTTGCACACAGAGTATATTAACTTTGGTTGTATAACGGTTGGTTGTACAGGTGTAAAGGAATCGAGATAGGTATAGACTGCCGTATATCAAAATCATCAGTATCGAAAAAAAATTTGATTGAGCCATGTCCGTCCGTCCGTCCGTTAGCACGATAACTTGAGTAAATATTGAGATATCTTCACCAAGCTTATCTGGTTCCAGAATAGATTGGTATTGAAAATGAGTGAAATCGGATGATAACCGCGCCCACTTTATACATATATACAATTTTGGAAAACACAAAAAACCTGATAATTTAGTAAATAATACACCCAGAATGTTAAATTTGACATGTGGACTGATATTGAGACTCTTGATAAAAATTTGGAAAAATTTTTTTAAATGGGCGTGGCACCGCCCACTTATGATAAAATCAATTTTACAAATATTATTAATCATAAATCAAAAATCGTTGAACCTATCGTAACAAAATTCGGCAGAGAGGTTGCCTTTACTATAAGAAATGCTTTGAAGAAAAATTAACGAAATCGGTTAAGGATCACGCCCACTTTTATATAAAATATTTTTAAAAGGGTCGTGGAGGAATAAAATAAGCTATATCTTTGCAAAAAAGAGCTTTGTATCAATAGAATTTTGCTTTCTAAATTGAATTATAACATTAAATTGGAAAACTCTAAAATTTTTGAAAGTGGGTGTGGCACCGCCCCTTTTACGACTAAACAATTTTCTATGTTTCGGGAGCCCTAACTCAAAGAAAAATTAACGGATCGTAATACAATTGGGTACACAAATTTTCCTTATAGCAGAAAATATTTCTAGTAAAAATGGACGGGATCGGTTAAAGACCACGGCAACTTTTTTTTTTATTTTTAACTTAGATATAAAACAAGTTTAAAAGGGTCGTAGACTATAATAATAAGCTATAACTTAGCAAAAAATTGTTTTGAATCAATAATATTTCACTTATCGAGTTTTATTGTAAGAGGAAATGGAAAGACATTTTTTTTAAACGGGCGGTGCTACGTGTTATGTAGAAAAGTAATTTATCCGAAATGAAATGTACAATTGAAGCTCACGCTGAGTATATAATATTCGGTTACCCTGAACTTAGACACCTTTACTTGTTTTTTTTTTAGTTTTTTTGTATGGTGAGCGCCACAGGCAATTTGCCTCAAGCTTACTTAGTACATAAATGATAATTTCGGCGCTAGAAAACTTCGTCTCATTAACTCATCGGTTGCTGAGTATTGTGTGCTTAGTCAAGAAAAACTTTTCGGTGAATGCAGACGTTTTTTTACAAATGTTTCGCGTTGAACGATTTTGTACTTTTCTTAGAAACAAAAGCAAATTTAAAGCGAACTAAATTTAGCGACGGCTGAGAATATTTTGTATGTAGCAAGCATATTTGTTATATAGGAAAATTGTTGTGAAAAACTAAACCCAATTGAAAAAAAATTGTGAATTTGCTAGATTGAGCAGCACGAGCAATTAGGTAATTTAGGAAAAACAAAATCTACCCAAAAGACTGCGTAGTAGGTAACACAAAATTGTTTTCCAAAAATAATCGTTTTTCAAAATAGACAAAAATAAAAGTGAATTCGCGATTTGCGTCAAGAAAAGTGATACAAACAACAAGTAAATGTGGAAATTTTCAATTTCATTTTACGCAAAAGGAAGTGAAATATTAATGAAATAAAACTTAAGAAATTTATATACAAAATTGATCACCAGCATTTTGTAATTCGAAATTCGTAACTACCCTTTTGAGAATATTTTAGCATTGATTTTTCGTACTTATACAAACAACAACACACATATACAAATACTTGTAAAGAACTAGATTCTGCCGTGGAAAGTTTTATAGCATAGATTGTGCATTTTTTTTTTCTGCTTTCAATATTTCATTCAATTTACAGCCTACGCAAAATACTAAAATGCGTTTGACAAGCGCATCAATAACAAAAATTGTACTTAACTAAGTACGAAAGGTACAAGACAAGTGTCAATCAATAGCAAAGCAATTAATAAGAAAAATAAAGTCATATAAACACACAAAATAGTTACATTTAATAAGAATGAAAGGCAGGCAAAAAATAAGTGTGGGATTCAAGTTCTAGTCACATAAAAACAAAATCATAGAGAAAACTAACAGAAAATACAAAAATAAGTAAAATACAAGAATAAATAAAACGTAACGCCTGTGAGTAAAAGAAATCGGACGTGAAAAAGAGCAGAAAAGAAAGAACAGACATTTAAAAATAAAAAATTCAACTAAGTAACACCAACAAAAGTAAAGAGCGAAAAAAAACTCACAACAACGCCGTGTTTAAAACCATATCCAAAGAGATACTGCTAAGAAGAAAGAATAGACTATCTAATAATCGCGCGTGATTAATTAAAATTTAGTGATTAGCCAAGTGACGCCCGAACGAGCCATCTTTACTTTACCCCGCTTACATACATACGTACTTATTTTCATACTTACAACGCGTGTTAAATTTCATTAAGGACCCACACAAGCATAGATAAAAAGAAATTACATAAAATTACAATAACAATAAAACTATGGCCATGCTTGAAGGTATGACAAGCATAGATTTAGGGGCAAGTCCCATACAAGAAACAACAGCAGACATAAATGATGCAATAACAATGCCTGAAGAACCAATCGAAACGCCAGAGGAAAGGTCAGTTGTTGTGAATTTTGAAGGAGTAAGAGTGGGTGGAATATTGTAATAATATTGAACTTGGAATCAAATATTTACCTACATACGTACATTATTTATTCTATAAACATATTTCGTAGCAAATTAATTATTTAGAAAACGGTAGGAAGGATATTTATGTGGTGGTGAATATGCGTAGGCAACCGAGCGTAAGCAGAGAGTAAGTAATATATGATTAACACACTATTATTTGTACACACTAAGTACACTCAAAAAAAATACTTTTTTCAAAACCAGAACATGGAAGACCTATATGATATTTCGACAGAGAAACTATTTCCTCAAAATCCGTGTTTTTTTTTTTTTTCAAACGAAAAAAGTTTCAATACACAAAAGAAAGGTTTTCTTGTTTTCAGAAAAATGTTGATTCTTTTAAAGAAGAAAAACCAGTGGCGAAAAATTATTCCCAGGAAGTTTTTTCTTTCAGTGAACGTGTATATATTAGGCTGGCTTGGTCTCCATACTAAAACAAAACTTACAAAAAACCAAAATTCTGAGGAAAGGGTGATTTTAGTAAAATTAGGAAATAGAGCATTCGTCAAACAAGGCAGGCGTTTTAAACATGATATGTAATTTTTTAAGGTTCAAAAAGCTCTTAACGACTAACCCACAGCATACAGGGGCAGTATTCAGTAAGTGTTAGTTTTGAAATATACACTTTTCTTTCACACAAATTATATAAAAATAAAAAGTGTACATTTTAAAACTCACACTTACTAAGTCTACCCCCAGTACACCAGATGCTTACGTATATACTGAAACCCTTATACCTATCCCCAACAAATAAGGAAACCGATCAGAGGACTCTTACAATATAATCATCATTAGAAAGATGAAACGTCTAAAACCAAGAAACAAAAAACACAAGGAGGGCTAAACTTTGAAAGGATGCAATCGCAACATACTGCCAATGGTTTCGCAACTCGATTCTCACGTCTGCTCTCTGAGAGCACAAGTCGAGCCTACACAATACAGGTACAGTGGAAGCATATCTCCAAAGGACTTCGTACCGCCTCCGAGGAAACAATTAGATGCCGACGACCACAGAAAAAAGGCTGATAAGATGAAAAATTTTGTCTTGCAACCGAATAAAAGACGCTGCCTACAGGGCTTCGTTAATAGCGCGAGTAACAGGAAGAGCGTGTAAACGCTACCGCGAAAAAGAAGGTAAAAATATGGGTTTGATGGTGAGTAAGGACAAAACGAAATACCCGCTGTCATCAAGCATAAAGTCAGGACATTTGCGCTTTGATAACCAAGTCACTGTTGACATCCATAATTTTTAAATAATAATAGACCTTGTTTATTTGGGAAAGCATCACACATCCAACACAAATATCAACATCAGCTCTAAACTCCACCAAAGAAACACTCTTGCCAATAAATGCTACTTTGGACTAGGTAGGCAATTGAAGAGTAAAGTTCTCTATCTTCCGCTGGTTCCTAAATCAAATTGACCTTTTACTATATCGATGACTGCCAACAGGGGCGTTCGTACTTCGTTTTGTCCTTATTCACCATCAAACCCACCTTTTCCCCTTCTTTTTCCAGTTTGGACTAAGCAGAACATACGCTGCGGGTATTCAGGCCAATGACATCAATGTCGTCGGCATACACCTGTAAGCTAAGGCAGTCTAGGTTGCCTGGCTAGTTTTAATTGACGGATATAAACTAATTGATTTAATTTTACGAAGTACATATCAAGTTCGACCTTTTAATAGGAAATATAAAAGTTTTTTTGTTAAATACCCTAATGTACTTCAATATGTACAGGATATAAAGTCGTATAAGATAATTAATATTTTCATCGCGTGAAGCAATAATTATAGCAAACACAGTTTTCCATCAAACAAATTATTCAGTTATCGTAAGAGTAAAGTACTAAAACAAGGTTGTTGACTGGCCAATAATAATTATAGACTACACAGGAGTATGAAGTGAGGTTCCATCACACATTTAATTATAACGTGTTAATCTAACTTTGCTAAAATGGTGGATCGTATGGTTTTCAAGATGCCTTTGGCAACAGATGTATCGATTCGAAGACAACGGCTAATAAAATAATTCCTACGCAAGTGCCACGAAAAGCTTCTCAACAAATTTATCTCTGAGAGCAATGCCGTTCGGAGTTTACATGGAACATGTAGGCTCACTAATTTGTAGCAAGAAAGAGAAACCAGTTTACCACAAATTGAAAGGGAAAGCTCGACCTTAATCTTCAAGGAGGTTCATATGGATGGTTCAGAAGTAAATCAATGTATGTCAGTATTTTCTTGAAATTTACTCACGTACTGAAGGTTCTGCCTCACTGTTCATACCCTCCTCTGCCAAAGTACCCTAGTTATTGAGATGGTAGCACCAATTGTGGCCTTCTATTTTCCTCCACTTTTTGCTTTACTGACTTATGCTGAATCATCCCGATACTGCATTAAGTTATTATTATTAGCTTTAATGTTGTTAGTACACATGGAAGGCATTTTGAGGTTGGTAAATATTATTCAATAAAAATTTTCGATTTGCGCAGTCAGCGGGCTCGTATATCAATCAGAGAAAAACCGAATCGATACTTTTAGTTAACAGCCAACGCACCTAGGGAGTCCAGAAACTAGAATGAAAATCAATATCAGTGGTATCCTCAGATTGCTCTCCGACGTGGACTCGTCAACATATTGTCTTTCGTCCGCGTTGAAGTTTGACTAGAATTTTTAAGGTGAGGTTTCCCTCAACAACGAACTGTTCAGTCGACATAGTCACTTTACTTTACATTGAAGTTACCTACTTTTCGCTTATAATCTACTTCCACATCTGGTGTTGGCGAATGGCAGCTGTTCTTGTCCGTGTTTTCAGCTTTCGAAGTATTTGCTACCCCGTTAGTTGTCTTTCAACTTTATACCCACTTGTCAAATCTATGCGGCTGGCCTGTCTCACGGCCCCTCTTGAAAGCAGATTTCGTGCCTTCAGCCTAATGTTACCACTTCCTTTTGCTGCCCGAAGCTACAAATACACACACACATTTTAGGCCAAGCTTCTCTCCAATTTGCATTGGCGGGACAGGACGGCATCTACAAGGCAGATGAGTTTTCACTGAGAAGCTTTTCATGGCAAATATACACTCGGAGTGTTTACCGAATGACTGCCGGTGCGAGACCCCGCTTAGAAAAACTTTCTTCTAAATGAAACAACTGTTTTCTAATATTTTGATGTTGCTCTTCCCGAAGCGTGAACCCAGTTCGGTTTGGTCGGCGTAGCACGCTGCCATCACATCACGCTTAGCTCTGGCCTAACAATGTTACCCTAAATATAACAATGAATACTATTAGAATATAACAGTATCTGTTGATATAACCGAAATTTTTGTTGCACGATAGCCATAAAAACAAACTGTGAGCGTAAGTTTTTTTTTAAAATTAGTCAGTTGTTTGCTGTTTAAGTGATTAATGAAACCAGTTCTTCTAACAGAGAAATCAATTAAACTGATTAAGAATCTGTCATTTTTACAGAATATTGTTAACTTGAGAGCAACAATTTTTCTTCTGTTGAAATGACTATGTAAGTTTTTCCTCTTGACTAAAAGCTCCTCTGAATCAACCATAGTGCGGTGTAGTATAGTTGGTAAAAAAAGAACTTTATATTTCATCGTTCTTTAGTATGATCTACAGTGGTCAATGAATAAATTGCACTGAGTTTCAGAATTATCTTGGTTGCAAATTTTGACTGTTTATTAGTTTTTTTGCCGAAACCGCAAAAATTAAATATACCCAAAGGTTCTAAAAATTTACCGAACAAAAACAGATATTTATACTAATTATTAATACCAAATAAACACTCATTATTTGCACACAAAATCTGTTGCACTTTTTCCACCCGCTACTGTATGCATATTGAACTCATATTTATAACGATTTGTTTGATTTAAAATGCAGGTGCGTTTTGGCTGTGAAGAATTGATGAATGCTACATTTCAGCTGTTAATTTTATTTCAAAACAACTATAATTCCAACAGTAAAGTGAAGCTCAGCTGTCAGATTTGTATATAAACACAATGAACTAAATACACGTAACTTATATCAGTACAATTGATGATCATGCTGATGATCATCAGGTATAAGTAAATATTTTTTTTGAATTGACTTACATTAATGTGAGAAAGTGCTAAAACCATTGAATTGAAATGACATCAGAAAGCTAAATCATACTCCCGCTTTATAAGACGCCATTCATTTATTGTCACGCACACATGTTTAGAATGAAAAATTTTTAATTAGTATAATAATGTAAGCCGTAAAGCTAAAAATGCATTAATAACAATTTTCTATTCTCTAACATGCATAATTCTCACATCTGCAATTCTGAAGAGTGTGGTTTTAATATGATTTTTTAATGATTTTGTAAAAGCGGCGTGCTACTAAATTTACAGTACATATATATGAATATTGCTGAAACTAAAACACAGGGTGACACGTTTTCAGAAAAACTATAGCTGAGACCTTTATAGTTTATTAATACTGTTTTCAGCTATACACGGAATACGAAACCAATAGAGTAGTAACTCTAGGTTAGGTTAAGCAGTAGCTGCCCTGATAGGAGAAGCTTACTTGGACAGCATGAAGGTGCTTTGTGATATCACATAAAATAACGATGATGTAGCTATATCTACTTAGAGAATCATTGTTTAATTCAAGGGGTTGTGTAGCGCAACCCTTTCAAGGGGTTGTCAGCGCAATATATAGCTTCTTTAACTCAATTGTCAACCTCACCTACCCGTGGCGAATCCTGTTTCTACAACAGCCGAGACCCTGGCGACCCCAAGTTCCTCATGGATCTGGGGGGTGGGAGGGCGGTATGGCCTTGATTCACATGGTCATACTTAATCATTCCCGAGATCGTCGAGCTAGTACCTTGATGGTGCTTGTTACCGGAACTTACCGGATCTGCATCCGGCCAAGGACCATCAGCATCGATAACACTCCCCAAGGCCTTCAGGGAGTGTCCTTATCGCTACAACAACAACAAAAGAGAATCATTTCTCAGCAACGATATAATTTCTAATAAAACCGATCTCAACCTTGAACAAATCATTTGGAGATCCAGGTGAGTCGCGACCAAAATACTTTCGGCTTATTCTGGCAAAAGCTGGGCAATCAAGCATAAAGTGTCTCCATGATTCCACCTCATCATCATCCATATACAGCTGCAGCAGGTTGGAGATTCCAGTATATTCAGACGTGCCGCATGGATTCCCATTGAACAATGTCCTGTCAAAACCCCAATGACCATTAATAGATGAGCCTTAGTGAACCCAATCATTTCGGCAGACCTCCTGTCATCCACTTTCGGCTGGAAGGATCTTGCTACCCTGCAAGTGGTGGTGTCCGCGCAAGGCTTGCATAACTGACTCGAGGCCCGCATATGCACGAGCAGACCACAGCTGTCCATAAATAAATATTTCGAAATTCATACAGCCATCTTCATCCGATTTAATTGTACCGATGCGGGCTAAAAGATCCACTTGACAGTTGCCCGGGATATCACTGTGGCCTTGAATCCAGATAATCTTAATGATAAATTAGTTCTACGCAGTCATAAGCGATGTCAGACACTCTCAGACAACTCTCTCGATCGCACTATAGTTTAACTCAAAGCCTTGATAGCCGCTTGGCTATAAGAATAGATGATAATCGTACCAACTTCCGCTTGGAAGACGTTGCGGTGACTAGCAAACATAAACTTGCGGCTTACATAAAGTTCTTGACAAAAGACCACCCCACCAACCTTTCCCTCCAGCTTTGACTCATTCGTGAACAAGTTAATTGATCTCCTGCTCCTTTTTGCATGTATTACTACATATTATAAAACAAAGTCGCTTTTTCTGTCCCATGTCCCTTTGAATGCTTAAACCCTTAAAACTACGCAACGGATTTTCATGCGCTTTTTTTTAATAGATAGAGTGATTGAAGTTTGTAGATTGTATAATAACATCCATTAAATAGTGGAGAAATACTGTTATTTTTGAAGTTTCTAATGTGATGTATATACATATATAAGAAAAAGTGGTGTTAGTTACACTATTTATGACTCAAGAACGGATCATCAGATTTGGCTGAAAATTGGTGGAGGGGTAGCTTAGATCTAGGAGACAGACATAGGATACTTTTTATCCCGTTCTGGATAGGGTCGTGAGATCAAAACGTGGACGTGGGCAATCCTGGGATATGTTTGTACAATGTGGGTATCAAATGGAAGCTGTTTATGAGTACTTTGATACGGGGTATTTTTCGTTTCCGTGGGTGACTAGGGTCTCGAGATATAGGCCAAACTGTGGATCCGGGTACACCTAGAATGTGTTTATAGAATATGGATATCAAATGAAAGCTGTTGCTCAGAGCTTTAAAGTAATTTTCATTGTGGTATTCGATTTAGTCGCAGCAACCTGTCAAAACAGATAAATATCCATGCGAAGCCGAAAAAAGGCATGAATTAATAATACCCACATACCTATTTGCATACGTCCTATTCGATTTGCCTGAAATTTGGTATATAAATTTGCCTATAATAGTATTTACGATCCTTTTTTCGGGGAAGTAGACCAGAGACGGGCTGGGAATGAGATTAGGACTAGGATTGTGACTGAGACTCGGAGTGGGACTGGGACTCGGAATGGGACTGGAACAAAATACATACCACCCTCTGGGACTGGCAATAAGAGATGAAGAAGAATCGGAAAAACTTGAGAGAAAGGAGGGAAGGAGAAAGTGACTGAGAAAGAGATAGAGTGAGACGAAAATAGAGATAGATGGAGCGAAAAAGACGGAGGGAGGAGTGAATAAAATTATTAAAAAGAAGTGAAGAGGGGGAGGGCAGAGTTAGAGGGAGAAAGCTTATTAAAATATATGCAGATAGACCAAATTTAGGGCAGAACAAGGTCTGACGGGTCTGCTAGTATATTTATATATGTATGTCAAAGAACTTAGGTGCTCCTCCCCTACCATATTTTTTTCTATAGCATTTTCTCAACAGTTCAACCATTTATTTTTTTGGTTTTTGTATCGAAATGTCAGAATTCTTCAGGCAAAAACAAATGCTTGGCTTTGTTGAAATATAACAAAAAAAAAGTTCAAAAGTAATATCCTGATTTTCAGCGTATTACATACCATAAGTACTTCCTTATGGGATTCCATTTATTTTTTTAACAATAAATTTTTGAACAAAAAATGTGCTGCATTAAAATATTTACAAAACTGAAACCATAAATTCTGCACAAACACACAACATTTTTGCTCTGGAGAGCGGCATATGGGCATACTTGTTTGTTGTTTTGATTTATTCTATTTTTTGTGAAATTTTTGTATTTATTTTAATTTTACTGGTTTGTTTTTTTTTTGTTTTTTTTTTTTTTTTTTTGTTTTGTTCCGCTTTTGGTTGATTGTGCACACGCCACTTTTTTGCGTGCGAAATTTTTTAAAGTATGAATGTATTATTTAACATTAAAAGTAAAATTGTTTGTTAAATATTTTTTTTGTTATTATTTGTAAATTGAATTCGTGAATCGTATGAATTTATTACTTTCGTGTGTTGTGAGCATTTTAGCTCGCAGGGTATCACGAATTGATATTACAGTTCATAGTTTCAGTATATGAAAGCCCTGTAGGAAAACCGAATCCACGCTATTATACAAATATTTTATGTTAATTGAATCGTTTATTATCAAAAGGTATAATGGTTTCAAATTAATGTAATGATCGATTGGTTGCATTTTTTCAAGCCGCAATTCGAATGTTCGATAGAAATCAGCAGGTGGAAGGGATTTGCATTAATAGCTCTTTTATATACTTAGCTGAGCAGAGAATTTTAACTTTGTTGACATAACAATAGCTTGTAATGGTATAAACTTATCGATAAGTCCTTATCAAGGTAAAAAAATTAGTTCATTTAGTTCTGGATATGAGCGAAATCCTACTTTTTAACACGCTTTTATTAGCTTGGCCTGTATCTATGTAACGAAATCTTTGAGCTTAATTTTCACCGGTTTCTAGAAGTCTGATTAATTTGAAACTTTGCATACGTATCAAGGACCGATGACAATGCATTAATGTGATGGTGTGGTGACATAAGGTCAACGGCCATAAGGTCAATTGGCCTTATTACCACTTTGAATGGCCATAAGTTTGATTGAAACTTTGCACACGTATCAAGGCTCGATGACAATGCATTAATGTGATGGTGGGGTGACATAAGATTAACGATAGTTAATTAAGTTATTAATAAAATTTAATTAAATTTTTCAGGATCCTGCCATCTTCGCTGCTCCCGTCTATAATGCCAATGATCTGCCGACCCTTGGCAATTTCGGCGAAAGACCGCGTCCAGCCTCCCTGCGTCTTAGCCCTTTTCGGTGCCGTAGGGTTGGATTCATCCATGGACCGCTGGCGTTTCGAGGTTTCATCACTCTCGACTAAAACTTTTAAGATTACTTGAACTAAAAAATTTAAAATAAATAATAGTTTAAAAAACTAAAAAAAACACGCTTTTATAGCTAACCGAATTAAAAAATAGAAAATAATTTTCAATTAAAAAGAGTTTATATAACAGTAGTAGAAGGTCAAACAATCATTTATAGTTAATCACCTCAAAATAAAATTATAATAAAATTTAAGTTATTAATAGGATAATTTAATTCACAGTAAAAAGCGTGTGGTGCTTGATATTGAATGTTACAATCATTCTATTGGCAACTATCTGAGAGGAAAGATATGAAATGTAGTCAATGCAAATGTGAGAGAGGACTTTACTTTTTAAATGCCTACCCAGTCCAATGTAGCACTTGTTGGCAAGAGTTATTTTTATTTCTAAGCTGACTGAAGCTAGCCGAAATCCTTCACAGTCTTAAATTTATATCCATCAACAGTGACGTGGCTGCCAAGGCGCGTATGCGTCGCTTCTTTCTTGGATGACAGCAAGTACTTGGTCATTTACCGCAAGACTCACTATTTTGCTTCTTTATCTAATACCGAGAAGGCAGACCTCACAGCGCTTTTGTTCACACCAGCAATATCAAAATCATTAGAAGCTATCTTTTCTCCAGCCTTATGTCAAAGAAAAGGCACGAAAGGGAGTCGTTTTGTATGAAGTGTCGTTTGATTTCGAATGATTTGGGAGCCAAAAGCAAGGTTTTGTTATATGAGATCCCGGTCATTAGTGACTTGAAGGTAATGAACAGCCAGACTACCTAGACCACCAGACCCAGAGCCCTTCTGTGGACTCACAAGGGCACATAATAGGGAAACCATAAGTAACTGGGAAACGCACGCTACACTTGGATTGAATGCCCAGAGCAAAGGCTGACCAAATTGTTTATACTCCCAGCAACGAGAGTATCAGCCAAACTCCTTAGTGTGAGCAGAGCGGCCCTACGAAATCTAACTGGGTACTATACGGCAAACCGTTTTCTACGATATAAGCTAAGTAAGTTAAATCTTTCCGATACACAAATCTGTCACTTTTTGAGCTGAAATGCGTCGCTCTGGCAAGGCGAAACTCTCCCATCTAAGTGGTGTGACTCTTAATCCTCTCTTGATATAAAGTAAATAGCCTGAAGAGGTACCTACCTAAATATATTAAAGCCGTCAAGCACAATAGATCTAAATAAAAGTCGCAGTGCATTGAGGTATAATAATAATTATAATAATATGGAAAATTATATTTTCTTGCGTTGAATATACATATAAACTTAAATATTATAGGCTATTTTTAATCAGTATAGATTTGATATTTTTTAATTGGTAAATTAGTCATGACAGTCACTTTTTAAATCGATTAGGAACTTTCAAACTTCAAAGAAAATAAATTTTTTTTGTTTATTTCCTTCTACAATTTCCAATTAATATACGAGTAAACGTACGTACTCGCTATTATTTGCTTATTTGATTGATGCTTTACTTTAAGTTCGCTAATACTTAGTTAATTATTAGTAATTAACTCTGACAGATGTAATACAGTGATTATGGAGATTTTTATAAGCTTTTCAATGTGCTTACGCATTAAAAGTTCTGTTGCTACTAATCATCATAATGCCTGTGGTGTTACTTATCCGATTAGCACTGGCCCACTCAATGCAGGCAACTTATGTGCATTCCGTCGATTTGTTTTCTTAATGTAGGGCCCGAATTACGTGTTACGATCCGTGATCGAAATTTATTTTTTAAATTACAATAACTTTGAAATGGTAGATCGGATTAATGAAATATGCGATCTAGCGACGAATAATACTCGTTAGATACATAACTTGATTTAGATTTAAGAATTAATTAGACAGTTGCACAGCTATCGCTTGAGTGTAAATGGTTTTCAGTCACTGATCGTAACACGTAATACTGGCCCAGTTTGCACCATCTTAACCCTTTCTACTCCAGTGGCGAGTGTCACTCGACATTGATTTTGTTCCACCAACTCCACTGTCGAGTGACACTCGATATAATGTAATACTTCTACTTCTAATACTTATCCAGAACTTCGAATTAAAAACGTTCGAATTATCCACGTTCCACTGAAGGATTGTGCTGTGTATGTGTATTTTCCAACCGTAAAGTTGAAGAAGGGAGAAGAGAAATATGATATTTTTGCAAAATATGCTAAGCAAAACCTGAGCTTCGTCCCGGGATTTGTTTTGAATAATTCCATACCCAAAGAGTTTATAAAGATTAGAATTAAGAATATTAATATATATAGTATCATGTAATTATTCATAAACTAAATTTTATTAGATAAGAAAAAATCAATTTTATTTACAAAATGCAAAAAAAACCTGAAAGGTAAAAAAACGCAATTTTAGCGTGGAGCTGATGGAATAAATACAAAAAAAGCTTGGAGTGGAAAGGGTTAAGTTAGAACCATGACGGAACCAGAAACAGATGACGGTCAAAAATCAGCTGATTGGCACCTTTCTAATATTGTTTGACATTTCCAATTCCGGCGCGGTACGATTTTGACATTAGCTTGTTTACAAAAACAAAAAACATGGAATTTGTGTTTGTAATTGTATGTATGTATATCACTGTGCTGCCACCTTGTATGGTTCCGCCATGGTTAGAAATTATCTAGATGTTAGCAATCATTCAGGCAGCTTCATTTGACATTTTCGTTTTCACCAACACAGGGTGACCCACCAACAGTTATATCGATAATTGTGAATATTTTGAAGTATAAAGCTGGAGGCATTGGTGATTTATCGGTAACCGTATCTGTAACGTTTTAACAGCTGATTCGACCAACCTTATGAGAATCAATGCAATCGATTATTGGTGCCGTTAAGGTCGTAGCCGTATCGTAGCCAACCGATTGCCTGCAAAAATTGTTGGATTACGTGTTCCATTTTCTTCATGTTGGAGTACTCTAACAATACTCCTTTGCAATGCGTTTGCGGACCACCATCAGCCGATCATTGCTCTTTTTTTAACGACAGTGATCACGACACATGACGATCGAACAGAGTTGCCAAAAGTAAAATATTGCAGGCAAATAACTAATAATAAAATTTTACTTTGGCAACTCTGATAAAATGCAACAGCGCACTGGTTTTATGTATACATACTAAAGTATGTATAGAGAAATATTAGTTTCTTTATTCGCGCAAATGCTAAATAACATAAGAATATTCGTAGTATAAAATATAAAAGTTGTATTGCCCTCTTCATTTACTTTCATTTTAAATTAAATTCACTTCGATAATTCTTTCCGACACAATTCCTCTTTAGTACTTTTGTATGTGATCCTCTGTGGTTGCTCCATGGATTACTACAGTGAAAGTACTTTGGAAAGTACTCTCACGTATGTACTCTATGGAATACTCACAAACAAAGCGAGAGTGGGATCACCTACTCCTCTCCTAGGACATAACAATGTTAATTGGAGCACATTTTTTGTATGAATACAGAATAGATTTGGAGCAGTCCTATACTCCCAAAGGAGTATTCCTTACATTATTTATAGAGTACTCGCGTTTTTTGAAGGGTTGGTTTTTGGTTTGCCGTCGTAACGATAAACAGCTGATTACGTTAGGGATACGACTACAGCGATACGACATACGGCACCAATGACTCCCGCTTTAATCGCTAAAATCTATTGTGAAAAGGCGAAACCCAAAAAACAGCTTACATATGACTATACTTTTTCTTGCACTTAACTGGCAATTCATGCTTCAGTTAGCATGTAGAAAACAAAATTTCTGTAAGTAGTTTTTGTAAAAGTTTACGCTTCCCCACATTAAAAATACTATTGGGCAATTCACAAGAGCGTCGTATTCATGCAAAATTTTAAGATTTGATTTGTTATGAGCTTTACGCAAATGTGAAGATAGTGCAGCGAAGTAAAGCCCATAGGCTTTGCTGACAAGGGCATGTTATGCGAATGAACGAATACGCTCGACCAAGGTAGTATTTCTGGCGATACCGCAGTTTCGGAGCAGAGGAAGGAGAAAGCCTCTACTGAGTTAGATGAAGGTGGAGGTGGAAGAAAACTTGAACTTCCATGGTGCTCCCAATTGGCGTCAGTTATATCGCGAGCAGGGATGACTAGCGTGACTTGTCAAAACCGCTTAGGCGTTTAAGCGCCAGTTACTAATGATGGTGAACTATTTAATTTTAATGTAGGAATTAGTTTGACCGGGTGGTGCCACTAGGCATATGAGCATTCAGGTCAAGATCAAACCCACCTTTTTCGCTTCTTTTCCAAGTTTAAGTAAGCAGACCTTCCGCCTCGGGTGTTCAGGCCGATGATATCAATGTAAATATAATAATATTTATTATTATTACAATAATAATATAACTGCTTTTGTTGCCCATTGGTATCTTGTTCTGAATTAAAATTTTTTTTCCTGAAAGCGTTGTCCATTCTCTTCCATGTAAACCTTAAATTTGTTCCAGCGCTATATGGGGAAAGTCCGGCGAAAAAAATTCCAAAAACTGAAGACTTAGGCTCGTTTCTTTTAGTGCGTTTAAGTTAATTGGAGTCTAAACGCGCTCTTTTGGCCCCTTTAGATGAGCTCTAAAATTTTGTGTAAGCGGTTATATGGACAGGGATGCTTGAGATTAGCTTTAACCATAGATGGAATTCGCACTAAGAAAAGTTTACCTTAGCAAAAATGGCAAGGTAAAATTCTAGTCAAGTTTAACTGTTGTTTTACGTCACACTAAAAACCCGTGTCTAAATTTAAGTAAGCTAGAAAATTTTGTTTTTCGTTATTCGGTCTGAAATAAAAAAAAAATATATTCAAAATTTTTGAAACATTTGATACATGTCGAAAATATGGTAGAGAGTTACGCAACGGTACAGCCTCGCACTACAGGTTTTTATAACTACTTTCTAACTGGTGCGTATCAGATGCAGAGCAGCACCGTTGGTAGCCACACATGTACCAACAGCGCTGAAATTGTTGTTGTAGCGATAGCGGTAAAGGCAGCGACTACCTCAGAACCACCTGAGGCTGAACCAGCTTAGAACGCGTTCAAAAGGTTTACAAAGGGGGGCTATTCCTGTGTCGTTCAGCATTACAGTGTTAAAAATGTAAGTTGAAAGCGCTGCGAGGAGACGGTATGAGAACTGGTGGCGTCCGTTAATGCGGTAGTTCTGTGCTAGTTCCGAACTAGCGAGATTTCCAACAAGAACAAGTGTATCTATCTCTTGCACAACAGACCGTGGACTTGAAATTAATATAAGGCACGATAGACTCCGAAGAGATTTTAGGCCGAGCTTCTCTTCCAATTTTCCTCATGCTCCTTTTAGTTTTGCCTACAAATTGGTAGGATGGAACCTACTTGTCTTATGCCGACTCCGAACGGAATCTGCAAGGCACATGAGTTTTCACTGAGAAGCTTTGCATGGCAGAAATACACTCGGAGGGCTTGTCAAACACTGCCGAGTGGCGAATTTTATCCGTCCTTAAAAAAATAAAATTTGGACTTATCTTTTATTTTTGGACTTATTAAATTAAAGTCCGGAAATAATATTTTCTGAGTGACTTTTACTATAAAAGGAACAACAATTTGGGTCCCTGGCTGAAATACATCAGTTCTGAGTGAGTTATATACACGAATTTTGGTATAGATCACTATGGATATGCTGCACAATTTCATCAATAATTTATTTTTCTCTTATTAGTTCAATGTTCGGAATTAAGATGATGGTGAACTTTTATATTATTAACATATAATTTTAAATTTCGTTTTTGAAACTGATTTAAAACAGAAATCGCACGTTTTATTGTAAACTGATTCCACTCAAAATTTAGACTTTTTGAGATATATTTTTGGATATACCAACATATCCAATTAATAGAATTATGCTGACATTTGAAGAAAACTTGGAAAGTCCAAAATAGGGGACATATATGCCTTTGAGTCTTATTTCCATAATGGAACTCTATAAAAAAAAATAATACTTTTTTGCGTTTTCCCAACAAAATAAAATTTTGAATTGCATCGTGCGAAATATCTATAAATGCTAGGACATGTTTCTGAATTTCATTTCTTAATCAGCTAGCTTCTCGGGAGCTTAGTATTGGACTCGAATCTCCAACATTCATACTTTATACCTTTATCCACTCAGCCATATGAATACCCCGCTGCTCGCTTCGCAATTCATCTCTAATAATTGCCTTTTTTTGCTATTCCTTTTTTATTCACTATTTATGTACTACACTCTGTATGTTTTTTAATCCTAATTGTCTGGAGTGTTTTAGGCGCACTTTGAAAGCTTATAGCGTTTTCCTTCCTGAAATAAATTGTTGCCTAAGTAAATAGTAAAGCCTTAATAGAGTTACTCCTACCCCAGAAAATGTTCAACATTTATAGTGCATACAAAGAACATTTCAACTCATCATATTCACTCATATTCATAGAGCATATGTGGAACTTAAGAGCGAATTGAGAGTTTCACAGAGTTGCACTACCACACCGTCATTTTATACAGGGTAAAAGTGTAACGCTCATTGCGAGCAGGCAACAATTTTCACAAAAGAACGAAATACCCCATAAAGGCGTTGCCTGTTTTTTAGAATAGAACAACAACCCTTGCGCGGTGTACAAAAAGCGTAATACTTTAGCCAGAAAAGAAAATGCTATTAGTAACATTTGTTTGGATATTTACAGCTTTTGTTTATAATACTTCCGCTGTTACAATTATATCAATGTTATGTAATTATATTTGTTTAATTTTTTCAACTTCGTTGACTGTTCTTAAAGGGTTATATCGGCACATGGAAGACTAGCACGATTCGTGATCGCATGGAAGATTAACCCACTTAGTTAAAAGAAGCTTAAGTCCAAATTTACAAGGCCGTGCGAAACTGCGAATCTGGACTTAATCTTTTCTTAACGCACTGTGCTAGTCTTCCACGCGAACAAGTGAAGCGTGTTAGTCTTTAATGGGACCGACGATATATAGTACAACTTCCGTAATTAGAATTTTTATTCTTAAAAATTCAAAATATTTATTTTAAAATCTGAACCTTTAATAATATCCGCTTTTAACATTCAAATACAATAAACTCTTATAAAAATTAAAACAGGTGTGTAAGAAATTTGCATACTTAAAAAAGTAAATACTTATTCGTGATCTAAATTTAAATGAACTTCGTGTGACATCTTTTTAATGCAAATCTTGAATAAGCGCGATGCAAATTTTTTATTAAAATTTTAAGTAAAATAAGTCCAATAAAACGCAAAAGAAAAATATAAAACACAAATATGTTGAAACGCAAAAGTTTAATTTTTCGTTGTTGGTGCTCATCATTATTCCACTATTTTTTCTTCCCTTATTCTTATTTCATTTTATTTTCTGCACTAAAGACATGGGCAGATCATTGAAATGCTGCAAAAGTAACTCTTTGTTTGCGTCACAAAATTTGTTTTGCACAACTTTTCGCTAATAATGTTAATTGCTGGAGCAACACATTTTTAATAATGGAAAATTGTGGCATGACGTACAAGTGAAGAAAACCATTGGTTTATTTTTATCACTTTTAAAATTTGTTTCTTTTACAATAGTTATTTATTTCTGTTCGTTTTTTTTTTTTTAATGGTGTGTTCAAGTTTTACTTAATATTCAAGAATTCATGGGCTTAACTCCGGTTTATAATAATTGAATATTCATTTTCATTATGTTTGTTGTAAGAGAACCTGAAAAGAAAGAAACATTTACTGCCATGTTGCGATGGTACCATTGCGTTATTTATAAAATATTAAGTAAAATGGCACGCTTAAACGGTTTGCAGTTGATTGCTTCTAATCTGTATTTAATTTGCGAGACATGCTCAAATACTTTATACAATCGTTTTTGTTATTAATATTAGAAAAAATTACAAAGTTTACAAACGGATAATAAAATAATTAAATACAGATAATAATATTGATATAGTAGTGCACAGCGGAAGTACTGCTTATAAAAAGCATTACTATAGAAATCAAATGTTACTAAGCTCTTAGGGCGCGCCTATAAATATTCCACACAATTAGGTTTAAATAGCATACAGAATTAGTATATACCTAAATGGCGAATAAAAGGAATGGCAACAAAAAGGCAACACTTACTGACCAATTGCAAAGCCAGCAGCAGGGCATTGGTATGGTTGAGTGGATAAACTCCTCTTCCTTTACACTAGTATGAGTTATGAATGTTGGAGATTTCGAGTTCAATACTCAGCTCCTGAGAAGCTAGCTGATGAAGAAGTGAACTTCAGAAATATGTCCTAGCACCATCGCCGTTTGTAAACTTTGTATTTTTTCTCTAATATCAATAACGAAATGTCGGCGTAATTCTTGTTTACCGGATCTCACCGAAGCGGTTAAGAACACTTATGTATATCCCTAGAAGGCGGACTCTCAACAATCAGTTGTTTTTTAGAATACCCAAATTTCTGAGTATTTAACAGAAGCTGTTTGCACATCATTTTATGTATCTGTTTTATGACTATTGTAATGAAAAGTGTCTTTCATCTCAAATTTGGTGGGTTGAGATTATGCTTAAATAAAGAACTCCGGTATTTATACGCTAATATTTGACACGTACGTCAGAATTTGTTTAGTGCTTTCAAGATAACAATGCGGATTATATATCTTCAACATATCATAAAAATTTACAAAAACAAATAGAAAAGTAGGTATTTAAGTAAGATAATAATTACTGCAGAATCTTATTATATGTACCTACATTTGTACGTCACTCTTGTGTGATCTTCATATATGTACAAGTGTTTTAAGTTTTCAGTAGTACGTCATAACTTTGTACATATATGTATAAAACTTGTTCAAGACATTGAGTGACGGCATCGAGATGATAACTCAGATGTCAAATTAAAATCTATACTCATTTACAATAGAGGTTTACGCCGGTCACTTAATCAGCGGCGCCGGCGTAGGATCTATTATATACCGGCGGCGGCGGCGTGGCCGGCGTGCCGCCAAAGTGATCGGCGTAAAACTCTGAATTGAATGGCTGGACTTCAGAGTATCACATTGTCCACAACTAATGAATATGGAAACATACTGTTGACGTCAATGGTATTGTTGACGATCTGATACAATATCATTACTTTGCGGATGAGAATCTGGGAGTCTTGTAAAGCGAAAAATTAAAAAAAAATAATATTTGGAAAGGTTTTGCTTATCGTGGATCGTTCAAAAAATTTCATGAGTAGCGGAGAGAGGGAGAAATACTTAAAATGGTCACACTTTTGTAGCGTAGTTTCACCGAAGGAGATGTTCTAGGCTAACTCTAATAGCCGTCTTCGCCATGATTTCTTTAAATCATGCACATAGGCGACTTACGGTTGCTATCAATTATGTACTAATAGTCATGACTCTCGTGTCACAGTTTTAACGATAAGCATCAATGCTGGCTTATTGTTGATCGCGCCAAAGGGCGCCTTCAGTTTTTTCGGCTGTTTTTAAGAGCTACAATTCCCGACGTGCGAACAATAAAAATCCCGACCATCAGTCGCTATCACGCATCCTGGCCCTTATACCATATGCCAGCACAGAAGCCATAGGACTGCGACTTCGAACTCATACCTTCGTCGACATTACTTTCCTAGAAGCTCTAGGTGTAGCTCCGAAGACTTTCTGACGAATGTTTTTGTCGCGCTATGCTTCCGAGTTAATTCTTGGCGCATCTATATAATTTAAACTTTACAAGGACCGTGGATAAAAGTTTAAAAATGTAGACCAAAATTTGCAGACGTTTGTGTTCGATACATTGACCTCAATAGTCTTCGTTTCCGGACTTATGATATAAGAGCTTATTATGGAAGACCGCCTTCAGTTTTCAGACAAGTTCGACTAACCTCAACGTTAGGATAGTAGAACACCCGGTAATTTGTTCGACTGTCTTGAGAAAGCTTTTGCTTCATCACTTTGAGTGTTCTTGCGAAAGACAAAGCCTAACCTGGTTAAAAAATGTGCCTACGTATTCACATTTGTAACAGGAGCCGTCACGTGTAGGTCATATTTAAACATGGTTGATAGGCTATATCCAATGTGATTCACTCCAAGGGACTAGTTTGGGATAGGACCGCTAACTTTAGGTAGCTAAGCGTGGGGCAGTTGAGGGCGAGCAGTTTAATGTGAGTTATAAGGGAGTAATTTGATGTGCTTGTAGGCGTATGAGTCGTGGCACAGTGGATGACGTACCCGACTCAAACATTTGGGGTTGCGGGTTCAAAGCCCACTGCAACCAAGCATTTTTTTAAATTTATTATTTTATAAATTATTAGTACTGTAGTGGACTGTATTTTATGTTCATTTGGTTTATGGTGTATTTAAAAACACGGGACGATGCAAAGCATCGGTACACCTTTATTTATTTAATTTGGGGCGAGCATAGGGAACTCTGAGGTTTCGCTCTAATGAGCCACCTCATCTTCTATTTGAAGACCCCTTTCAAAATGTGATGTGGAGGCGAGAACTGGGCTCTGAGGTATTGGCACCCCATCTTCTACTCGAAGAACCCCAATTTTAAATTAAAAACTAAAACTATGTCTTAAGAATATTTCATAAGCCGGATGAGAATTTCAGCGCTTATGAAACAAACGAAAGAAAAAAACTCATAGTTTAAGTCGCTTAAACCTTAGGAAATATCAAACCGGGAGACTTGGGTGTTGAAGGATGAAGTGTAAAAGTTAAAATTTGCATTTCATAGTTAAGCAAAGTAATTTAAGTGATAAGCAAGTAATTTTTCAAACCCTTCTCATACGTGTATATGGAACTTAAGTATGAGCTTAGAATCATTTCAAAGGAGAATTTAAATCACTGGAGCCTATTAAAGGATTTTGCATCACTTATTTCGCTTATTCTTTTAGCCAATCGGGATATAACATTCGGCAACTTGCTTCGGGTAACTTGCTTTTTAGCAACTTAAGGACAATTTGAAAATATGTTTGACTTGGGAGATTTTATTTAAATTCATTGTACTTTATTAATTTTTTGAAAAAATTA